>NC_080098.1:18429678-19053331 GCF_950005125.1 Chionomys nivalis | reverse complement strand
GATTGTTTTAAACATAAAACTTCACATTTTGTTTATGGGCTTTCAATATTACTCATAAAGTGAAATAAAAAATCAATAAGGAAAGTTCTACAAAACCAAAAGCATAGTAATATCTTACTGGGTAGTTTTCCTTTATTTGAACCTATGGTTTCAACGTGGTAAGCTAAAACGGTTTGTAAATGCATTATACTGAATGCTGGGTGCATATTAATCCTTTCAAGCCACGGGGGAGCTATTGAACAAATTACTGCTCTACATACTGACCACTGTCTACTGGCTCAGAAGCAATACTCTGCCTATTTGAGGTAAAGCATTATCTACTCATTCTCCAAAGGCTCATTGTTTGTTGTTTATTTAGACTGGTGGAGAATGAAAAGACTAAATGGGGAGGGAAAAGTTTCCCATATTTTAACACTGACAAACCTGAGCTACTTAAAAAAAATCTGGGTTTCTACAGAGTACTATCAATTCGTGAGCCAAATAAAACAGGATGACTTCCTTAAATTGTACTGTTTAAATTGCAATATAAAAATTAAAAAGGCATTTCACCAAGAAGAGCAACAACTTGAGTTTTACTAGCTCTCTACATTTTAACAGATAACAATAAATCTATTACATTAATCTTTTCCAACTACAAGCTGTTATCACATTGCCTATTCCTGGTTTAAAACAATCCAATCCACTGGGCAGCTCTTAATTTTGATTAAACATAGTAGCATATAATTAATGTGCTGATGCATAAATCAGGAAGCCTCTGAAGAGGGCCCCAAAATACCTTTGAATGCTCTTCTGGGGACTTCAACAGCCTACAGAGCAAGTTATCAGATAGTCCCAATTCCACACTAGTAATTCTTTGTATCAAGGGTATCCTCGACTGTGTAGGCAAGGAAGCTTTAATTAAAACCCCAACCTAGAATATCAAGAAGACACAGAACAAGAAGAAACTGGAAGAGAGGTCCAGGGTCTCCCCAGAAAGATAAGACAGATGCTGAAGTTATTTGAGGTATCTATCACCGTTCATCTGGACCGATTTCTGGCAAGAGAGCTAGTGTTTCAAAAATACATTCATATTTGGCTACCACAGACAAATTTCTATTACTCATAAACAGAACTAAAGCTCAGATTTCTGTAGAATTTCCTCTTCTGGCTTAAAAAAAATCTAGACTTGAATGACAACATTCAGTACTTGCAGCTGCCACTAAACTGTTCACTGAAAAAATTAAAAAGCAACTTGCCAAAGGGAGATACATATAGTCAGCTTTCCTTTTTCTTCATTTGTCATCTAATATTTTATAACATATTCAAGATCAATAAAGCCGCCTCTCTTAAATACAGCTTAAAGTAAACGTTGAATAAAATACAAATACTTGAAAGATTCTCCATGAACTGAATAAATAAGCCATCTGTGACTCAGGCTCCCCTAGCGTGTTTATGGGTTGACCCATTTCTACAGTCACCATGGTTCGCAGGATCTCACTTCTAAGGGGCAGCAGTAGCGGCTCTGTGCCAGCGCATAGTTGAATCCAACAGGGTAAAAGGCTGAGGCAAACAGCACCTACAAAAGGCCACGGGGCTTTATTTAAAATGATCCCCCAATCCCCGCCTCTAAACCAGAACTTCAATACCAGCCTTAACCAGAAGCAGTCTTTTCTCCAAGAGAGGAACGAATCAGGTCTGCAGGGGAGAAAAGAGGGCAGGCACAGATTGAGAAAGCGGTCAAGTGTTAAAAGAACTTGGCACATTTGGTTCTGGGGGGTCAGTCGCCAGGTCTGCAGTCAGGATAAGGTCGGGGCCGCGGGAACACAGTCCGCCCGTCGGCTCGGCTCTAGAGAGCTCTACGGACTAGCTCAGAGGCCGCAAAACTGAATGTCCTCGGGCGTCGCGGCTGGGACCTGGACCCCCCCAGGCGCCCTTCGCGGGGCCTAGGAGGCAGAACTTTGCGCAACCCGGAGAGCGCCAAGGGCGCATCCCTCTCCCACTCGCACGCCTGGCCTTGCGGGTTTCGTCTCCACTGGGGCTGAGCGGCGGCTGAGAGGTGGGGGGTGGGATGGCGAGAAAGTACTAGAAGGATGCCGAGGCGCAAGCGGCACTTCTTGCATCCCGCTCGCCCCTGCGGCCCAAGACGCCGCCGCCACAAAGGGAAGGAAGGGCCTGGCGCCCCTGCTGGGCTCCCACCCGGAGCCGCTTGCCGCTCGCCGCGGCTGGGTGAGGCCGGCCGGCGGGGGCGCGCGGCAGGTGACAGCCGAGACGCGGGTCCCCGGGCCCGAGTCGCAGTCTCCCCGCCCACCTCGGGCCTCGCCCACCCCGCGCGCTCCCCGACAGCCGGGAGTCCGGCACCTTACAATGGTCTCGGGACGCAACGACCGCCGAGCGGAGCCTCCGGGCGAGGGGCTCCCGTACCCTCCCTCCCCCCACCCCCGGGCGAGCCGGCGCCGGAGCCGAGGTGCGCGCGGTCCCCGCCCTGCCGCCCGTCGCGCCCGCGCGCCCCCTCCTACCCTTTGGCGTGTTCCGTCTCCTCCTCATTGTCTCCGTCTATTCCGCACGTGTCCTGGTCGTCCAGCTCGAGGCTCTGCTGGCTGGCCGCAGACTCGCTGTCCTCCGCCATCGCGGCGGCTCCGAGCGGCTGAGGAGGCGGCGCTCCGAGCGGCAAGCAAGGCGCGACAGAGCGGGCGCGGCCGCGGCTCTCTCTAGTGCCGCCCACCCTCGGGCTCCCGAGTGTGGAGCCCGCGGCCACGCCCACCCCGCCGGCCCCGCCCACCGCGGCCGGCCCCGCCCGCTCGCTTGCGGCTCCCGCCCGTCTCGGCCGTGCCGCCCGCCTCAGTCGGCGTGGGCCCCGCCCACGTATCGAGTCCCCCTTCAGCGGCTCGCCCGCCTCTCCCGTCCGCTCCCGCCCACCTCGGCAGCCACGGCCCCGCCCAGCTCGCCTGCCCACTTCCGTCTGTTTCAGCGGGTGAGGCGCCGCGGGTCTCGCGTTCGCGCTTCCGCCTCAGCCGGCGAGGCCCCGCCCATCCCGTCCGCTTTGGCCGCATTCGGCCGACCCTGCCCCGCCCACCTCGCTTGCCCGGTCGGGCCCATTCAGCCGGCGCGGCCCCGCCCACCTCGGCCGTAGGGAGGGCTCGAGCAGGCCTGCCCTTTCCTCCCCATTGGGAGCCCTGAGGTGTGAGCGTGGGGGCGGGGCACGACTGGAGAGCCGAGCTCGAGGCCGCAGGGGGTGGGGCGTGGCCTGCCCCGGGCTGCGTTCGTAGTTTCGCGCCTGGATTTAGGATGTCTAGGACACCGGGTGCTGGATTTCTGTGCTGGACGTCAGCGTTTGCGAGGACTGGTTACGCGATCCTCTTCGTCCATGTGTTCCTCAGCTGCCGGGATTTTTTTCACTCAGGCCTGCGCTTTCCTGACGCTCTCCCTGCCTTCTCTCCCACACGTACTTGAAAATATTCCATTCGATGTTTTCATATCAAATGCTTATCAAGACAAAGTCAGAGTGCACCAACCTCCCCACCTCCCTGTTGCAAGCTACCTCAGCCCTAAACAGAAAATTACCACAGCTGTTCTTATTTGATCTAGATGGGTTCAGCCGAGAACAGAACATTTTGACTTCCAAATCAGGGGTTTGGGTAGTTTCTGGCCGGTCATCCTGCCTTCTACGTGAAGGTCATGACCTAGACCTCCAAGCAAATGGCTCTGGTTGTTGTTGAAATCCTCCTCTTATCAGGAAACAGGCCAGGAAGGAAGCCAAGCTTGGTGGCCCAAGCCTGGTAAAAGGATTAGGAGTTCTTGGGACCAGCGTCGACCACTTACACAGGTCAAGGACATCTTGGGCTACGAGAGACTTGTCTCGGAAAAAATAAAGGACTGGGGATAGAGGAAGGAGACTCTCCCTTGTGTACCAGATAAGATGCAGGTGAAAGTTACTGCTGGTAAATGCTTCCCACAGCAACTCTTTGCTCTCCAGAGATAGGAAAAATTAAAAGATCCTGCCAGACCACCGGAAGTCTGTGAGTGTGAGGCAGTCTTATGCTGGCAATTGCTGAGAAAGTTACCAAAACTCTATGAAGAGGGAAAAATCCTTACAAGCCACCCCAGAATTTTAACGCAATGAGAGGAATCCGCTCCCATCACACACACACACACACACACACACACACGAGAATATGGTTAAAATGCGATGAGCTAGAATGCCCGAGAGACAAAAATTGCAGAGCAACTTCAAAGTCCAACATTTGTTTGATGTTCTTGGAAAAAGTATAAATGGGACCCAAACATAGAGAAAATGCAATTTTTTCCTTAACAGTTGCAACCATTTCTGAGACGATCAGTGAGGCCAGAAGATTCAGACTTTAGGGTAAAGGCAGACACAGATGAGTGAGGTTCCTGCCCCTCATCTCTATGAACATAAGCAGCTGAATGACTAACCTGGCAACAGAGACCTAGCCAGGAGGGATCCTATGAGAGCAGCTGTTTTAACCTGTCTCAGGGGTTTGTGACAGGAGAATGGACTGGGAGTCAACATCAGGATTATCATGTGAAGGAAACCAGTAGGCAGACAGCCTGGGAGCCTTTCTTCCCCTTGGCTCACAGAGCGTGGGATTGAAAACCACAGAGAGAGCCGACCTCAGTGGGAGCTCACTGACTCCGGACTGGCAGCAGTGAAACCTGCATAGGACCAAACTAGGCCCTCTGAGTGTGGATGTCAGTTATGTGGCTTGATCTGTTGGGGCAGGACTGGCAGTGGACCAGGACTTTTCCTGGGTGCATGAACTGACTTTTGGGGGCCCATTCCCTATGATGGGATACCTTGTTCAGCCTTGATGGAGGGGACCTTGGTCCTGCCTCAACTCGGTATGCCATTCTTTGTTGACTCCCCCAAGGGAGTTCTTACCCCATCTGAGGAATGGATGGAGGGTGTGGGATGAGGGAGATTGGGGGGAGGGGGGGCTGGAGAAGAAGAGGGAGGGGTTACTGGGCCTGGCATGCAAAATAAAAAGCAAAATTTTAAATTAAAAAATAAAAGAAAAGAAAGAAAAACATTGTATTCAAATATGTGTGAGGTTGGTGCCCTGTAAGGGTCCTGCAAAGGGTCATATGACTTGTGGCCTCAAGTTTTCTTAATCAGCTTTCTCTAGGTCTAACCATGTGGTGCAGTCTTTTATCCTGGTACACAGGAGTCAGGTGTCCTCTGAACTCAGATCCGTGCCTACAACAGGTTCTCTCAAGCAGTTTTCAAACTCCAAGGCATAGGAAATGCAGCACACTTTTATTTCAGTTTCCAAGAAACACTGCCTAAGGGGGGGAAAGACTGAGGAAACAGTTCTGGAGAAGAGGGCATCAGAACCCAGTGAACATCAGGAAATAATGACAAGCAGGGAGCGGCTGTTCTGCAGCATGGGAAGGAGCTGTGCCAGAGACACTTGCACAGTGCTAGATTGAAGCCTTATATAAGTCAAACGTTTCTTGGCAGAATATTAATCTTTTCCAGGAGATAAAATTTTGTTTCAGGACAGCCCTGGAGGGGCCCTAAATTCTATTATCATGTCCAGAAACAGTGTCTCAAAGGGGCTTTACTCCTCTATGGCTTCATCCGGGAGTCTGGGGAGTCAGAGCCAAGTGGCATTTCAGGGAGATGAAATCCAAGGTTTAGTTGAGGGAAAACACTTCTGCAGAGTGCTTGCCAGTGTGTTAAAAGTGACCCTTGGGATTTTCGCCTCCTGCTTGGCTCATCTTCTATTAGAAGAAGACACAATTGTGTAGATGGTCTTGTTTGCCTGTTTTTCTCATAAAATACACAACATAAAAGTTCCTGCCAACCATTTTTAAAGTATGGAGTTTGCTTTCAGAGCATACTTCTGATGTCTAGAATATTCGTCTTCCTGCTGAACTGCACCTCTATATCATTAAACAGCTCCCATTTCCATCTTCTGTGGCAACTATCATTCTACTGTTTACATAAATTTGATTATTGTAGAAAAATCGTATAAGCTCTTCACTTTTTTTAGACTGATTTATTTCACGTAATACAGAGGCCTCAACATCTTGTATGTTAAAGCATGTGTTGGGTTTCCTTTTCCATTTGAAAGCTACATTGTTTTCTGTTGTGTGCGTGTTTTAGGAGTTCACCCATTGGTGGGCACTGGGTTTCTCCTATGTCTTAGATACTGCAAAAGCCAGACCATGCTTTCAGTTCTGCCGGATAGTACGAGCAGAAGTAACGTTGCTGAATTGTATGGAGTTGAAGTTTGTGAGGAACAGTCATTGGCGTCTACAGCAACTGCTCCTTGTACATTCCTAGCAAGAGTACCAAAGGGTTTTTCTCTGTCTTCTCCATGCTTGTTGTCCCTTCCCTGGCCCGCTTCTTTTTTTTCTGTTGTCCGGCAGCAGCAATCCTAGTGGGTATGGGAGATACAACTCAGTTTAACCAGGGACGCAACACTTATATAACGTACATTTTAAAGCCAAAACAATTATAAAGGTTTTGTGTATGTGTCCGTGTTCATGTGTGCAAATGCACATACAGGTGGCCTGGGTATTTGGAGGCCAGAGGACAACCTTGGCACTCATTCCTCAGATGCCACCTACTAGTTGTTTTGTGACAGGGTCTCTCACGGACTTGGAAGTCAGCCATGTATGCAAGGTTAGGGGGGCAGTGAGCCCCAGGGATCCTCTGGTCTCTGCTTCTCTAGCATTGGGATTGCAAGAACATGTTACCATTCCTAACTTATTTTTATGTAGCTTTGGAGGATCATACTCAGGTCCTCATGCCTGGAAGGGCAGCATTTTATTGACTAGGGTATCCCCCTGCCAATATTCAAGTTTTTGACGCCACAAAGACTGCAAATAATGCACAGACATGGTAATTAGCTATCTGCAGGAGAACATTCGATAAGAAATGTACAAATATGTTGTGGAATATTAGTTAAGGATGTGTTACATTCTTTTATGCAGTGGAATACCTCTTTAATGATGCAGAGATGTGTTGTATTCTTTTATGTTGCATTTGTTTAACTCTGTAAAGCTGTATTACTTCGGCCTATCTAAAACACGTGATTGGTCTAATAAAGAGCTGAATGGTCAATAGCTAGGCAGGAGAGAGAGCTAGGTGGGGCTGGCATGCAGAAAGACTAATAAATAGGAGAGAAGCGGGAGAAAAAGAGAGGGTCCCAGTACCATCCAGCCACACAGCTAGATACGAAATAAGGAGGAAAGAAAAGATACACAGAAATAGAGGAAGATAAAAGCCCAGAGGCAAAAGGTAGATGGGATAATTTAAGAAAAACTGGCTATAAATAAGCCAAGCTAAGGCCAGACATTGATAAGTAAGAATAAATCTCTGTGTATTTATTTGGGATCTGGGTGGTGGGCCCCCAAAGAGCAAAGAGTAAATAAAACTAACCTCACAAATGGCTTTAATTACAATCAGAAAAAGTATACAAATGAATCTGTCTGTGGAGAATAGTACATATTAGTTGTAAAGATACAAAGTGCTGGACCTCAAAAATACATTTGAATGTTTTCTCTCTCTCTTTTTTTTTTTCTCTGACACTCTAATGTGAACAAGAAGTGGGCTGGGGGCATCTAGGACGATAGAGAATCAATTAAGAGATGACAATAAGACTCCAAAGGAAATACCTGATTAAAACTAGAAATGTAGAGATTCATCTTGAGTCTGTATGTTTGTTTACCAAACTAATTTGTTTCTCCGGAAGATAGGAAATATCAAAACACCTGAAGAGAGGTTTAAGGAACTGAGCCTAGAATGTGAGGAAATGGTCCAGAAGTCAGTCGAGAGAAATGAGTAGAAAAGTCGTAAGGGGTCTAAGAAATGGGGTGACTGAGGCCTTTTATGGTTCTCCTCTGTCTCTTCGAGTACTTCCCTACGGTGAGCAAAAGCTTGACTTAGCCACATCTGGTCTCCAGTCCTTGATTCGTCCACCAGCTGGCCACAGGTATGCGCGGGAGACCAGCAGAAGTCAACACCATGCCTCACCCCCACAGACTTGTGGGGAATAAGTAGGCGTGGTGTTAAGACCCCGAATTTCCAAGTATCTGATTACACAGTAGTACCTGCCATCCTAAATTAAAGCAGAGACCAAGAGGAAGTCTTTTTTAAATGACTCGTTTCTTATTGCTAACTGTGCTCACGGTCTGTGCCCCTGAGTATGCCTCAAAAACTCATTCCAACCAAGAGTTCATGGTGACATCCCTGACAACGGATCTCTGGACTTGTGTTTGCCCTCTCCATCTCTTGCACTTCTGCAAATTACATGTTTGCCCTGAGCCTTGGAGAACATGGCTGTAATCCCAATTCTAAAGAAACTGAGGCAAGATTACTAGTTCCAGGGCAGCCTGGGCTAAACAGAAGACCCTGTCTAAAAAAAGAAAAAGATAAAAGGGAAGGAAGGGAAAATGAAGAAGGTGTACATTTGAAATGCATTCTTATGACAATTCAGATTCTGCTTTTTACTTCACATTACTGACTATTCTGTGTATATTATTCTTATTATTAGTGGCACAGTAGGTAATACAGATTAGCTATACTATAAAACCCCAGTGTTGGTGCATCTATCTGGCCTTCAAAGTATAACCTCACTGAAAATTCTAGAAGACACAGATGATGCCATGGAGAAGGATGACTGCTTTTATTTTGGAGCTGGGAGATTCCTTCCTTCTGTAAACAAGGGCACTTTTAAACCACACTGCTTTCTGATCTCTATAAACACAGGCATGGTCTGGTCTACCAGCACTTCCCTGGGAACTCTGCTTCCAAAGCTCATATTTCAAAATAAACACAGATGACATCTATGAAGCATGCGGCATCGTTAACAGTTCTTTCTAGAAGTGCTAGAAAGCTGCCAAATCGGTGATTCTACCTTTTGCCTCATTTCTCCTGGTTTGTAAGAGTGGCAAAGAGAGTAGGGTGCCTCTCAGCTGTTGAACGCTTTTCTAGTATACATAGTGTTAGGCTCTGCCTCCTCCCCTCAAAAAAAAGGAAGGAAGGAAGGAAGGAAGGAAGGAAGGAAGGAAGGAAGGAAGGAAGGAAGGAAGGAAAGAAGGAAAGAAAAAGCTAAAGCCATAAAAACGAGCACACATTTTATGGTGCTGTACCACACTGACTTCTACAGAGCTCAGATATACCAGTCTTGTCTCAACCCTGAGCTGGGTGATGTTGACAAGCTACAGGACAGAAATCAGCCTTTGCTACAAATCAAGGCTTCCACCCCAGGACCCAGATTGCCACCATTTAGCAACACATTGCCTCTGCGCTGCTTCAGAATCTACTGAGTGTGGACAGATGAGGAGGCGGTGGGTGGTTATGTGACAAGGCAAACAGAGCCACAATGTTTCTTGCAGAATGCAATGGGTGGGTCTAGGGAGGCTTACTGTGCAATGCAGTTTATTTCTCTATCAAAGTTCTTCTAAAAACATGAAAGACAGCTAATCAAATCCTGACCTCACAAAGGAGTAAATAATGTCCTTTAAACAACTAAGGTTTCATGCTCACTGGGGCCGAATCCCAAACCAGACTTTTTTTTGTTTTTTTTTTTTTTTTTTTTTTTTTTGGTTTTTGTTGACAGGGTTTCTCTGTGGTTTTGGAGCCTGTCCTGGAACTAGCTCTTGTAGACCAGGCTGGTCTCGAACTCACAGAGATCCGCCTGCCTCTGCCTCCCGAGTGCTGGGATTAAAGGCGTGCGCCACCACCGCCCGGCCCAAACCAGACTTTACAGCGTCCAGCTTCCAAAAGGTATGCTGGAAGAAGCTCTCCAATTTGGATTTAGACCAAACTTCACACCTAAACTGTAGTGAGAAAGTAAACTGTGCTCAAGAAGGGTTTTCCGTCTGCAGTCAGGACAACCATCTGCAGAGCCTGCAACGCGCACCAGCTCCTGGTGTGGCAGTTTACAACAGAATCCTTGGGCAGAAGCTATTTGCTAATCTCAACCTCACAGTCTATAGAAAGATAAGTAAACCGAAAAGAAACAAGAAACAAAACCAAACCCTTTCTCTGTGGTTGTTTTGTTCCTGAGACAGGATCTCACACCTCCCAGACTGGCCTGGCAGTTTGCTTGTGGCCATGGATGACCTTGAACTTTTGAGTCCTCACGGGTCTGGCGAGTGCCACCCGGTTTAAGGCTTTGCTGGGCTATTAAATGCAGGACTTTGTGTTAGGCAAACAGTCCTTTAATTCAGCTACCTCCTCAGCCCATATAACCAAGATTTAGCAATATCTAACTACTGCTTACTCTTAAAGTTCTTAGTGATTGCTACATCTATTTTGTATGTATTACTTGAAATATTTATTTATTTATTTATTTATTTATTTATTTATTTATTTATTATGTATGCAATATTCTGTCTGTGTGTATGTCTGCAGGCCAGAAGAGGGCACCAGACCTCAATCCAGATGGTTGTGAGCCACCATGTGGTTGCTGGGAATTGAACCTTTGGAAGAGCAGACAATGCTCTTAACCGCTGAGCCATCTCTCCAGCCCCCTATTACTTGAAATTTTAATTATGACAAGAACACAAGATTTCCCCACATAATCAATCTTAAAATGCCTAATAAAGTATCATTAACTATAAGTATAGTCTTGTATAACAGAACTCTAGAACTTCCTGTTAGGAAGTTTCCTAATACAAGCTCTCTGCCAACGCAAAAATCCCAATCAAGCCAAACCACAACAAGCCAAATCCAGGTTTTAATGGGATTCCTGCGCTCTTGGGTAGCCCCGAGGGGAACAGGGAGACCAACACGGAACCCAAGGATGCGGCCTATGGGGAGGGGGGACATGGGGGGGAGACCACACAGAGACTTTCCGGGGAGCAGTTTAAATAGACTGGGGAAAAGTGGTCAAGGTTTTGGCGGGCTGCCTTGCCCCTCCTTGAGGGAGGGGCCAAGGTTTGGCGGGCTGCCTTGCCCCTCCTCGGGGGAGGGATCAAGGTTTAGCGGGCTCAGGGATGGGGATGGAGGCCTGAGACCGGGACTTACACTTCCTCTAAACATGTTGGAAAATAGGTTTTGCATTTACTTTGCCTGTACAATTTTCCAATCAGAAAATGGAGAGTAAGAGATGTTAAAAGAATTTACGCACACTCCAGTCACAATGGAAATCAGCGGGACAATTCCTCAGAAAGATGGGAATCAATCTACCTCAAGATACAGTTATAGCGCTTGTGGGTACACACCCAAAGAACGCTTCATCTTACTAAAGAGACTCTTGCTCTTTGCTGCTCTAATCACAATAGCCAGAAATTGGAAACAACCTAGATGTCCCTCAGCTGAAGAATGGATAAAGAAAATGTGGTACATCTACACAATGGAGTATGACTCATCTGTTAAAATAACGACATCATGTGATTTACAGGCAAATGAATGGAACTAGAAAAAAAAATCATCCTGAATGAGGTAACCCAGACCCAGATATATAAATATGGCATGTATTCACTTCTATGTGGATATTAGCTGTTAAGTAAATGATAACCAAGCTACAATCTGTAGACCCAGAAAGGTTAGGTATGGAGGAAGGGACTGGAAGGGTAGACACAGATTCCCTGAGAGGGGGAAATACAATAGATGTTCCAGGTGAACTGGGGGCAGGCAGCACTGGAACTGGGGCATCAGGAAGTAAGGGATGCAGGAAGAGAAAGAATTGAGGACAATTTGAAGGGTATGGAAACAGTGCAGTAGAAACTTCTTAAAATATATAAAGCCAGCCAGGCGATGGTGGCGCACGCCTTTAATCCCAGCACTTGGGAGGCAAAGGCAGGCGGATCTCTGTGAGTTCGAGACCAGCCTGGTCTACAGAGCTAGTTCCAGGACAGGCTCCAAAGCCACAGAGAAACCCTGACTCGAAAGACAAAACAAAAAACAAAAACAAATATATATATATATATATATATAGCCAGTCCTAATGAGTCTCCAAATAGTGGGGGAGACAGAGTCACAGCTGGCCGTCTCTCGCTGCCATATAAAACTTCAGCACTGGGATTAGGCTACATTCAGTTGAGTTGTTGGCCAAAAGGGGTCCCAGGAAAATCCCCAAACAACTCAGGTGTTGTCAAGACTATAGGTTGCTCTCCACAAAATGACAGCAAGGCCCCAGTTTTGAAGACAATACCAGCATAACTCATTGAACATGGAGTAGCTGAGCTGGTTGAGCTGAACATAGAACCTTCATGCCTATGTTCTAGTGTCTTTGGTATGGGAAGGTACTCTGCAGGCTACCAAAGGAGAAATATATACACCAACCTGGCCACAAAACTTTTGATTTACAGTGCTGTCCTGAATGCAGAATATACCAGGGCAATGGTGGCACAAAACCTTGTGGGAATAACCATCCAATGTCTAATTTGATTTAAGGCCTGCTCTTCAAGATGGACCTCATACATGACACTGCCTGGGTGACCAAGAACCATAGACTAGATAGTCCAAAGATCTAGGGTAAAACAAATACTACTCATCTTAAAAAAAAAAAAAAAAGAAAGAAAAAAGCAGTGAGCTGGGCGGTGGTGGTGCACGCCTTTAATCCCACAGCACTCGGGAGGCTGAGGCAGGCAGATCTGTGACTTCCAGGCCAGCTTGGTCTACAAGAGCTAGTTCCAGGACAGGCTCCAAAGCTACAGCAAACCTTGTCTTGAAAAATCAAAAAAAAAAAAAAAAAAAAAAAAAAGTAGTGATATAATGACTCCTTATGACATTCTGTTGTACTCACAGATCAGTGCCTTATTCAGCCATCATCAGAGAAGCTTCCTCCTGAGGCAGATGGGAACAAATGCAGAAACCCACAGCCACATGCACACACACACACACACACACGGGGTGGGGGAGTAGAAAGAGAGAGAGAGAAAGCATGGAATATACAGCTCTAAATGGACTGTCTCCTTCAAATCCCTCCTCTCAAGGCTCAGGGAACCCTGAGGAAGAGGCTTTGAAGAGTGTAAGAGTTAGAGGGGCTAGGGGACATCAAGAAAACAAGGTCCTCTAAACCAACTGAACAAGGCTGGTATGAACTCACTGAAGCAGCAAACTCAGACCTACACAGGTCTGCCCCGGGTCCTCTGCATATGCACTCTGGCTTTCAGGTTAGTGATTTTTAGTGTTAGTTCAGGGACTCCTGAGTGTGTGAATGAGTGTGTCTCTGATTCTTCTTGGGCTCTTTTCCTTCTGTTGGTTTGCCTTGTGTAATTTCGATATGATGGGTTTTGTTTTATCTTATTATATTTTATTTTGTTATGTTTCATGGTTACCTCTTAGAAGCGTGTTCTTTTCTAATGAGAGACTGAAAGGGAGTGCATCTGAGGGGAGGAGAGGTGGGGGAGGATTAAAGAGAGGGGAAACTATGAGAAAAGAATCTGTTTCAGTAAAAAGGGAATAAACTTTGATTTGAAAGCTAAAGTAAATTAGCCACACTCACTCATGAGTGTGAATCAGGGTTCAAAACCATGCCTATGTATTCCTAAACCTTTCCTGTCTTCTTTCTGCCCAGTCTTTGCTAGTATTCCTAGGAAATGTTTCTTTCAATGTTAATAAGAGTTCTATATTCTATTCTATTTGTAATTATTGTATCATAATAACATATTACATTAATACAATATGTAATATAGTGAATAAATTATATCTATATAATGATTACTTTGGTAATTGAATTACATGTAATTATGATGTTACTCTATCATTATTATACATTAACCACAGTCCTTTTTTCTTCAAAGTACTTCTGCTTTTTTTTGTTTCATTTCTATGGCTTCTTTTTTATATAGCTCACGTAGTCATTAACATTTCTCATAATAAGTGATAACTGAAACTGGGGGAATTGCATCCCTTACCTAAGATAAAAATAGGTTCGTTGCCATTGGCGAAACCAGATACACTTTGATCCTGATCGCAGGGCCACATTCTATCCATGACTGTTTCATCATCATTATGTTGTTTTATTTGCTTGTTTGTTTGAAACAGGCTCTCTCTATACTGCCCTGGCTACCCTGGAACTATGTGCACCAAGCTGGCCTTGACTCACAGAACTCGGCCTTTGCCTCTCAGATGCTGGGATTAAAGGCTTCTCAACTTACCAGCTGTCATACTTTTTAGTGATCGTACAAGATAATAGTTTTCTTTATAATATTTTCATACATTTATGTCGTTGTGCTTTGCTCCTATTTCTCCCATCATCTTCCCTTATTCCCCTTACCGATTTCTTTTTTTTTTTTTTTTTTTTTATTTTTTTTTTTTTATTTTTTTATTCTTTTTTAATTAAAATTTCCACCTGCTCCCCGTTTCCCATTTCCCTCCCCTCCTCCCAAATATTGCCCCCTCCCCCCACTCCCCTCCCCCTATCCCCACTCCTCTTCTCCTCCCCCCACACCATTCCCCCTCCCTCTCGATACTGAAGAGCAGTCCAAATTCTCTGCCCTGCGGGAAGACGAAGGTCTTCTATCTACGTCCGGGAAGGTGAGCTTCTAAACAGGCTAAGCTCCCACAAAGCCAGTTCATGTATTAGGATTGAAACCTAGTGCCATTGTCCTTGGCTTCTCATCAGTCTTCATTGACCGCCATGCTCAGAGAGTCCGGAATCAACCCATGCTTATTCAGTCCCAGACCAGCTGGCCTTGGTGGGCTCCTAATAAATCAGTTCCACTGTCACAGTGGGTGGGTGCATCCCTCGTGGTCCTGATTTTTTGCTCTTGTTCTCCCTCCTTCTGCTCCTCATTTGGACCTTAAGAGCTCAGACCGATGTTCCAAATTGCGAATCTGTCTCTACCTCGATCCATCGCCAGATGAAGGTTCTAAGGTGATATGCAAGAAATTCATCAGTATAGGATAGGGTCATTTCAGGTTCCCTCTCCTTAGTTGCCCAAGGTACCAGCTGGGGACATATTCCTGGACACCTGCGAACCCCTCTAGAGTCAAGTCTCTTGCCAGCCCTAAGATGGCTCCCTTAGATATTAGATAGGATATATACTTCGCTGCTCCCGTATCCATCCTTCCTATATCCCAACCATCCCAATCCCCCGAGCTCCTCCCATCCTCCCCTTCTCATATTTCTCATCCCATTTCCCCTTTGCCCCATGCCACCTCACCCGCAAGTTCCCAGTTTTTGCCCTGCAATCTTGTCTACTTCCCCCTCTCCATGCGGATGACTATATGATTTTCTTTGGGTTCACTTTCTTATTTAACTTCTATAGGATCACACATTATATGCTTAATGTCTTTTATTTATGGCTAGAAACCGATTATGAGTGAGTACATCCCATGTTCCTCTTTTTGGGTCTGGGATACCTCACTCAGGATAGTGTTTTCTATTTCCATCCATTTGCACGCAAAATTCGCGAAGTCATTGTTTTTTACTGCTGAGTAGTACTCTAATATGTATATATTCCACACTTTCTTTATCCATTCCTCCATTGAAGGGCATCTAGGTTGTTTCCAGGTTTTGGCTATTACAAACAATGCTGCTATGAACATAGTTGAACAGATACTTTTGTCATTTGATGTGGCATCTCTTGGGTATATTCCCAATAGTGGTATTACTGGATCTTGGGGTAGGTTGATCCCAAATTTCCTGAGAAATCGCCACACTGATTTCCAAAGTGGTTGCACAAGTTTGCATTCCCACCAGCAATGAATGAGTGTGCCTCGTTCTCCACAACCTCTCCAGCAAAGGCTATCATTGGTGTTCTTGATTTTAGCCATTCTGACAGGTGTAAGATGGTATCTCAAAGTTGTTTTAATTTGCATTTCCCTTATCGCTAAGGAGGTTGAGCATGACCTTAAGTGTCTTTTGGCCATTTGAATTTCTTCTGTTGAGAATTCTCTGTTCAGATCAGTGCCCCATTTTTTTATTGGGTTCATTAGCATTTTAAAGTTTAGTTTCTTGAGTTCTTTATATATTTTGGTGATCAGACCTTTGTCTGTTGCAGGGTTGGTGAAGATCTTCTCCCAGTCAGTGGGTTGCCTTTTTGTCTTAGTGACAGTGTCCTTTGCTTTACAGAAGCTACTCAGTTTCAGGAGGTCCCATTTATTCAATGTTGCCCTTAATGTCTGTGCTGCTGGGGATAAACGTAGGAAGTGATCTCCTGTACCCATATGTTGTAGAGTACTTCCAACTTTTTCTTCTATCAGGTTCAGTGTGTTCAGACTAATATTGAGGTCTTTAATCCATTTGGACTTGAGTTTTGTGCATGGTGATAGATATGGATCTATTTTCATTCTTCTACACGTTGACAACCAGTTCTGCCAGCACCATTTGTTGAAGATGCTCTCTTTTTTCCATTGAATACTTTTAGCTCCTTTATCAAAAATTAGGTGTTCATAAGTTTGTGGGTTGAAATCAGGGTCTTCTACTCGGTTCCATTGATCAACTTCTCTGTTTTTATACCAATACCAAGCTGTTTTCAATACTGAGGCTCTGTAATAGAGTTTGAGGTCAGGGATGGTAATGCCTCCAGACGATCCTCTATTATATAAGATTGTTTTGGCTATCCTGGGTTTTTTGTTTCTCCATATAAAGTTGATTATTGTCCTCTCAAGATCCGTGAAGAATTTTGATGGGATTTTAATGGGGATTGCATTGAATCTATAAATTGCCCTTGGTAGAATTGCCATTTTTACTATGTTGATCCTCCCTATCCAAGAGCAAGGGAGATCCTTCCATTTTCTGGTATCCTCCTCAATTTCTTTCTTCATTGACTTAAAGTTCTTGTCAAATAGATCCTTTACTTCCTTGGTTAGGGTTACCCCAAGATATTTTATGCTATTTGTGGCTATCGTGAAGGGTGATGCTTCTCTGATTTCCATCTCTGCTTCCTTATCCTTTGTGTATAGGAGGGCAACTGATTTTTTGGAATTGATCTTGTATCCTGCAACGCCACTAAAGGTGTTTATCAGCTGAAGGAGTTCTTTGCTGGAGTTTTTGGGGTCGCTTATGTACACTATCATATCGTCTGCAAATAATGAAAGTTTAACTTCTTCCTTTCCGATTTGAATCCCTTTGATCCCCTTATGTTGTCTTATTGCTATTGCTAGAATTTCAAGCACTATATTAAAGAGGTATGGAGAGAGTGGACAACCTTGTCGTGTTCCTGATTTTAGTGGAATAGCTTTGAGTTTCTCTCCATTTAATTTGATGTTAGCTGACGGCTTGCTATAAATTGCTTTTATTATATTTAGGAACGACCCTTGTATTCCTAATCTCTCTAAGACCTTTATCATAAAGGGATGTTGAATTTTGTCAAATGCTTTTTCCGCATCTAATGAAATGATCATATGGTTTTTTTCTTTCAGATTATTTATATGATGGATTACATTGATAGATTTTCGTATGTTGAACCAGCCCTGCATCTCTGGGATGAAGCCCACCTGATCATAATGGATAATTTTTCTAATGTGTTCTTGGATTCGGTTTGCCAGTATTTTATTGAGTATTTTTGCGTCGATGTTCATGAGTGAGATTGGCCTGTAGTTCTCTTTCTTGGTTGTGTCTTTGTGTGGTTTTGGTATCAGAGTAACTTCAGCTTCATAAAAGGAATTTGGCAATGACTTCTCTGTTTCAATATTGTGAAATACATTAAGGAGTATAGGTATTAGGTCTTCTTGGAAGTTCTGGTAGAATTCTGCATTAAAGCCGTCTGGACCTGGGCTTTTTTTGGTGGGAAGGTTTTTTATAACAACTTCTAATTCTTCGCGACTAACAGGTCTATTTAGATTGTTCACCTGGTCCTGGTTTAACTTTGGTATATGGTACTTATCTAAAAAAGTGTCCATTTCTTTTACATTTTCCAATTTTGTGGCATACAGGTTTTTGTAGTAAGATCTAATGATTCTCTGAATTTCGTCTGTGTCTGTGGTTATGTCTCCCTTTTCGTTTCTGATTTTGTTAATTTGCGTATTCTCTCTCCGCCGTTTGATTAGTTTGGATAGGGGTTTATCAATCTTATTGATTTTCTCCAAGAACCAGCTTTTTGTTTCATTGATTCTTTGGATTGTTTTCTGTGTTTCTATTTTGTTGATTTCAGCCCTCAATTTGATTATTTCCAGTCTTCTACTTCTCCTAGGTGAGTCTGCTTCTTTTCTTTCTAAAGCTTTAAGGTGGGCTATTAGGTCTCCAATGTGTGCTTTCTCCGTTTTCTTTATGTGGGCACTTAATGCTATGAACTTTCCTCTTAGCACTGCTTTCATAGTGTCCCATAGGTTTGAGTATGTTGAGTCTTCGTTTTCATTGAATTCAAGAAAGACTTTAATTTCTTTCTTTATTTCTTCCTTGATCCAGGTGTGGTTCAGTAGTTGACTGTCCAATTTCCATGAGTTCATAGGCTTTCTGGGGATAGCATTGTTGTTGAATTCTAACTTTAATCCATGGTGATCTGATAAGACACAGGTGGTTACCGATATTTTTTTGTAACTGTGTAAGTTTGCTTTGTTACCGAGTATGTGGTCTATTTTCGAGAAGGTTCCATGAGCTGCAGAGAAGAAGGTATATTCTTTCTTATTTGAGTGGAATGTTCTATAGATGTCTGTTAAGTCCATTTGATTCATTACCTCCCTTAATCCTCTTATTTCTCTGTTAGGTTTCTGTCTGATTGACCTGTCCATTGGTGAGAGAGGAGTGTTGAAATCTCCTACTATTAGTGTGTGTGGTTTGATGACTGCCTTGAGTTTTAGTAACGTTTCTTTTACATAAGTGGGTGCTTTTATATTAGGGGCATAGATATTCAGGATTGAGACTTCATCTTGGTGAATTGTTCCTGTTATGAGTAAAAAATGTCCATCTCCATCTCTTTTGATTGATTTTAGTTTGAAGTCAACTTTCTTAGAAATTAGTATGGCCACACCTGCTTGTTTCTTAGGTCCATTTGCTTGATAAACCTTTTCCCAGCCCTTTACTTTGAGTAGATGTCTGTCTTTGTGGTTGAGGTGTGTTTCTTGTAAGCAACAGAATGTTGGATCCTGTTTTCGTATCCAATCTCTTAGCCTGTGCCTCTTTATAGGTGAGTTGAGTCCATTGATATTAAGTGATATTAATGACCAGTGGTTGTTAACTCCGGTCATTTTTCCTTTCTTTCTTTCTTTCCTTCTTTTGGTAGTAGAGTTTGTGTGTTTCCCTTCTTCAAGTTGTGCTGGTGAAGGGTCATTAGATGTCTGAGTTATTGTGGGCATTGTTGGACTCCTTGGTTTGTGATTTTCCTTCAATTACTTTCTGAAGGGCTGGATTTGTGGCTACGTATTGTTTAAATTTGTTTTTATCCTGGAAAATTTTGTTTTCTCCATTTATAGTGAATGAAAGCTTGGCTGGGTATAGTAGTCTGGGCTTGCATCCATGGTCTCGTAGTTTCTGCAGTATATCTATCCAGGACCTTCTGGCTTTCATGGTTTCCATAGAGAAATCAGGTGTAAGTCTGATAGGTTTACCTTTATAGGTAACTTGACCTTTTTCCTTTGCAGCTCTTAATATTCTTTCTTTATTCTGTATGTTTTGTGTTTTGATTATTATATGACGAGGAGATGTTTTTTTTTTGATCCAGTCGATTTGGTGTTCTGTATGCTTCTTGGACCTTCAAAGGAATATCTTTCTTAAGGTTGGGAAAGTTTTCTTCTATAATTTTATTAAATATATTTTCTGGACCATTGAGCTGTACTTCTTCTCCTTCTTCTATCCCTATTATTCTTAGGTTTGGTCTTTTTATTGTGTCCCAGATTTCCTGAATGTTTTGTGATGAGAATTTGTTGGTTATGCTGTTTTCTTTGATGAGAGTGTTTATTTTCTCTATGGTATCTTCAGTGTCTGAGATTCTTTCTTCTATCTCTTGTAATCTGTTGGTGGTACTTGTCTCTGTAGTTCCTGTTCGTTTATTCAAATTTTCCATCTCCATCCTTCCCTCGGTTTGTGTTTTCTTTATTACTTCCACTTCATTCTTCAAGTCTTGAACCGTTTCCCTTACCTGTTTGATTACTTTTTCTTGTTTCTCTTGGTTTTCTTGGGTATCTTTGAGAGATTTATTCATTTCCTCTACCTTTTTGTTTGTAATCTCTAATTGGTTGTGGCAGTTTTTCACCTCCTGTTTAAGGTCCTCTATTATTTTCATAAAATTCACTTTTGAGTCGAATTCTTCTAATTCTTCTGGATTAGGGTGTACACTTCTCATTTCGGTATTCCTGGATCCTGGTGATGTCACGTTGCCTTTCAAGTTGTTGGGGGAATTCTTGCATTGGCGCCTGCCCATCTTTTCCTTCAAATGGAGCCAGGAGAGGCCTGATGTCTTGGACCAGTCTTTGCTGTGACTAACTCTCTAGGTGTATCTCCTCAGTGTAGGGGCAGGAACCGTTCCCTTCCAGATGAACTCCTCAACACCAAAACATGGATGCGTGGTATTCCAATGACCCGCGTAAAGAAGGCCGAATGCAAGGGGTCGGGCGGGGTCGAGTAGAACACAGGCGACACTGCAGTACAAGCTGGAGGTGCCTGCACTCCCTTTCGGGGGTTGCTGAGGCCTGCCCGCTAGGCAGGCACTCACTGCTCTGGTTGGGCAGCCTTAGTGTAGGGGCGTTTGTGCTCTCTACCGGGACCGTCCGCCCCAGGATAGTACACACTCACCCGTCCCGATGAAACTTCTCGGCACCTACACAGGAACTCCTGGATGCCACAATGAGCCAGGGACAAAGGGAAGTAGGGCGCAGGCAGAGCAGGACCAGGAGATCACAGCAGAGACTGCAGCCCCAGCAGCAGGGGCCCGCTTTCCCTGGTGGGGACCTTGAGGCCTGCCCTCTAGTCAGGCACTCACTGCTCTGGGCTGGTAGCCTTAGTGAAAGGGCAGGAAACTGTTCCACAGCTAAGGACCTTGCAGACAAGGCAGGCTTGGGGGTGGGGGTGGGGGGCGGGTGTGTAGGAAAGAAAGCCTTGCAGCAGGAGCTGGGGGGGGGGGCGTTTGTGTTCTCTACCGGGACAGTGCGCCCCAGGATAGCACACACTCACCCATCCAGATGGGACTTCTCAGCACCTATGCAGGGATTCCTGGTGGCCCCAATGAGCCCGGGACCAAGGGAAATAGGGGGCAGGGAGAGCAGGTCCAGGAGATCACAAGCAGAGACTGCAACCCCAGCAGCAGGGGCCTGCTTCCCCTGGTGGGGACCTTGAGGCCTGCCCTCTAGTCAGGCACTCACTGGTCTGGGCTGGTAGCCTTAGTGAAAGGGCAGGAAACTGTTCCACAGCTAAGGACCTTGCAGACAAGGCAGGCTTGGGGGTGGGGGTGGGGGCGGGTGTGTAGGAGAGAAAGCCCTGCAGCAGGAGCTGGGGGAGGGGCGTTTGTGCTCTCTACCGGGACCGTCCGCCCCAGGATAGCACACACTCACCCGTCCTGATGAAACTACTCGGCACCTACACAGGATCTCCTGGATGCCCCAATGAGCCAGGGACAAAGGGAAGTAGGGCGCAGGCAGAGCAGGTCCAGGAGATCACAGCAGAGACTGCAGCCCCAGCAGCGGGGGCCCGCTTTCCCTGGCGGGGACCTTGAGGCCTGCCCTCTAGTCAGGCACTCACTGGTCTGGGCTGGTAGCCTTAGTGAAAGGGCAGGAAACTGTTCCACAGCTAAGGACCTTGCAGACAAGGCAGGCTTGGGGGTGGGGGTGGGGGCGGGTGTGTAGGAGAGAAAGCCTTGCAGCAGGAGCTGGGGGGGGGGGGGCGTTTGTGCTCTCTACCGGGACAGTGCGCCCCAGGATAGCACACACTCACCCATCCAGATGGGACTTCTCCCTTACCGATTTCTGATGGTTCCTACATAATCCACTTTCTGCTTTCACGTAGTATATGAGCACATATATGCAATATTCATATATATTTAAATGCAAGTTCTGCATATGAGACAGAACATGATATATTTGCTGCTTTTTCCCCCCTTATCATTTTTGTTCTTGCTTACCCCTCCCTTTAGGCCTCTTCATCCCCCCCCATGTAACTCCCTTTCTTCTTTCTTTCTTTCTTTCTTTCTTTCTTTCTTTCTTTCTTTCTTTCTTTCTTTTCTTTTTTTGGTTTTTCTTTTTGGTTTTTCGAGACAGGGTTTCTCTGTGGTTTTGGAGCCTGTCCCGGAACTAGCTCTTGTAGACCAGGCTGGTCTCGAACTCACAGAGATCCGCTTGCCTCTGCCTCCCAAGTGCTGGGATTAAAGGCGTGCGCCACCACCGCCCGGCCTTTTTTTGGTTTTTCAAGACAGGGTTTCTCTGTGGTTTTGGAGCCTGTCCTGGAACTAGCTCTTGTAGACCAGGCTGGCCTCAAACTCACAGAGATCCACCTGCCTCTGCCTCCCAAGTGCTGGGATTAAAGGCGTATGCCACCACCACCCAGCAATCCCTTTCTACTTTCAAATCATACCCCCCCACACACCCCCCATATTGTGGTTTTTAAGTAGAATATCCTTCCTAGGCACATACATTTGAATGTTTGGTTCCCAGGTGGTGGACTGTTAGGAAGAATGAGAGGCATGTCTTTGCTGGAGAAGGTGTGTCATTGGGGGTGGGCTTTGAGGTTTCAAAAGCCCTTGACAAGTCTCGTCCCCCCCCCCCCCGCCCCGTCCTGTCCCCTCCCGTCCCCCCCCCGCCCTCCCCCCCTACTACTAATGAATCAGATGGGAACTCTCAGCTTCTACTCTAACACCGTACCTGCCTAACTTCCTCTGTGCTTCCCAGCAGGGTGATCATGGACCAACCCTCTGGAACTGTAAGGAAGCCCTCAATTAAATGCTTTCTGGCATAGTTGCCTTGGTCATGGTGTCTCCTCACAGCAATAGAAGAGTAACTAAGACTGCATATGACAGAAAACATCCCATATTAATAATTGTGAATCTGGCTTATTTCACTTAGCATGGTTATTTCCAGTTCTGTCCATTTTCCTACCAATGATGCAATTTCGTTATTCTTGATGGTCAATGCAATTCCATGGTGAGTGTAAACTATGCTTTCCTCATCCATTCAACTGGAGATGGGTTCCATGCCTTGGCTATTGTGATAGCGTGGCACCTACAAATTGTTCATACTTACTTATATATTTACTATCTTAGATCCACTGACATAAATGAGTTATGTTTCCTGACCCTGTGAAATTTTACTGTGGCTTTTTCTGACCAAAAAGTGACAGAGAAGATGTCCCCAGACTCAATTGTTCTTAATCATGAATATACAGTGAATGTCACAGTGCCTTTTCTGACTAGTTAGGAATCCACAGGGATTCTAACAGTCCCCTCAGGGGCGGAGGGGCTTGATTTCAAAGTGAAAGAAAGAGTTAAGTGGAAAGTTCCTAGCATAAAGAAACGTGCATCTTCTTTGCATGCGTTCTTCCTGATGAGAGTTTGAAGAGGGGACTCTAGAGAATCCAAACACTATTGGTCCATACAGACATCTAGTAGCTTTCCCTGAATGGGAAGTCATTGAGTCAGCAGAAGTCTAATTTGCTTGGAGGCTGTCATAGATCCCTGGTTTTGACTAATTCTGAAGACATATTTTGTTTAAAATGTGCCTGTTCAACGTAGTGAAAATGCAATATGGAGACAAGGTTAGCTCACTTGTGTGCTGGCATTGTCTGTGTTAGTTACTTGTCCGGGTACTGAGACAAAACCTGACAAAATCAGCTTGCAAGAAGAAAGAGGCCATTTGGTTTCTAGTTCCAGGGGTCACGGTCCACTGTGACATCAGGGTGTGGCAGCTGATCACACCTTCCCAAAGTCAGGAGACATAGAGGGATGGAAGCTTGTGTTCATCTTACTTCCTCCTTTTTTTCACTTCTAGATCCCAATGCATGGAATGGCGCTGCTCATATTTAGGATGGGTCTTCCCGCTCCATTAGTCCAATCCAGATAATTCCTCAAAGAAAGGTCTGGAAATTGATTCCCGGGTGATTATAAATTCCACCAGGTTGATGAACACGATTAACCACCTCATCAGCTCGAAAGTAAAGTGTCACTGCTGATACAAGATTAGAAGCTCACTCTCACCATGGGGCCAAAGTCTACACACAGGATACCAAGTTCACATCTACCTAGTGCCGTAGCCTCACGCCAGTCAGGTTGTAATCCAAACTCAGGAGCATCATTTCCCACACATATTGAAGATATTTATTCTCTCATCTTCCCTTTCTTTCTCTTCTTTCTTCCTTCCATGTTTCCCTTCTCTCAGAACAGCTAGGTGGGTTCAGCTTTAGCTATCTGGGATGACATCTCCATCCAGTCTTCTGACTAAGCGAGTTGGTTTTCCTAAGCAGGCTTCTGGTCCGTGGTAAAGGTCAAAGAATGGGCATGCAAGGTGACCATGTAAGGAAATGGATAGGATTCTGCACTGCTGGCCAAAGTAGCAATTAGTGCAGATCCTTTGGAGAACAATTTTGCCATATCTATGGAGAACTTACCCTTTGTACATATGATCAGCCCTCTGAATTTGAGAATTCTACATCTATGAATTAAATCAACTAAATGTGGAAAATATTTTTATTATTATTATTTTTATTATAAAGTCTATATTGAACATGGACAGACATTTTTGTTCCTAGAACAATATGATATAATGGCTATTTTACATTGTACTGGGCATTACGTGTCATCTAGAAATGACAAAGTATAGGGACAAATGTTCATGGGTTATATGCAAATGCTACATCATTTCATATAAGGGATCTGGGCATCCATGGATTTGGGTATCTACAGGGTATCGCTGTCTCAGGACCAATCTTCCATGGTGAGAGAGGCAAAACTACTATGAGAAACTTGCAAAGACATTCACTGCAATATTATTTGAAGAACAAGACGTTAATGAGAGATTGTTACTGTCTTGGAATTGAGGCTCCACTTCCAAAGTTGAGTGGAAGAGGTGACAGACCAGTCCAGAGACCAGCGACACCTCTGCCACCCAGCGTAGAGTGCCAGAAGACCACTAAGGTTTAAGGTGAGAGTTATCTCTTCCTTCCTTTGAGTCAGTGTGAGTAGGGCTTTGAGAACTTTAGGGACTAGGAAGATGGTTCAGTGGGTAAAGTGCTTGCCCCGCAAGCTTGAGGACCTGAATTCAGATCCCCAAAATTCATATAAATATCTAGTTGTGATCACAAACATCTGTAACCCCAGCACAAGGGGGGGGGGTGTTGGAGACTATTCAACCTAAATAAAACAGTGAGCTCCAGAGTTAGTGAAGAAACCTTGTTTTGAAAAAGTAAAGTAGACATATACATACACCTCTCTCTCTCTCTGTATGTGTAATTATTATTATTATAATTATTATTATAATTAATTAATTATTGTAATTATTATCTCTTACACATACACACACACACACACAGAGAGAGAGAGAGAGAGAGAGAGAGAGAGAGAGAGAGAGAGAGAGAACACTGTAGTCTAGACCTGGTAGCAAGCCTGAAAGGGTTCTAGTTCATTGAAAAAAAGCTTATTATTGGCTGTTGCTTTTCATTCTTGTTCAAGACCAGACATTCATCTGGTCTTGTTTTGTGGATAAGAAACAAAATTCACACTCTATTGATTCAGGTTTCCCAGAGGAGGTGGGCTTTGAGAGGAGTTTTGACTCCCAGGAAGAATTCTGGGATCCTGGGCAGACAGCAGGCCCCTGTGATGACAAGTTGTGGGAGAAAGAAGGGAACGGAAGGGTCTTTTGCATGGTTGACAAGGAAAGGACCCATAAATGGAGCTGGAACATAATTTATTCGGGGATAATCTGATAGTTTTTTTAAAAACTCAAATGTGAATAAGTTGAACCCATTACAGAAAATTTACTCTGTTATCTTGTCAAAGATGCAAGTGTAAGAACTGGATTAAACTGTTTTGGACCATTTGGACAAAAGCAAACCTGGAGTCGATGTGTTCTGTTTCGAATGAGAAATGACCCTAACTGTAGTTCCTGGGACTCTGCAGTGGAGGGCTTGGGAAGATTGCTCCACAATGCCCAGCCCCGGGGGGGGGGGGGGGCAAATGGGTAAATCAGATGAATCCAGAAGAGGATGTGTTAGATGCTTAGATGCAGTTGTGAGTTTTTCCCTAAACACAATGAAGTTTGATTGCATTATAAATGAATTCCTATCATGTCTGCGTTTAATTTTCCCATGTTTACTTTTACTTCACATGTCAAATTGACCTGGTTTTATTCCTTTTTACAAACAACAAAAATGGAAAGGACAATATTCCAGATAAACGATGTTGATGCTTGACACATATTTTTATGCAACAAATACATATATACTCATTATATATCTTAATATATAAATCTTGATATGTATCAGTATACAGGTATTTGTTATATATGTATATATGTGTGTGTTTATATATATATATATCCAGAATAAAAGCCAAACTTTAAAATATATTATTTAAAAATATATCATTTAAAAATACATTATTTAGGGGGCTGGAGAGATGGCTCAGTGGTTAAGAGCATTGCCTGCTCTTCCAAAGGTCATGAGTTCAATTCCCGGCAGCCTCATTACAACCATCTGTAATGAGGTCTGCTGCCCTCTTCTGGTCTGCAAACACACACAGACAGAATATTGTATACATAATAAATAAATAAATATTTAAAAAATACATTATTTAATATCAGTCAGGAGTCTTTATTTTCCGTTTTAGGAATCTGAGCCTCAAATAGATCTTGTAACTTATCCAAAGTGACATTTTAGTAAGCGTCCGTATCACTTGCAGTAGTGTGTTGCAGTTGTCTATTAGGCAGGGACTTGACCTACACAATGAGACACCTTGATTTTGTCATTAGAGTTCACTTTCCCCTGGTGACATTGCTAAGCTATCTACCAACTCACTTTCCCTATCCCCCTTGCAGCTGGGAGTGGGACTGTGACTCATTTGTTGTCGAGACAGAATGTTTCCTCCAGAAGGCATCAGCAGAAGTTTTGAGATAATGGTGTGTTCATTCAACTGCTACACCCACTGTTCAGAAACTGTGCATAGGCAAAAAGATGTCGCTGGCAGGGTCACAGAGCCACTGAAATCTAGGACCATCCACCTTCAGGTTTCTTGTTTTCTAAGAAAATGAGCATTTGGTCTAGGTCCATTATGTGTCATGTTCTGTCACTCACAGGTGAAATTATTCTGCTCAGTACTGGCAGGGCAGTGCCTCAGTCTGCCTGGTTTCTCACTGCCCTCTTGGATGGAAAGGGCCCTATCACATGTCACTTCTAGGAAGGCAGGGAGAGAGTCTCTACAGGGTCACACCATCAAGGGGTCCTGAGAAAAAGCAGTACTTCAAAGAAAGTTTGGAAGCCACGTTAGATTCTCTCTTGGAGAGCTGAACTTGTGATGCATGGGGTGGTTGCTCATTTAGCTGAGGAAGAAAATAGAAACAGAGGCTGAGAGAAAAGTAGAGTCGAATGGAGTGCCACCCCGGTGCAGAAGCCAGAGGTCACTGATCATAGTGTGTCTTGGTCGTCCTTGTTCATCCCAACAGTTGCAAGCTTGTCATAGAGAAAAGGTGTGAGACCTCGGCAGCTGAATTTTGAGTAATGAGCCACTGTTATGAAATTCATTCATCTGTCTTCTCTGGCTGTCCTGGAGCTCACTGTGTAGCCCAGGCTGGTCCCACTCTCATGCACAGTCCTGCTGCTTCAGCCCCCTGAGTGCTGGGATTACAGAAATAAGTCAGTTGGTCCAGCTCTGAACTTTATTTTGGTTTCTCAGGAGACTGGCTGAGGAGAGAGGGAGCTGAGATCACACGCTGCCGTCTCTGCTGGGATACATGTGTTCCTCTGTGTGCTCCTTCATGTTGAAGAGCTAAGTCTTGCGGAACTGGCTTATGCCCTGGAAGTCACAGCTGCTCACCTGATACGGAACTGGAGGAGGAATAAGGTGATGTCTTCCCTCTGTGAGCATGATTACAGTGGCAGGATACAGAATGGAAATAGAGTGTTTGAAGCATCGTGTCTTGGCCATCAAGGAAATAGACAAGGGGTGTGAGAAGAGATGAGACATAAGCTGACCCTAAGTTGCTGGGTTGTTTTTTTGGGGGTGTGGGGGATGGGAATACTAGGGGAGAAGGATGGGGAGGAAAGTGTGCCCTAGTCAGAAAACGTTAGAATTTGAGATGTAAACACTGAGCTTCTAGAATTGAAATGCTTTAGTTTCGTGAATAAAATACTTCAATGAAAAGTGACAAGGTGAAAGGATTTATTTTAGCTTATGATTCCCAATTATAGTTTATCGCTGCAGGAAAATTGAGATAATTGATCGTATCACATCCATAGACATCCTCACTTGTTTGCTAGATGATGCTCAACTTGATTTCTTATCCAGTTCAGGATGTCTTGCTTCGGGATTGGTGCCTCTTACAGTGGACTGTGTCTTTCTGGACCAATTAGCTCAGTTAAGACAATGCCCTTGCTGTCATGCCCATAGCCCATCACAATGTAGAAAATCTCTTACTGAAAGCCTCTTCCCAAGTGATTCTCGGTTGTGTCAGGCAGGCAAAGCTCACCACCACAGTGTTTTAGGGTGTGATGAGAAGACTGCGGATCCAAAGCTGGAGACGTTGAACAGGAGTAAACAAATTATTGGGTCACCACCACTGACGAGATGAATTTCTCAGGAAAGCCTTAACTAGAGGATGATATAGAGAGTAACCTTTCTAATTGGAGCAGAAGTGCTGACCTCCTAATCACCCCTTTGAGACATGGTGGCACACACCTGCAGGCCCAGCCCTTTGTGGGGCTGAGACAGGAAGATGAGTTACTTCCTTGGGTACATATGGAGACCTTAATTTTAAAGCAAAGATTAACCTATTGAGAGGGAAAAGAAAGAAAGAGGTAAGGAGGAAGAACATAATCCTCTTTAGAGAAAGTTTTAAGGCTATGACAATGACCAACAGTTTAGGAAATGTTTTTAGCTCCATGGATTATGGATGCAATTTGGCAGGAAGTTAGGATTGCATTCAAAATTCAGAACGACGTTTTAAGTGAATTGTTTGTACAGCTGAATGTGTCTTTTTCATCCCTTGTATTGGATTATATAACACCTGGCTTATGTTTCAATTTGTACTTAATTCTCCTATAATGATTTATTGTTTGGAAAAATCAAGTATCTTTTAGAAATCAAACAGGTCTCCAAGGCCGGGCGGTGGTGGCGCACGCCTTTAATCTCAGCACTCTGGAGGCAGAGGCAGGTGGATCTCTGTGAGTTAGAGACCAGCCTGGTCTACAAGAGCTAGTTCCAGGACAGGCTACAAAACCACAGAGAAACCCTGTCTCGAAAAACAAAACAAACAAACAAAAAAACAGGTCTCCAAAATTTTAATATATGTATTTAAGAAAAATTCTAAGAATGTAATATTTCTTTAATAAAAACCATAAAAAGAAAGAAAGAAGAAAAGAAAGAAAGAAAGAAAGAATAACAGAAAGGACCCACTGTTCCATCCCATGCAACTCCTTAGCAAAATAATTGAAAATCAGACTCAATCTTGGGAAAATATTCAGATAATGTGATAAAATGCAGTTTTCTCTAAATGTCAAAGAATTCAAACCTCAAAGGCCGCTACCCTCACTATCTTCCTCATGTCATCACATTCAGCAATTCAACATCCCTTTTGGGTTTGTCCATTATAGGAATAGTGGTGTTTGAAACTTATTGATGAGACATTTAGAATTTTAATAGAAATTGCAGTACAGACACTGGAGAGAGCCATTCTTCATCCCTTCATCAAAAATAGATTCTTTTCTCATACAATCTACCCTGATTACAGTTTTCCCTCCCTCTACTCCTCCCAGTTCCTCTCCACCTCCCCTCTCACCCGGATCCACTGTATCCCATTAGAAAAGAACAGGCTTCTAAGAGGTAACCACAAAATAACAAAATAAAATATAATAAGAGAAAACAAAACCCATCACGTTGGAGTTGGACAAGGCAAACCAATTGAAATAAAAGAGCCTGACAAGACTCAGAGACGCACTTGCTCACACACTCTGGAGTCTCATAAAAACCCTAAACTAAAAGCCATACTGTATATGCAGATGAGTTGGTGCAGACCTGTGCAGGCCCTATGCTTGCTGTTTGAATCTTTGTGTGCTCATATGAGCTTTGCTCAGTTGATCTAGAAGGCCTTTATCTCCTGGTGTCCTCCATCCCCTCTGGCTTATACACTTTCTGTCACCTCTTCCTCAGGGTTCCTGAGCTTCTGAGGGGAGGGATTTGGTGGAAACATCCCATTTAAAGCTGTATATTCCAAGATTTCTCTCTCTTTCTGCATAATGTCAGGCTGTGGATCTCTGTATTTGTTCCCATCTGCTGCAGGAGGAAGTTTCTCTGATGATGGTTGAACAGAATATAGCAGAATATCATTAGGAGTCATTTTATCACTACTTTTTTTTTCTTTTAAGGCCAGTAGTATTTGTTTTACCCTAGGTCTCTGGGCTATCTAGTCTATGGTTCTTGGTCACCCAAGCAGTTTCGTGTGGAATAGGATATCTTATACAGTGAGCCTTAAGTCAAATCAGCCTTAAGCTTGGATACTCCCATAAGATTTGCCTTAGTGCTGGGCGGTGGTGATGCACACCTTTAATCCCAGCACTCGGGAAGTAGAGGCAGGCGGATCTCTGTGAGTTCGAGACCAGCCTGGTCTACAAGAGCTAGTTCCAGGACAGGCTCCAAAACCACAGAGAAACCCTGTCTCGAAAAAACAAAACAAAACAAAACAACAACAACAAAAAAAAGCCTTACAGTCAGATCTTAAAAAGGCATTTTCTCAATTGAGGGTCCCTCCTTTCAGATAACTCTGGTTTGCATGTCAAGATGACATAAGACTAGCCAGCACAGTAATATCTCAAAAAGAGTAGTTTTGATTTACATTTCCCTGATGGCTAAGGATGTTGAACATTTCTTTAAGTGTTTGTTTCTCAGCCATTTGCTTTTCTCTATTGAGAATTCTCTGTTTAGATCTGAACCCCATATTTTAAAATGCTTGTTTTTTAAGCCTAGTTTCTTAAGCTCTTTGCATATTTTGGATATTAGTCCTGTATTGGATATGGAGTTGATAAAAATCTTTTTCCACTGTCAAGGCTGCCTCTTTGTCCAAAAGACTTAAAGTATCTTTTACCTTACAGAAACTTTTCAGTTTCATGACATTATATTTATTAATTTTTGATCTTTGTGCCTGTACTAACAGAAAGTCTTCTCTTGTGCCAACAAGCTCAAGGCTATTCCCCACTTTCCCTCTATCGGGTTTAGTGTATCTGCTTTTATGTTGAAGTCTTTGGTCCATTTCAGAAAGCGATGACTTTCATGGCCACTCCAGGAAGTTACAGAAGCAGTAGATAATTGGTGGTGAAACGGAGACTCCTTCCTGAAGTGCACGTTTGACAAGGATCTCTAAGGATGCAGACATCATGAATCTTCACCCATGTTGGAGCGAGTTTTTTAGTGTTGTAGATTTCTTTGAACCACCCATGCTCCTGTAAGTAATTCCCAAAGCTCTGAGATAGACTTGTCTTGGGTGGAATTGTTTCTTTGGTTTATTGCTGGTGCTTTATCTGGGGTGAGACTTTAGTTTATGTCACCTAGGAAGAGTCACACAACAGGAAGTAAGAACTGAGTCTTACACAACCAACCGCCATTAGGTTTAGACTTAAAGATTAATTAATTAATTAATTAATTAGTTAATTTATTGTGTGTGCACACATGGATATGCGTGTGCACATGCATGTATGCAAATGTGAATACAGGTGTCCACATAGTCCAGAAGAGAGCATGGGATCTCTTGAAACTGGAGTTAAAGGCTATTTTGAGCCACTGGATGTGGGTGCTGGAAACTGAACTTGGGCACACAGCAAGAATAGTATATACTCCCAACTGCTGAGCCCCCTCTCCAGTTCCTAGATTAAACTTCAGTCAGTCTGGAGCTAAGTGTTCCACACAAGCTTGGTTTTGCTTTGCTCATCTTCATGTACATCAGTATCTAACTGCCCCGCTGGCCTCCTTTCCCTCAAGTCTCATCCTCCTTCCTTTCTCTCCCTCTGGGAAACATAAGAAGAAATGATGACAGTAGTGATTTTGCTTCTTAGAGGCTTTCCAGAAGTCATGCCTTACTGGAGAGAAAAGGCACGATGAAATGAAGGCCAAGTTGACTGTGGTGAGGTTCAGCCTACAAGGTCCTCTGTGTGGTCCAGAACCCACCAGGTCCTCTGTGTGGTCCAGAGTCTTTGATGACTCCAGCTATCAGGAGATGGAATTTGGTGCTTAAAAGTCCTTCTGTTGCTTCAGCTTGATGGAAGTGAGAGAATAAGTTTAGTGAAAATTGAATTTCTAGTTCTTCCCTAAACTTTTGGTGAGCTAGCCTCAACTTTTTGGATAAGAAACGGAACAGCTGAGGGTTAATAAAACTTGGCTCTTACATTCTACTTATAGATCTTCCAGTCTGAGCATCTTGCATCCCACCCAAGAATTAATACCACTCAACCAGACCAAGGCTATGATTTGATGACTTGGATCTGGACTGTAAAGTTGGGGTCATTTGACTCCTGGCTCTAAACGCTGGCTTCTTCGTTTATTCCTTTCTGGCAGCTTGCATCTGGCTTTCATCCTTACACGTCAGAACTTGATACTGATTCTTTCCTCCTGTTTTCTAGCCTAGATTTTTCCCTTTTGCTGTTCTGGATTCTCAGCCTTGACCAGGGCTGAGAAACGTAATTGGGTTTTGGCTGAGGATGCGTATCCTTGGTGTTCTGTATGGCTGACTATTGAGCATTAGCCAAGTAGATATAGTTAGTCTCAGAGTCTCTTGTCCTCAGTAGTTAGTCACCCCACAATGGTCGTCTTTGGCCAAAGGTGTACACAGTTGGCAGTGAGTGTATAGAGGGGTACTCAAAGAGCTTGGTACCATCAGTAGAAGCCTGGACAGAAAAAGTAGATGAGACAGCAGAGTTCTATTGCTTGTGATATCAGTGACATCAGCCTGTGAACACCATCTGTTGTGGCCTGAGTGTGAAATGTCCCCCACAGGCTCACGTATTTGAACAGTTGGTCCCCAGTTGGTGGCATGTTTTGGGGGAGATTGTGAAACATTTTAGACACTCGAACTACCCAGTAAACACGGAACTGTAGAGTTGGTGCTTATGGGTTCTAGCTGAAGCTCTGGTTCAGCCTGACCCCTCTGCTTTTGATCTTCTGAGACATGAGCAAGCTATTCTGCAAGCTTCTGTCACCGCAGAAAGTATTGTTCTCTGCCATGCCTTCCATGCTATGAACCTCAATGAATGTCTCTTCCCTAAAGTTGTTTGCTGTCGGGTATTTGGTCGGTCACAGCACCTGAAAAGTGACTGTCACACCATATTTCTGTTTCCACGCTTGTGTTAAGAGTCCTGAGCAATGACCCTGCCTGTGTGTGCTGCTCCAGGCCGTAAGTTTATACAAGGAAGGGAAAAGTTTGAGCTAGCACCTACTTCTTCCTGCTCATAGCATCCTGAATTTCTACCTGTGGAGTCCTTTAGAGACAGTGAAGCATCTCTACCTCCTAAGTCACTCAAGACTTCAGTTTTTGCTCAGCTTTGCAAAATGCCGCATAGTGCTCTCAGGATCCGTCTCTACTCCTCAGAGTAGGATAAGCAGGAACAAGTCTGACTTGTTCCTCTCTGCCCTGAAGGCAGGCCTTGGGAGTTGCCTGCCTCTCTCCACAGTGAGGCCCAGACACCTGGAAACTTATTGGAAGTCTGGAACTTTAACACAGACACCTGTACTCCCAGGACAGGAACTCAATGTCGCAACTGCCCTGGGGAATTCTGTTATCATTCTTGCTCACTTAGGATCCCCCCCCCCCCCCCCCCCCCGCACCAACAGCCTCTTCCTGAATTCTTCTTCTTCCAACAGTTTTGCCATTTTACTGGGAGAGTCATTCCTACCTGACTTTGCCCTCTGTCTCGGTGCAGTGGCCTACAACCTGATAATATGCTTAATTATAAAATGTTCCCCCACAAGATCCACGTGTTTAAATGCTTGGTCTCCAGAGGGTGGCACTATTTTGCAAGGTTCTAGAAACTTTCAGAGGTGAAGACTATAAGGAGGGAGTGAGTCACTGAGGGCGTTCTCTGGAAGGCCTACTCTCCCAGACCTGCCTCCTCTCTCCTAGGTACCATGAAGTGATTTGTCCTCGGCCACATATTCCCATGGCCATGATGTTCTGCTTAAGTGAAGAAACCAAGTGACTGTGAACTGAGCCTTCTGAAATCCTGAGCAAAATAAATCTGTTTAGCTTTCAAACTGTTTACTCTGTTATCTTGTTCATTGGTATGTGAAAATAATTAATACTCTAGGTTCATGTCTCTCAATGCTTATTATTATGTTCATTTCAAAGATTTATTTATTTATTTATTTATTTTTGGTTTTTCGAGATAGGGTTTCTCTGTGTTTTTGGAGCCTGTCCTGGACTCGAACTCACAGAGATCTGCCTGCCCTTGCCTCCCAAGTGCTGGGATTAAAGGCGTGCACCACCACCGCCCGGCTTCATTTCAAGGATCTTATAACTCTCTATTGCCATGTGGTTGTTTTGTTTTTAAAGATTTATTTTTATGTATATGTGTAAGTGCCGGATGTATATATGTGCACCGTGTGTACATAGCCCAAGGAGATTAAAGATGCCCTCCCCCCCCCCCCGAACTGTAGTTACAGGAAGGAGGTGGATGCTGAGGACTGAACCCAGGTCCTTTGTGAGAGTCAGTGCTCTTAACATCTCTCCAGCTCCAATGTTTTGCTTTGTTTGCAAAGTTATCAGGTATAACTAGAGATTCTGTAATTTGGAGAACTAAAGAGAAGGGCATGGAATATAGATCTCTAATGGACTTAGGGACCATAAATAAGTAGTTCAAACAGTTCTCTGGTGGGATTTATTTGCCACATCAAAGCAAAGGTCCTCGTAGACATTTCTTCCAGGCTGGTACTTGCTGCTCATATGACATGCATGTAACATCAACAATTCTTCCAAGAATTAGAAAGGCAAAAAAAAAAAATTAGAAAGGCTCACCCTGTCTGATCCTATTAACTTTACATAGAACTATGATCTTTATTCATATGCTTTTTTTTATAGATCTTTGTTGACCAGTATAATCCATACCTGACATTCATGTAAATGTGGAAGATTCTGTTTTGTTGTTGTTGTTTTTATTGAGCTATGCATTTTTCTCCGTTATAAGAATTAAAGAAGGTCTTGCCAGGTAGGTCTCCACTTCCAGTCATTACAGGTGAGCAGAGTGAATAACAGCTTCTGCTTTTGTAAAAGGCTGGGCTCGGGCCCACAGGCACATCTGCACGTCCGCATCCTGTCCTGCCCTCTGTTGATGACTAGAGAAGGGAGATTCAAGTCTCACAACAGCCTCTGTGAGCTCTGTAGCCTAGGCTGGCTCCAAACTCTTAGGTGTAACTGTTCCTTCTGCCTTAGCTTACTTACCAAATAGCTGGGACCCTCAGGGACATTCTATCACAGGCTAACCAGATGTTTCAAGCGTTCTAACTGAGCCCTGAGGATCAATGTGGCCATGACAATATTCCACATATTGCCCATGGAACCAGGTAAACTGGTCCATATTTCATGCTTCTAACAAGGGAAGACTATCACAGGTAGGATTGAGAACTACTCATTACTCTTGTCTCTGGGGTTGCCAGTGGTGGGAGCCGTGAGGACAGAACCTGCCTTATTCAAGTGTGTTGCTGTGCCTTAGAGCACGGGACAGAGTTGTACCAAAAAAGTGACAGGGAAACAGCAAACGATATTGAAAGCATTAAAGCCGTACACGCTATTATTAGATGATTTATCCTCTCCCGTTTCAGCCTTCAAAGATCTGGATATGAATAAGAGGACTCATTAGAAAAACTGGAAAGAGAAAGACACATCAATTAACTCTTACGTAACAGAAGAGTGTTGCTTAGCAAAATTTACCCACCTTCTTTATTGGAGAGGCAAACAGGGAATAGTTAATGCAAATTCAAATTAAAAATAGCAATGGATAATTTATGCATGGATATTTTTCAGCCATGGATTCTCCCAAATAGCTTCAGTGTTGAGTGCTTTGGATAGGCGATGCCAGAGATTCCATATGTAGGGCGAAAAACACAGAGGAAGAAAAAAAAAAAACACCAGGGATATCATGCTTCTGAGGCATTATCTTTGAAGGTCCCAAAATAATTCTTTTTAGGGTAGAAGATCCATTTTGAAAAGATTCCACTTGGGGTAGGCAGCACTCCATCAGCAGATGTAGGTCACCCGTACATAGACAGTGAATCCAACGCCCTTCGAGCCTTTCCTTATGACTGGAAATGAGACTGGCCCAGGTGACCTTGTAGGGGCTTTTAGCTGTGTTCTGTGACAGAATCAAAGTATCAGACCTACGTCTAAAACAGTGGTTCTCAATATTCCTAATGCCACAACCCCTTAATACAGTTCCTTGTGTCGTGGTGACCCCCAACCATAAAATCATTTTCATTGCTATTCACAGCTGTAATTTTGCTGCTGCTGTGAATCGTGATATAAATATCTGATATGATGATGGTCTTAGGTGGGAAAGGGTTGGTTGTTTGATCCACAAAGGGGTCGTGACCCACAGGCTGATAACCGATGGTCTAGAAGCAGAGACTCTTTCTGAATACTTTTCTTCAGTTCTGGATTACAGCTGTTAAAAAATAATTTAACATTTAAAAAAGTTGTGTGGGTATGTGTTTGAAATATGGTTTTGCTAGGTAGCCCAGGTTGGTCACAACCTCATGATTTTGCTGTCTCTGCCTACAGAGTAATTTAACTGCAGGTGTGTGCTGCCTCGCAGTGATTGGCTATACCTCTGAGAGAGTTCACTGAGGTTCTGTTTCTGAGAACTCGCTTTGCTTAACTCTTCCATTGAGAACTGAGGTGGCAATGCTGCTGCTGTTCTGGAAGATGGGGAGCAGGCCCAGCCCCTTCATCTCTTTTCTCCCTCCAGATGTTAAGTCCACACTCCCACTACTTTGGGAGCTTGGCTGTCATTATTCACCCTCTGTTCCACACTTGTGCTCTGTGGGATTTCTCTCTCTCTCTCTCTCTCTCTCTCTCTCTCTCTCTCTCTCTCTCTCTCTCTCTCTCAACAAAACAATAATGACAACAAAAAAAACCTTGATTGAATCTAAAAACAAGACCATGTTGTCACTGTCTAGGAAAAATGGTTTTCAAGTGTTACTTAAACAACAAAAAATATTTTTGAGACATTAATTGCACATGATTCTGAGCATATGAAACAATAAAGACTGGCAGCAGTTGGGGGGCAGACACAGGAAAACTGAAAGTTCAATGTTGTAGAATATTATTTTAAGGTGTGCTACGTTTGTTTATGCTGTGGAGCATTTGTTTAAATGATGCAAAGATGTGTTGCATTCCTTTATGTTGTTTTGTTTACCTCTGTGAAGCTGTGTTACTTTCCCTGTTTAATAAAGAGACAAATGGCAGATAGCTGAGCAGAGAAAGGGCAGGCAGGGCTGGCAGGCAGAGAGGATAAATACAAGGAGAAAAAGGACGTAAAAGAAGAAGCAAGACAAGGAGGAGAGGAGAACTCCAGGGGTCAGCTACCCAGCTACCCAGCTACCCAGCCACTCAGAGTAAGAAGTAAAGAAATGTATACAGAACAGAGAAAGATAAAAGCCCAGGGGGAAAATATAATTTAAGAAAAGTTGGCAAGAAACAAGCCAAGCTAAGGCTTGGCATTTGCAATTTATAAACGATAATAAGTCTCTGTTTGTGTTTATTTGGGAGCTGGATGGCAGGCCCCCAAAAGAGTAAAAAAAAAGCAACCAACAACAGTTCAAGGCCAGCCTATACTATGCAGAGACAAACTGTCTCTGAACAAACAAATACGCTGGGTAAGATTCTCTAGTGGTTTGTATAGCACCTGCACAGTGACCCTTGTGACGTAATTCTATGCTCAAAACTCACCCAGAGGTGGCAAGAGAGAACTGACCCCAGGTGTGCTGGGCAGGAAACCCTCCCCCCCATGACATGTAATTCACAGTAGATAACACAAAATTGAAAATGCAGTGTAGGGCCAGCAAGATGGCCTGGTGGGTGGGGCATTTCCCACCAAATCTTACAGCCTGAGTTCAATGTGGCCCCAAACGGTGGAAGAAGAAAAACTCTCACAAGTTGCCTGCTGCCATTCATATGCATGCATGTATGAGAGGCACACACACATGCACACCACTCAAAACAAACAAACAAAAATGTACTAGATAAATGAGATCAGAAGAAAGCTAGCTTTCTCGACTTCCCTCTCTCACCCCCTTCCCCCTCCTCTACCCCCCTCTTGCCCTTTCTGCCTTCCCTTCCATGACCCACTAAATAGACTCTGTACCCACACTCTCTCTCTGCATGGTGTATTTGTCCATCTCTCACCCGCCGTGGTCTGCCACCTGCCTGGGACCCACTTCTGCTGCCCCTATTGGGACAGGATGCCCCACTGAGACCTGGGGTGACCATCGCAGCTCTGCGGAGCCCTCAGGTGGCAGGACTGGCTGCCCCTTGTGGCCTGTTGCTGCCCCTTGGGTAATCAGACGTGGCCTCTGGGTCACTCTCTGCTTTAAAAGAATAATAACCGCAACCCTCAAGTTTAATGAATATGACTTAGAGTAAAAAATCATAAATTTTATCTCCCTCAGTTCTTTAGTGGGGCAGGGCAACCTTTCTTTGTCTATTGATGAAAAATTGCCATGTTGTTTCTGAGATAGTACGTGGCTGCCAGGCCAGCAGTTGGAAGGTAGAGGCAGGAAGACAGGCTACATAGCTAGATCCTATCTCAAGCAGGTTGTTGACATTTCTGGTCACAGAACACGACAAATGTTCAGTTCTATGAACAGTCAAATTTTCTTTCTCTCTCTCTCTCTCTCTCTCTCTCTCTCTCTCTCTCTCTCTCTCTCTCTCCTCTCTCTCTCTATCTGTCCTTTTGCATTAATCCTTTTCTTCCTGGGGGGACAACCTTAATGGAGAACCTGAAGTGAGAGGCCACCTGTGCTCTGTGTCCCTTCCTCTGTGTCTTTAGTTTCTTTGCTCATAGAAGTTTCTGCCCCTTCACCCCCGACCCTGAGAGTGGTGGCTGAGTGGAGGGAGCTGGCCCTCACAACCCAGCATTGTTCATCAGGAAAAGCCCTCCTCCCTGATTAGGAGTGAGCTAAGAGTTGTGGGAGTGGTTCCCAGGTTCCCAACACTGCCTTTGTAAATCCTGCACACCACATACCACCATCAAATTCCAGAGGAGTCCTTCCCTTTTCTGATCCATTTAAAGGATTTGTCTTAGACTAAGTCCTCTGTAAAGGAGGGAAAGTTGGGGTTGGGGAGATTGCTCAGTGGTTAATAATGCTTGCTGTGAAAGATAAGGACCTGAGTTCAAATCCCCAGCGTCTGCATAAAAACGAGACCCATGTACAAGCATCTGTTATACCATCCCTATAGGGAGATGGAAAGTGGAGACAGGACAATCCCTGGAGTCTCACAGGTCAGATAGCCATCATATACAGTGGAAAAACAATAAAGTCTCAAATGAGGACACCCAGTGCTGTCTTCTGACCTCCACATGTTTGCTATGTTATTCACGTCTACATTCACACATGCTAATGTGCACACAGGCACACACACAAAATACTGTCTACATATATACACACTATTATGCCCAACGTCCGGATCCCCAAAACATTACAAGGAGACCATATCCAACGGTTAAGTAAAGAGTCTTTATTGTGAGTTATCTTGGGTTCCTCTGTCCAAAGTGGCAGCAGCAGCAATGACAGCGACAGGAACAGATCAGGAGAGCCCCTGAGTGGTGAAAAGATGGAGGGGGGTTTATACAGGGGAAGAGGTTTGGAGCCTTCCAAGCCTCTGGGCTTATGATTGCCTGCCACCAACTGGGGTGAAGGGAATTCCAGACTTCCAGGTTCGTGATTGGCTGCCCCCTATGATGTAACCGGATTTGCAGGCTGGAGGGGAATTCCTAACAGTTGGTACCTGCCTGAGGGGAAGGTCAAGCCTCTAGGGGCTCAGTGATTGGTCCGTTTTCCCTGCTCAGTGATTGGATGGTTTTGTGTCAGGGACAGAGATGGCTCTGATTCTGAGGCCAGACTGTGTTTCTTTCTTTGGTTCTTTTTACCTTTTTGAGTCTAATTTTTAGACCAGGGCAAAAATCTTTGGCACGCTCTGAATCTAGGGGCTTAGTGTGTTCTTTTGGTCGTGGTTTCAGTGTCTGGGGACTTTTCTCTGGCTCTAGGTTTAGGGACAAAGTGTCTCTTCCCATGGCTCTGGTCCCATTTTTAGGGTGTGTTTCATTCCCTGGCTCTGAATGTAGAGCCAGGATGCTTGGAGGTTGTGCTAGGGATACGGGGAAAGCTGATATATTGGCTGGATTTGTGTGTCAACCTGACAAAAGCTAGCGTCATCAGAGAGGAAGGAGATTCAGTAGAGAAAATGTCTCCTTGAGATCGAGAGGTAAGGTATTTTCTTAATTAGTGACCAATGAGGGAGGCCCAGCCCATGGTGGTTGGTGCCATCCCTGGACTGCTGGTCCTAAGTTCTCTAAGAAAACAATCTGAGCCAGCGCTGTGGAAGCAAGCCAGTAAGCCCCACCCCTCCATGGTCTCCATACCAGCTCCTGCCTTCAGGACCTTGCCCTGTTTGAGTTCCTGTCCTGACTTCCTCCAGTGATGAACACTGCTGTGGAAGTGGAAGTCAAATTAACCCTTTCCTCCCCTACTTGTTTTTGGTCATGGTGTTTGGTTACAGAGGTAGAAACCCCGACGAAGATAGCTGGGTCCCCGGGGATGTAGATCCGTTGGAAGTGTTTCTATGCATTTACTAGAATGCATAGACTCCTGGCTATGAATACTGGCACCTCCTAAACCAGGTGTGGGCGTGTACACCTCTAATATTAACCCAGGTAGAGGAAGGATGAGAAATTCATACACCAATCTAAGGCATGAGACATGAAGGAGGAAGGGAGGGAGGGAGAGAGACAGAGACAGAGAGCCAATGCTTGTAATTAAATCCGCACTCAGCCGGGCGGTGGTGGTGCACGCCTTTAATCCCAGCACTCGGGAGGCAGAGACAGGCGGATCTATGTGAGTTCGAGGCCAGCCTGGTCTACAAGAGCTAGTTCCAGGACAGGCACCAAAGCTACAGAGAAACCCTGTCTCGAAAAACCAAAAATAAATAAATAAATAAATAAAAAATAAATAAATAAATAAATAAATAAATAAATCCGCACTCAATCTCTCTCCTCATTGTCACTGCTGCTGCAGTGTGGGCTCTTCCACATGGAGGTAGCGATGTCCCACGTTGAAATGCTCCTCATTCTTGCTTTCTCTTACCTCAGGATCTGTCTCAAAGATACTTGTATTGTGTCTCACCTGGAATTTCTCAGGCAGTTCTAAGATCTGGAACCCTGACAATGGGCAGTGAGGGAGTGAAGAAAAGACAGACACACAGACGTGTGTAGAGGAAAGATGCTACACCAGCAACCTGAAACCTCGGAGTCCTTATTAGATGACCTCACAAGGCAAGGTTAGTTAGCCTCTGCAGGGGGTCTCTGCAGGCCCCTAGTCTGCGGCTGTAAGCATCCCGAAGGAGGGAGCTGCAGAAGTTGGGGTTTTTTTGGGGGGTGGGGGGTTGTTTTTGTTTCTCTGTATAGCTCTGACTGTCCTGGAACTCATTCTGTAAACAAGGCCAGCCTCAAATTTACAAAGATCTGCCTGCCCCTGCTTCCTGAGTGCTGGGACTAGATTAAAAATGAGGCTCCTACGACCTGCTCAGTTGCTGTTTGCACAGGCTGATCATTCACCCACACTGGGACTCCCCAGGAAAGCGCTGCCCTCCATTTTGAGCCTCATTTGCCTCAGTGAGATTGTAACCCCATTAGCAGAAACAAGGCTGATAAACCCCCTTTGTGTGGGAAGGAGCTAGCCCTCTTTGTGTTTCGGCAGCCTTACTTGTGAGATAGTTTCAACGTCTCCCTGAGAGGCAAAAGGTCAAGCAGTCCTAGCTGGTTCCAAGCCTGTGTGCTCCACACCCAGAACCAAGGGAATGGGAACAGGGAATTTTACTGACAGAATGTTCTGTTCATACCCGCTTTATGCAACTTAAAAACTTCATATTGTGACTTTTAATACTTGGAACCACCATGGGATCATCACCCTGTTATCATCTTGCTTGTCACCACGCTAAGAGTATGAATAATAACAAATGTTTGATGATTTGATTCTGTCCGTCTTGAAGTCTTGAAACCATTCGGGTAATTGTGTAAAAGAAGGAAGCAGATAAGAGAATAATGGTATTTGTGAGTAATTTGACAGGATGTGGTGACTTCATACACTAGAAATTTCTGGAATCTTGAATTCCCCAGGCAGGTCAGGAGGTCGCAGAGGACAGAGGTGTGAGGAGAAGTATTGAGATACCAATTTTGTTTTTTTTCCTAATTAGCTCACAGGTTTTCTCAGTGAGACAAAGAAAAAAACTATTACTATCCTTTTCCTAAAAATGAAGAGATTCGGATGCACAAAGTAGATGCTATCATCACCTAGCTAATGTCCCCAAGGATAAGTTTTATGTAAAATTAATTCAATTAAGATAATTAACATTCAGATGGAAAACTCAAGATGTTCTGTGAGGTTGGTTCAACTCTACAACTTTAAGCAAGAGTTGCAGGCATAAGAAATAGCTGAACACTCCGACTTGTGCATTTCCTCCAGAGTTCTAATCAGGAGTCTCGACAGGCTGCCTCATTCTGCCTTTGGTTCCAATCGCCTCCTCTCTACTTATAAAAATCTCTGACTTGACAACATGAGTGAGATACAAGGCTCCTTGGAAGCAGCTGATCCTCCAGTCACTAAATGCCACCACGACCCTCATATAGTCTTAGATTGTCTTTAGACCATATGGGGCCAGGTCTCAGCAGAGAAGATAGCCATCCCTATAATGAAGAGCTGTGGTTGACATTCCCAGACTCCTAAGCCAGGGAAGTTGGTTATATATTTTTATTCTGTTTTGTGAACTCATATTATTTGTGGAGAATAAACCACAAAATATATCACAATCACAGATGGATTGGTCCCTAAGTAACTATATAGGTGTCCCTGAAAGGTATATAAAAAGTTTCAAAGAGGTTGTTAAGAAAAAAAAAGGCTTGGGGCTGGAGAGATGGCTCAGTGGTTAAGAGCATTGCCTGCTCTTCCAAAGGTCCTGAGTTCAATTCTGGGCAACCACATGGTGGCTCACAACCATCTGTAATGATGTCTGACACCCTCTTCTGGCCTGCAGAAATACACACAGACAGAATATTGTATACATAATAAGTAAATAAATAAATAAATATTAAAAAAAGAAGAAAAAAAGGCTTTAAAAATAAACTTTTAAATGATGAATAAATTAACTTAAAAGCTCATTTTCTATTTGATGAAAGTTCTTTAGATCAATCCAATTTAGTAGAATTTATTGGGGCAAAACACAAGAAAAGAGTTTTCTTTATCAACAAGAGTTGAATAAGGCAACTCTCAGAGTTAGAGCAGGTTCTAACAATGCCAAGCATCGTGATCATGTGATATAGAAGGGGCAGGGATCTGGGGGTAAAGAAAACCACTGGATTGGCTACAACCTAGTCAGTCAATCAGGTGGTTAGAGCCTAACTGCTCAGTTGTTATTGTTATGCCCAAATTTAGGATCCCTGAATTACCACCATGAGACCTAATTTGATGCAAAAGCAAAGAGTATTGTGAGGTAAACAGGGTCCCTTAAAAGCACAGTGCAGCAACAGGAACAGGGCAGGAGACCCCCAGTGGTGTGGGGAGGGGTTTTCACAGAAGAGCAGGCTTAGGGAATTGCAGGCCTACAGGCTTATGATTGGCTGCCCCCAGGGTGAGGGAATTCCAAGCCTACAGGCTTATGATTGGCTGTCCCCTCTGGGCTGAGGTTCAGAAAGGTCATGCCTCTAGACTATAAGTTACTCAGGGATTGGTTGGTTTTTCCTGCTCAGGGATTGGTTGGTTTTTTTTTTTTGTTGTTGTTGTTTTGTTTTGTTTTGTTTTCCAGGGGCAGAATCTGCTCTGATTTAGGGCCAAACTGTTTCTTTCTCCAGTCCTATTTGACTTTTAGGCTCCAATTTTAGGAACAGGGCAAATTTCTTTCACAGACTCTAATTCTAGGGGCAAAGTGGGGTCCCCCCCCCCTCTGGTTCTGGGTTCAGGGTAAAGTGTTTCTTTCTCTAGCTCAGGTCCCAAATCCAGGGTGTGTTTCTTTCACTGGCTCTGGGCTCAGAGACAGGGTGGTGTTCATGGATTGTGCTAGGGCTATGGATCTGCTGGGGCCTTGGCCTTTCAGTTATAGCTTGTATACTTGGCCACAAGGCATTGAGTCCACCAACCACTTTCAGTAACTGTGATTGAATTCGCTCAGTTTGGTCAGTTGGGACCATTGTGTATGTCCAGTCCAATCCAGTCCATCCCATGGCCTCCTGTGTGTGTTTGTGTGTGTGTGTGTGTGTGTGTATTTTATATTTATTTATTTTTTTGAGACAAGGTCTCTCACTTAGTAATTCTGGTTGTCCTGGAACTCACTTTGTAGACCAAGCTGGTCTGGAACTCCCAGAGATTCTCTTGCCTCTGCCTCCCAAGGGCTTGGACTAAAGGTGTGCACCACTGTGCCTGGCTTACACAAAAATGTTTAAACATGTTTTCAGACAATTTCTGTACCTCAGCTTTGATGGAAATCTTTGTTTCCATTCTGTTCTTAATACGGAGGGCTAAGAAGTATTTCCTGGTGAGTTAGAGAAAGGCTATGATTAACATTCTCAAAATTTAGCGTTTATATGTACTTTCTCTGTATCTGTCATGTAGAACTACTTTAACATAGGTGAAGACAGTTCTTAGTTTCGCTTATCGATTGGAGGACATGTAAAAGGCAGCACGAGGCCAGGCGTTGGTGGGGCACGCCTTTAATCCCAGCACTCGGGAGGCAGAGGCAGGCGGATCTCTGTGAGTTCGAGACCAGCCTGGTCTACAGAGCTAGTTCCAGGACTCCAAAGCCACAGAGAAACCCTGTCTCAAAAAACCAAAAAAAAAAAAAAAAAGGCAGCACGATAAGAATCTGTTGCTTTGTCACCGTGGGTGATAGCAATAATTGGGCAGCTGGAATTATACTTCTTGATTGTAACTAAGGCTTCTCTGTAGACATGGAACCAATAGGATATATGTTATACATAATTACATATTATGTATTATATAAGCTATGTTTACATACGGGTTTTGTTTTTCTGATACTTACAGTCTAGAATCCTAGGTATGCTATTAGTATAACTTGGTTTCAGCTTGAAGCCTGAACATCAAGAGAATGGATGATCAGTCTCCATCCAATGGTGGGACAAGATGAGGAAATTACTCAGCCCAAACAGTGCAGCAGAACAGAGGAGCTTGCCATTCCTCTTTCCTCTGTCTTTTGTCCTGTTCAGGCCCTCGGTGGACTGGACGATGCCCACCACAACGGGGAGAGGTTTATCTTCTCTTCAGCCTTGCTGGTCTCACCCTGAAACACCCTCGTAGGTGGGGTTTTCTGTTGGAACTGCCAACTCCTCAGTAATTGCACAGAGACATTATTAATTATGAATACTCAGCTGACAGCTTAGGCTTATTGCTAACTAGCTCTTACATATTAAACTAACCCATATTTCTCATCTATGCTCTACCACATGTCAGTATCTTTTTTCAACATGGCATATTCACCTCCCGCTTCCTTTGTGTCTGCCTGGTGACCCCAAACTTCTTCTTCCCTGTGTTCTCTTTTTGTCTACAAGTCCTGCCTAACCTCTACCTGCCTAGCTATTGGCCATTTAGCCTTTTTTTTAAAACCAACCGAAGGCACCTTGGCAAAGACACATCTTCTCAGTGTACAAAAAGATTATGCCATAACACACCCTCATAGATATATTTAAGCAGACAGTGTGGGCACCTTTCATCCAGTCTAGTGTCACCTGCCTCCCAAATGCCCTTAACAGTGAAGTCCTGTCACTTGCAACCACAGGAAAGTTAGCAAATTGTCTTTATTTTTTTAAAGATTTATTTTATTTTTATTAATATGTATGCGTGTATGTCTGTAGATATGTATGCACATATGTGTGCAGCTTCCTTGGAGACCAGAAGAGGGTGTTGGATCCCCAAAAGCTTGATTTATGATTGGTTGTGAGTGGCCCAACGTGGGTGCTGGGAATGGAACTCTGTCCTCTCCAAGAGCTGTGAGCTGTCTTACTGAGAGTTGTGCCTCTTCTCAGCCCCTGAAATCTTTTTTTTTCTTTTTTTCTTTTTTTGGTTTTTCGAGACAGAGTTTCTCTGTGGTTTTGGAGCCTGTCCTGGAACTAGCTCTTGTAGACCAGGCTAATCTCGAACTCACAGAGATCCGCCTGCCTCTGCCTCCCGAGTGCTGGGATTAAAGGCGTGCGCCACCTGAAATCTTTATGTAAGTATTTACAGTAGACTTCCTCTTTCTGATCATTTGCATTCTGTGGTTTCAGTAATCCTTTGCTTAACCACAGTCAGAATATATTAGAGGAAAATTGTAGCACAGGAGACCACTTCCTACGTACAACCCCAGCAGCACAGACACTTAGGGCATCATTGAATAAATGGGACCTCCCGAGACTGAGAAGCTTCTGTAAAGGAAAGGACGCTGTCACTAAGACAAAAAGGCAACCCACTTACTGGGAGAAGATCTTCACCAACCCCGCAACTGACAAAGGTCTGATCTCCAAAATATATAAAGAACTCAAGAAACTAGACTGTAAAAAGCTAATCAACCCATTTATAAAATGGGGCACTGAGCTGAACAGAGAATTCTCAACAGAAGAAGTTCGAATGGCCAAAAGACACTTAAGATCATGCTCAACTTCCTTAGCGATCAGGGAAATGCAAATCAAGACAACTTTAAGATACCATCTTACACCTGTCAGAATGGCTAAAATAAAAAACACCAATGATAGCCTTTGCTGGAGAGGTTGTGGAGAAAGGGGTACACTCATCCATTGCTGGTGGGAATGCAAACTTGTGCAACCACTTTGGAAAGCAGTGTGGCGGTTTCTCAGGAAATTCGGGATCAACCTACCCCTGGACCCAGCAATACCACTCTTGGGAATATACCCAAGAAATGCCCTATCATACAACAAAAGTATATGCTCAACTATGTTCATAGCAGCATTGTTTGTAATAGCCAGAACCTGGAAACAACCTAGATGCCCTTCAGTGGAAGAATGGATGAAGAAAGTATGGAATATATACATATTAGAGTACTACTCAGCAGTAAAAAACAATGACTTCTTGAATTTTGCATACAAATGGACAGAAATAGAAAACACTATCCTGAGTGAGGTAAGCCAGACCCAAAAAGAGGAACATGGGATGTACTCACTCATATTTGGTTTCTAGCCATAAATAAAGGACATTGAGCCTATAATTCGTGATTGTAGAGATGCTAAATAAGAAGGGGAACCCAAAGAAAAACATATAAGCAACCTCCTGAATATTAACCTTCATCAGGCGATGAAAGGAGACAGAGACAGAGACCCACATTGGAGCACCGGACTGAAATCTCAAGGTCCAAATCAGGAGCAGAAGGAGAGAGAGCACGAGCAAGGAACTTAGGACTGCGAGGGGTGCACCCACACACTGAGACAATGGGGATGTTCTATCGGGAACTCACCAAGGCCAGCTGGCCCGGGTATGAAAAAGCATGGGATAAAACCGGACTCACTGAACATAGCGGACAATGAGGACTACTGAGAACTCAAGAACAATGGCAATGTGTTTTTGATCCTACTGCACGTACTGGCTTTGTGGAAGCCTAGGCAGTTTGGATGCTCACCTTACTAGACTGGGATGGAGGTGAGCATCCTCCATCCAGGCAGGGAACCCTGATTGCTCTTTGGGCTGACGAGGGAGGGGGACTTGATCAGGGGAAGGGGAGGGAAATGGGAGGCGGTGGCAGGGAGGAGGCAGAAATCTTTAATAAATAAATAAATAAAAAAGAAGATATCAAACACTTTTTTAAAAGGAAAATTGTAGAAGTAAGTGTCTAGAAAGCTTTAGGTTGTAACTTTCATGGAGTTGTGTAATGACATTTTATGCCATCACCACCCTTCTTCCTGTTCAGGATATGAATCATTCTGCTATCCACCATGTCCAAACTACATATGCTGCCCACCTATTATTATTAATTTACAAACTGTCTTTTTTCATATTTAATGCATGTAGTTTAGAATAGGCTTAAATTTTATTTTTCATTGTTAGTGATTGCTATCAATCTCCTGCTGTGCATAATTCATAAATCAAGCTTTATCATATGCATGTCCCATATGGAAGAAAACATTTCATGTATAGATTTTTCAGGGCTGTCTGTGTTTTCAGTTATTTGTTGGGAGTCTTGTCCTGCATCCCTATGGGTGTAGGGGACATGCTTTGCTTCTCAGGCATCGAAGGAGGCAGCACCTTCATTGACCCCCTCGCTTATTCTCAAATAGCTGGCAAACTACTACTCCCACAACTGAAGCATGCAGAAAGCTGCAGGATGAGGAAGAAATGCTATTGTTCCTTTAAATAACATTTTCTTGTACAACACGAAGCATTGGGTATAACAGAAAAAAGTCACTATGTCTCTCAGCAGGAGGATGAGACTACAGGACACAGAATGAGAGGAATCCCACCCAACACTTGTGCATTAGTTTATAGTTTACAAGGGATCTTAATGCTCACTGTTATAACTGAATCCAACTCACTAGTGGTCTGAGCAAATATTTCCTTCTGCTTTTTGATGAATAGATGTGTGCCATCACCAATCTTATCAGCTGAGGAGGGACAGCACCCAGATCCCTGGAACATGACGCCAAGCCCAGTGTCCTTCCTACCTTCCTAGACATTGACTGGTCATCATGGCTTATAATACTTGAGATTAGTTACTGGCTATCTACTGTGTTTGACAGAGCAGATGAAAGAGCAAAAGATGGGCAGGTAGCCTGCAAAGATGTCTGCACACTCACTGCCCTCACTTCACCTTGTCGTTCGTCCCACATGAGATCATCATGGACCTTCCATGTTCCATATTGACAGGCTCTTCAATACCTGTTTATCTTGGGCGTGCGCAAATGGTTTTACAAGAACGGTCAGTCATGTTGCAGGGACCAGAACACCAACATTCAATAAGTCATAATCGCTGTGAAGGACAGAAGCCATTTGGCTAGGTATTTTGGTGTGTGTCTATATTCACAGCTTTAAAAATAGTTTCAAGGAGTTTTCTCACTGAAGACTCAGCTGGATATTTTGCCATCTGTTTGGAATTGACTGTCTCCTCTCGTTGTAGGAGGCCTCTTTTTTGTTCCCAGCTGCCCAGACTCGAAATAACCACTCAGAAACTATATTAATTAAATCACTGCTTGGCCAATCACTTAAGCATATTGCTAGATAGTTCTTATATCTTTGGATTAACCCATTTCTATTAGTTTATATTTTACCATGAGGTTCAAGGTTCCAGCTGGTCTGTCTCCATTGGTGGCTTCATGGCTACTCTCCGACTCTGCCTTCTTTCTCCTAACATTCAGTTTAGTCCCCCTCTCTCCCCGCCTACCTCTATTCTGTCCTGTCAGGCCCAAGATAGATTCTTTGTTCATTAACCAATAAAAGCAACACATATACAGAAAGACTTCCCACACCAACCTTATCACCTGCTACCTTCTCCCATTTTATGGATCATAACAACCTACATGCCTGTTCCAACAATTTTCCATGGTATCAAAGTTTATTATAAAAATTCCCCAAAACATGGGCCTGGAGTTATGGCTCAGTTGGTAAAGGGCCTACCTCATCAATAAGAGGACTTGAGTTGGGGTTCTTAGCACATATAAAACGTTGTATGTAGTAGGGAATGCCTGTAACCCAGTGCTGGGAGACAGAGACCGGCAGATACGATCCTGGAGGTCATTGGTCAGCCAGTCTAGCTGAATCCATGGGCTTCTTGTTCAGTGAGAGACACTGTCTCAATAAAATTAAAATAAAATAAAACAAAGACAGAAAGAGATCAAAGAAGGCACCTAGCATTGGCCTCTTTTGTTTCCATATGCATGAGTGGGTACATATGTACACATCCACACTAATATGTATGTACACACACACACATATGAGAGAGAGAGAGAGAGAGAGAGAGAGAGAGAGAGAGAGAGAGAGAGAGATTTGAGAAATGGTGGACTCTGATCTTTAACATCACTTACTTGCTTTCTTCGTGCGGTAGTTGATTACACTCAGAGGTGTCTAGAAGATGAAAAGCACGCTGAGGTGCTGGGAGCCATCCCAACGGTGGGCAGGTCCTAGGGGAGGATGGAAGGAGTTGGCGAGGGAGGGAGGGAGCCAGGCCATGATGGTCTGGAGAATCTTACAGCCTGACTGATGGGCAGCCAGAGCGCTTCTTTATTTATACAGAATTTAGTAAGCAGGGATACATTCATGTTGTTCCAAAGCATAGATCACATCATTTTTGTTTATGGACATGCGTTTCATTTCCTCTTGCTCAGTTTTTAGTCATCATTAATAAACTATGGCAGAACAGAGTTATCATTTCCAATCATTTTCCCTCAAGTTTTGACATTATTGATAAACAGAGTTATCATCTTTACTCATTAACCACTTAACCCAACTTTTAAGAATCTAGAGGCATATGACAAGTTGTTCTCAGGCTGGTTGCTTCTCTGACTACAGGGACATTTGACCAAAACAATCTTCAAGCCATTCCGGACATACTACCATATCCAAAAACAGTGTATTATTATCCCCAAAATATCCTCAGGCCCAAGCTTCTGTAGCTATTATTCAAATTCTGGCATAATGTGTTTATGTTTTATATCCTTATAGAATAATTTTATCGTCTTTCTACATCATTCTTTGTCCATCAGAATAGGTCTCTTTGTAAGACAGAGATAACTCTAGCTAGTCTAACTTTGTTGCTGTATGTGCCACACAATTGCCTGGGTGCACAGTGGGAAGAGGCTTGCAATCTGAGCCGTGGCCAACTCCTCTAGCCCACCGAATCTTGTTGACCTTTTTCAGTTTACTTTGTTTTGGTTACCTTGTTTCTGAGTAAGTACAGGAACAGATGTTTCAAAACTGTCTCACAGCCTCAGAAAGAGACCTCTGGCTTCTTTATGTGTGTCACAGCCTCCAAGGCTTAAGGAAAACCTTCAAGTAGATAAGGATATACCCCTAAAGCAAGGGGAATAGAATATTCAGAACTGTCTTGGGAAAGCTTGGACATAGCATTCCTGGGAGAAGACATAAATGATTCATAAAAAATTTCCATCAATCCAATTTTCTCAAATTGTACAAATATAAAATAAGAAAAGTAAAGTGGTCAGGGTAGAATATACCTAGAGTTGACCTCTGGTCTCCACAGATGTACACACCTGTGTACATACATATACACACATGAACATGTACAAACACACATAACTACACACAAAAAATAAAGCCAAGAAATCAATGTTTGTACAATAATGTGAACTCAACTACAAACTATCCCACTTTACTTTGTTTTCCCCATTAATATCCAAAAGGTACATATTTTGGTTATATTTGTCTACATTTATCATTCTTTTAAAAATTAAAAGAATAAATGGAAGAGAAAAAAAATCAGTTACCAAAAGCTACCATGCAGAGATGACCACTGCTGCTGTTTTGGGGTTTCCCTTGAAGTGCTCTACCCATGTAAATTTCCTTAAGTATTTTTACTTTAGTGACCAGAAGATGACTTACATCAGTGAAGTGCTTGCTATACAGTCTTAATTGACCTGAGTCTGAGCCCCAAAACCTAGGTGTCAAGCTGGGTGTGGTAGCATGCACTGCAAGCCTAGTTCTGGTATATTCTACCCTGACCACTTTACTTTTTTATTTTATGTGTGTGAGTGTTTTGCCTGCTGTGTAAGTGTACCGTGTACATGCTGTATCTACTGGAGACAGTAGCCTACCTCTGTGGTTACAGGGCTCCTGCAGTGGGAGATGGGGGATGGAGATAGGAAAACTTTCCTGAAGCTTGCAGGCCAGCTGGCTTGGAAAATGCATGTAATAGCAGAAACAAGACAGATCCTACTCTAACAATGTCAAAGGTAAAAACTGACTCCTGAAAAGTTCCCTTGACGTCCACACATCTGCACAAACACATGTTATATGTACACATACAAATTAAGTAAATAAGAAAAAAATAAGCCGAAAAGCACGAGGCCATGAACGGGGGCAGGAACACTTTGGTTAATTTATTGCTTTCTGTTCCCAGCAGTGAGTTAAGAGACATTTAAAAGTTCTCAGACTTGCAGGTCACCTGTCAGGCACCGTGAATGTAAGTGGATATTGCACAACTATAGTTCAATCATATTAAAATAAACATTTTCAAACTTAAAAGTCATCACCCCAATTGTTTCCTATGGTTGATTCCTACTGTCTGCAGAAGTTATAGTCTGTGACGTTAGTCTATGACTAGCATGAAGTAGTATAAACCAATGCTCCTGCGGGAGTAAGAGATAGGTTACCAATCTGTTAGTGGATCAATCACACAACCTTGTTTTGTGTGTTTCTCTTTAAGGACACCCTATTTATTATCCATTTTCTCTCTCTCCTTCCTTCCTTCCCTCCCTCCCTCCCTCTCTCCCCGCAAGCTCCCAGGTAGGCTTGTAGCAGATGACCTTGAACTTCTGTTTCTCTCGCCTCTGCCTCCCGAATGCTGGGATTAACTTTGTGCACCACCACACCCTGTTTGTCCAGTGGTGGGAATTGAGTCTAGGGCCCCATGGATGTTATAGTCAAGAACAACCAACTGAGCTACATCTCAGCCCTGACTCATTAACTACGTCACCAGTGGAACTCAGACCTGAGCAGACACTCTCTTCTGCAAAACGCGCCAGAGTTGTCTCATGCTCAAGAACAACACAGGACTTCAGCATTATCCTTGGATGTTGTTTGTGGCTGTAAAGCTGCTGTCACAGACACAGACAGGAAACGTGGCAGTGGCCACGACATGCGAAAGGACACCTCTTCAGAGGGTGAGAGCTGATGCGAGAAGGCAGGGCACTGACTTCTTACTCCGTTGGAAACATGTGCCTTCACGACTCAGAATTCTATACTCTCTGCAGGCCTCTGAATGACCCACAATAGACAGTGAAGCTGGTTTTGATCATAGTTGTCTGTTAACACAGCACTTCAGAGGATGGAGTAGGATCAGTGCAAACTCCAGGCAAGTCTGAGGCTACAGGGAGACCCTGTCTCAAAAGATAACAGAAAATGCAGCGAGGGCTGGCAAGGTGACTCATGGGGTAAAGGTGCCTACCACTGAGCCTGCCCACCTGAGTTTAATTCCTGGCACCTACATGGTAGGAGACAATCTACTGACCCCTGTAAGTTGTCTTTGATCTTCATAGGCATACTGTGGTGAGCACACCCCACCCAATAAATAAAAAGATGCAATAAAAAATTTAAAACTGCAGTGACTGTTTTTTGGGGGTTTGTAGATACATTTTTGGAGAGGATGCATATTTGCAAATTTTTGATCCCTGAACAATGAGGATTAGCTATTTTGCTATTACCTATGCTCCACTGTGTGTTCAGTTGGCAAATGGTGTAACTGAGACAGTAAGCATCTATTCCAAACTTGTGGGTACTGAGGTATCACACTAGTTGCCTGACATCGGCCACTGGGAGTTTTATACCAACCACAGGAACCGAGTGCCCAAAGAGGCTTAAAATGTTTGTTGAGAAGAGCGAAGGAGAACATGCTGATTGTCTTTCAGAGTAATATCACAGTGGTGTAATGTCGGGGTCCATTATGAAGTGGAGAGCACTGAAGAGTCAGGGTGTTTCCATCCAGATTCTAAAACTGGCTTAGTAAAGATATCACTCCTGACTGCGATTAAGAGAGGCACTGGCCTTCAATTTCATCTTAATCATTAGTTCAAGAATATAACAATGATCATGTCAGATCATCCATGTCAATGACATGGGTTGGCTAAAATAAGGGCAGATTCAACTGTCAAAGAATTGACAATAGAGTATTCTGTACTTTATTATTAAGAACATCTGTAACCTCAATTCCTTCCTAGAGAGATGTCTATATAAGCAACACAACTGCTCACAGTCGAGTGACTTTTATTTCTTTTGCCACCAAGCGTCCATTCAGTTAGGTGTAAAACAAAGAGGAATAATATAAAATTGTCCCCAAAATCTCAAACCTACCTCATTGTTGTTTCTAGTACTTTTGTTTTCAGGAAGGTACATCATGCACCACCTCAGTCTTCTCCCATTTCCCTCCTTACCTGGAAGACAGAATTAGGGTTGTTTCCCACCTTCCCACAACCCACCCCAAGAGCCAAATGTATGGGTTGGCCTCGCTCTTTTCCAGAGAGACGAGAACTGACCACTAGGTGGCATGAGCAAGGTGCCTTTCATGGCTTTGGTCGTCTGAAAATTGATGCCAAGTATTGTGACATATTTCACTGTCGTGGCCCTCCCCAGGCCAGGGGGAAGATAAATGAATTGTTTAAAGACTGCAGTCACGGTGCTCTGTGTAGAGGATTCCAGTGGCCATCAGTGCTGGCATTCTGAGATAAAAATACATTGGCGTCTGGACCCCACTGTGGACAGCTCTGATAGGAAACGAAGGTGTCTTTGGCAGAAGCAATTTCCCTTTGGCCAGCTCAGGTGTGCTGTGACAACTGCTAGCTGCTCAATACTTCCGCCATTGAATCTCAACCCACTGAGTCGTGTGTCACCAAAGGACTCGAGAGCAGCCCTCAATGCCTCAGATCTACCAGAGGTGGACAGTTCGTATGTTACATGCTTTCCACGGGTAATGTGCACGTTACATGCTTTCCAGAGGTTACGTGTTAAGCAAAGCTCCTCTGGAAACAGACACACAAGTGTGTAATGTCACTGGCAGCAAGCACAGGCAGACAGAGCTGCAAAGGGCTGGGAACCAGCGGCAGCAGGAGGACTTCCCAGCCTCTTCCTTCCCACGCCCAAGGCTTATGTCTGGCTTTGGGTTTTCTTCTAGGGGGTCTTAACAAAGTCGCCACCTGTGGGTGACCGTGTTTATTACAGGAGCCCTACCTGCCTCACCTTACTGGTTTCAGCCACTGTCTCTTCTTCACTCAGCAGCTGTCAGGACCGTCTCAACTATTTCCTCCTTTTAAAGTAAAATGTTAAACAAAAACTTCACCTGAGAATTTAGACAATAAAACTTAGTGCCATTAGCTTTATACTGATGTGGAATTTACAAATGAAGATTTGGTATGAAAGCTGTTCACAGCAAACACAGCCACCATAATTTATTTCTACCAATTTTTCTCATGTTCTGATATCATATCCACTAATAACTTTTTTTGAGATAGGGCTGGCCTTGAACTTGTTATGTATCTGAGAATGACCCTGAATGGCTGCCTCCCCCTCTCTCATACAGTGTGTTGCTATTAGAGGGGTGCACTATCCCTGTCCTTGATTTTACACGGTACTGGTATGGAACCTAGGACTTCACGTGGGCCAGGCCAGCACATTACCAACTAAGCCACATCCTCAGCCCTCCGTTAATAATTCGGATGAACAGCATCATATATCTGGGATATCTTTTGGCTATTTTAACAAAACCTTCCTGAAACTGTTGCAAGACAAATTGATCTTCAACATAAGAAAAGGGGTTCCTCTCAGAATGCAGATCTCGCTCAATAACTGAAACATTACCGGGATGTTATTGTGTGTTCTTGAGTGACAAAGGTGACTTTAAAAAAAAAAAAAACCCTAGCACTAATTCCTCGGTCTTTATGTACTCAACCCCCCAAACTGAAGTCTTTCAAGGAATGAATAGCAAAGTGCTGTTGATAATTTCCCAACAGACAATGGCTCAGAATGAATCAGAATGAACACAGGCTTTTTTTTCCTGTCTTCCAAGTTTATTTTGAGTTTTCATTTTGGGACAACCAAGCAGCTCTTGAAGGAGAACGCACAGAAGAGTCATTCTGGCACTTTTGGATAGTACATAAGAGTGTTCTTGAACAGTCACATTCAATCCCCTTGCTCAGCCCATACTCTCATCTTTGGTGAGCAAGATGGGCACACGGGATTCCAGAGTTAATACATAACCCTATATACAAACAGCCAGTGGAACCAAAATGGTGGCTAGCGGCCAAAGGGATGGACTAGGAAAGGGCATCTCTACAGTGTCCTCTAGTCTATCTTAGCTAACAGAACCCACATTACACGTGATAACTAGAGAGTATACTGTGCTGAATGACGATGCTGAGCACGAATGGCACTTGGCAGCATGCAGTTCAAAGAAAAGGGTATCATTTAGTAACCTTATATAAAACCCAGGCAGTTCAATTAAAAGGGTTAAGAAAAAACATAAAACTGAGGGACTGTCTGTTGTCACTGTAAAAAAGGCACTTGGAGTTAATGGGACCAGAATTGAAGGACTCTTAGCTGATAGAAATTTCAGTACAATTTCATCAAAAGGCTTAGATGATAAGAGACGACACACAGGAGTTCCTGAAGAGAGACACTGAAAATCAACCACAGAGAAGCAGAACAGATCAAAACAAGGAAATAAAAACTTTACAACTGAATTGAATTGTATTTTTAAAGGAAAAAAAAAAGCACCCCTCCCCCCATGAAAAAAAGAGAGAGAAGTCTAAACAAAGCGAAGCGTAAGCAAACGAACGACAAGGGAGCAGCAATGCATAGCTTTCCTTAGTGATAATGCCGACCTCGGGAAACCACCCCGCTTCCCAGGAAGAGCTTTACAGTGGCATTATCATGGTAGAATGGAGGGGCCAAAGAATGCAAAAAGAGTTTCCTCTGTTTCCAGAATCGGAGGGAGAACTGAGGTGATCCTTGGAGCATGGCAACCACATGTGGTTTGTCAGCATCCCTACTGGGACAAGTCAGGTCCACGGAATGACATACGGGTTTCCCAGCCACCTCCCTGGAGGGGCGGCATGCCAGTCAGCCTTTATTCTGAGTCATAACCTTACTTTCTTTCCCCACCGGCACAGTCATGCCAATGCATCTCCTTCCACGGACTTCATTCCTCAGCTTCTCCACACACAGGTATGCACTTCCATAAGAATGGATATTTGGCAATTTTATATTCCACATTTAGGGACTCGTTGATGGCTCATTTGATGTTAAACGCCATCAGGGGTCTCTCCTCTCGTTTTTGCCAGGGGCTTTTCTTATCTTCTCCTTGGTCATCGTCATCATCATCATCTTCATCTTCGTCATTGGCGGATCTGCTCTGGCTGGGACTGGCTAACGACTCCAGGGGAACGTCGGAAGTTCGTTTGGTTGTCTCCTCCTGCAGGCTGGGCAGCTGTCCCCCACTCCTCCGACCCGACCCTTCCAACAAGCATCGCAGAGCGGTGTCCTCAGGGGTGCAGACTGTGGTCCCACACTCGCTGCTGCTCTGGTCCATGTCGTCCAGATACACGAGCTGCGTGTAGGCAGTGCTGTCGTGTGCTCTGGGTTCTTTCTGCTGGTGTTCCTGTACAGGTGGGTGGCTCTGCTGGAGAGACAAAGGCTCTCCCCTTCCCTTCCGGGCAGATTTTGGTTCATTCATATCCACGCCAGAGTCCAAACTGGCATCGTTACTTCCATTCCTTCCAGCTCTTTGGAGATCAATGTACGAATGTCTAACATGGGCATTGGACCGCCCATCTAGGGAGACAAACCACGCCCGAGGGTGTGGAAGTGGCTTCCCACCTCCGAGTTCCATCAGTGCCTTTTCAGTCAGGAGCTGCACCTCACTGTTCATTTGAGCCAAAGCTGCATCGTTCAGGGATGCTGGGATGGACAGAGACTCTGACATCGATGCATTCTGAGAGCCCCATTCCCGTGCACCAGCATCCTGTAGGTGCTGCTGAGAGATGGCCTGGGAAGACAAGGGTTGGCCCTGCATCTGAGAGGAGGGGTGTGGGAAGATCCCCGCATGGGGGTTGGACAGCTCAGCCTGCAGCCTTCCTATTTCCAGCTGCTGGTCAGTGGGGACCACCAGAGGCTGGCTCACATAGGAATGGTCCCCTGGAAGTTTCATATAGTGAGCTGGGATGACCAAGGCAGGCAACACTTTCCTGTAAACGCTGTCATTTACCTGGTCCACAGAACTACAGCAGATCAACTGGCCTGGCCTTGGGAAAGAAGTTGGTCTCTCCAGGTGATCGACAGATCGAGACATCATACATTCAGTAGGTCTGCGGTCCAGCAGTTGCTCTTTTTCAGGGGATGAAGGTGCGGGGTACATGTGTTCCTGAATGGTGAGTTTGCTTCCTGCCGATGCCAGGCCTTCTTGATCTTGCTTTTCAAATAAAGTCTGGGAAAGCATAGCATTATAATTACCCCTGTAGTCATCGTTGCCAGGGGGCTCGTAGCCTTCTCGTTCCATAGATTTTCTTGCCTTTAAGGGAAAAATCTCCACCGATTTATGGTAGTCTTTCCCCAGCGTCCCACTCGGTGTCAGATTATCAAAGGATGCTTGGCTTTTATCCTCTTCTTTGTGGGACAGAAGCTCCTCCCGGGAGCTAAATTCCTGTGAGGTACTATAGGAGAGCTTCAGCATGGGTGTGTGCAGGTCCCCCTCGCCACTGGGGGACATCATTTCTAAGTGCACCCCGCCCATCAGTTCCTTTGTCCCTGGGGCCTCTGGGCGGCTATGGCTGGAGACGGAGAGAGGCCCAGGACAGTCTGATGCTCGGTGAGAGAAGAGCAAGTTGATGTGAGACATAGATGTGGACTGATCCCTCTTGGAGCTCTCCATGGCGGGGGGGAGCTGCAGTTTTCTGTGGTGCTGTCGGGGTTTCAAGCACTTCCTCCTGCAACCAAACAGGCGGCACGAGCAAAAATGAGAGACTCGTTATGTCAAAGTTTCAGGGAAGATCCTAAGTCAATCTCCACAAGGAAGAACAACAATTTCTAAGCGCCCGAAGCCCCCTCAGTCCACACCCACAAGTTATCTATTCACTGGGGAGCACCTAGGAGTCAGCAATACACATTCTCTCTAGGGTAACAGATAAGGCATCAAAATAAGAATAATTGTGCTTTGACCTTGAGAATTTCAACTCTTAGTGAGTGTTGAGGAATATTATGAATGAATCATGTAACAGCTGCCAAGCTCTTTTCTTTTTTGGTGTGTGTTTGTGTAGGGTTGTGTGTGTGTGTGTACAGAGGCCAGAGATCAACTTTGAGTATTGTTCCTCAAGCACTATCTACCTTATTATTTCAGACAGGCTCTATCATTTAATCTAGATCTCATCAAGTAGGCTAGTTTGGCTAGTTGGTGAACCTAGGGACACACACGTTTCTGTCTCCACAGTGCTGGGCTTATGTCATGGGCCACCACACCTGGCTTTTGTATGTGGCTTCTGAAACTCCAATTTATGTTCTCATGCTTGTACAGCAGATACTTTTCTTAATCTAAGCACATTTTTTTTTTCATACCACAAGAGGGTGCAGGACCTCAGGACAGACAGCCGAGAGCCACCCTGTCTCCACTGGGAATCAAACCCAGGACCTCTCACATTACAGGCAGAGCTCTTAAACGCTGAGCCATCTCTCTGCCCCAGCAGATACTTTTCTGGGCTATTTCCCAAGTCCTTGTTAAACATCGTGTGTGTGTGTGTGTCTTGCATACGTGTAGGATGGAGAAGCATGTTGAGTGTTCTCTGTCATTCTCCACCTTATTCTAGGATCTCTCAAAGAATCCGGAGTGAGGCTGGCAGCCAACAACTCTTCCTGTCTTAGTCCCCTATGGCACTAGGAATACAGACTGGTGAGAGTGTGGCTACATTCATCTTTTTACATGGGTGCTAGGGATCTGAACTCAGGCCCCCATGCTTGCACAGAGAGCCTTACTCACTGAGGCATCCCCCAACCTCTAAGATCTTATAACTCTCTTAGCATTGTCTAAACATACCCTAAATGTTTTTATTATCACATAACCTGTGGGCTCTTTGCAACTTAGATCACATGTTTGAGTTCTAAGTGATCTTTCATGAGAAAACCTAGCATGGTTTGGGTGGGGAGAAGAAGAGGAAAGAGAAGGAGGAAGAGGAAGAAGAAAAAGAAAGACTTCCAAATATCAATTGCACAAGAAATTCTGCATTAAACAAATATATTGTCAAAATGGTAACACTTTACCTGCAATAATATAAAAGGAGACACAGCAAAACCAAAAGAATGAAAGCCATTCCTCCTAAAATGGCCAAAAGAAACACCGTGTGATACGTGGTAATGTCCTGTGTCACAACGGGACCTAGAAGGTCAGAAAATCTCATTTTAGAACTTTGAATTCCTTCAAATAAGAATAGGGATAATAAGTTGAGAATATAATGGTTTTTTAACGCCTCCTGCCTGAGGGTCAGAGCAGTGAGCAGGCAGAGGCACCCCTTGGACTATGCACTGAGGCACTGCCCCTCCTGTCCGTGCTGACCACCAGCACTCCAGTGGCCCGCAGCCCCTGATGCTCAAGGATGAAATGCTCTTATTTCCCACTTAGTGGAGAAGCCAGCCTCTCTCAGCAGCATGCTCAGCATTCTAAATACATGATCTTTTAATAAAGGAAAATGAATACAGGATAAACCATGGAGTAGATTCTCATTTAAGAGATGAACCAAGTATCAGGGGATTTTACAAGGTAGGAGAAAATGGCAATGATTTCATTCTCACTTTTCCTGGGTAATTATTACCATACAGAACACTCTGCCTGAATGAATCACTTTAAATATATAATATAAATTTACAGTGACATTAAAAAGTCATGTGTGACCAAGATGCTTTCCTATTTAAAACAGTCATCCACATCATCTTTTTTGTTTATTTATTTTAACAAGGCTAAGCTTTCATGCCCATAGTCCTCTATAGCACTTAAAGATAAGATTCCAAGAGACATACAAAAACAAATTTTAATTTACATTGTAAAGAACCCCAAGGGGAATATGTAAGTTATATTCTTGATGTTCAAGGGTGATCTAAATCTGTCTTATAATGTTAAGAGTAATATAAAGCTGGCTTACATGTTAAGTCACAATGGACTGGTAACAAAACCTCTGAATGACAATACTTAGGCACTTATTCTTGCCCTGTGTTCTGCAGTGCACAGAAGAAGGGATGCAGTGGCTTCATATTATTTATAATTAAGCACCCATTTGCTATATTAAAAATTTCTTTTTGACATTCAATGGACAGATTTTTCAGAAATATTTTTAAGGAGACAAATTCTCATTTCCTCCCCTTCTCCCCTGTTTTCCCTCTGTCTCCTTTCCCAGGGTTTCACTATAAGCCCTGCCTGGCCTGGCTGGCCTTGAACTTTCAGCGCTTCTTCTGCCTCTGCCCTACTTGTGCGTGAATGACAGGAGCATATGTCAGAACTCCTTGTTCAAATCTTCCCAGAGACAAATGAATCCAAGGAAGTTAAGCAGGTTTTGGAATCAGTGATATTTTCTCAGTCCAGAAGGAGAATGAAATCCTCCCTCAAATATGCACACCTAGTGGGGTGGGGAAGTGACCACACTACCTTGACTGTTCACAGGGCATTCTAACACAAAGGCAACATTCAAAGACATCAGATTTGATCCTTCATATAGAAAAAAAGAGAAGAGAAGGGTGTGTGTGGTGGGGGACAGCTTTGGGCATATAAAACCACTCTCAAGGAACTAAACTTTGGTTTGTTAAGTACTCAGAATGTAATTATTTTAGCCTTTGCCAAAAGAAATCTTCACAAAGCTCACAGCTAGACTTTGGTTCCCATTTAAGCAGAGAATTAAAGAAGGAAACCCTAGTTGTTGTTTTCTTGGTTTGGGGCTCAGGGAGGCACAGCATCACTGCAATGTATTTTAATAAAAGTGATGGCGGTGAGGTTACCCATGTGTGCATTCCCATGCTCACACCAGAGGCTGGGTTGGGGTTGCTTTTCACCGCTCCGAGCTGCTGCTTTCACTGCATAGAAACGCCTGGAGATTTGTGTTGAGCAGCCCTTGCTTTCCCCTTTATAATAGCATATATTAATATTAATCTGCTGCATGCTGGGAAAATTGACAGCCACGGTTGTTTGAAATCTATCTTTTAAAAAAGGTTCACTTTAATACCTGGACTTTGTGGCTGTTACTCTGGTACCCAACACATTTCTTTTTCTTAGTTTACTTTTTGAGTCTTCACATTAGGGAAACCGGGTGTTTCCGTGCCAGGCTCCTGCTGGCTATGCTGTGAGAACAGTTACCTCCAAGGAAAGCTCTCAAGAGTGTATATTTTTTCCGATGGGAACGTGGTGTCTCTGTGAAAAAGGTTTTCCAACACCTGCCTCTACACTCTTATTTTCTTGGTTCAATAATAGTTCCATTGCTAACATGTTTTGAGTTTTCATTGGGGAATGCATTGAAGGTGATTTTGTAAGAGGCACCGTTTAATCATAGCTTGTCTTTAACCTACCTCAATCCTGTCTAGAACTGCATGTGTTTTAACATGTGTTAGAAACAACACAAAACAAGAACCAAGGTGTACTCTGAGCATAAACATAGCTGAGGAAAGAGGAGTTTCAACCCAGGTGGCATGGCTTTTAAAGGCAGCTATAGGAGCTATCCCTAGAAAGAATTCTTACGACAAGCACATTATTCTGAAAGACCACTGGGATTATGCTATGTTTATATACATATATGTATACATACACATACGCACATGTATATGTCATGTCCTAAATAGGAATCAATCTACATATCCCGAGGAGATCATTCTTTTGAACACTGGGCAGATGGCTTGTATTTAAGGTGTTCAGAAATGCTAACCCAAGCATTTGCCTCAAGTCCCCAGGAGCGGCTTCTTGCTGAGCACTTGGCCTCAAGCTACACACACACCAGGCCACAGCTGTTTCAGCCATTAGGGGGAGGTCGCCCCCGTACATTCTCATTTAAGAACCCCCTATGGCAGCTGTGTGAGCCAAACGGGACTGGAGGTGGGGCCGCTTCCACGCATTGTGCCTGACCTTCATGGGGAGTTCCATCCACTGCTCCCGCCCCACAGAACAGCCTTTCTCCATCATTTGATGTTTTAAAATATGATATGAACTGCCCATCGAAGTTATTTTTAAATGAATACTGATCCTGGACCCCCAAAGAAAGCCACTGATCACTGCCACTGTTGACTTTGTATTACCTGGGGTAGGAGGAGACATGGCTGCCACCCAGTACCCCAACTGGGGAGCAATGTATGTCCACGTAAGCTGGCTGCCTTCCTGGTGCACAAGGCCGAGACCACTCTTTAGCCACGTTCCTGTGGGATTCAGAAAAGAAATTCAGCAGGACACTTGGGAAACTCCTATTGCAGGTATAAATGTTTATAAAAGTCACTTGAAATGCCACATTAACAACTCGCTGGATAGCCAAGATCAGTGGTTCTCAAACCTGTAGTTCACAATGCCCATAGGAGTTGCACATCAGTTATCATGCATATTAGATATTGACAGTACAATTAATAACAGTAGAAAAATATAATTATGAAGTAGGAAGAAAATAATTTTATGGTTGGGGGTCACAGCAACATGAGGAACTGTATAAAAGGGTCACAGCATTAGGAAGGTTGAGGATGACTGGCCTAGATAGTCACGTTGTTATCTGAAGATCGTATACAAGTCTCTGTAGAAAGTCTTTGCAACTCTCCTTCAGAGAAAGGTGAACAGTTTTTTTTTTTTTGTCTTATCAACTAAATGAGTTTCAGCTGCTTTATCAATCCTTACTCTTTCCAAACACAGAAAATCTGGGCAGAAGCCGCTGTATTTCAGAAATATCACGGAGCAATGACACCGTGTGCTAGGGGCTGGTAGAGGTGGGAAAGGAGGACCCAGAGCTGTTTATCGTATTTACATTCAAGCAAATAAACACAGTTCTTATCCCCAGTTAAGGCTATGTTTCAATTATCTAGAAAAGATTTATTTACTCTCTTATCTATACTGGGAGTAGGGATGCTAGGTAATTACTCCACCACTGAATCACAACCCCAGCCCTAAATTTAAAAACATCGATTCATCAATGCCACCTTTGCATACTCTGAGTAAGTCCGGTGCAGGCAACAACTTTAAAAAGGAAAATCAGCTACGTACTTACTAGCTTCCTACAGTATATAGGTTCCATTCATTGCCTGTAATTCTCACATCAACTCCATACCACATGATTTCATTTCCTTTTATGGAGATGAGGCGGTTGAGGACTGGTGAATTTCACAAGGCCTGGGCGCTGGGAGCATAGCCCGAAGGGATCTGGATCTGGCTGACTCCAAGGCTGGGGCTGTTTCTTCTGCCTATCGTGCAACGTTCCCATAGACCTTCCTAGAGAATGATGACATTGCTCCTCCCGAAAGCTTGCAGGCAGAGGCTCACTGAGAGCGATAAACTCCTTCTAGGCCTCCGGGCTGTTTCCTAGCCCAAATGGCAACAGTGCTCACCAGCTGCAGGAACCTTAGATTGAGGCCTTTGATGGCCACTGTAGACAGAAGGTAAGAGTAAGGCAGCAGCCATCTCAGTCTTCCCAAGGCTTGCACACCTCTCCTGAACCAAGACGGTGCCATGGGCTGTACACACAGGGATCCTTCTGAGCCCTCCTCACTCCTACAATCATGGACCACCCGAAACCACCACATGGTCGATCCCAGAGTACTACAGGCCTCATTGAATCAAGTGTGCCAAATATTTTACCGTATGCCCTCAAATTCCAGGTTCACATATTACTAAGGCAAAAGTAGATTTTCCATGCTAAAGGAAGAAAAAAAACAAAACAAAGCAATACTTGGGCTGCTTCTAGGCACTATTAGTTGCTATGGCAACACTCAAATGGAGAGAGTGGAAAGGTGCCTGGTGATGCTTCCCACCTCATACCCCTGCTCTTCGGCACAGCAGCAACACAACCAGGAAGGCAGGGCAAGCCAGGCATAGGAAGAGTTCTGCATTTGCGACCTTCAAATGCAACAGGATAAATCATGGCTGTGGGTGATTCTGGTTCAAGTTAGAGCACAATATAAGCTGATAGGTTTCTAAAACTAGTGTGAGACCACAGATGCTGAGTTTAGACTCATAGCCTGGATCATGAATCAGGCCAACTCAGAGATCACTTAGCATCAGAGAGAACCAGTAGTCCTGCATGGCTTCTAGGGAAATAGAAACAGAAGACACTAAATATAGTCAAGAGAAGGTTTCTCTGCTAGGCAAGCAAGTTTCCCCAGAAGAAGAGAATGGAAATTTTCAACTGCTCCCATCACCCCTCATCCTCTTCTGCCATGACTCACATGCCGTACCCACTCCCACGCAAGTGCTTCCCCACCAGCGCAGCATGCAGCATCTCGGGATGAGCCAGGATGCAGCTATGCATTCTTTGGTTTGCACTTTCCCCAGATTAGATGTTTGAGTCATTGCTGTTCAAATGGGGTGGGTACTAAATAGGATCCGGCAGGCAAGAGCTGGAACCTGAGTCCTAAAGCCTGTTCATTCATAAACAAACCACCGATTCTGCCTGAGTTGCCTTTTACAATACAAGAAGATCAACTGAAACAGACTCGATGAATCCCTCCGAGTTACACTTGAGGCGAGCCAAATGGGTGGAGGTATTACCAACACCCCACACCCATATCTACTGCCCCGCTCACTGGTCCCTGTTCTACCTTGGAAGATTCAGCCCGACGGTGATAGTGCTGGTGCCAGCGGCATACAGGAAGGCCATCTGCTAAAGATACAACAAAGTACTCTGGAAGGACGTTAAGAGAATAGTGTCACCTGGAGAGAGAGGACGACACCCACGGAAGGAACAGCACGCAGAAGCATGAAACAGTGGACCAAGTGCAGAACAGACAGGTTCGAGATGAACAGGAGGTGGCAGGTGGGCCAAGGCTGGGAAGAAACTTTGCATTTGCCTGCACCGAACTTGAAATAAATACCACTAACAATGGGAAGCTATGGGAACCTGTAAACAAAGGCCAATTATGGTCCCGTGCCCTCTGCTTAGTCTCTGCCCAGCTAGTCCTCATGACTGACTGCTATTGTAGTTCTAACTCATAGAGTTTCCCTCTATTCTAAAAGATGCAAATCTGAGTTTGAGAACTCACACATCTGCATATTCTACATCTCTTCATTCCTAGGAAAAGCTTTTACTGTATCATAATTTTCCCAAGGCACATGTTGTAAACATGCTGTTGTAAGTCTGATCTCCAATAGATTACAAGCTTTGAGAATGCGGACCTGTGTGTTTTCTATCTTCTGTCTTCTGCTATGTGCCTTCAAATATCTACAAAGTAGGAACTCCACACTGAGTGGAACCTAGAGACACAATCTAAAAAATAGCATCCGTCTCCTTCTGAGGAAGGCTGGGTGTGGTCGACAGGAAAGCTATCTTAGCAGGAGTGTGACTAAAGTGGCAGGGAACACAGCCAGCCAGGGAAGAGTCATTAAATTGGGCATGCTTTCTATCAAATGCACACATAGACAGCGAAAAAAGTGTGATGCTGTTGTGGGATTCGATTGTGCTGTTACTAGCAAGAGCATTTTCCAAGGTTTTGGTTTTTTGTGTGAGGGAAGGCTATAGGAAACACGAGGACTAATGAACTGTGTGCTGGAAACGCACGCTTCTCGTCACTGAGACCCTGCTGCTGTGGTAGGATGATGAGGATTTCCAACCTGGGCAGCAGCAGGAGGATGGCTTCCCACTTGCACACTGGTGCACAGAAATGATGATTGTGCCTAAGGTGGGGAACAAGACTTGGATTCTTTACAGGTGAAACCGATGGCAGAGCGGACAAAGCTTGTCGAAGGGTCCTGTGTTGAGTGATGTTCGGAGGTAGCTGGGTGCTATGAGCAGGTGCTCGAAACGGTGCTTCCATGTGTGCGCATGCGGACACCAGTCCTGCGCAGACAGCACAAGGCAGGTGCCAGGTTTTCCTACTTTATGAGTGGAAGAAAGATACAGCTGTCACTTGGCGAGGCCACCTTCTAGATGGCGCTGGGTGCGGCTGAACACTGTCTCTGTGAAAGGGCTGTCCTGATGAAGATTCTCACCTTTGGGATCCAACCACAGAGCAGCCCCCAATGTACAACACTGCCTGGCCTCTCTGGGCCCACTTCTTGTGGTCTGTTTTTCTATCTTTCCCTAGCCTGCTCCTTCTCAACCTCTTCCATGGCTTCCCTTTAAGGCTTATAACTGCTCCTTCTGTGTCCTCTCCATATGCAGGCAGTTGGGACTACTGCTGGGAGACACAGAAATCAAGGCTGTCACTTGCTGACGGCAGATAGGCAGGGTGACTTTGATGTGCAGAAGCCACACAGGTGCAGCTGCATCAACCTGGTTGCTGAGCAGGTATCTCAGGAGCCAGCAGGTGACATGTGCCTCTGCTCTCATGGACCTGTGGTTGGCACTGTGAGTGAAGGTCATGTGATCCCTCTGCCAGCATTGAGGAAAGAGATGCTGCAAGACTGGCTACTCAGTTTCTAGCTAATCCATTTGCAAATGGCTTTAAAGTCATTGGAACCATTTCTAATGGAATCTTGAGCAAAACTGAATACAGAAAACAGGCAAAGGTAGGTTGTTCATAGGAATGGAAGCTAAGTCTCCCCCCCCCATGAGGCTATTCTTCTGTACCTGCCAACATTTGAGAAGAAGGTTTGGCATAAATACTAAAGAGTACATGTAATTTTGATTCAGACACATTTTTTTCCTTGAAAACTTGAGGTCATGATCAATGGCAGTTCTAGGTTCAGTGTCCCTAGGAACACAGAATTGAGGGTTCTGGAGATGACTGATTGCTCTTATGATAAATAGCTCTTCTGTTGCCCACATGCTCACTGTGCCTTTCTTCTTTTTTTTAATAAGGTTTATTTATTTATTATGTATACTGTGTTCTACCTGCATGTGTGCCTGCAGGCCAGAAGAGGGCACCAGATCTCACTACAGATAGTTGTGAGCCATCATGTGGTTGCTGGGAATTGAACTCAGGACCTCTGGAAGAGCACCCAGTGCTATTAACCTCCGAGCCATCTCTCCAGCCCCACTGTGCCTTTCTTATATGCCATGTTCTTGCTATCAAGTTCTGCTCCTTTACTATTGTCATGCCCAATTTGCCATGTTCAGCACTCTGTTACTATTCCCTTAGCAAAACGCTGTCTAGAATAATGTGTCCAGGCAGTGTAAGGACATGAGGTCAACCCAATTTCAAACAGTGGCACTCTGAACCCAAATTTGGTATTTTTTGTCTGATATTCTTAAGAGCTAAACTACACACCACTGAAAGATTAAGAAATATTTTCAAGAATGGGTGATGTGTTGAAAGAGTTCCTTCATCTTCTGGAAGTGACTTTGTTATGTGCTTAGCTGGCAAGGTTCACCATGTGTGAAGAGCTGTGGGTTCTTCACATGGTAGCAGCATTTAACTGTAATTATTGTTACATAAAGTAACCATCAAATAGGACCTCATGCTTATCTGTGAGATGGGGTGGGGTGTCTAGCAATCACTATATTATAGTCACATGCTTTTAATATTTTATGGTAGTTTCTGAGGAAGAGATTAACTTTTTAAAAGTTTTTAGTTTTGTATGTTGATACATGTGTTTGAACATGTGTGTACCATGGTGCATGTATTGGGGTTAGCAGATTGGGAGTCTTCAACCTTGTTGAAACACTGTCTCTCATTTCTGCTGCTTCCTACACCAAGCTCGCTGGCCTGGGGAGCTTCTGGCAGATTCTACTAGTTCCACATCCATCTTGTTCTAGAAATTCCTGGATCACAGATGTGTGTCTCCATATCTAGCTTTTTATGTGGATTCTGGAGACTGAGCCCAGGTCATCAGATTTGCAGGACAAGTGTTTTAATCTAGCTCAGTTGAATCCCAGGTCCCTGAGACTTTTAAAGCTAAATTAAACTATTTATTTTATTTAATTACTTAGTTTACTTTTGTGCTGGAGATCTGGCCAAGGGTCTTAAACATGCCTAAGCTGGTCAGGGGTTTGGATTACAGGCAAGTGCCACTGTATGTGGCTAATCTTAAAAATGAGTTGAACCTATAAGCAGCTGTTTGTCTTCCTCTTTAAGGGCTTGACGATTTAAAAAATAAGTTTTGGGAGAGGAGCCATAGTGGGAAACATCAAAGATTTTGAAAGGCTAAAGAGCTTATAGACCTAGCCAGAAGCACCAGATACATGGTCATCCTGATACAAGATAGTGAGGACCCTCCATTTATAACAGGTACATAGAGATTTCAAGAATGCAGACCACTAAAGTATGAAATTAATTAGCCCTACCTGAGAGAAATTTTGTTCATTATCCGCTATGTTCAGTTCCCACCTAGCAATTGGCAAATCCTACCATGACAGTCACAAGGGAGTGAGTGGGTTAATAGATAGGATCACAGTCCTCAGTGTTAGTAGACAGGATCATGGTCCTCAGTGTTAGTAGACAGGACCGGTCCTCAGTGTTAGTAGACAGGACCATGGTCCTCAGTGTTAGTAGACAGGACTGTGGTCTTCAGTGTTAGTAGACAGGATCACAGTCCTCAGTGTTAGTAGACAGGATCACGGTCCTCAGTGTTAGTAGACAGGATCACGGTCCTCAGTGTTAGCAGACAGAACTGTGGTCCTCAGTGTTAGCAGACAGGACTGTGGTCCTCAGTGTTAGTAGACAGGATTGTGGTCCTCAGTGTTAGTAGACAGGACTGTGGTCTTCAGTGTTAGTAGACAGGATCACAGTCCTCAGTGTTAGTAGACAGGATCACGGTCCTCAGTGTTAGTAGACAGGATCACGGTCCTCAGTGTTAGTAGACAGGATCACGGTCCTCAGTGTTAGCAGACAACTGTGGTCCTCAGTGTTAGTAGACAGGACTGTGGTCCTCAGTGTTAGTAGACAGGATTGTGGTCCTCAGTGTTAGTAGACAGAACTGTGGTCCTCAGTGTTAGAAAAATGGCTTGGAATAAAAGATGGCACAACAGGGAACCTGCATGTATGGTAGGGCATTTATCACCACAGCTTGCTAAAGAATCTGCAAAGACTGAGGTGTGTGTGCCTGTGTGTGTGCGCGCGCTCATGCACACTTGTATGTGCTGTACTGTGGTTCAGTACATCTGGACGAAAGTCAAAGGGGGCTGTTTCAACAAGTTCCTGGACAATGTCAGGCCACTCACCTGTGAAGTGCATTTCCAGTTGCAAAGTCTTCAGACATGAAGATCTTTTAGGGCTGGAGGACGTCCTAAAATAACCCTGATGCTATTTCCTACAATGTGGCCACTGCTGAAAGCGCCTTTGTAAGTATTCTTTATGATCTCTTCAGGAAGAATCCAGCCCTTGGCAGACCATACCAGGGGTTGACAGGGTCAAATGAGTGAGAAAGCATGTTGTATGATAGAAAGTGGTACTCAGCCACACGGCTGCTGTGTGTGAGGCTAAACTGGTTCAAAATCAAGACCCTGGGGTGCACCATGGCATCCCAGCCTGTTCTGTCCATATAACGTTCTAGAGAAGGCTTCTGGGTGTCTTTAGGATATCACGTATCCTCTCCACAAGCTCTGACTAGCGTCACCACTCCGATGACAATACTGTTTAACTGTCTTGTGGTCCTGACTTCATTCAAGCACATGGCTCTACTGCCTCATTTAAGAACAAAACCTTGCCAGAGGAACATATCCTGAGTCAGTCTGCTTCACTACTTTATTTCTGAGCCTGCAGCCGAGAGAGGGCCAGCATGAAGATGACGTCCAATGAATGCATGCTGTGGGGCTGGAGAGATGGTAAGAGCACTGGCTGCTTTTCCAGAAGACCCAGGTTTGATCTCAAGCACCTACATGGTGCTCACTGCCATCTGTAACTCCAGTCACGGGGTATCTGACACCTTCTTTTGGCCTCCATGGGCGTTGTGATGGACAGACATACTTGTAGACCAAACACCCAGGTGGGGGGGAAAGCTAGACAAATGAATTGTTCAATTACATTTTCACCATATTTATTTACTGAAAACATTTATTTTTATTTATATGCATATGTATGTGTCTGTGTGAGTGGATAAAAGGCATGTGAGGGGATCCATGGAGGCCAGAAGGAGTCCTGTTTCCTGGGCATGGGTTCATAGTGCCTTGTGACTCACCTGAGTTGGTATTGGGAGCCAAACTCAGGTCATCCGGAAGAGCAGCAAGTGCTCTTAGCTTCTGAGTCATCTCTCTACTTTTGCTTGTATTTTGCGTGTGCACGAACACCATGGCACTCTATGGAGGTCGCAGGACAACCTGCTGGAGGCAGTTCTTTCCTTTCACCATGTGGCCTGGGGATTAAACTCCAGCCAGCAAGTTGGTGGCAAGTGCCGTTCCCCCACCACATCTCCCGGTACTTGTTCAATTTGTGAAAAAGGAAATCCAGGCTTAGAAGTCCAAGGCAAGTCTGTGTTTGCTTTTGAAATATTAGCAGAGAATTAAAAGACAACAGACAGAGATTCCCGAAGTGTCAGATGGGCTGAACAAAGTAGGAGCGCAAGTGGCTTTTGCTTTGTGCTCCTAGGTAACTGCTCCCTCAGTGGAGGGCTCTCCCATGCACAGAGATCATTATCTCAGAAAAGGAGGATTTGTAGTCTGCACCCCCTCTTCTCCACATTCGGGCCTGGACACTGTGTGCCCTAGGCACTCCCTGTGCTAGGTTCCAGCTGTTGTCTAATAAGATTTTTTTTTTGTTTGTTTTTTGAGACAGGGTTTCTCTGTGGTTTTGGAGCCTGTCCTGGAACTAGCTCTGTAGACCAGGCTGGTCTCGAACTCAGAGATCCACCTGCCTCTGCCTCCCAAGTGCTGGGATTAAAGGCATGCGCCACCACCGCCCGGCTGTTGTCTAATAAGAAAGATGGGATCCCCACCTCAGGCTTGGTCTGAAAGCAATGAAAGACACTGGCTTATAGAAATATTTGTCTTATTAATGGATATACCCAGTGAAGTGACTACATTAAACTTTGGTTGGGTCTAATGTTTTTAGTTGTCGCCTTTCTTTTCTTTCCCCCTTTAACTGTGAGTAACTTCATACTGCATTTCTGAAATGTGTGGGCTGTTGTGTGGTATATGGCGGCGCTAGCAGGGGTACTTCTGCCAGAACCTACAATGTAACACAGTCTGAATGTGCGGAGCTTGTTCTGTGTGCTTGTGTGCCTATGAATGTGCACACAGAGACGATTTTAGAGGGGGTGACCCAAGAGAAAGGCTGGAAGAACCACAGTCACCCATTCATGGCGGACTGGTGGGTTCTTTATGACTCCTGTGAAGAGAAGATGGTGGCACAGGTTACCATGAAGCCGGTGGTGCTCAACTGACTGGAAGGAGCAGAGATGAGGAGTCAGCGCACATTAGACACGTCCTACACGAGGGACCGCCTATCCTGAACTCAGCAGTCCTTTGGAGGTTCAACTTCAACAGTAAATATGGAACACCCAGTAGAACATGAGCGCTGACATTGAGCTAGGAGGTTGGAGTGTCCCAGAGACTCGTGCTGAGGGGAGACTGGAGTGCAGCACTAACAGAATCACAGGCTCCAGCGGCTGCCCCTTTCTCACACACTGCAACAAAAATTATCAACCTGTATATGGGCTAATAGTAATGATAAGGACAATGAGGGTGCTTAGGCGAACGAATGAGAGAGGAAGAGGAGGGAGAGGATGAGAGAGAGGAGGGAAAGAGAAGGAGGCAAAGGAGGGAGAAAAGGAGGAAGGGGAAAGAAGGGAGAAGAGAAAGAGGAAGGTAGGGAAAAGAAGGGCAAACGAGGGAGAGGAGGGATAAGAAGAAGAGAAGATGGTGGAGAAGATGAGGATTGGGGGAGGAGGAGAGAGGAGAAGGGAGAAGGCAGCTAGGAAGGATTTCCCCAAGTTCCTGACGCTGCTATAGCTTCTCTCTAATCATATTTCTATGGCATAGGGACTCTGGCTACTGTACTCCTTCATAGATGTGAAATCAGAGGCCCACTAAGGCTAAGTAACTGGTTCTAGCTCAGACGCCATGAGGAGGGGATGTTCAAGTTCACTTTGTTGTTATTGCTGGTCTATGGCTCCCTGTTTTCTCTTTAATGACAGAAACCGTAGATGACATGTATAAACCCATCAAAGAGACCTTCACTTAGTGACTTGGTGAGAGAGGAGACTTCATTCCTCTCTCAAGTGAAAGGAAGTGGGTGTAAATGTATGCTAAAAATACTTGGGGGTTTGAACCATGCCGTGGTGGCACATGCCTTTAATCCCAGCACTAGGGAGGCAGAGACAGGTGGATCTCTGTGACTTCAAGGCCAGCCTGGTCTACAGAGTGAGTTCCAGGACAGACTCCAAAGCTATAGAAAAACCCTGTCTCAAAACAAACAAACAAAAAAAAACAAAACAAAAAAGTATATCTATGTACACACACACACACACACACACACACACACACACACACACACGTATCTGGGGGCTTGAGATGGCTCAGTAGTTCACAGTACTGGCTGTTCTTGCAGAAGACCCAGCTTTAGTTTCTAGTCTCCATACTGGGTATCGTAACTTTAACTCCAGTTGCAAGGGTCTGACACTCTCCTCTGTCCTTCACCAACATCTGCACATAAATGGTGCACACACATACACACACACACACACACACACACACAAAGATCTGGTCGGCTGGCTGTGTAGCTTAGTTGGTAGAGTGCTTGCTTCCTTGGCATTCATAAAACCCTGATTCAGTCCTCAGCATAGGTTGGATGTGGTACGGTACACCTGAAATCTCAGCACTCAGGAGGTGGAGGCTGCACAATCAGAAGTTCAAGGCCATCTTCAGCTATGTAGCAAGCTTGAGGCCAGTCTGGGATACATGACACTGTTTCAAGCAACAACAACAATTCTAAAATAACTTAGGGCATATTAATGTCCTAGTTATTTTTCACTTAGGCTCGTAGAACAAACATCAAATTTCTGCTGAAAACCCAGGCCAAAAAGCAGACTCTGAAAGGCCTAGACGCTTTCTGGCAGTGGAAAGGTCAGTTGAAGGGTATGCAGTTGCGACACAGCCCCCAGCACTTCCATCAGTGGTAGCTAATGGGTAACTGTCACAGAATACAGGGATCCTCTGAGAAGGACTGATTTGTAAACTCTCAAACCACAAAAGCAGGCAATACTCATTTGTCAGGCTTGCCCAAAATGGTTTTGGTTAGAGCCAAGCATGGTAAATTCTAGTTCTATGCAAAGTGATACTTTAAGAAAACCAACACCCTAAGAATAGAGTTTTCAAACAAAAATGCCCCAAACCACAGCTACCCAAGAACTAATTTTCTGAAAATCATCTTTCCAAGGAGGCCACCAACACAAAGGCCTTAACAGTGCTTAGCAATGCATGACAATTACAAGGCTGTTTTCTGAGTTCCTAGGCAACGCTGCAAAACAATTGTCTGTCTTCTTAGATCACTGCACAGGGCAGCACAAGTATTACTAACTCCAACTCTCATCCTTAGGGGCGGAGCTTTGCAATGGGATGCTAATAGATCTATAGCAATGAACTCCCCGCCCCATCTTAGTCTCAAAAAGCAAAGCAGATTGTTCGTCTGTGCCCTGTCCCAGGATCTTTGTCCAGACAAGGTTTTTAGTGGGCTCTTGGCATTAACCCCAATGCCAGCTCTACCAGCTCTCTTTGCAGACGAATTATCGCCTTCCCACCTAGAAATCTCATCAAAACCCAGTTCCCTCTTGGGCTGGTTTTCATATCTGGGAAAACAGAGGCCTTTCTCTAGCATGCACAAGTTCCTAGGTTCAGTTCCCCAGCACTCCAAAAATCAGGTGCTCTTGGAGGCAGAGGCAGGAAGGTCACAAGTTCAAGGTCACCCCTGCTACACAATGAGGACATCTCTTTGTTCCTCCACTGTAGGCTTCCCTGAGAAATGGCCTATTTGTCTTTCTTAGGAATATACTGATATCACTCTCAGGTAAGCCAACTCCTTCCTTTGTGCAATACTCTTAATTGTCACATCTGTTCTTTCAGGAAAAAAGGGTAGTGTATATAGTTCTAAAATTAATGCCACATAAAATTATGTATTTAAACTGTTAGAAAAGTAGACATTTCCATTTCTAACTTTTATAGCACAGTGTATCCCTATAAGTCAGTCAAACCACAACAAACTGAGATCCTCCATCTAGACATATGGTTTAATATTTACATGATTTTAAATTCCTGCATCTATTTCTCCATGTCAGAATTCTGGGTCAGCCTTGAAAAACACAATTAACCAAGCCCTCAGCAGTCTCTAACTTACTCTTGGTGACCTAGATAACCCTTTGACCAAACTTGAGGTCAGAGAGGCATATAAAATGATCTTGACTTCATTTTTTAAAGAACAGTTTTAGGTTCGCATCAAATTTGAGAGAATGGTGCAGACATTTCTCATTCCTTTCTACCCCACCCCTACACTTGATCCTCCGAACAACACCCCTACAGTATTCTTGCTACATCAATGGACCTACACTGACAAATAAATGAAATGGATTTGCATTTTAAATAAACTTCACCTCCAGGGGGCAAGCTGGCCAGGACTTAGCTAAAAGACTGCGACCCCCAGCATATATCAGCAGCAGCCAGGTCCCAGGGGAGGCAGGTCTACTCCACAGGGAATTATGGCCGTACTCCTAAGTACCTGCTATGGATGTACCAGATGTGATGAGAGGCCGGTTCAGTAGCCACCATCTCTATAGCAACCCACACATACCCTGCCTGCTGTGTTTGGGAAGGCAGTTAAAACTGGTTCTACAGCATAGCTTCACTCTCAGCCTATGCTTTTCTGTCTGTCATCTCACCAGAGTAAGAGGGTTCAAATAAATGAAGTGACCCTTAAACAGCAGAAATCCAAATCCCAAATCTAAAACATTATTGATGTTTTGATTACTCAGTATCAGTCACTTTCAATTCAAACCACTGACCTGGTTTGCTTATTCATACATGACCATTCCCTAGGGCAACAAGTCAAACAAGCCCCTACTCCAGAAAGCCATCTGCTGCCCTAGTTATACACTAAGGAAAGAATAAATGTCCATAAAGGGAGTGGACACAATTGGCCCTCACTGTCTAGAAAGCCCCAGCTAACACACATTTGCCATGACCAACTTTCTTCCCCAGGTGTGGGAAGGAAAACTTCTTACATCAAAGGCCAAACTGGCTCCCGCACATAACTCACAAAGTGTGGACACACTGCTCGCTTTACCAACCAGTTACCACCTCCGTGGGCCATAGGGCACAGTCTATGAGAGGATCTGAAGTTAGAGAATCCTGCTAATGCCTCAAAAGACCAAGTGGAGAATCTCCTTTGCTGAGTAAGGCTATTGGTACACAATACACAAGAGCGTACATGCAAATGTCCCAATGTAGAACATGTATGTTGCAAGTGGCATTCCAACACAACACACAGAGTGTGTGTGTGTACACGTTTCAATGTAAAACATGCATGCTGTGCCTCTTCAAACAAGTCCTTCGAGAGTATATGTGGTGATGAGCCACACATAGTGTTGTAACATGGTCAATAAGAACGAATTCATGTGTCCTGGTAAAGTGTTAATCTATTAGGTCATACTCTAATAGACAGAGGTTGAAATAGAAAGATGCTGATCTTTATACTGGGGATTTCTTTGCTTGCTTCAAAAGTAAAGACAACTGTGACCATTAAAGAAAAGGCAACTGGGGGTGCTGGAGAGATGGCTTAGTAGTTAAGAGCACTGGCTGCCTTTCCAGAGGACCCACATTTGGTTCCTCACACACACATGGGTAGGGGCCAGATGCTGTCTTCTCGTCGCCACAGGCACCCTCACCATAATACCTGCACCCCCACATCATTTAAAAATAATAAAATGGATCTTTAAAAAAATCTTTTAAAAGGCAACTATGACTAAATGGCCACATTAAATATTGACCCCTCTAATGGCGGGATCAAGAGAACTTCTCTACGTCTTTCCTAAGAGCACTTGTGCAGTTATCCATTCAAGACAAGGTCTGCATCAGAGCTAAACACGCATTCACTAGATCAGCATTAAAAATGTGCCTTTAGATGAAAGAAGACAGAGACAGAGACCAACATTGGAGCACTGGACTGAAGTCTCACGATCCAAAGGAGGAGCAGAAGGAGAGTGAGCACGAGCAAGGAACTCAGGACTGCGAGGGGTGCACCCACACACTGAGGCAATGGGGATGTTCTATCGGGAACTCACCAAGACCAGCTGGCCGGGGACTGAAAAAGCATGGGACAAAACCGGTCTCGCTGAACATAATGGACAATGAGGACTACTGAGAACTGAAGAACAATGGCAATGGGTTCTTGATCCTATTGCACGTAATGGCTTTGTGGGAGCCCAGGTAGTTTGGATGCTCACCTTAATAGACCTGGATGGAGGTGGGTGGTCCTTGGACCTCCCACAGGGCAGAGAAACCTGCTTGCTCTTTGGGCTGAGGAGGAAGGAAGACTTGATTGGGGGAGGGGGAGGGAATGGGAGGTGGTGGCGGGGAAGAGGCAGAAATCTTTAATAATTAAATAAATTAATTAATAAAAAAAGATCAAAGTTAGCTATTGAGTTACCATTTTAAAACTGTCTCTCTTTGGAATAGCTAATAGAAATGTGATTTGAGAAATTAAAATATCACTGCAAAAATTTATATTCATTATTTTTCATCCCAAAAGCTTTTAATTCTGTCTTCTAAGTGTGATGGTTTTATAATTTTTATGCTTGAAGAATAATTGACCATTAAAATTTTTCTAATACTGATACTTTGTTGATTTCCCAAACTCTGCTCTGGACTTATTTAGAGATATCTATATGGCCATAATTCTATTTTTAAACTGCATTGTTGCCTTTAATATTTGTGCAAGACAGTTTGTCCATGTTTCTTATCGGCATTTATAAAATATTTTTAATAAGTAAAAAAAAATAAATAAAAATAAATAAATAAAAATGTGCCTTTATCTTTCACACAGAAGCCACACTGAGAGAGCGGTGAAAGCCCTGGGAGTCCCAGTCCTACACTGAATGCCTTCCATGCTGAATACCAGCTGTCACTCCTGGAACTGCTGGAGTCTGCATCGGTGACAGCAAACAAGAAGGTGGCAGCTGAGCCAGCACCCCAGTTACCTTCTGCAGAAAGAAAGCACCCCTGCATTTTAGTAGTAAATTCAGAGAGTTTCCTCAGCTAAGGTGTTTAGATCAGGAGTCACAAGAGTGTTCAGTAAAAATCTTAGTAAAGCTTTTGGATTGTGGGGACGTGAGCTGTTGGTGCAGTGACAATACTCGCTGGGTGTCACAGGATGAAAACACTCACAGACAACTCACCAACAAATGGACATGGCCTTATTCCAATAAAACTGTATTTAGGGGTTGTGTGTGCATTTTATGTGATTTTCATGTGTTCTGAGATCTTTCTTTGATGTTTACTTGTCTCCATTTTAATTGAGTATAATTGACAGATAAAAGCTGTATACACTTAAGGTGTATGACTTAATGTTTGATGTGTAAATCAAAATAAATGGTATGCCATTACCTCACAGATACCATTTTCTTGATGACAAGCAACATGGATTCTCAACAAAATTTAAGAACACAGCATTGTCAACCGTTATGACATTGCTGTAGAGTTTACTTCTGAACTTTCTTAGTGTACATGAGGGAGCTTTGTGCTCACTGGCCTCATCTTCCCATTCTCCCCTTCCCTCTACTTTCTGATTCTTTCTTCAATCTTTTAAAAATATAAAAATCATGCTTAGCTTCTAGGCTCTAGCCAAGTGATCCTGGTTCAAGTGAAGACTTCTTAATGGATTCATAATTTGCTTTTTCTGTGTATTTAACATTTTGGAATTGGCAATTATTTTGATTTACCTCCAAAGTAATTAATTTAAAGAATTAAATGATTTCAAGTGATCATTATAGTAAATATATGGGATGGGCTTGAAATAGCCTGCTGCATTTTCTTCCCATTGCACTGTTGAGACAGGATCTGGAACTTTTATATTTAACTGAAACATTTTAATAAGAATATAACATTAATGATTAAATATGAGAGTGAAACAGCTTATGAGATATGTAGGCTTAATTGAATTGAGGAAGTTAAAGAACATATGGTTTCTATGAGTTGTCTGTCCAATTTTAAAGTTTTCTGAAACACATTTTAATTAATTTGATTATTTTGGAGTGATGATACAGATGTTGGCTCTGCTCTGTGTACGGACAATCAGTCTGTAATTAAGAGGAGCTTGGCTGTCAGGTCTTCTGTGGTAGATGTTAATTTTAAAGGCCATTTAATGGAAAAAGATCGAGCATACAGTGAGGAGGCCCGGTGTAAAAAGGATTAACATCATGAGGATTACCTCAGGTTGCAGAGACTTTACCACAATGTGCCTTGGTTTTCTACTGATTTCTATAGTGTATGCATTTTCTGTGGCTGCTGTAACAAGTTTCTCACAAAAATAAAGAGTATAATATTTTCCAGATTAAATCTCTTATCTCTGAAGGTCAGAAGCCAAAAGCAGCTCCTCTGGGCTGAAACCAAGGTGTGCAGGGTGAGTTGGAAGGGAAGCTTCCTAGTCTGGTCTTTTTTAGCATCTGGTGTGCACCTGTACTCCTTGGATTACAGCACCTTTCTCTACTTTTTAAGCATATTACTCCTACTCCTGCTTGCTGGTCTCCCCATAACTTCTCTAACTCTGTCTTCCTCTTTTCCGAGGCCTCTGGTGATGACAAAGGGTCCATCTGGATAGGCTCACCTCTCTACCTAAAGATTCTAGATCACATCTCCAGCACCTCTTTATCACATAATATGACATTCATAGGGCTCCAGAATCAGGACATGGAATATTTGGGGGAACATTTTATAGCTCATGACATAAAAAATATTTAAATAATTTTTTATTGTTAACTATATGCAGAGTACACTAATGAGGGTGAGCATGCTTCTTTAATATATTCATTGTCATGGCATATGTGACATGCAACAAATTCTGCAGAAAGCTTCATCACATTGGGAACATAGGTTTTAATATCCCAGCCCTATTCACCCATATTCAAATACATTCATGTGATAAATAAGGAGGCAGGAAGGAGGAAAATAAGAATTTTAAGGACATAAGCACCAGGATTTTGATGGGGGGTGGGATGGAATCCAATGTCAATCTTCTCCTTTGCAACCATTCTCCTAACCAATCTCTCTCTCTCTCTCTCTCTCTCTCTCTCTCTCTCTCACACACACACACACACACACACACACACCTACCTCTATCATCTTGTTTCCAAATGTTATATCTTAAATTCTTCTGACTTTAAAAAAAAGGATTCATTTTTACTTTTAATTGTGTGTATGGGTGAAGCGCCTGTGGAGGGCAGAAGAGGATGCTGGCTCCCTGGATTCCCTGGAGCTTTAGGTCCAGATGGTTTGACCCACCTTATTGGGTGCTGGGAACTCAACTCTGCAGAGGAGCTACCTCTTCAGCTCTACTCTGATTTTTTAAAATGCTGCAAACACCCTTATCTGATCAATGAGGGCCTTAACCAGGAACTGTTCCTAACCACACAAAAGTAGACAGGACACTGCAGGGCCAGGCAATGGCTAAGCAGGAGCACAGTCACTTCTCCACACACTGCTAGTACCACGGAGGCACACACCTGCAGAAGGGGCAGTGATACTTAGCACCAGGAAAGGGATTTCATTGAGCTTTACAAAGCTGTGACAAAGTATCTTATGAAAACAACTGAAAAGGGAAAAGATGTATTTTGGTTCACAGTTCATCAAGTTTTAGCTCATGGTCAGTTGGCTCAATTGCTCCTTGGGTTTGGGGTGAATTACGGCAGAGCAAAGCTGCTTACCTCATGGTGGCTGGGAACCAGGGACTAGAAGAGGCCAGAGTCCTTCAAGGTCATGACCCAGTGACCTACTTCCTCCCCCTAGGCCCTATCTCCTAAGGGTGTGAGCCCCCTCCAAAAGCACCACCTACTGAGAACCAGGCTTTTAGCCCAAGACACGGGAGAACATTTGAGATATGAACCAGACCAGTTCTGATGGGTCTGCTAGTGAAGTGACAAGGCCCGAGGGGGAAGTGTCAGTATGTCTGCACAGAGACCTGCGTGCCATGCTATGATACAAGCTCTTAGAAGTACCACGTAGGAGTTCAGTCTTTGACTAAGAAGGTAACCTAAGCTGGATGGTGGTGGCGCACGCCTTTAATCCCAGCACCTGGGAGGCAGAGGCAGGTGGATCTCTGTGAGTTCAAGGCCAGCCTGGTCTACAAGAGCTAGTTCCAGGACAGACTCCAAAAACCACAGAGAAACCCTGTCTTGAAAAACCAAAAAAAAAAAAAAAAAAAAAAAAAAAAGAAGAAGAAGGTAACCTAAGCCACACTACAGCAGGCCCAGTGGAAGGAGAGGAAAAAAGGAGGCAGCCAGCCAGATGACTCAAGGAGTTGATAAAATGGTTTCCCATCCCTGCCACAGGAAACCCAGAGAAGGACAAGAAGGTGAGTCTGAAAAATGCTGTTCTTTTCTTCTGTTGTTTTGAGACAAGGTCTTGCTGTGTAGCTCAGGCTAGTCTCAAACTCATAGGAACCCTTTTGCTCCAGCCTCCTGATGCTGGGATTCCAGCATGTACGTCTGGCAAGAAAGCCATTTGATGGAGCACAGCTATAAGATGAAGCAACACTCTCCTGCCCAAGTTGCTTTTGTAATGGTGTTTTATCACAGCAATAAAACCCTAACTAAGAAATGCAGTATGCATTAATATAGTGTTATGATACAACTAGCAATGTCAACTTTAATATAGTCATTTAAACTGAAGCAATCTTTAAAAGTTACTATGAAGTCTATTAATTATTTGGGAAGTTACAAGTCAAAAGCTCCATGAAAGCCCCAAAGATAATTATTCTCAAGTGTAAAATTATGTTTTGACTTATTCAAGGAGTTAAGTATTTAAAAAATATTATTTGATATAAAAAAATTCTCATTAGCTGGGGGTGGTGGTGGTGCATGCCTTTTATCCCAGCACTTGGGAGGCAGGAACAGACAGATCTCTGTGAGTTCGAGGCCAGCCTGGTCTACAAAGTGAGTTCCGGGACAGCCAGGGCTACACAAAGAAACCGTGTCTCAAAAAAACCCCAAAAACCAAACCAATTCAAACCAAGATAAACCAAACCAACAAAAACTTTCACTAATCTTCATCATGGTTTAACAATGTTCTGTTGCTAGTTAAGAGCTGGTTATAAGCTTGACTTTCACAGGACACAAAAACGTCATCCAGGCTGTGTATGAACATTTGAACATTGAGCCTCAAAGGTATTTACCACAGCCTTGGTCCATATTCTCCCAAACGGTAAAGGACTGGTGAACCGAGTCACGTATTTATATTCAGAGTGGAAAACTGCATCACGCCAAAGCCACTGACCCTGCAGAACCATGCTGCTGTGGCAAGACACCGCCTTGCTGTAATGACAGCAAAAGCGGGAGACAGAACGATCCTGACAGCATTTCCGCTAGCCTGCCCAGCTGGCCTGCCAAGGCTGGAGAGCTTCTACTTGAAGTACTGAGAAACTCGCGCCTCACTTTCTCTAATGTCACTGGCTCAGAGGAAAGCAAGCTGCCTGCTGCCATGTTGGAAGCAGCCTTAAGTAGAGGACCACATTGCAAAGAGCGGAAAGCTCTGGCCGCCGACCAGCAGGGACTACGGTTAGCCTGTGACTATGCTTGCCAGGCCCTGTAGAACCTTGCTAAGCTGAGCAGAGCTCTGGCTGTCGGTCCCACTGTAGCTTTGCAGGGGCCCTGAGCCTGAGCCACGGTCCTCAGTGCTTGGGTTCCTCCACCTCAGGAACTGTGAGACACGACATGCTCGTTGTTATCTCAAGCTGCTAAATTTTAGGGTAACTTCTTAAGCAGCAGCTGACAACACACATGTGTGTACAGACAAATGACTAAGAGAATTAAAAATAGATTAGCATCTTTCTCTAGGCTGTAGGACCATGGGGACTATTCCTTGTTTCAAACAATGCTGGCAAATATTTTTCCTTTATTCAGGAGGTAAACAAAAGAGCATATAGCCAAGAGAGATCATAGAACCTTCAGAGAAACTAAAACGATGAAGGTTAGGAAAGTCAATTTTAGCTCCTGTGGCTTTACAGACCCCCCTTTAAATTAAAAACCAAACCAAACCAAAAGCCAAAGCCAAAACCAAAATAACCACAACAAAAAAAACAGACAAGAAAAATATCTACTCCAGAGGGCACGTTCAGAGACTCTAGCTTACCCAGCTTCTGGTCAAACCGCCATGCTGCGACGTACGCATTGTGCCTCAGACTGCTCTGTGTGGCCAAGGGCACAGTGACGTAGATGGGGCCATCCACCAGCACCGGTGTTCCATTGCTGCTGAGCAGGTGCACACTGACGGCGGTGACGGGGGTCAAGTCATACCGCGTGCTGTTTCCTGCAAGGAAGAAGTATGTCCATCACTGACTCGGAGGACTTGGGCTTCAGAAACCCTCTGGGGAAAAACAGTCGCTACTATCACGTACTGGTCAGGGGCTCTGTGGGCATCAGTAACCCTCACACCCACAACCTCATGCGGCAGTTCAAACCCACATTTTATAAAGAAATAGGTTGGGATGTGGCAGTAGCTTCCTGGAGGGTGTATACTAGTTAGCGGCAGAGTTGAAGTCCAAGGTCAAGTCTGCCAGGTGTAACAAACTGTGCCTTCATTGCCCACTCTCTTTTGCCTTCCTTTCCTTTCTTCCTCTTCTCTTCCTCCCGTCCCTTCCTTTTCTTTTTTCCTCCTCTCTCTCTCTCCTTTCCTTTCTTCCTTCCTTCCTTCCTTCCTTCCTTCCTTCCTTCCTTCCTTCCTTCCTTCTTTTTTAAAGGCGGAGTCTTGCCCTGTGGCCTGGAATTCATGATCACCATGCTTCAGCCTCTCAAGGGTTAAGAGTATGACCATGGTGGAAAAACCTCTTCTCTAATACAAGATAAAGAGTTTGGGAGAAGCTACAGAGAAAAGGCTCACAAAATAAGCTCTGTGCATATCACAAGACATACATCTATAGGATATATTATACACACACCAGCAACAAGTCAGCACCTTAAAAACACATATTTTGGAGACCATCCTTTAAACAAAAAATTTTGTCAAGGATTGGTTCAAAATATTAACTACTTCTACCAGAAGTACAGGACTGAAACTTAGACATGAAATGTGCATGTGTTGTTTTAGCTGCCATTGTTATTTTTGTCTGTTTATAAGGAATTTGATATTCCAGTTATTCTCCATTAGAGACCTTTTATCCAAGTCAGTGCTTTAATGACTGTCTATAGACAAATTAAGAGAATGGGAGTGATAGTTATACACTTAAGCAATCCATTTCAGATTTTTTTTTAGTGAAATACAATATCACACAAAATACGTTTTTGTCATAATTTTACAACTTTGCCTTAATAGGATGAATTTCTTAGTGATAAAAATGTTAAGGCATTTTATAATACAGGATCTCTTATATAATACAATACTATTTATGATTTATTTACTACTGTTATTTCTATTTATACTATGCCTTACTATTAAGTAGAAAGACAGATTATAAGTAGGTTTATGTAAAGTATATATACATATATACTTCGTATATACTAACCTACCTATCTGAGCTCCCGTCAGTCTCCACTTTGGACTAAGAGTAAACAGTCAAACCAAATGCAGTGAGCTTTACAGTTGCAACAATGATGTAATGGCTAAGTCCTCTATGGAGTAATCTGTAAACATCAATAACCACTATACCCCATCTCTGTTTCTCCATGATGACAAAGACCTGCTAAAAAGATTTCCTCAAAATATTGAAGTTGGAACCACAGAGTCGAGGTCAGAAATATTTTAGTTAATAAACCATTTCGTTTTGGGATAAGAAAATCGAAGATCAGAATTTACCATGCTTCTCTGGAAAATGCACCATGGATGGAGACATACACATACCCACAGCTTAAAGGAGACAGGAGTGCAAGGCCAGGCCTACCCTGCACTGCTCTCAGCCATCAGACCCTTTCAATGAGGTATTTCTTAAACCCAGAGATGTTAGGTGACTCACAGGATGCTGTATGCGCTGCAGACACAAGGTTTCAATGAAGAAGAGTGTCTTACTTTGCTAAGCCCCATGCAGCAGAACCTGCTTGCAAACAGGTAGGTAGAAAGTTCTAGAAAGAGCACCTCCATTCTTCTTCCTCAGCATCTTTACATCCCCTTTTCTCTTCATCTGCATCTCCCTGATTTAGGGAGATGAGTTTCTGCAGCCAGCTGCCCCTGTCAGGTACTCCACTCCCCTGAGGGCTGTTTCTCTGATCTTCACAACTAAGGATGGTGGGCAGGTGAGAAACCCTCTTGAGTGTGTGGACATAATTATTCTCAGCTGCATGCATGCAGAAGTAAACCCCTCAGAAACGAGCAGATAAACCGAAAATATTACGTTCTAGCTTCCCATGCTTACCCGCTACCTTTAGAGAGTGCCAGCTGAGGTGGGCCTGGCGGGCATGGGGCTGCACCTGTACTCGGTACCTGGCACTCACACCTGGTAGGATGAGCCAGGATGCCAAAACAAGGCCAGCCTGGGTTACACAGTGGGACCCTGAAGAAAGGAAAAGAAAAAAGGAAGAAAGAGGACAGAGGAGAGAAGAATGGAAGAAAGAAGGAGAGAGAGAAAGGGAAGGAGGGAGGAAGAGGAGGAAGGGAGGGAGGCAGAGAGGAAGGAGGGATGGAGGCAGAGAGGAGGGAGGAATGAAGAAAGGAATGGAGGAAGAGATGTAGGTTTCACCTCTGCTTTCTGGAGGCTCTGCCCTCTCTCTGTGCTCCATGAAATGCCGTTCCTACTTTACTCCACCCCCATGTCTTTCCGTCTACTCTCCCACTTCTTTATTCTCGAGTGACTCAGGCTTAGAGGCCTAAACGATTTCTCTTCCACATCTTGCTATGAGATTCCAATCGCACACAAGGTACTGTGTTCTGTCTGTAACAAGGCTTTCCTTTCTGCTCTACCTAGATGTTTCCTGGCCCTCTGTGTCCAGGTAAAGACAGGTGTCAGGCCACCCAGGCGAGGGAGGGCAAGGACCACTAGATGGTGTCCCTTTAGCCTTCTTATCAATTGGTTGCTTATAACAAGATGGGTTTTACCCAGCACTTAAGATTCTCTTTGTCCTTATGTTTTAGTACCAGGCTGAAGCCTGGAGTTTTCTGAAATTCAAAAGGTAGGTGCTATAATACCTCTGGTGAAGTCTTTGCAAATATTAAAAAAATATCCAAAACGGATCCTAAATTCAAAACACTTTAGCATTCAGGTATTTTGTATAAAAGATGAGATCATCTTGCACCAACTTTTCTGGGTCAGCAAAAATGCTACACCTTAGCCATTTTGCCTTCTGGGTCTCCCTGGTGTTAGTGGAGGCTATTTCACTGAGACCCATGGGAATGGTATAGAGTCTTGGTCTTTCTTAGGGACTAGGAGAAGAGTGTGATTCTAGAAGTCAGAGTGTCTTTGGCCTGCGTAGGAGAAGGAAAGTGACTATAGGGCCAAAGAGAGCCTGATCACAAACTAGCCCAAAGCCCACAGTAACCCACTGTATTCCAGATGCTCTGCTCCACGCAGCCCCGGCTCCTATGTCTCCCAGGATAACTATGGATACGCCATGAGTTGACTCCCTTTCCTAGCGGATCTCAGAAAAACTTGGATCCTCTCTCGGGCAATTGATCTATTTTGTCACTGGAAAAACAGTTTAATGTCACCTTCCGACCTTTACCTTCCCTCTGAAATAAGACTGATTTTTAAAATAAAACATGCTTCTAAAAAAAAATCAAGAGTCCTGTGCTTTTGTTTTCTTCATTGGCTGGGCTTCTCAAGTTTCATAGTTTATTCTAGCACTACTGGAAGAGGGACGCAGAACATGAACGAGCCCCGAGTGAGGCTGCTCCTCTTCGCTGTGCTTCTGACTATGCTACCTTTCCTCAGTGCAGCCTATGAAGACCTCAGGCTAGAAGTGTCCAGGATCCGGAATCGATACGTTTCCCCAAGAAAGTTTACTATAGATGATCACTACATATCTGTGTGATGGCAAATGACTGGCATTCTAATCATGTGATCAGTCCTCAGTAACTAAAGGAAGAAACATTTCTCAAAACAAGAACCACAGATAGAGGAAAAGCAATTCGTCACCAAGTACCTTTCCTCCAAGTAGGAACTTATTCACAAGCTACAAGAACGAATGAGATGTTTAAGGTTTATAAGTCTTTCTAGAATCACCAGTTCATGCAAAATCTTGGAAAACCGAGTTTTAATCAAAGCATCCCTGGGGACTGCAATATACCTAGCAGTCTATAACACTAATGTCTGCTTTTCAATTTCATGCTGTGTCTAAATATAAAGGGTGATAAAGAGGCACAGGAGAGAGAGAGAGGGAGAGAGAGAGGGAGAGAGAGAGGGAGAGAGAGAGAGAGAGAGAGAGAGAGAGAGAGAGAGAGAGAGAGATGGATGGATTCAGAATTCCAAGATGTGGAACCTTTTCTGCAGTAGCTGGAGGTCTGAGGACCATTCTGTCACACAAGAGGAGAAAGGTGCAGCTTTGGTCCTTCTCTGATAAGGAATTACCACTTTTCTTCTGGCTGGTGACTCTTGGTTTCTCTGATCTTATACGTCCTGTGTCTAGTCAGAGAAGTGATGGTGACAGAGCCAACTTAGTGATCAGCAAGAAGATTCTAAGTCAACTGGCTCCTCTCTGGTGGTCTGTGGTGTAGTGGCATGTCAACTGTATTTTAATAAACAAAGCTTGCCTGAAGATCAGGGCTTAAAACAGTCCCACTAGTCAGCCTTACAGACCAGGCAGTGGTAACACACACCTTTAATCCCAGTAGCTACACTAGTTGCCATAGAAACCAGGCAGTGCATGACTTTAATCCCAGTGGTGCACACCTTTCATCCAAGCCCTAGAGAGGTTTATAAGATGGGAGGAGACAGCTCTCAGACACAGTCTTATTCTGAGATTCCTGGAGGCAGGACTGCCATTTTGGACTGGGATTGAGGTAAGAGCCAGTGGTTGACTGCTTTGCTTTTCAGATCTTCAGGCTGAACCCTAATTTCAGTCTCGGAGCTTTTATTAATCATGCTTCACTATGGAAATCCTCCACTGGGGACTTTCCCAAATCCCCTTTGAAAGGGTGAGCATCCAGAAGCAGAGAGGAAGACGTGGGTGAAAGCTGATGGCCACAGCCAGAAATAGCAGACAATGTTCACACCTCAATGACCCATCCATAGCGGAGCATGGAATGTCACTCGCTCATCTCTAGATGTCACTGGAACCAACCCTTCCCCTCTCAGCTGGGGCACATGGTGAATGAGAGGGTGGGGCTGAGTGTCTCTTGCTGCACAACTGAATAAGACATTGTGGCACCAACATTCAGAAATTAAGTAGACTAGGTAGAGATCAGAGGGGCAGAAATCCTTTGTTTCTGATCTTGTACTTTAAAAAAATTTACAATTTCAATTGAGCTGAAATATTAAGTCCAACACAGGAAAGCCCAGAGAAAGTGCTTCAGGCTCTTGGCAACTGCTGAAGGGCTCAATGAGGAAGCCAACAATGGTGGTGCAGACTGAATACCTCCTTCAGCTGGTAAAAGGAACAATACCAACCCAGAACCTGGGATCAAGGCCCTGCTCCATCTCAATTTAATGTGAGGACCTCTCGCCACATCCAAGAACTCACAGAGAAATAATAAGGTCCACCCCGAAAGAGAGGAGACTCCAATTACCTGTTCCATTTCCATCCAGTCCTCGCAAATAAGGAAAGCTGTCTACCTCGAACGGGGAACTGGCGGCGGTGAGGAAGGCGGTGAGGTCGCTGTAGCTGGTGTTCTCGGGCAACCTCAAGGCCCTTCTCTGGAAATGAACGCGAGGCTGTGGCCGGGCACCTGTAGGGATCAACCTCTGAGTTACCTCCCCAAGAAGCCGTTTCTGTTTCAGAAAATGGGAAGCCATGAAAGGCTTCTCCAGGGCTCCAACATTCATCCCTCGGCCCTGCTCCTTCCCACATGGCGAGCCACCCATCCCTCATTCATCAGGACACAGGGATGTGACAACATGCTATTATGGGGCGAGAAATAACAGCCCATTGTCACATTTGTTTTGACACAGGATGTTATTTAGGTTTTGAACAAAAAGCTTTCCCCGAGTTCTATTTGCGACCAGTCTTTTCCACTGCATGGTATTTGGCTATGGATAGGGTAACATTTTGGGAGAGTCTCAGTAAATGACACAGGGAAATGGCAATTAATCTCTTTACACAAGCAATGCAAGGGATATGCTTTGATATAGCTACAAAACCTTCCTCTAACTTCCTGAAAAAATCTGATTTAATGCCACCGACCAAACTGAAGCAACAAGGGGGTGCAATGTGCAGTCCTGGAAAGAAACGAAAACAAGAGCCCCCACCGCCCAAGATGAACTGTTTTCTTCCTGAGGAAGCTGCCGGGTGACACGGGCTCTGGAGTGTTTCCTTCTGTACACAGATGATGTTTCAGATTTGGCAAAGATGCAAAGTGGTCCTCCCTCCCCCAACTCCATCCCTCTCTGTGGCCACTGGACTGACCCAACCTTGTGGTGTCACTTACAGCTTACCTCTCTCCAGACGTCATTATGATCTCAGTTTTTTGCCTAATATTGTGGTGACGGTTACCAGACATGAAGGAGAAGTAATTTTGTACAAACTTGGCAAAGATGTCCTTAAAATCAAAATTACATATACCAGCTTGAGTTGACGTCATTCTGCTGTGCTCAGTTCCGGGCTCCTTCCATTCCGCCTCACAATGCACAGAGGTCCTGGAATACCAACCTCACCCAGAGACCAAGTCTGTAAAGTCATTCCCTTTGAACTTCTAGGGTGGGAAGTGGTAACTTCCCTAGAATTTTTCTGTGATATGGGAGTTTCAGAGCTCAGAGAATTGATAACACTAAGACCGTCTTCGTACATTAAGGCTGACAGCCGCTATGTGGGCAGGCTCTCCGGGCTACACTTGTCTGTGTGGCTAAGGTGGTAGAACATTACACACTTCTATCTGCTCAAAGGCCAGGAAAACACAGGTTCAGTCCCAAAGCCAGGGGAGCCAGGGCCCAAAGCCACTGCTCCCTCTCTTTAGTCACCTCTCACACAAATCTGTCAGGCATATGCCAGGCTGCCCATGTCCTGTCTTCATTTGTAAAACAGAGTGCCAGCCTCCAGGGATCCCCTTACACTACCATCTCTGAGTTCAGTCTTCTAAATCCTGCTGTCTCCTTGGTCCACACTGAATCCAAATCCCTCAGGGAGCCCACAGGTGCTATAGGCCCCACGGGAGCTGTCTGCTCTCACCCCTTTACCCACTTGGCTGGACAGCCTGCCTGCCTCTTTTGTTCTTCACTTCCGCTGAGCTCTCTGATGAAAAGTCAACATCTCCCTTTCCATCTCCTCATCTCGACTACACAGGATTATTTTCCCCAATAATGGCCGATGCGGCTGCTGATGTTCAGTGAGTGTGTCACCGGGTGGGCACCTACGTGCCACAATCAGGAAGAGCAAAGAATTCAGCTAATCTGAAAGAAAGTATGGCGTATCTAAACAAGAAAGGGCTAAGAGGGCGCTGGACTTCACGAGAGCAAAGGGAGAAGGTGAAATCCAGGTCAGGTATCCGAGAACAGGGCTGGGTTTACGCGTCCCTCAGGGGCCCTGCATAACTTTGATGGGATGGGAAAGCTGAGATTTATGTGTGGGCTCCTCTGGCAGTGAGGAATGGAAAATTACTGAGACAAGAGAGAGGCTGCTAAAAGTCAGGTGGAGGTTCACACTGGACTCAGGACATACATCCAACAAGGGCTTAGGGTACTGCCATAGGATGCACAGAACCACAGACCAAAGCTCAGGGGTTTTGGTGCCTCCTTAAAACTCATTCTCCCATCCCTTTCCATCTCTGAGAGGGGCCTGTGTACCGCATGCACTCTGAGGGAGATTCTCTTTGCCTCTCTCCCTCTGCCTCACCTCTCATGTCACCTCTCACCACTTCCTTCTTTGTACCGGAGAACCTGGGATGTCACCAGATAATCAGGGCCATCTGTGCTAGCTGGAAGGCAGGCACACATAGGGTTATGGTAGGGCAGGAAGTGGCAGGTCCAGCTGAACTGACACCTGCTGTGACTGGCGAGACATAGATGTCATCCGCTGAGGGAGCCACACACTCTCAAGTGCAGGCAGAGGACTACGGACAAGTCTAGGCAAAACCTAGGATCGGTGAAATGGCCAGAAGACATCTGAGGAATCTGAGGGTATATATAGGCTGTACCAGGCCACAGTGTAAACAAGGTCCAAGTGGGCATGTGTGGGGCTGGCCGAAGATGCTGTGCTCTTTAGCCTGCCTTTCTTTAGAGTTGCTAAATCTTCATGTGATTGTCTAGGAGCAGGGTGTGGAAAGCCCGCCTGCCATCACTGGTTGCCTCTAAATTCATCAGCAGCTGTTTGGAACTTCTCTTCAGACTTAAGGCCCATCCTCTTTTTCAAATGCTCATATCCTGACTTACCAAAACAACAGATCACCTACGTTTCTTTTCCCCAAACTTCTAAATCTATTTTTTCCCTTCTCTCTTCTTTTCATCCAAGGTCAAATCCAGCCCCTATCCTAAATTCTGCTTTCTTGTTTATGCCACGGTGAACCTTTACCAACTGTTCCTGTCTTTGCCAACAATCTCTTTGTCTATTGGTGATTCCTCCTTCAGCAATAAACATGCCCGCATCTTCCCTCGCAATCACACATGACTTTCACTGTGTTCTCCCCGTATATGAATGCCTGTCTTCTTCCATTCTGCCTTCAGTGACATGGCTTTCACCCACAACCCAACACGGCAAGGTCCACTGTATAATCTGCAAACCCCATGATCGCTTCTCGGCCTGCATCCCCTGACCTCTTCACAATGGGCCACAGTGTTCATCAGCCTCACCCACAGTCCCCTCTTTCTTGGCATTCATACTTGACCTCTGATTCTCTCCAGATTCTGCAAATCCTCATTTGCAAGTTCTCATGTCAATCCTTTCTTCCCCCCACTGGCTCTAGATGAAGCAGTTCCCAGAGGGCTGCTATCCATCACCTCTGCGGTCTTAGAGGCTCCCCTTCACAGCCACAGCCCTTTCCAGTCCTGGGATCTGTCTAAGCTTTTCACTTGCATCTCCCTCTGTCTTCTAGATAGTTCTACCAGACACCTATCTGGCTTTCTAGGACCAGCATCTACTGTCTCTCATTTAATGAACTTATGTTCTTTCCAACCCCCAGTTTTGATCCAAGTCAACATCTCTTTCCCTTCCTTACATCTTACACGATCACTCAAGTGCCAAGACTGGCTACTCTTCCTTTGTTAACATTTCCTCCCTTCTCCCTTCTTCCACACAATGAGACCTATGCTCCATCTTTTGCCTCAAGGTCTCCCAACTATCCTGCTTAAGTCTTAACCTCCTTTTCCATTCCACCTATGGGCACATTGACTGTTCAGAGATGCCATTCTGACTGTGGGATTTTCCTGCTCAGGAGACATCAGTCTACACCACTAAGCAAATGTATCATGACAAAACACTAAAAATAAGTAGATCAAGATAAACTCAAACTACTTCATCTTCTCCTACAACAGAGAGGCACAATTCAGTCTTTAGAACTTATAAACAAAGGGGTTGGGAAGAAGGAATTCCACCATGCTCTTTGGAGTGAAGAAATTAAAGAGGTTAAGTAACTTGGCTAACGACAGTGTGCTTGGAAAATGTAGAAAACTTATGTTCGGCATTCCTTCCTGTCACAATGTCTATCTCAAAATAGACGCTCTATTTATGACCAACCCGCCTCCATCATCTGGCTAAACAGACTGTGGGGCTGTCTGTTTCTATGCATGTGGCCATACTTGCCCCATGCCCGGAACTCCCTCTTGACTCTGCTTCCATACTTTATGTATCATTCAAATGCATCTCAAAGTCCACCTCTTTTGCATAACCTCTATCCATCCATCTCAAGCTTTATGGTCTGTTTGTATTTTTCTTATGGCCTTAAGTCTCATTTGTATGAATGTTTGTACGTCTTCATCAGAGGCACGCTGAGACAAAGAGCACTCAGTGTTTATTGCTACCAGTAATACCTATGGAACCGAATGCAGTGAGCCACACCAAGCAGCTCACTATGTTTCAACAATGCTATGACTTAATTGAAACTAGATTAGGACCATTAACACCTAGGGTCCAGAAATTCTCTGTTGGAGTTGCCCTGTGCATATTAACATATTGAATGACATCCCTGATTTCTACCCATCAGATGCCAGTTGCAGTACCCAAGATGTGACAATTCCAAAGACCCCAGAAACTGCCAAGTGTCCCAGGGTATGTGAAATCACCACAGTGGAGAACCTCTTACTCTATATTCTATGAATCTTCATAACTTAGGCAACTCATACGAAGAGTCTCAAGTAAAGGAGACACAGGATATATAAACAAGAAAAGAACAAAACCCTTGTATTCCTGGAACTCAAGAGCAAAGGAGGCAGAGAGTGAGATGGCTTAATTATCATAACATCATACATCCCAGAATAAGAGGGAGATGACAGAAATAACAAAATCAACTTTAATAATGAATGGCTGACTGTCCAGGAAGGAAGTTTCCTAGGTGATCATTGTCTGGAGGGCTGCTGTGAAGAAGGGGCAGATGAGACCAGGCCACAGACAGGAAAACCCAGGCACGCAAAATATCACACATGGGAAGGCTGAGGAACACGCAAAATATCACACATGGGAAGGCTGAGGAACACGCAAGGTATCACACATGGGAAGGCTGAGGAACATGCAAAATATCACACATGGTAAGACTGAGAACATGCAAGATATCACACATGGGAAGGTTGAGGAAGCATATGTGAGCCAAGCACAGGCTCTGGTCGTGGGGACAGAGGACACTTGTGAAGGGCACGGTGCCTTCAGCTTAAAACCATGAAGAATGTCTGGGGATAACAGGAGTTTAAGGATGGGCCCGCTGCTAAAAATTTCAAAGGGGAAACACAAATCAAGGCGGTGACACCAGGGGTCAACCCAGAAGTGGAGGACCACAATGACAAGGACGACAACCAAGACTAGAGTCGAAAGCCACTTTTGGAAGAGGAAGTATGCGGGGAAGTAAGACTGCAGGACAGAAGCCGAGAAGAAGCGAACACAGGGGCAGGCAGAGATGGTAGCTGCTTGAGAAACAAGAGGCAAGGAAGAAACAGGTGGTGTCGGGAAGCCTGGGAGAAGTCAGGCAGGACAGTGATTGGCCAGGAGCGGATCTGAGGACCTCAGCTCTGGAACAGAACAGGAACATTCTGGAGAGCAGCGTGAGGCCAAGGTTAGAGGAGCTTAATAGCATGTGTGCGGCCATGTGTGCGGCGAGGGGTGATTTTCCAAAGGTTGGGAAGGAAAGGGAACAACTTGAAGGAAAAGGTGTATGAAAAGGGTTTCTTTTCAAAGGTCAACACCTTGAGTAACAGCGAGAGGCAAGAAAGGCCGAAGAGAATGCTGACGGAGGATTCGGCACATAAATGGAGGGAGGGTGCAGAAGGGGCCGCAGGACCCACTGGGGATGGGAAGGCACTCATGGAAGGATAGAGAAGCAGTGGGAAGGGGTGCTATCATCACACATCGGAGAAGGAACAAGAAGACAACTGAAGATGTCATTCCCTGAGACATGTATTTTATTTCCCTCTGAAACAAGAAACGAGGAGATTGCTAAAAGGAGTGTGTATGTGGGGTAGGAGGGGCTTTATGTTCCACAGAACACCTGGGAAAAATAAAGGGACTGTCCAGGGAACATGAAACTTCTGGGGGGCGGGGGTTGTGGGAATGGCAGGACAGGTCTACAGACTGGTCTCCATCATTTCCTAGTAGCTTTAAAAACTATGTATTTGTGAGTGTGATCATAGGCATACACAACATACACAAGCCACACTGTGCATGTGGAGGTCGGGGGATTACACGGGTGTCAGTGTGTGTACGTGGAGAAGGTCAAAGGACAACCCTGGGTGTTAAGTTTTCACCTTCAACCCTGTTCATTTGAGACAGGATCTTGTCATTTCCTGCTACCAATGCAGGCTGCCTACCCTACAAGCTTCTGAGAGCCTCCAGCCCGTCTCCCACATCCCCAGCAGGAGTGCTGGGCCTGCAGCCGCACGCGTTACTGTGCCAGCCTCTTACACGAGCTCTGGAGGTCCGAACTCAAGCCATCAGGTGCGTGCGGCAAGGGCTTTATCCTCTGAGCTAACTCCCCGGCCCCTTCATCTCTCAGCGTCTTGGGATTCACTTCTGGATTCTCTCCTAAACCTCTCCCCAGGAGATTTCAACTAACTGGTTCTTCAGCGATGCACACAAACTCTCTAAGAAAACAATTACGATGTTCTCTCTTTTCATCCTTTTATCTTGTCATCCTTTGATGACAAGTCTGGAAGAAATTTGCCAGCATTTTACAAGTAACACATTTTCAGCCACAGCCTGTTCTCAGGGAAATCCCCCTAGCTTGCCAGTAACTCAGTGCCCCCCAGTCACTCAGTGCCCACAGTCACCCAGTGTCTCCCAGTCACCCAGTGTCTCCCAGTCACCCAGTGCCCCCAGTCACCCAGTGCCCCAGTCACCCAGTGTCTCCCAGTTACCCAGTGTCCCCCAGTCACTCAGTGCCCCTCATTCTCTCACTGTCATAAGGCTTTTTCAGAGTCACAGTAACACTCAGCATGATCACTTGCCTCACTTATAAAATTCAAGGGCTGTGACTGCTCATGACACTCTTATTAGAAGCATGTATTTACTGTGTAGCTCATGTTTTGCAGGCATGCTCATTACTCTGTCTAATTTCATGAGAATTACTTTATCAGTGTATAGGGTTAGAATTTGCATTACTGCCTTCTAGTCTATCTACAGAGAAGGGATACTATGTTTTATTTTTTAGAAAAGTTCTCATTAATGTGTTTTATTTGGATGTAATTATGTAAACCTTCAAGTTAAGTTTCATGCACATGTCAGGGAACAATGGCCTCTTTCCCCCTTTGCCCCTGGTATCCATCTCTTCTAGTGACCTTTATTCTTTCTGAGCTTTTCCTTTAATGCCATCCAACACAATGCAGCATCATGTGACCTTGTACATAGTTGGTGGTGTGGCTTTTCCTAAGTGAACTACTGTCAAGCTTGGGGAACCTTTCCAGGACGGGCTGGCGTACCATGCCATCTGAACACTAAGCTTATGAACATCCAGCTTATAGTGCTGTGTGAGCAAGCAAGAATTTAGAATATGCTGTATGAACAGGCAAGAATTTAGATCCATTGAAAAATGACATATGTAACAAAATGTGACCAGTCGGAGGCTAAAAAACATTATGTTTCATTCATAAATTTGGGATCATATTGATTTTGCAGAATGGAACTGATTTAGCAAATGATGGCAAAAATTCCCATTTATTCAACTACATATGATCTTCCTTCCAGTCAGGAAAAATCTTGGAATCAAATGAAATGATGCATTGTTAATACTGCTTCGACTCTATTGAGATAAGAAATAGTATAATAAACCTTTCAAACTCATGAAGTAGGATAAGTTTTCAAATTAACAAATATCTGTAATGTCAGGAAGCCGGTATGGGCATGACTACAGAAAGGAAGACATTGCTCTGAGATGGTTTCTGATTAGCTGCAGGATTCAGGGGTATACATATATTTCAGTTCTCCCTCCCCCAGGGTGTGTGTGTGTGTGTGTGTGTGTGTGTGTGTATCTGTATGTTAACTGTATCCCCAGCTCCAATCGTGTACAAAGGAAGAACAAAGAACAGATGGATTCATTTCTGTTTACTTGATTATTCAATGGCTCACTGGGTACCTGTCAAGAAGCAGGCACAGGGCCTGCCTGGGCTTGAGGAAACTAAGATGATGATACAAAAGCTTAGTTGATGAGGAAGAGTATATATTACTGCTAAATGTTGCACACACAGTGGTCCATAGCTTGTGGCACTGTTTTGAGGAATTGGGGACCCTTTATGAGGTTGGGTCTACCTGCAGGAAGCGGGTCCCTTAGACTCCGTCTGCTCTTCAGATCTAAGTGCTCTGATTACTAGTCTGCCAACATGCAATAAGCAGAGACACCAGCTTCAGCTGCCAAATCTTCCCTACCATCATGGACTGTGTCCTCTTAAACTGTGAGCCAAACTAAACCCTTCCTCCTTTAAGTTGTTTCTGTTAGGTATCAGTTACAGCACAAAAAAGTAACTAAGATGGAACATCAGTAAAAATGGTGGAAAAAGGGATGCCATTTAAAAGACTAAGGACTCCTAGGTTAGAGGATTGTTCAGAAGGATGAAAGGGAGAGAGGGGAACTTACTGCCATTGGAGGATGGGAGCCAGAAGACCCTGAAGGTTCAGGGGCTGGTGTTGCCTCAGCAGCTGAAGGGCGAGTAGGCAGAAGTGTGCGGGGGCTCATTTGCACACTAATACTTATCGTTGCCATGACTACACTAGCCCTTTGCCCAGTGGACTTCATTCTGACCTCCTACTAAATTGCTTTCTCTGCTTCTGCTGCCTTCCTTGAACTCACAGGAGGCCTGTCCACAGCCCTGACCTAGCCTACATTTCATGACCATTCATTTGCAATTCATTTATTCCTTTATGTCTTAGTAACTTTGTGCTTCATCCCAAACCTACGAGCCATGGCCAGGGGGGATGAGGTCATACTATTCCAGGTCCTTAACAGCTGGGTTGGATGGCAAGGCAGGAGGTGTGACTTGTATCTCCAAAGGAGATACAGGAGGTCCCAGAGAATGTGGTTTGTAGGCTGGCCTTGCTGTTCAAGGAGAGTTTAAAGTCAGAATGGAAGATGGAATGGGATGGCTGAGATAGGAAGAAGCAAAACAAAGTGAGCTGGGCTATTAACGTAGTCCATGCAGATGAACACTAAGTATGGAGACTGAGGCTGGACCACAGTGGTCTGTGGCATGGCTTAGTGAGGATGAGTGAGATGGCATCCTGGAAGAGAAAGGACTAGAGCTTGGCCTCACGAAGACTAAGTCAACAGTTCAGTGTGTGACACATGGGGAAAGAGACAGTCAAGCCATGAGGTGTAGTTTCATGACTGACATCAACTCCACCCCTAATGTAATGGCTGCACACCAGCATGCTGGCAGGAGGCACCTGCAGAGACCCACCAGGGTCCTGGGAGCACAGATGGGCAACATGTGGGCAGCAGAAAAGCACACAGGTGTGTGTGTGCAGGCCCAGGAACTGTGATGGTGAAGCTGACTCAGGCTGTAAAGCCAGACTTCTCATAACTGGTTTTTGACTCCTGGAGGTCTAAGAAGGGAAGATGAAGGCCACACAAAATGCTGCAAAGGGAGGTGACTTCTTACAGATCGTGCATGACAGGGACTCTGGGATTCTTCAGGAGCCTCCTCAGAGTTACAAGAGCAGAGAGCCTGGTGCCAAGCAAGGCTTGTGGTTGACAGTAATGAATGTAAGAGGCACTCCTGGAACTTGTTCTGTAGACCAGGCTGGCCTCGAACTCACAGAGATCCATCTGTCTCTGCCTCCCGAGTGCTGGGATTAAAGGCATGAGCCACCAATGCCTGGCTTGAGGAAAAGCAGTTTTAAAGCAGGTGACTAACCTGCTACCTCTGTTGAACACAGTGGTATCAAGAGGATGAAGTGGTAACTGATGTCTTTGGGGTCGGGCAATACGGAGGCTGTAAGTGACTCTGACTGCAGCAAAGCTAATGAAAGATGGACTGTAAGTCTGTGGGCCATGGACTTAGGCCATGGAGTGCTGAGGGAAGACTCAAGCCTAGCACTGTTGTCTCTTATGAAAAAGAAAAGAAAACAAGAAATTTACTGCTAAATGACACCAAAATCCGCACCTCTGTTCTTGTTATCTTTCCCAAGTCTAAGTCATAGATGCTGCCAGACACTTCCTTTACTTTTCAAATTCATCCTCTAAAGTCAGTAGCTGTATATGAAGCTCTTTGTACCTCCCTGCCTGTCCCTGCTAATGAAGGAACAAATGAACATACTTCATTTTTAATGCTACATAGATCTGTGTGATAGAGAATGATGGGCATTGGTCTCTGCATATATGTGGGGCACCCATTCGGACACCAAAAGTCCTGAGAGGCCCTAGTCTCTCACAAAAAATAGCAGAGCCCTTTTTGCATAGTTCAGAGATAAATGCTACATAGCCTTTAAATCAAACAGTATATTGGAAGAGGAATGTAAACAGTTCTGTGAGGGAATAATGGCAATAAAGGTCTACATATGTTCAGTTGTAATACATTTTAAGTAAACAAATAATTAATAAAATCTTTTATTTATATGTATATGTGTCTGTGTGGGTGTATACACCTGTGTGTGTTGGCGCCCACGAGGCCAGAAGAGGGTGGGGTTGTGAGCTGTCTGATGTGGATGCTGGGAAGTGCATGCCGGTCCACTGTACTATCCCTAACTGCTGAGCCATATTTCCAGCCCACACATTTTTATATGGACCTGCAACAATGAACCCTAGGATAATCAGGCCCAGATGTAAGCACCCCAGCAAATAAACCTTACAGAACACTCAGAAGCACCAGGAAATATGACGATTTCTAGCCTGGGGTAGAATAAAATGATCTCAACACAAAGAGATATTTTGTGTGAGGCTTATTCTCAACTTGAATCCTGTTACTGACAGAAGAGGGCAAGTGCCTGGAAGCTTCAGTGTTAACATATCTTAAGAGCCAAGTGGGTTCGGGTGAGGGTTCACACACACGAAACACACAGAAAAAAATAGGAGGCAAGGAAGAAAAAGCCATACCCACACACTTACTACCTTTGTGAGTGACTGTCTAGGCGACATAGATGGGGACAGCGACCCAAATAAGATGAGCAATCTTAGGATAGAGATGATGGGGAACAGAGCAGGGAGGCCCCTTTCTTTTCCCACATAAACTTAAAGGATTGCTCTGGGAGGAGTAATTTTACAGCCAACTTATAATATGCTTGAAATGCAGACTCCTCAGGGGGACAACAAGCACTGCATCTGAGCTATGGATAAATTTACTGTTGCCACCATCCAATAAGAAGATTAAACGTTAGTGTCTGGCCCAAGTGTTAGTACTGTTTTTCTCTTTAAATATGAGACGTACCTTGGAATCCTGATACTATTTGAACAACATCTTCATAGACCATCAGAGTGGCAGAGCGTTCAGGAAGCAGGCCAAGGCTCAGAGAGGAGAACACTGCAAGAACAAAATGGACATAAGGGAACTCACTCTGACTGTCTGGGTACTCTGCATTCTTCCTACTTTCTTATTTCAAACAAATCAACAATATTGATTTTTCTAAAAGATGAGTGAAACACGTTCAAAATGCCAGTCTTGTAATCGTCTTGTAATAACTACTGTCTTGCCATGGTCAACTTGAGGTTTTTTGGTGTGTGTGTGTGTGTGTGTGTGAGGGGGACACATGTACAAATGTGTGAATGAATGTGTAGAGGTCTGAGGTCAGCTTTCAGCACCGTCCGTTCCTCAGGGCTATCCACCTTGTTTTTGGGGACAGGTTCTCTCCCTGGGACCCGATGAGAATAGACTGGCTGGTTTGCAAGCCTCAGGGATCTGCCTGTCCTGATACTCTCAAGGCAGGGATTACAACCATTCCTGGTCTTTTTTACATTAGTGCTGGGGAACAAATTCAGGCCTTCTTGGTATGACTGAATTATCTTCTCATTTCCTTTGTAAGAGATCTTAGTGAAGTAAGGCCTCTTGACACTGGGGTATATTAAAAGTTATTATGCCTAGAATATATGAGTATACATACATACACACATACATATGTAATGTTAAGTATTAGCATTAGAAAAATTATAAAATATGTACTTGGGATCACATATGCAGTATGTTCAGAATGTTTCCCCCAACTTGGAAGTAATAACACGACACAAATTATACTGATATTTGGACTTTTAACTTTGATTCACAAGGTTTACATGTTTTAGGGCAGATGTGTGTTGTGATTTGGTTGTGAAATGAGCTTGAACACTGTCCCCAGCTGGTGGCACTGTTTTGAAAGGTTGTGGAACATTTAGGAGGTAGAGTTACAGGAAGTGTGTGACTGGGGACAGGCCTTGAGCATTTCCGGTCTGTCTTCTGCTTTCTGACCATGGACACAATGTGGTCGGTCCTCACACGCTACTGCTGCTATGCCTCTCTTCCTGACAGTCTGCATTTCTCCTTAAACCTGAGACATGAGAAATCCTCCTTTTTCCAGGCATTCTGTCACATGCAATTTGAACTTGAGGGATAAAACCCTGTGAATAATTCTACTGTAAACTAACATTTTCAGGTTCTTGCTGACAGGCCAGTTGTAGCTCTAAGTTTGGATACTTTAGCTAAGCATTAAAACAATTCTAAGAAGTAGGTATTATTCATGTGCCTGCTCTTCAGGGAAGGAAACAGGTTTATAAATGAGGAAATAACTTTCCAAATATCCCCCAGTTGAGAGGCGGGGGCTAGGAGCTCAGATTTTTATATGGGTATGGAGAGGGAACACAGTGAGTTACCAACCTGGGTAACTTAGTGAGCAACTATTGCCACAGCAAGCTCTTTACTGACTGGGCTTTCTCCCCATGTAAGTATGTATGTAAGTTGGGAAGTATGTATGTATGTATGTATGTATGTATGTATGTATGTATATATGTATGTATCTATGCAAGTATGTATGTATGTATGCATGTAAGTATGTATGTAAGTATGTATTATGTAAGTATATATGTATGTAAGTATGCATGTATGTATATATGTATGTATGTATGAATGTATATATGTATGTAAGTATGTATGCATGTAAGTGTGTAAGTATGTATGCATGTAAGTATGTATGTATGTAAGTATGCATGTAAGTATGTATGTATGCATGTAAGTATGTATGCATGTAAGTATGTAAATATGTAAGTATGTATGTGTGTAAGTATGTATGTATGTAAGTATGTATGTATGTAAGTATGTATGTATGTAAGTATGTATGCATGTAAGCACGTATGTATGCATGTAAGTATGTATGTATTATGTAAGTATATATGTATGTAAGTATGCATGTATGTATATATGTATGTAAGTATGTATGAACGTATATATGTATGTAAGTATGTATGCATGTATGTAAGTGTGTAAGTATGTATGCATGTAAGTATGTATGCATGTAAGTATGTATGTATGTAAGTATGCATGTATGCATGCATGCATGTAAGTATGTATGCATGCATGTAAGTATGTATGTATGTAAGCATGTATGTATGTAAGTATGTATGTGTGTAAGTATGTATGTAAGTATGCATGTATGTATGTAAGTATGTATGTATGTAAGTATGTATGTATGTAAGTATGTATGTACGTATGTATGCATGTAAGTACGTATGTATGCATGTAAGTATGTATTATGTAAGTATATATGTATGTATGTAAGTATGCATGTATGTATATATGTATGTATGTATGAACGTATATATGTATGTAAATATGTATGCATCTATGTAAGTATGTATGCATGTAAGTATGTATGTATGTAAGTATGCATGTATGCACACATGCATGTAAGTATGTATGTATGCATGTAAGTATGTATGTGTGTAAGTATGTATGTATGTAAGTATGTATGTATGTATGTATGTATGTATGTATGTATATTTGAGGCATCGTTTCATTATGTAACTGAGATTGACTTGGAATTCCCAGGGAAGCACACACACTGGAATTATGGGTCTTCATTATGACTCCAGGAAATAACTCAACTTTCTATGAAAATATCAAAACTTAGACCAAGTGTTAAAGATCCTAATGATTTCGTAGTTCTGGCTTTCCACAAGCATTTACCCCCCCCCCCCAATTTGCTAGTGTGCCCTCTACCGTCCCTTTTACTCAGCATTTAGCTGTGGCTCTGTTGCATGCTATATCATGAACAGAACACATAAATGTGGGCTGTGCCTTCAGAATCACTCATTATAAGAGGACCATGGCCCACAGGAAACAGCTAGAGGACCAGCAGAAGGGGACAAGAACACACTTCGGTGCTATGGAAAATGGCCTGACAGTTCCTCAGATACTCAACACACAATGACCAGCAATTTCCCTGCTAGGTACAAACTCAAAAGCACTGAGCCATGTTTGTGCAAAAACTTGTGTATGTATGTTCACACAGTCACTGTCCATAACAGCAAAAGTGGAATGAGCCCAAATCAACGTCTGTCGACTGAGAAACAGATGAAGCTAGGCATATACATACGAATGAATATTGCTCATTAATAGAAAGGCAGGGAGTACTGGCAGGCCACAAGAAGGATGGCCTGTGTATTACTTGCTTGCCTTGTTGAGTGACAATTCTGGACCAAAGCAACTTCAGGAAAAAAGCGTTTATTTGAGTTCACGGTTGGAGGGTACAGTCCATGAAGGCAGGGAGGCTATGGTAGTGGGAACCTGAGAGCAGGCCACACGGTCTGGGAGCACGGAGCTATGAGCGTTCCTGCTCAGGGTGTTTTCTCCTTTTAATTTAGTCCAGGACCCGAGCCCAGGGAATGGTTCCATCCACAGGTGAGGTCGCTCTTCCCAACTCATTTAATCTATACAATATCACAGGCATAGCCAGAGGCTCTTTTTTTCTAGGCAATTCGAATCTGACCAAGCTGACAATAAAATTAATTATCACAGCCTTGAAAACATGCCGAAAGGATGGCAGGCATAAAAAAGCCACATACTGTCTGATTCTATTTATATACAATCTTTAGAACAGGCAAATCCAGAGACAGAAGGCAATTTAGAAGTTGCTAGGAGCTGGAATGGATGGGAAATAGGAAGTCAGAGCTAATGGATACAGTTAATAGAGGGTGATGGAATGTGCTGGAAATAGATAATGGGGACATGATAGCTGCACAAAGCCATCAAGGACACATTTTTCGAGTTTCATGCCCTACCAACTAAGCCAGTCAGGCATTCTAAAGTGTGCATTTAAATGGTGCTCTTTGGTGTGTAGTGTACATGTGAATATGTGTATACATCATGGTGCATATGTGTTTATTTATATGCACATGGAGGTCAGAGGCCAATATCAGTGTCTTCCTTTATTGTTTCCTACCTTATTTTTTGAGACAGTCTCTCACTGAACTTGGAGCTCACTGATTTGTCAAGACTAGCTGGACAACATGCTCAGAGATTCTCCTGCCTGTGCTTCCCCAGCACTAGGACTACAGTGTACAACACTGTGTATACCTGTGTTTCACTTGGGTGCTGGAGACTGAAAGTCAGGTCCTTTATGCCTGCACAGCAAGTACTTTACTGACTGGACCATTTCCATAGTCTCTACAATGGTGTGCTTTATGGGTAGGTGAAATTTATCTGATACTTTGGAGGTTGAGGCAAGAGGATTGAAAATTCAGGGTCTACATAGATGACACAGTGAATTCAAGGCCAAATTGTACAACTCAGTAAGGTTCAAAAAATTAGATAGCAAAAGGACTTGGCTGTAGCTCAACGACAGAACACTTTCCTGGCATTATTGAAGCCCTGGGTTCCATGCTCAGCACTGCAACACAAAACCAAACCCAAACAAAATAAAAAGGAAATCACAACTATTGGGACATCAAAGTTGGGAGAAGAGTTCAGACAAAGTTGGAGGAGTAAAGATCAGAATAAAAGAGGAAACAAACAGCAGAGGGTGCTAGGATCTCTTCTTCTTTCCTTCCTGACCCTGGCGGGGCCATAAATGAGCAAAGGCTAGAGGGCTCAAGTCTCTAACTTGTGTCAATCCTTTACGGACACTTCTATGGATGCCTTGCAGGCTGTTTTAACCATTAGCTGAACCCCAGATAACACAGGCTAGGCCCCTGGTGGCTAGGAAGAAAGGACAGGACTTCTGTGGAGGGTGTAACCCATCGAAGCAGCTCACTTACAAGTCAGGCTGCATCAAGCTGCCTCCTCCACACACATGCCTCTCCATGCTCCGCTCCCTCTCAGAGTTTGCCAGAGCCTGGAAATACCCTGAATAGCCCCAAGCACCTCTGTGTTGCCTGGTGTGAGCTCTGAAACCACCTGTCACCTTTATCAAAAACTAGGTGTGGTAGTTTGAATAAGATGCCCCCGTAGGCTCATATGTTTGAATGCTTAGTCATCAGGGAATAAAACTCTGACAGAATTAGGAGGAATGGCCTTGTTGGTGGTGCATCACTGGGTGTGCGGCTCTGAGATTTCCAAAGCCTACACCAGGCCCGGTGTCTCTCTCTACCTGGCGATCAGGACACAGCCCTATTAGCTATGGCTCTAGCACTTGCCTGCCTGCCGCCATACTCCCTACCATGATGATAATGGGTTAAACCCCTGCAACTGTAAGCAAGCCCCAATTAAATGTTTTCTTTTATAAGAGTTGCCTTGGCCATTGTATCTCTTCACAGCAGTACAACAGTGACTAAAACACTAGGGATTGGGACAATGTGCTTAGAAAACTTGCTTCACATGGAACTTTCCATCACCAGGGAAACTGCCTGGGTGAACTGCTTCTCAAATTTTACTTTTCAGAGGGAAACAAGTGATGTATTATAATGGGTCAGCTATGTACAGCAGGGGCTTCAGGGAGCAGCAGCACTGGGCTATGGGCCCAAATCTGTAGCGGGATGAGAGGTGGCAGAGAGGCCCCGAGTTCCCAGTGCATGGTATTTTTACTCACTCTGAGAGGGTGTTGACTGAAGGCTCTTCACAAGAAGGAGGAATTCAGTCCTCTGCTACAAGTGCTGAGGATGGAACCCAGGGTCTCTCTCTCACATGTTAGGTAAACACTCTGTCACTGAGTTATAAACTGACCAGTGCCTTTTTAAAAATTGCTAAGTAGAGAGATAGGAACATCTCAGCTCTGCTTTAGGGAGCAGGGAGACTTCCTAGAGTGAAATTAGCTCACCCGGGATTTTCAAGATAGAACAGAAGCTTTGTCCAAGAGCATGGTAAAAAGGAGCGTCCAGAATAGCATACAGAGAGCAGAGAGGGCGATAGTATTGTCCAGACTCCTCCAGGGAACCCAGACTGGCCAACTCATGAGATACAAAAAGGGAGAAGTCACTAAGGGAGGAGGCTCCGTGTGCCGTTTAGAATTACTGGAGGCCACTGAAGGATTTCAGGCAGTGTATAATGTAAATGGGCACATGCATTGAATTTTAAGAATTATTTGATAATTTCACACATGCATAGAATGCATTTTGGTCCTTTTCAGGCCCCACTGCCCTTTCGATGCCCCACTGCTGCTGACCACTTTCCTCTTCCCACCCAGTTCCTCCCCTTCCTTTGCTCCATCTGCTATGCTGTATGAGCTCCTGAGTCTAATCAGGGCTGCCCGCAAGAGCCAGGGTAGGGGTTACTCAGAGGAGCACGCTCAGCTTATCGATGGCTACATCACTGTAGAAAACGACACTCTTCCCCAGCAACGATTAACTATTAAGAGCTCTCAGGGTCTCAGAGCTTCTCTCTAGCCATGGCGGGAAGGCTGTCTTGTGTGGGTAACCACGGTGGACACATGCATTTACAGACATGGTGCTTGCAATTTGGTGGGTGTTTTTTGAAGACTAATTAACCAGGTCAGAAACCAGGGCAGTTGTCCTGGAACACCGCCGTCTTTGCCAGAGCAGTGGGAGAACTCCGATGCAGAATGATTATCTGTAGTAAATGGACAAATTGGTGTACCCCTGTTTGACCTGTTTGCTGAGTTCCCTTGCTCTAGTCTATACATTCTTCCACAAATGAGAAAACCTAACTCATCTCTTAGGAGTTATTGCTAAGGAAGAGAAAAGAAATCCATTCCAAACTCTTTTTTCTTCTTTTTTTAAAAATTTATTTATTTATTTATTAAAGATTTCTGCCTCCTCCTCGCCACCCCCTCCCATATCCCTCCCCCTCTCCCAATCAAGTCCCCCTCCATCATCAGCCCGAAGAGTAATCAGGGTTCCCTGCCCTGTGGGAAGTCCAAGGACCACCCACCTCCATCCCAAACTCTTATAAGAACGCTCGTGTAAACAAAAACACTGCACATGTGGAACAGAAAGGATCTCAATTTCAAATCTTCATTCTATTTCTGAGCTCCCTGCTCTTCTGCCTTTTTTGTTCAATTGTTTGGAATACTAGAAGTGTTAGACTTGAGTCCAAAAACCCACACTAAAATAACAGTTTACTCTGCATTTCGCCAAGACCAGGCTACAGTCTGGCCACAGTTCTTTTAGGTGATATCTAGGAGTTGCCTTTATTATATGAAAAGGTCACCAAATAGCAAAGGGAAGGTCTTTTGAAATGATTCAGTTAATTCCATTTTAGAAGCTAGCAGCACAGGCTCTGAAAGTCCTGCTGGGCCCGTGAGGGCAGAGCCAGCTAGTGGAAGGCAGGCCTGGGTTCCAGGTGTTTTTATGCTGTATCTAAAACTCTTTCAATTAAACTGTATTGTTCCCATATTGGACTCATTCAAGAAAATGGATATTATGGAAACAATTTCCTTTCTTCAAATCATATTAATAATGTCTAAATGAAAGCCATTATATTCTCACCATTCACAGGTCCCAGGTCCCATATTTACAACTAGACATGCCTGCTAAAATGTCCCTTCTACCCCAGACAACAGTCCCTGTGTGTACGTGCCTGTGTGCACAGTGCCCACAGACAGAGTCACATGGTGCTCATCCCCAGCAGAGGCCACGCCGGGAAGCACCCTACCTTCTTGTTAAATGCCTTTTCTTTACCCATTTGTGTCAAACTATTCACATTTTGTGCTTTCTGTTGGTAATGTCACTATTTTATGTGGTTCCCTATGCACAAAGCTGAGGGTCCTGAATACGAGAAGGTTATAATGAGCCTTATGGAGAAAACAGGGGAAAGATAAACATTGTTCAGATATAGGTCATGGTGCTATGGGCTTGAGCTCAATGTTACCAAGTCACTACATTTATTCAGTAGCGTATTTAAAGAAACACACATAAAACAGAGGTATATACTGACCATGTGATAAACATGTTGTAACTAGAGCACCCTGGGAAGTTAGCCTTTTCTTTTTCCCTTGTAACATAGATTCAGTGTTTGCCAGTTCTGAGATTGAAGCCTTTATAGACTGTAACTTTGACAAATAATATACATAGCCCCTACCTTGAAGAGCTGCTTTTCTGATGTAGGTAGATACTGTCTGCACAACCCCCAAATACTTCCAATGATACAAGGGGGAGATCAAACATTTCCTTAAATGGAACCTAGTGCAAAGGGCTTTGCACTTTCTGATGCCTGTGATGACATTATTGATTGTCAACTTGACAGAATCTAAGAATTGCCGAAGAGGTTGGACAGTCTGGGAGATGTTATCTAGATTAGGTTAACTGAAGTGAGAAGACCCACCCTGCATATGGGTAGGGACATTCTGAGGGCTGGGGTCTCAGGTAGCATATAACACAGAAAGCTAACCGAGCACAAGCATTTCACTCCCTGCTTCCGGACTCTGGATGCAATGAGACCAGCTGCCTCCTGCTCTTGCTGCTCGGCCTTCCCCACCATGATGTACTCTCCTTCAAACTGTATGTTAAAAAGCTTCCTTCCTTCAATTGCCCTTGTCATTGTTGCAGCAATGAGGACGGCTGGTGGCATATATATGGAGCCCACTGTCCTTCACTCTTTGGTGAGCGAGCTCAGGACTGTTTATGATGTCTGTCAAGCAGAGAGGATGCCACACACGAGAGTACAGAGCTCACACGACTGCTTATCAAACAGGCATGGGGCTGAGCATCGGGAAAAATGGGCAGACAACTGAGTCCCAGACAGTGTCATTCCTCCACATAATGGAACCTGAACGGGTGGCTCAAGGAGTTGGCATGCAGATTTCCCTGACTCCCACCACAGGTGTGCCCCCGTGTCTGACTTCCTCATTGATCACTCGGACCGGAGGTCTGTCTTAGAGAAAGATGAACAGCTTACCCGGTAATCGGATGGGCTTCCACGGGGCAGAGTTTGGCACATAGGCGTGTTTCGTGGCAGTGACAATCAGCTGATTACCCAGCTTGTATTGGAACTTGATGAAAGCAACCCCATCTGCCCCAGACGTGCCAGAGGCGACAGACACCTGGTTGGCGAAGATCTCAATGAGCGCATCTGCGATGGGCTGGTGGGTGCTGGCGTCACTAATATGCACCTTCAAGGTCACTTCTGGAAATAAAAAAAGCACATTAACCCTGGCAGGAGGTCAAGGGGGGATATGCTAAGAACATCTAAGGTTTCATTCTTTTATCAATAATTCTGACCAGGGTAATTTTCTTCCTAATTATTAAAACTTAAACAAAAGTTTATTTTTTAACTCTAAAATTAAAAAAAACCCCACTTTTTCCTTATAAAATATCCTATCTTCATCAGAAGCATGCTCCCACATGCTGCTTGAGAAGCAAGTCCTACCCTTTATCACACTAGGAAACATCCTTCCTGCACTGTTGGACACTAGCTCCTATTGAACTCAGGCTGCCACAGAAGGACCACAGTGGGCTGGAAGACTCATGGTGAGCTGGGAGACTTGTAGGCAGGCTCATCAAAAGTCTCAGTGAAGGTGAGCACAATCAACATAATTCTGGGATTACTGTTTGGTCATCACAAAGACAAGACTGAGTAGCAGTCAGAAATGTCCAGGTAAAGGGCTCAGTGTGTGAGTATGATGACTTGAATTTGGATCCCTAGCCTGGGCATAAAAATCCAGGCACAGCAATGCATGCTTGAAATATCAGTTGTATGGAGGTGGAGGCAGGAAGATTCCTAGGCTTACTGGCCAGCCAGGTCACCACATCGGTGAATTCTAAGCTCAGTGAGCTTCTGTCTCCAAAGAGAAGGTGGACAATGATGGAGGAAGACAACAGATTTCTACCACTAGGTCCCCCCCCACAGATAGATAGATAGATAGATAGATAGATAGATAGATAGATACACACACACAGAGGCACACACGCAGACACACACACACACACACACAGAGACAGACAGACAGACACACACACACTTTTTAAAAAGGGAAGACCCAAAGGATGGAAGAATAAAGAGACCAAGAATACTCATGCGCAAGGAGGGATGAAATCCACTCTGTAATACTATGAAGGATGAAAGCACACGGGTCAAAACTGGAAAACTTAAAACAGAATAAATGATTTCCCTTTACTCAGTAAAAGAGATATTCACTGAGTTTTGACTCTTTCTCTAGGGCTGGAACTGTCACACCGTGGGCGGTAAAGAAGACACAGGAGTTCAAAGCAAATGCTATGGCTGTGAAGAGCCAGCAAGGGCTCAGAAACAAGACAAGCACACACTTCCAGGAGAAACCACGGTGGGTTCTGCAAGACGTAAAGGGTGTGAGAAATCCAGGGATGCTGGGTAAGCAGGGCACAGGTTACTCTGGGAGCTTCACATTAGGACCATGGGAGGTGGAAATTGAAGTTAGTTATAGAGACCTCTAGATCTCGGTGGAGAATGGGCTGAGTGTGACGTAATCTGCAGATCAACATCGGGCTCAGGCACTCTGTAGCAGCCAAGAGAGGAGATGGTGATGGGTCAGGCTCATGTGGGCATCAATTTCAGGACCAGAGAGAGGCCAAGTCAGAAGAAACCACTACCCCAGTAAAAGATCTTTGATCAGGAAAGGAGTGGACATAAGTCCTTCTGGGCACACTCCCACACTGTTTGATGTGTGTGTTAAGCTGCCTTCAATCTAAAAGTCTTATGGTAACTTGAAATGTAGAGTGAGGTAGGGACTAGCAAAAACATACATGTGACCAGAGAGTCTCACAGACACAGAACATGTGGAGCAAGGCTCTCTGGATTGGCCACCAGGGAGACTGTCGGGATATGGAGGAACCTGAGGGGGAGGATGAAGGTGGAGGATCAGGCTGAGCCCACAGGAACTGATTAGTGGGACATGCTGTGGTGGACTACTGCAGTTAGCACTGGGGATCGAATCTCAGCTCCATCAGGACCTATGTGGCACTGGGCAAGTCATTATGCTCTCCAGGTATCGCCTTCCCCTTCTGTAGCTAGGGAGGCCAGCGATGCACAGATAACCTACAGGGGCAAACAGCAGAACACACGGCTGCAGAGAGGAAGGACAAGAAGAGCTACTGCTCGTCCATTCTGCCAACAACTGTTCGTGTATGCACTTCATCTTTGGGATGGAGTGAGCTCAGAGAGCAGACGTGCAGCCACAAAGGTTTCAAAGGCAGGGGTGGGCATCCCTTTGAGAATGTTAATATTTTGTTCCTGAAGATTTGGAGTTGGGGTGCAGCTTAGGGGTTGAATGCATAGTTCATATTTACTAGGTCTTGGATTCAATCACTAGTATTCAATAACATAAAAATATTGAAAAATATCACTTCTGCACAAAACCACATAGGTAATAGACTATTTGTTTTATGAGACTGACACCACCTTTTCAAAGTCGTGCATTTCATCTAATCATTCATCTTCTTGCTCACTTCCCCCATGTACTGATTTAACAGATTTCTTGGGCAGGTGATCATAGAACCCAGCTAAATAATTACAAATCTAAAACTTGGGGTACGTGGTAGAACGCTTGCCTAGCATGCGCAAACACCTTGGGCTTGATCCCTAGCACTCCTCCCAGGCCCCAAGGAGTTCAGATTTACTAACAAAGCACACCAAATAATTCCTTAAAATCTTTCACAAAGAAAAAAAAGTTACAGAAATTGAAATGGGATGCTTCACGCCCTAGAAGGAAAAAGCTAATACTCAGCAGATAGAAGGCTGCGAGGCCAGCTGCCAAGACTGGCCTGAGTTTGATCTCCAAGACCCATGGCAGAAGGAGAGAACTCTTTTGTTAAATTAACCTTTATTTTTATTTTTTATGTATGGGTGTCCTGGGCCCTGTGGAAAAGCAGCCAGTGCTTTTAACTTCTGAATCTCTCCAGCCCCAAGAACTAAATCTTGTTAGTTTTCCTCTAACTTCTACGTGCATACTGGAGCATGCACACCCCATCTCAAATAAATAAATGTAACAATAACAGTAATAATAATGAGGGCGTGAAATTTAGGGATGTGGCCAATTCTCCAGTCTTATCTTCCTGCAGGGTGTTTAGCACAGCTATAGAATACATATAGTTTCTTACTTATGTTGGTCTTTCTTGCCCCTCAAGTAATATAATAAATGATAACATCAGCTGTTTTCAGTAATATTCACACTGTAAAAATCCTCTAGAAGTAGGCATGTGAGAAGGGCTTTGCCAGGCAACCTTGATGATTTATGTAATTTTATGGTAATGTAACATTTACTAACAATTGAGATCATCAGCTTCCACACTCTCTGCGCTGTCTGATGAGTAAACAGGGAAATAGGGCATTCACTCCCATCAGACCCTTCGTTCCTATGACTTCAGTGACTTCTAATAGTGTTGTTGTTTGTGTTCTGTGATGTATTTTGGAAGAGATCGCTTAGCGTTGACTTTTAGTGTGACAGGATGGGGGTATAAGAGGGTAACTACAAGCCACTGAAGTGTCACTTTCTGGGAGAGTTTTCTTTCTTTTTGTGCACTCCAGGCTTAGCATGCACCACCCTACAAGTTAGCAGGACTCAAGTTTTCACAGGGCAACACCCTGCATGAGACCATCCAGTCAGCAAAAGTACTCCTGCTAATGACAGCCAGAAGTGGGCTCTCCTGTGAGGCTCTATTACCCACACGACTCCCCCTGAGTCTGACAGGAAGGCCCTATAACTGGGCCTGGATGAGGGGCATTATGAAACACTGTCTTCAGGTTATGGCATGGCTGTGCCAGATGCTGCAGGGGTTGCAGGCAGCTGTGGCTACCAGCACAAGAAATAAAGCAAGCAAATACAAGGCATCAGAACGGGAGGAGGATTACTTGGGAGGAGTCAGCAGGAGCGAGGGAGCAGAGGTAGCGGGGGTGGGCACCATCACAGTACACTGTTATTATGTATGAAGCTGTTAAATAAGAACAAAAAACACATAGATAAGAATACAATTCCTTTTAAGAAGCTGTATCCCATTTCTCTGCTGCTCAGTGAGAGCCTGAGAAGGCTTCTAAGCTGGGATGCCTGATTTCTAACCTGAAATCTGGACACCGTTCTGTTTACCTTATTGTGCGTGTCTGTCGCTAGGTTCTGCTGAGGTTGGTTCCAAAACACACATCTCCCAGAGTGCCCCCTTTGTGCACCCTTGTCCCCATTGCCCTATTTCAAGCCCTCACCATTCATCACGCAGAGCGAGGCACAGCCTGTTAACAAAACGGCCACTCTTTAGCCCCGAGCCCTGAAGTCCTAGTGAAGTTAGGAGCTATGCAGGATCCATAGTAGACACAGAATACTCTAATGACTCCAACACTTGTATCAGGGGTCAATGAATGGTCCACTATACTGCCTGTTTTTTCTTGTGTGTTTCTGTCTGTGTATGATGTGCACATATACGCAAGTGTGTGCACGTGTGTGCCACAGCATACATGTGTGAAGTTCAGAGGACAACCTCAGCTGTCATTTCTTGCCTTCTGCTTGGTTTGAGTGAGATTCTTTTTGTCCACTGCCGCATATGCCCAGGATAGAAGCCTGCGAGAGCCTGTCAGTTTTCCTGTCTCTGTCTCCTCTATTGCCTTGGGAGCACTAAGATAACAGACTCATACTGTGGAGCCTGGGTTTACATGGATCCTGGGGATTTGAACTCAGGTCCTCACACTTGAATGGCAAACACTTTGCACATTGATTCACATTTCCAGCCTGTTGTTTTTGAATGATTTATTTGCTCAGGATAACTTTTAAAAACACATTTATGTGTGTGTGTGTGTGCGTGTGTATACCATTGCACAAGTGTGGAAGTCAGAAGACAATTCCCAGCAATCTGTTCTCTCCTTCTGGGGATTGACCTTAGTTTCAGTCTTGGCAGCAAGCACTTTTATTAACTGTGCCAATCTAAAGGTAATTTTAGGTACTTCTCCCCCTTTTTTGAGACATATTCTCACTATGTAGCACTAGTTGGCCTGGAATTCATTCTGTAGACCAGGCCTCGAGGTCACAGAGATTCACCTGCCTCTGTCTCCTGAGTAACTTTTACATTAAAATGTCTGAAGAAAAAGAAAAAGGATAGTACTTTGTGTAAGTGAAAATGATCTAAAATTTAAATTTCCGTGCTTATAAATAAAGTTTATTGGAACACAAAGTACTTCTGTTTTGTATTCTTTGTTTCTTAGTCACCTTTCTTAAAATAAATACCATTTCAATTCATCTGAAAGGCACCAGTTTGTTCAGATAATGAATGAATTTATCAGGAAATATATATAGAGCAGCTATGCAATACATAGCTGACACTAAGAGTCATAAAATATTTTCCAAAAAGAAGAAAGAACATAAAGCACCTGGTTTTAAAGGGGCTGTAGTGGTTTTGAAGTGGAAGGGAGACCTACTCACATTGGAGGGACTAAAGACGATCATATTGGGTACACAGTGTAAAAAAATAGCAAAAAAGCATCTACCAAGATCGTGAGTGGAAAAGCAATGCCAAAAGGATCCCAGAAAGCCACAACAGTGTTGAGTTGGGAGTGGTAGGTGAGAACCTCTGTTGGATGGATGGATGGATGGATGGATGGATGGATGGACGGACGGATGACGGTCGGGTGTGGCTTTCTGTGATTCATTACACTGCGCTGGCTATGGATTATGGCTCCAGTGAGAAGAGAAGTGCTTTCTGGGAGAAACAAGCAGGGCCGAGAGTGGAAGGGCGGGAGGAGTGGATGGCGGGGGGCACATTTACATCTTCCCAGGGCCCCTGGTGACTGGGAGGCAGAGCTGGCTCTGCGAGGGTGACATTCTACACTTGATCTGGAGGACAGATGCAGGCGCTTCCCCTGAGCAAAGGCCTACAGAGGTTGTGTAGTTTGGGGACCGTGGAGGAAGAGTCCTTCCATACAGCTGGATACTGCTCTGGCTTTGGTTCTGTCTTCTTGGAAGTCTTGTGACCCCCACGAAAGCTTTATGAATGTTTCTTCTCATGGTACCCGCTAGGGTGGGTAGTGCTGGTTTCTCTCCTAGGTGCCAGGCCACCCTGGGCTGACTCACCGGACGGTGCTAAAGAGTATCTCCCTCAGCCACATCTCCTGGGCTCCCCTTTCCCTCTTTCTTCTCAGTACTCTATGAGCTCTGCTCTGCTGTCTGCTCAGGCTGGGGACCCAAGCTGTGGCTGCTCAGGCCTCTTCTTGCCATACACACTCATACGGTGAATTATTCCTTGACAGGAATTTAGCCATTGCCTCTAATTCAGCCTCAGATTTAGATCAGCCAGTGGCAGAGTCAGGGTGGAGGGGACAGCAGATGTTGAGGAAGCCTTCCTCTGCCATGATTCAGAGAGCCTCTGCTCTTCGCAAACATGAGCAGTTGGGCTCTGTGGACACTGACTAGTCCATTTTAAGCAATACAGGGAACATCTGCTTTGTGGGCAGGAAACTAAACATTATCTTTTAAAAGTCCAGCATTATCTTTTAGACATCTCCTTTCTAACTGCCACAGATTTTGAACTAAGTGCAATAGGGCTGCTTCAAATGGTTGGCTTGGGAGGGGCAGCTCTAAGCAGTAAGTTAAAAGCAGACATAATTGCATGAACAAGGGGAATTGTGTATTATGGCATATAATTCCCACACAGGCATGAGGCTCCCTGAATCGGGATTTGACAAAATCGTGAGAGGGCACAGAAGGGCAGAAAACATGAAGGGCACCCAACGCCCTTCATCTTCACATAACATATAGTCTACTTTTATGCAAATGACATTTATTTTATAATATGTCATCCAAACATCAGATTAAACCATTCACTAGCGTGGACCCTTCCAGAACACTTGAGGGTTTCACTGGAAGCAAAGCTAGGAGAACATGTTCACTTGCTGTCTGAACAGCCCACACTTCTCCGTTCTCAGCATCTCGTCTAACACACTCTGGATCTGTGAAAGGAAGGGAAAGCGACGTTTGCAGACCTGGTGGTTCGGTGGTGGTGATTTCTGTGCTGCTATCAGCCCCCTCCTCTGGTTCCCCTTTCTATTTCTTTGAATTGGCTTTATCTTTGTGTGTGGGGGGTAATTTCTCCTTTCTTTGAATAGTCTTGAGGCAGTTTTCATCGGTGTCCATCCTCGCAGGGAACCTGACATTCCTCTGGCTTGGCCCTAAGAGCCCGGAGGAAAGAAAGCCACGTCTACCCTGCGGATCCAGCCTAGACTCTGACGTCATGTTGCCTGGAGCTCCAGGAACGGCCCCGGGGTAGGCAGGGCAGCTGAAGTCACTTAGCATCCACCATATTTAGCTATTTTTTAACCCCAGTCTAGAGACTCACAGTGGGCTTCCCATCTCTTAACTAAAACAGTAAAAGATCACTTGACAGCTTAAATGTTTTCCAAAATGAGATTTTATTTTTAAAATGTTACAGACCTTTGCTCTTATTTTATCTATGGTATGTGTGCTCCTGTTACTGGAGTCTCACCAGCGCAGTGTGCGATCTGAATCTCTGTACAGCAAGCAGAAGCAGACTGAGGACGCCTGCCAAGCACAGGGCAGTTTTCTGTTAGTCTACCTTATTTCTTTTACAAACACGAAAGACTTATTTGACTAAATGATCTGATAAAATTAGGATGTACTTTGTCATGCATATTCCCATAATTCATTTGACCCATTTGACGTACCTTATATTACTTTTTTTTTTTTTGGTTTTTCAAGACAGGGTTTCTCTGTGGCTTTGGAGCCTGTCCTGGAACTAGCTCTTGTAGACCAGGCTGGTCTCGAACTCACAGAGATCCGCCCGCCTCTGCCTCCCGAGTGCTGGGATTAAAGGCGTGCTTATTTTGGTTTTTAAATTGATTAAAATTTTCAAATCCTAGAGAATGAAATCCACTAAAAGTTACAGATATACTTATAGAGATCTATACATTATACACTTCATAATATACTACAAAATAGGTTACCTATAACAATAACACTGTGAGGTCAAGTCAAGCTTGGGATAACTAGCAGTCCTCTGTCTCGTCAGTGTCATATATAAACTGAATCAGTATATTTACATATAATATAGCCCAATAAACATCTGCTATAACTTGTACGTTCTTGGCTTCCTTCCCCAGCCTACTGGAGCACTTGGCAATCCCTGTGGTTGTTTGATTCTAAAAGGAATACTTAACTCGAGGAGATGCAGAGGTCAGACCTGTGTACTGGCCTTCCAAAGAGAATGGACAAGGTAGGCCCACTTTAGTGCGAGGCCCTGGAGCCCCCCGGCCCCCTGACTAGCCCTCTCTGGCCAATCTTCACGTAGACGCCTTTTGCAGTTGATGGTACAAAGAGCCCCGCCCCCCCCCCCCCCCCCCCGCCTCTCTGCTGATCTGAGGTCATACTGTCTGACGGAGACTTCTTACCTCTGCTAGATTTATTTTTAAAAGCACTCCTTAGTGCTCACCAGGGTACTGCAATCTCTGTACAAGTATCTGACTTCCTTTCTATTCTCTGGAAAAGCACGGAGGAGATAAGTTTGTGACGACAGCCCTTGGGAACTCAGAATGCCATTCTGTGCCTTTTGATGGTCTACCACCACAGGCACCAGACTCACACGCTGTAGCACAGGAAGAGATAGTGATGTGGTAGACACAACAGCTTCAGCTTGGGAAAGGAAGAGGTCTACGCACGCAGGCAGGCAGCGAGTGCTGCTGGCACACGCTTAGAGCATTTTAATTCCATCACAGTCTTGACGGGTTCTGCACACGATGTTCTCTTTCCAACCTCAACCTCCCTATCTCTCCCTATGCCTGCCTCCCATGTATATGCTTCTGGCTGGGCCAGGAGATCTCAGGGAAACCAATCAATGAATTCCCCTACCTCTTCTTCCATACATCTATAAGATGTACGAGGCATGATCATCCCATGAACAGCGATTTCTAACCCACTTGCCAGAATGCTGAAATGCAGAATACCAAACATTCATAAAAATATATCAATTAAAGAAATCACACAATGCATACACATGCATGCATATGCACCTATGCACACAGGACTTTCTAGTTTTCAAGTGTCAGCAAGCCTTTCATTTTAAACACACTCTCAGAGAAAGAGAAAATACGAACGACCTCCTGTAATTTCTAGTTAGGGATCCTATAAAGCCTGTCCATTCGATGCTAAGGTAAGCAGCAGCTGTCCACACTCTGCCGTGGTACAAGATGGAAAACGAACACTGTTGGGGCTGCTTCAACATGAGCACTCTGCCACCAGAACAAATTCAGAGTGGCTGAGTCCTCTCAGCTAACCAAGGGGTTGTTGAGCTAAATATCTCAGGGTTATTTTAAACTCCTGCTGGACTTGAATAATTTATGCTGATAACCACATGCTCAGGGGGAAAAAATGAAAGATATAATGTTCCTATGATCTCACTTTAACAAAGAACCGCGTCAGTTCTGCATCAGACAGTACACTGAACTGCCATGACCCAGCCTTCCATATATGGTATCAGGAAGCACCTAAGGGCAGCTTTAAAGCACTATGCAAAAAATAGAATTACTCCGCAAACTTTTTGAAGAAATAAAGAGATAATGTGGCTATTGCAAAGAAGAACTGAAACAGCTAATGAATATAAAAAAGAATGGTAAATATGGTCTAAGAAAAAATAAAGCCATGGTCCCAGCTTCACAGAACTTGTCCATAAAGGCTGATGAATATTCATAGGCCGACCAATATCCTCATTCTTGACAGATGTGGTAAGATGTACAGTGGTAATTACGTAGCAACGCAAACATAGGAGATGTGTTTACTAAACTTCACACGGTGCTCCATATGACTGAACGAGAGAAGGATAATGACACAACATGGCGGTAACCAGAGCACCCACAAGTGCTTAGAAGGAAATAGCAACGACAAACCACTTTAACACACTCCTCTTCCACTGGTATTTTAAAATGTTCGTGAAGGTACAGACGCTTTTCATGCAGATCTGGAAGATCCTGGGAATGGCTAGGTTAATGAGCAGTGGTAAACATGTCTGTAAAACTAGTGTGCACACCTTAGCCAAGCTTCAGACATCTGTTGGGAAATGCTCGTGCAGTGGTTACCAAGGCAACCTGGGTAGGGGAAAAATCTGCATGTATATTTCCAGACCTACCTATATCGTTTTCTTTGGGGAGGGCAGTCTAAGACACAGTAAGAGTAAAACTGCAAAGCATGTATTTTGAACAAAGCCTTGAGATTTGAAGAGAAAGATAATGGTGATTTTTAGCAAGTCATATCTCCCCATGGAAAGAGATTGCTTAGAAAGTGCTAAGTGGGAGGCAATTGCAAAGAAATGAACTCATTAATTACTTTAAGAATTAAAAAAGAGGCTCTCTGCTCCTCCCTGTCCTAGAGACAGCCGCTTCTTTCCGTGCAGTGCCAGCCTCATTCCAGAGACATGATGGTGAAGGTCGGAGTGAACGGATTTGGCCGTATTGGACGCCTGGTTACCAGGGCTGCCTTCACTTCTGGCAAAGTGGAGGTTGTTGCCATCAATGACCCTTTCATCGACCTCAACTACATGGTCTACATGTTCCAGTATGACTCCACCCATGGCAAGTTCAAAGGCACAGTTAAGGCTGAGAATGGGAAGCTTGTCATCAATGGGAAGGCCATCACCATCTTCCAGGAACGAGATCCCGCCAACATCAAATGGGGGGATGCTGGCGCCGAGTATGTTGTGGAGTCGACCGGTGTCTTCACCACCATGGAGAAGACTGGGGCCCACTTGAAGGGTGGGGCCAAAAGGGTCATCATCTCCGCCCCTTCTGCCGATGCCCCCATGTTTGTGATGGGTGTGAACCATGACAAGTATGACAATTCCCTCAAGATTGTCAGCAACGCTTCCTGCACCACCAACTGCTTAGCCCCCTTGGCCAAGGTCATCCATGACAACTTTGGCATCATGGAAGGACTCATGACCACAGTCCATGCCATCACGGCCACCCAGAAGACTGTGGATGGCCCCTCTGGGAAGCTGTGGCGAGACGGCCGTGGCGCTGCCCAGAACATCATCCCTGCGTCCACTGGCGCTGCCAAGGCTGTGGGCAAAGTCATCCCAGAGCTGAACGGGAAGCTCACGGGCATGGCCTTCCGTGTTCCTACCCCCAATGTGTCCGTCGTCGATCTGACATGCCGCCTGGAGAAAGCTGCCAAGTATGACGACATCAAGAAGGTGGTGAAGCAGGCATCCGAGGGCCCACTAAAGGGCATCCTGGGCTACACTGAGGACCAGGTTGTCTCCTGTGACTTTAACAGTGACTCCCACTCTTCCACCTTCGATGCTGGGGCTGGCATTGCTCTCAATGACAACTTTGTAAAGCTCATTTCCTGGTACGACAATGAATTTGGCTACAGCAACAGAGTGGTGGACCTCATGGCCTACATGGCCTCCAAGGAGTAAGAAGCCCACCCTGGACCACCCATCCCAGCAAGGACACAGCAAGAGAGAGGCTCTCGGCTGCTGAGCAGTCCCTGTCCTAACTCAACCCTTGACACTGAGCATCTCCCTCACAATTTCCATCCCAGACCCCCAGAATAGCAGGAGGGGCTTAGGGAGCCCTACTCTCTTGAATACCATCAATAAAGTTCATTGCACCCATAAAAAAAAAAGGATTAAAAAAGAATGGGAAAGAAAGGGCTAGTTGAAGAGGCTGCTGGAAGGCTGTGAATGGCTCAAGTGTGTAAGACTCCCTGGCTCTTGAAATACTATGAAAGCCAGATAAAGGCTTCTGCAAAAACTCAAATTTAATCAATGTGCTGATTAAGTTACATATATGTGCTTATCTTTCAAAAAAATGAAGTGATCTAACAAGCTACCGCGAGCGGTTTCATCATGAAAGCATGTTTCAGAAGGAGTCGGAATATTTCAGGGCACTTTAGGGTCTACTGAGGAACAGATTTGGTGAGAGCATCCATTTTGTGGCAAACAGGAGGGGAATGGAGTCTAGCTCCTAACATAATCAGCCTTGCCAAGTTGACAGCCTCTGCAGCCCACCATTCTTTGCTCATAAAATAGGAACACCCACTGCCTCGAAGACATTATAGGATCTGCTGGAGGACTGATGATGGGAACCAGTATATGCATCAGTTCTGTGAGTAGGATATTCCTGATCTTGCCTACATGGCTAGCATTCTGAAGCTAATTTTACCGGGTGAAACACAATCTAAAAACCATCATTCTTACCACAACCACTATCACCATCATCTACTCCACCATGAACACTGTCACCATCACTATTACCGCTGGGTCCTACCACCATTCCCACCCTCCCGGTTATCATTACTCACCAGCGCCAGCACCAGCACCAGCACCACCAGCACCACCAGCGCCAGCGCCAGCACCAGCACCAGCACCACCAGCACCACCAAACTATTACCACGTCTACCATCAGCTTTTTAATCAAAGAAAACTGAAGGAGGAGAGTGTGTATGTTTCTCAGGGGACAGAGGTTTGGACTCTGCCAACCTGTATTTAGTGTCAGCTCTGACACTTACGATGTAATATTTCAACGTAGAATTTCCTCCTGCATAAGAAATAGGCAGAATCTCTGTCCATAGTTTCCCAGCTACCATGAGGAACCAGAACAAGGAAACTTCTCATGGAGTAAGACACATTGCGATGGTTAATCACCACTAGATGGCTTTGTAATGAGCCGATCTCTACCAGTATTTGACTCCTAAAAGAGTCACCAAGGGCCCTCAGAAATATTGTAAGAGATTTCTAGACCTGTTCAATCGAGGTGTTGCCTGTACCTTGCTGAGTACATAGGATTTGTATTTCTCTCTCATACGCAATGGTGACAATACCGTGTGTCTCTCATTTCTGCACAGCTGACAAGCAAGGCACTGAAAGCCCTCTGTACTGAACTATTATTTACTTCCAGTTTTTGCAGGGCTAGGGGGTGAACTCAGGGCCTTTTATACACTAGGCAAGTACTTTATGACTGAGTAATAATGTTGGGTCAGAGGCTGTAATTTAAGGGAGTTTGTCCAGCAAACAACAAGGCAAAACAGAATTAGTGTCTCCTGCTACCGCAAAGGGCTATTGTCCTAAAAATCACCCACTGTGTGAACAGGAATCACCTTGGCTTCTCTTGGCTACTGTGGAAAGCAGGGCTCAGGGAACTGTTGTAAGGATGCTAACTAAGATTGGGGCTACTGCTCCCACCACAATCAATAAATGGACTGTCATCTCTTTGGCAGCATCTATAGAACCGCGCCAGAAGAAGGTATTAGCTTCCAGGAAGGCTAGACTCTTGGGCTCTAGACAGTCCTTGACAGTTGTACAGACACACAAAGCATTCCATCAATTACGAAGCGAGTCAGGAAAGAGGCTGAGGGCTGAGAAGGGGCCTGAGAGCCAAAGAAAAAAGCACAGCGGAGAAGGCTCCGAGCTGGATGCAGTGGCTGTTTACTAATGGGTTGTCATAGTCTTCGTCCTCGTTTGTAATGGCCAAGCTTGTCCTTTAATCACTCCCGCTACTCAAGCCACACACGCCCCCCCCCCCAGAAGTTCTGTTTCACCAGTTTAACACGTTGCTCTAGAATGTTCCACAGAGGTCCAGCCTCTCCTGCAGGACGTCAGGAAGTAAGAGAGTCAGAGGCTTGTTCCCTCTAAGCCTTGGTGAGTATTTCATTTTTAAAGCACAGATCCTTTTAGTTCCTGCTGAACCATAAGCCCTAGAGGCCACATTTAGGTCACTGAAGAGCAGAATTCAAATGATATGCTAAGTAGCTTGCTATTCATTTAGCATTCAAAAATATGCTCTTTTGTTTAGTCAAATACCCCTCTTGCTTTTCACATCTGTTTAAACCAGCTCTTAAAGTGGGGCAGCACTGTAAACGATGCTCACGCCTACAAGTTACCAAGCCTCATAAATGTCCGATTAACACCAATATTTATGAAATCCAACATACAGCTTTCTGAAAAACCTTTTCACAACACAACTGAAATATCCTGCTTTGTCTATGGGGTAAAAAAATCTATTACAAATAGCAAAGTTTCTGATTATTTTCCCCATAGTAAACACTAATGTATAATATTTTTCACACAGTTCAAATTTATAGATTGGTGCCAAGTGGATTAACCTTCCACCTTGTAACCTTTATTGCTCATGTCCTGGCAGCAATGTCAATAAAGCATTTCTCAGACCCCGAACAATGAGAGCCCCACATATCCCTTCCCTGCCACCCCAGTGCCTAGTTCTTTTTCCAAGAGGCGATTGCCATGACTTGCGTTAGACTTGGAAATGGTCCTGTGTTTAGTTCTCCTCCACAAAGGCATTATTAAATGTTGTCCATCACAGACATGAATTAGACACTTAAGTTGCTTGGCTCTGACCAGGAACTCCGAAGTTAGAAAAGTTTCAGGGCGAATGGTTATGTCCCCGAGAGAGGCCATTAGCCAAAATCATTAGGAACATGGAGGCAGGAAGAGAAGTCCACATGCAAAAGAGATTAAAGCAAAGTTTTGGGGTCTGGCTGCTAAGCAGATCTCCTGAGCAGGAGCCACAGCAAGACAGCCATCCAGTGTCCGGGCCTAGGGTCTGTTTCTAGGGTAGACAGTGTACCATCCCACGGGAACGTGGGTCTGAAGGACTTGGGGACTGTGAGGAAGTGGCGTGAAGTGTCCAGGTTTTATCTTCACGGGGAGGAAATGGGGCTCTCAATATGCTACCGTCTTTAACCTGTTGTTGTCTAGGCGAGGAACTTGAAATTCTCAGTCAAGGTTGCACCGATAGCTCATAACTGACATGCTACCACAAGGATAAGTAGGTTCGTGGATGCGACTTTGTATTCTGCCTTTTTGATCTTGGAGCTTAGCTGAGCCAAGAGGGGACCACAGTTCCCCAGAACAGCTAATTCCTAGGGATAATAAATTACTCGTCCTTGCGCATCACTTTCCAATCCGGAGCCCACTCTCCTCATCACCTCCTGTGATGCTTCTGCATTCCAGGCCACTAGGACTTTGCCCTTAGGCCAGGGCCAGAAACCAGATAGATGAAGACAGCTTCTAAACTCTAGAACTGAAAACATATTCAAACCAACCAATTCTAAATGGTTGACTTGGCTTATCCCTACCCCCTTTCACACACACACACACGAAACACACACTTCATACAATGCACTTCACACACTTTCACATGCTCACACACTTCATGCACACATACTTCACATACATTCACCCCCCCCCATACTCACTACACACACACACACACACACACTCACAGCTCTTCCTGTATTTTTCCCACTTCCTGTTCACAGACTGCACCTTGCTGCTGCTGCTTCCTCAGGGGTTCAGCATGCCCCTTCCTCTTGGAGGCTGTGGCAGGGCATTCAGTGACAACTGCCTCTCCATCACCCAGCTTCTTCCTACCTGAATAATAATAAAACCTGCATTTCAAAATAGATAATTCAAGCTTTTCCTGGGTGGGGATATGTTGTGAGCAGAGTTTTGGTAGAGAGCTAGTTATGTTTACACTTGCCATGAGGACGAACCTTCTAGAATGAATAAATTTTAGAACAGAAAATGCTTAAGCCCCTAAAGGAGAACATTTCTGCTGAGGGACACACAGATTGGGGTCAGCCTCAGATGTGATGAACCCACTTCCAAGTCACCTTCAAACTACGGACATGTGTACAACAACATAGTAGACCAGGCCAACCAAAGAAAGACTTTTGACAGACAGAGCGTCACGGAAGATTTTAAGCAGGGGCAGAAAGTGGTTTGTCTAACAGCACTAGACAAGACAAACACCAACAGCAGGCAGCTGTGGACCAATGGATAATGACAGAAATGTTGCCTAGTTCCAGAGTACGGGTGACTAGCTGCCATACTGATTCGTGCGTGTGTTCGATATGGGAACGGAAAGAAGAGTAACTTGATTTTCCTCCCACTTCTCAACACAAGAGGAGAGGTCAAAGCAAGGGAATGGGGAAAGTGCTCTTCAGTTACCCAGGGCAGGCCTGACAGCAGGGACACAAACTTGCAAGGAACATCACAGACTGGAGAAAATTCACAGACAGAAGGCAACCATAGATCAGGGATGGTTTCGCTGTATAATTTGAACATCTCTGGTTAAGAATGGCCCTAGTTTGGAAGTACATAGAAGAATTTGATTGAGAAGATTTTATTTGTTTGTTTGTTGGGTGTTGGGAATTATATCCAGGGATTTGTGCATACAATGCAAGAGCTCCCACCAACTTCTCCTCCTGCCCAAGTTACTGACCTCAGTGCAGATCTTTCACCGAGACTAGGATGGGAAGAGTATTTTTGGTTCTTTCTTGAAAAAGTCACTTTTAAAATTTTAGAATTATACAGTGGAAAAACGTTAAATTTGTCCTGTCATCGATACAAGCCAACTTAGCATAATTTCCTTTGCTTTCTTGGGAGCCAGATATTTCTTTCAGGTTGACTGACAGGAGTATCAGACTCAGGGTGAAGACTCTCAAGGAGAACGCAGAAAGCATAAATGATAACAGCACAGGAAAGCACATCTTAAAGAACTTGGGGACCAAGATGGCTCAGTGGGCAAAGTACTTGTCATGCAAGTATGAGGATGTGAGTTCAAATCTCCAGAGCTCACTTAAAAGGTGGGTGCAGTAGCATACACCTGTAACCCAGCACTGCTAGGAGGAGCTGGAGACAGGAGCACCCCTGGACCCTCTCAGGCCAATGGGCCTGGCATATGCAACCAACAACCAAGAGATCCTGCCTCAAACAAGGTAGAAGATGAGGACAAATAACTGAGGTTGTGTTCTGACCTGTGTAGGCATGGCTTGGCACAAGCACGTGTGCGCACACATACACACATTCATACATTATATCACACATCATATGAACAATTAAAAGGGAGGACTAGGTAGAACTATATTTAGCTCACATGCATAAGAACCTGTATTCAAAAACCAATCTAAAAAAAATGACAACCTGCACCCAGAGAACTGGCGGTTACTTCTGGATTTCTCTCTTCTGCTCCATTAGGTCATATCCTCCCTTCCCATAGGAGCCAAATCCAGTACACATCCATCACGGCTGATACCCCTGCCAGATCAAGCGTCAGAGAGCCAGGCTTTGTCTCACACCGCAAGCCCTTTCAAGAACACACAGTAACTGAGCTGAGCCTTGAGCCTCTCCCCAGGGCCCCGGGTGGTTACATCTTGTGGGTGTAGAAATGAACTTATCCAGCCTACTGTCAAAATGCTCTCCAGCGGGTGACCTCATCTCTCCCTTCCCTGTGCTATCGCAGAGTGCAACGGTGATGCCGCCCTCTATCCCCAAGAGAGCAGATACTTAGACTTGTTTTTTTTTTTTTCTTCAGGAAATTGTGAACCAGCACCCAGCCAACCACTCTCCACTTGCCTGCACGATGCTGTTGGATGCCACACACATGGCCATATGGGTATACCCAAGACCTTGGTGTAATGCATACGGGCTCCTAACAAGTCAAGCTAATGGGTCATACACAGGGTTAAATAGTAAAGATCTCATCTTACTATGGAAAAAACCCGAGGAAGACTGTATTTACCACCACAAAAATATGGTTCTTTTCCAATACGATGATGTTTCCTTTCCATGCAACCAACAAACGAATGAGTAGTACTTATTCAGTAGTTCAGACAATGTGGGACATGAGGCTTTTACTCTTTTTAAACATTAACTTACTCTGTGTGTGTGTCAAGAGTGTGGGCACGAATGGGGAAGTCTGAGCACACCCACCCTTTCAGGATCCAGTTCTCACCTCTATGCTGTTTCTGGGTCTCCTGTTACTTCTGCCAGTCTACCTTGTCCACCAGGGGAGGTGCTCAAGTCTGTCGCCCCTCCCCCAGGTCTCAGTGTAGGAGTGCTGGGATTACAGTCACGTGTGGCTTTTCATGTGGGTTCTGGAGGCTGAACACAGAGGCAGGGGGTTCTCTCCTGCCCATACAGGTTCTGGGGATCAAATTCAGGCCAGCAGGTCCTTACCTCTTGAGTCACTTCCTTGGGCTGGCTTTTGATAATTACCAAATACTTCACATGTTGTCATTCTAATGCATTGATCTTTTATTAATCTTCGTATGTGACAGTCACATACGAAACCCACGCGGAATACATCACACTTTACTTCCCATCTCATGCGCTATGTAGGGCTCACTAAGGATGCACACAGACTATAATGCCAGAAAAAAATGCCACTACCTCATTATGAAGACTAATAAATGTGAGCGGGAGAAGTTCTCCAGTGGAAGCTTTGTAAATAAACAAACATCTGCTCACATTTAGTTTTGAAAAGCAGAACGTGTTTAAAGGCACGGAGCAGCTCAGACATGTTATCTGGATAGTATATTTTAATCAGCATTTCTATAAATAACTGCTAGTTTTTCAATGTTAAATAAAAATAAATACGACCATTTATGTGAACAGCTATTCCTTTGTGAAAATCTGGTTTTGTTTTAGAATTTGAATATTTAGTTAATATTCAGTTTTCTGTATATTGCAAATTTCTTATTTTTATGAGTGAGCAAAAATTAACGGCTTTACACAACTTAAACCTGAGTAAAATACAAACCAGAAGCAAGCAGAAACCAAGTTTATCTGACTTTGTAATATACATAGATGAAATAAATAACGCGTAAGATGAACATTGGCTTACAACTGACGATTTAAAAGACACCTTCAGCAAACCGTAGTTGTTACCCTCTTGACTAAGATTTCACCAAGTGTTTTTCATTTTTCCAAAGGTGTGGTATGCATTGTGTGTATGTATGTTTTCAAGTATGTGTGCATATGTGTATGGGTCTGTGTGTGAACAAGTGCGTGGGGCCTTAGGTTGACATCAAGAATCATGCTTGATTCATTGATGCAAGGTCTCTCAAGCAAATCCACACCTCACAGATATGGCTAGTTTTGCTAGCCAACTTGCTCTGTGGATGCCCCATGTCTGCTTTCTGAGGTAGATACAGGAGGCTGCCATGCCCACCTGGTACTTCACATTTCATGCGAGTTCTGGGGATCTGAATTCCAGGGCTCACGTTTGTGTGGCAAGTACTTAATCTCTGAGCCATTTGCACAGTTTCGTTTTTCCAAGTTTAAAGTGAGATACTCAATGGTATGCTAATCCGAAGGAAAGTGAAAATGTGGCGGCAGAGAACCTGCTGACATCTAACTTCTATAGGCTTGCTTTATGCCTTATTTTCTGCATATGGAACAAATATTCAGCAAAAGCACAGGGAAGAGCCGTAAACAGCTGGATGAAGGACTCCAGTGGCCATTCGATTATTTCTACCCGGGCTGGAGAGACGGCTCAGAGGCTACAGGCACTACCTGCTCTTCCCAAGACCCGTATTCAATTCCTAGCATCACATGGTGGTTCACAACTGTTTGCATACCCATTCTAGGGCATCAGATGCCCTCTTCTGGTCTGGTTAGGCAGTGCACACACATGGTGCATAGACATAAATGCAGGTGAAAACACCCATACACATAAAAAGATAATTTTTACTTAGGTGAATCTCTGATGAGGGAAAAAGAACACAAAACATCACTTTATTTTCAAATATATATATATATATATATATATATATATATATATATATATATATCTCACAAATCTAGACCAGCCTGGGAGTAAAACAGCTGGGCTTAGCTAGCCAATGATGCCAATAGTTAAAACTGCTCTCTGGCTTTGAAAGACCAAATATGTACAAGAATGACCAGTTTCCAGTTTCTGTTGAGATGCCTGCATGGGGGTGGGGTGGACTGAGAAAGGCATTTGGTGGGTAAGACAGAAAAGAAAATTGATTAATACTACAGTGCCAGCTCGCCAGCCTCGGATATTACATTCCCAACAGCAAGGGCACAGGTTCTCTTGTTTGCTCACCACAGGAATCTCACGATACAGGCAGACCAAGCCATGTTCTTGGTTTATAGGCAAAGTAAAGATGACCTAGGAAGGCTGAGAATGTTTAAGAATGGCCAGGTTGAGCAGCAAACTGGCTTTATCTTGGCATGCACTGTGAGACTTCAGTGGTGAGTGAGGACACTGTGAGTGGCCTAGCCTGGGCTAGCTCTGCTGAGAAGTGGCAGCAAGCCAGGTCTCCCCTCGTCCTGGCTCGTTCCTGCACCCAAAACTCTTCCCAGCTGGTGGGCATTCAAAACAGTCTTTCTTGTATAACTATCTATGGGGTGTAAGTTTCAGAGGTTTCCTTTAACCCTGTCACTCCCTGTCCCCAGAAGGTAGTACAGGCACTGGGGAAGGGCAGAGCCTAGGTCAGCAGGGCAGAGGTCACCGCAGGGTTCCAAGGTGAATCTGTACTGTGTGTTTAACACTTTCAGCCAGAAAGGTCTGCACAGAGGCTGCTCCCTGGTCCCTCAAACAATACATGTAGTTTCTGCCTTCCTTTAAAAATCCTGGCTACTGGCTCAATACTCATAGTCTAAGCATTTCTGTTCGGAGAGACTGAGAAGGCTTCTCTGCATTTTTACAAGCACAAGATGGAAAACATTCAATGCTTTCTGCCAGCATAAGTATATTCCCAACCCATCGCTGCAAATTTTCCATTTGCATTTACTATTTCAATGAATTGGAGTGCAGGGAGAAGATGGGGGAAAATATTAAGCTCATATTCCCTTTTAATAATTTCTAGTTCTCTTGCTGGAAAAGTAGGAAATAGCCTCGAAATAATCAAGTCTGCATGAAAGCCAGCTCTGCCTGCTCTACGCAAGGCTTTTGTTTCCTCCTTTAAATAAATGGATTTCCTCCCTGTCATTAAACAGCAAAGAGGGCTCAGGCCCATTTCTCTGCCGCCTCTTAGGTTAGCTGCAGCTCAGTCTAGGTGCTAACTTCTTCCGCCCCCGCTGCATTACAGCAATCTGCCCTACACTAATTGCAGGGGGTTGGAGGACAGGCGCCAGTTCTCAGAATCCAAGGAGTGAGGTGCCATGATGTCCTTCCCTAGAGGGCACTAGTGCTCAGGGAAGAAAGAAACTTGCACACTCAGCTCTCCTCTGCCCTAGCCTATCCATAGGATGTTTCCTCTGCCTGTGTAGCAGATATAGTTTTGCAAAAGCTCAGCCTAAGGAAAATAGTGCTTAGGATTGGCTTAGTTGCTTGCCGCACAAACACAAAAACCTGAGTTACTTCTTGCACCTGCACAAAGAAGCCAGGCAAGGTGGCACACACCTACAATCCTATATCCAGAGGTGAGGTGGAAACAGGAGGATCCCTGGGGCTTATGGCCAAGAATCAGTGAGTTCCAGATCAATAAGAAACCCTGTCTCAAAAAATAAAGAAGATACTGCCTGAGAAAGACATCAGACATTATCTTCTGGCCTCCACATGTGCACAGACAAGAGACATAAATATGCACAGCACCATATCCCAACCTACACTGCAACCTTGTTTCTAAATCCTAAAGTATGCTGCTATGTGGGATTTATTTCTAGAGTCTATCTATCTATCTATCTATCTATCTATCTATCTATCTATCTATCTATCTATCTATCTCTATGTATGTATGTATGTATCTATATGTATGTATGTATCTATCTATCTCTATGTATGTATGTATGTATGTATCTAGCTATTTCTATGTATGTATGTATGTATGTATGTATGTATCTATCTATCTATCTATCTATCTATCTATCTATCTATCTATCATGCCTCTGTGCCTTTTCTTTTTTTTTTTTAATACAAGTCTTTTATTGTCCCAAAAGACACCCAAAATTTTATTAAAATTCAGGATCTTGTTTCTGGAGCTGGTAACTTAGGTCTACTCATCAGCCTGCTGCACTGTTCCCTTTTCAAACACATAGATGCCATCCAAAAACTTCCTGATATCCTTATTCTTAACTATTTTTGCTTGCTGTATCAGAGCCGTCGAGTTTGAAACAAGTTCAATATCATTTCCTTCAAGGAGTAATTCATCCTTCTGGGCTTGAGAGACAGAACAAGCAACACCTGTCCTCATCCGAACCCTGCGGATGTATTTTTCACCCAAGAAATTTCGGATTTCAACCAAAGACCCATTCTCCTGAATAACGACATTGATGGGGAAGTGAGCATACACGGACCTCATCTTGTAGCGGAAGCCCAGCGTAACACCCTTGATCATGTTTTGAATATGGCTGCAGATGGTTCTGACGGTGGCCAGTTCCTTCCTGTTGCCCCATCATTTGTCAACTCGGAGCCTTTTCTTTTTCTTCCCAAGAAGGCTCTGCTCTACATTGATGTGATTGAAGTCCCTCTGGAGGGTTTCTCTGGGGCCCTTCATAATTAACTGTGTGCCCTTCAGAGTGATGTCCACATTTTCTGGAATGTCGACAGTCTGATTGCTGAGAATGGTCTTCATTCTCGCAGTAGATGGGGCAAAGAGTATAAAACATGTTCATGGAAACCCCATCATAATTTGCAAGAGATGTGATCAGACTGAAGCAAGCTTCTGCATGCCTTAACACGAGGGACTGGTTTCCTGGACAAACAGAACTTCATCAGCGTCCATGCTCTGTACAGGCAGCAACTTCTGCGCGAGTTCCAGCCACAGATCAGCATGAGCAGTGGGATCTAACCTCACTTCCTGCCATGTTTTCTGACGTCTTCTCCATATCCTGGTAGACATTTCCTGTGAACAAACCCAGAGAGGCCATTTTTCACTGCTCATGCCTGATGCTGTGCAGGAGTGACCCGCCATGAGATTGGCCATGTGCTTTGCAATGGGCCACTCCACCACCATGTGGCTGGGGTACAGTTTCAAATAGGAGCCCACAGGCGATGCCATAACAAGCAAACAAAAACCACGCAGGTCTGCATGTATGAGAAGGGACAAAAAGAAACGCAGAATGTTTTAGAGTTCATTTAGTTAGCCAACTAACTAAACTTCGGGCAGTGATAAAAATGTCCTTTCTGGTGGTTAACACAGATTCACAACTGGCCAAAGTACAGGAAAAAAATGCCAGGATGCCAGGAAGCATCTATACCATGCTTCCGTGCAAGGCTCAGGGAACCTATAGAAGAGGGTATGGAAAAACTAACAGCAAGAGATGGGGACAGCTCCTGTGAAGCAGGGTCTTCTAGTTACCACAGGGCCAGCGTGCTCGTGAACTGGGAACAACTGCAGTTGTCCATACAAGAGTCCTCACCTCAGGCCAAGGAGCTTTGGCTGCTGATGGTTCATGGGAGTGGGAGGGCCAGTTTTCTTCAGGAGTGTGACCTCTGGTGGGCTGTCTTTGTTCCAGTGGATGGCCCTACAGCGTCATGCACACATGCAGCACTAATTGGATTTGGTAGACTATAATGTATACATGAAGTGTTCTTTCTGTGCTGTCCAGGGGTGGCAGATGAATGCTGGATATGAACCCTGTGTGGCCAAGGAACTCAACTGTTTATTTAATTTTTAACTTTTTTCACTTTTAATTTCCATACCCACACAACCAGTGGCTCCCATACAGAACAGGGCAACATTTGTCTTGAACCCAGGGTTCATTTTTATGTTTGTAGCTTTTTGCAATTCTTTACGTGACAGGAAGGTTATGTTACAGGCATATTTCTTCTGTGTGTTTGTTTTGTGTTTTTGAGACAGGGCCTTGCTATGTAGTTGGCCTAGAATGTGCTATGTAGCCCAGAGTGGCCTCAAATTTGTGATGATTTATGTCTCTGTTACCCCAGAGCTGGAACCAATACAGGCATGTAGTGTCACATTGCCACGGTGCACTTTAGCTCCCCACCCCTGCTACATGCACACACACACACACACACACACACACACACACACACACACGGAAACCTAACTTGTGGATATGATGTCATACCCCAGTGCGGCTCTGTAGGCTCCAGGTTCTCATTACTATATGTAGTGTCATGGTGCACATCTGAGCAAGTCCATGAAGGTTTATCTGACTTGAGCGGCAGGTGGTTCTTGGATTAATGAAAGACTATATCCTCCATTTAGATCTTAAGGCGACCACTGAATGTCATCCCTCAAGGCTTCTTTTAGTCTGGCTGTTATGAGGGACAACTGCACAGCACCTGGCTTCCGTTAGCACTAGCCTTCTAGACGCTGGCTCGGCCACATTTTCTCCCAACTTCCATGAGAAGGAATAGCTAGGAAGAAACACAAAGAAAGATGTTCCTAGTGTAGGAAGCTCTCTGTGAGATGTAAGTTTTCACTTGACTGATCAAAAAATCAACCTCTTGAAGATACACTATGTTGACGTAACTGTGGCAAAATGTCAACTTGACTATCATACTTGGTGGGAATATAAATTAGAATAAGCCTTCGGGAGGGCAACTGGGTAAAACCCACTATCAAATACAGAAATGCCAATAGTCTTTGACAAAAGATTTAAGAATTTATTCTAAGTGTAGGCCTGCCCATCCAGTGCCCTGAAGGGGGCCAGAGCGATGGAGGAACTAAACATGCCATTGTCATTTAAGCTGGTAGCTGCTCTTGCCCGGTAGATGTTGTCTAGTAACTTGTCCAGACAGATGTGGAGGACACTGGAGTGAAATTACAAGGTGATGACAGTTGCATGGGGGAGAAGCACAGGCCTTTGCCCGCTGAGGAAAAAGGAAGCTTGCGAGGAAGCAGACAAGTCAGGAGTGCACAGAAAGGCATGTGTATGATGGGAGGGCCTGGCAAGGGAGGCAAGGTTACAGCCCACAAACAACTCCTTCAAATAAGAATGTCAGGAAAAAGAGAACATGCACAAGTCATTTTCTTTGATGAAATACTTCCCTATCAGTATTCCTTTGATTACAGAAGAATTGAGAACAACGGGTAAAGAATACTTATCTGCAATGCAAAATATAAAAGTGAGATCAGCCATTATTAACCACACAATAACCATGAACACAAATAATATTCTTCTAGCTTTTCTAAACAGTTAAACCAATTACTCTATGGGAGATAAGAGCGAAATGTACCACTGGAACCAGGAAAGAGTCTAACTAATTCAGACAACGTTTATTTTGTCTAGTAGAATCAGGGCGAGATAGAATATTTGAGGGTTAATGGAGTTGTGACAAGAGCAGATCTCGTTGACCTTGGCACTCACTGGCAGAGTCACACACATTTACTTTATATTTGACCATTTTGTGTCTGAGTCAAGAAGGTTCCCATGTAAAAGAATATTCTTTATGTTCAAGTTTATTACTTGGGAAAGTTAATCAAGATAATATCTGTTCTGAAATATCTCAAGTTTTTAAACAACTATCTAAAGTTTTCAGTATGGAGGGCTTGAGAGATGGCTCCATAGTTAAGACTCCTTGCTGCTTTTCCAGAGGGCCTGGGTTCGATTCCCAGGACCCATATAGGAGCTCACAATCATCTATAACTCTAGTCCCAGGAGATTTGATGCCCTCTTCTGGCAATGGTAGTTGTGATGCACACACATGGTACATGAATATACATACAGGCAAAACAGCCATCCATATAAAATTCTACAAAACCAATGTAAAAAGCTTTCAAAAGGAAATGAAGTAGCTCAGGCTTGGGAAGGCAGTTCAGCTGATCAGCTGCTTGCCTTGCAAACATAATGACTTGGGCTTCATCCCCCGGATCCATGCAAATAAGTTGTGTAACAAGCCAAAAAGAAATGCCACATTGGAAGTATTTCATATCACTACAAATTCACAAAACTGCCTTGGTCTAGCCCATCTCTAATAGGAAATGCACAGGGCAGGAATTCATCCAGGAGTTCTTTCCAGCCCCTTTGCTATGCGTGAGCTGCATACAGCATGGTTTCCTGTCTTACACATTTGTCATGTAGGTGTGAAACAAATAGGAGATACTGTTGCTGACTTTGGGCCAAAAGAGCTATACGTAATTATATGACACAGTGCAAAATTCCGCAGGAAATAAAATTCCAATGGTTATAATTCCTTGCACATGATACTAACTGTGTCGTGTTGTGCTCCGTGGTACAGATACAGGCATAGGTCATTACAGCTTTTAAAACCTTCGCAGAGATTAGAAGGCTGCAGAAAAACACCACTGGGGGTTAAAAACAGCTTTCCGAAACTGTTCTAATGCACAAATAATGCTTTGCTTTCTTTGACAGCTGTTCAATAACTGCATACAGCTGGAGGCAGAGTCGGCCGCCAAGGGACTTCCATTTGGTTCACTACCAGGTTTTCTTTTCCAGAATGCTCTCCAACATTCAAACCAGTCGTATTTATCTTAAACACATTTTAAAAGATGGTTTTATTTTAATTCATTTCCATCACACTCCATCCATGTTAGAGTCAATAGCCTGTGGAGTTAAAGGAAATAGCTTAAGTCAAGCTACCTGGATTAGGTCGAGTTATGGCTGGTTATGGCCAAGTTACTGCATATTACACACATTCAAACATATTGACCCCCAGTTGGCATTATTGATCACTCTTCTCCAAACCATTTGAGAGTTTCAAATAGCAAGCATGAAAAATGGCTGCACACAGCAAGGAAGATGGCTACTATGTGACCTCTCAGACTGGTAAATTCATGTCAGTGTCTGTCTTCTGCCTTGGCAGAGAGGTTGGCTCCAGGATAGACTTAACTCTATCAGTCAGCTGCCAGAGACTAGGGGATAAAAGCAAAATATCAAAATCTCCATTTGCAAGTGAAAATTATATACCTTCTAAGACCACAATAGTATGATCAGATGACCAGAATGTTTGCTGCCTTGGGAAACAGACCCATTCAAGAAGGCAGTTCATAATATGGAAATACGTGTATGCCATGCCAGACTGAATCAGAAAAGGGACAGCTGATTACAGAATTCAAAAGCATTTAAATGGTGTCAGGCTGAAATAACCCAGTGTGTGTGTATGTGTGTGTGTGTGTGTGTGTGTGTGTGTAATTTTCACATTCAGAAGAGTTTTGTCAGAGGAGCCTTGGTGTCTGTTAACTTTCATGTTATGATTATACTTATATTAAGTGGGAGAAAAGATCATTATGTTAGGATTCCAGTGTTATGCACCTTATCTACTTTCAGCAATTACACACACAGAGACAGAGACAGAGACAGAGAGAGAGAGAGAGAGAGAGAGAGAGAGAGAGAGAGAGAGAGAGAGAGAGTCCAGTTTAAAAGAGCCATTTTCTGCAGGAAAACCTTCCCCTTCCCCTTTTGGTGCTACTAAGAATACATCGAAAAAGTCCACATAGGACACAGGCCACTTCAAAATGGAGCATCAGAAATGGGAAGGGTGGCAGCTGGCCAATTTCTGAAGAGTGCAATCATGTAGTTTTGTTGTTGTTATATTTCCCAAAATTCACAGCAAGCCTAATGAATGACTGCCAGATAAATGCAAGTTATAACTTCACTCCAAATAAGGGATGGAGATGAACAAGCAGCACGTTTGACTGTGAACAGCAGGGGGTAGAACATCAAGGCATCTTCCTGACTCCTGCCCACCTGAGACCTAATTGTTCTTTAATCATATTCTTCTGGGGGCCGATCATCTTTAACAAACATGAGAACATTTCTGGGACTCAATTCCGCTCTCCTACCCTTAGGGATGTCATGTCTACCAAGCTTGTTTTCAGTGATGGCTTTCCTCACACCACACACATCCACCTAAGGCATGTCAAGAGGTTTCCGATAGATACTATAAAATTCATTTAACCACAGTAATTATTAAAAAGGCTTAGACGGGTAAGGGGAAAAGATAAGAGTCCACTGAGAACAAGAACAGAAAGAACCCACCAAGCCAGCCCATTAAATCCTTGCTACCACGACGGGAGTCACAATTGAGTAAAAACATCTGTTAACAATTCCTGCATCCAACACATATATCTCACATCTGCAGACTTGGAACAAAATGGGAAAAAGCAATCTAACTGACAAGACTCGAGAGAAGCTAGAGGGGCTTCGCATGGCAAATAACAGGAATAAACAAACTAGTTGGAACAACATGAGGGCTTGGGAGATGTCTGTTAGTAAACAGTTTGCCAAACAAGCACGAGGAGTTGAGTTTGGGTCCCAGCATCCATATGAAAGTGCTGGGTGTGGCGGTATGTGCTTTTAATTCCAGCGCCAGGGAGATGGGGACAGGCAGAGTCCTGAGCTTGATGATCAGCTGACCCAGTGAAAGATCCTGTTCCAAAAAACAATGAGGAACGTACCTGAGGAACGACACTTCAGGCTGTCCTCTGGCATCTACATGTCCATGCACCTGTACACACAGACATAGACATACAGACACACAGAAACACACACACACACACACACACACACACACACACACTGTGACTACCCTCTTTCCAATCTTACTGTGCAATGGGATACATAAACCAGGCCTGACTTTTATTGAGCCTTTTCAAAACTCTGATTTATTCCTCATGAAATTTAGTCTGCTTGTTGCACTTGCTTGGTTTATGAAATGTTTAGTTAAAACATCTAATTACCAACAAGTTCAACTGGCGACAGTAGTTTACAAACAAAACTGATTCTCCAAACAAGGGCTTCAACTCCAAGGGCAGTGTGGCTTGTGGACTGGGTGTGTTGGGGGAGTTCTTTCTCACTATGTACTTGTTGCCATGGGCACCCATCCCAGGCCCATGTAGTTACTGGTGGATCTAGCAAGCTGGGGATGCTTATCACACCTGAAACAGCAATGCAGTTAGCCAAGATCATCTGCTTTACTAAGTAAAGCATCAATGACTTCTAATATACATACATACATACATACATACATACATATATGTATGTATATTAGAAGTCATTGATATATATATATGTATGTATATTAGAAGTCATTGATATATATATATATGGCCAGAATTTCTGTCTTCAAGTTTCCCTACAGGTAACTCCTCTTATTTTATTATCAAGATGACATGATCGTGATGAACAAGAACTAAAGACACTCACACTAATTTCTCTAATCTGAACATCTGTCAGCTCTTTCTCCTTGACTATCATGGAGAAGATTTCCTGCCTTTTTACCTTTTACTGTTTGTTTATTGCATGGTTCCTCCCCAAAGCCATAGTGTAGGCAAGTGGGTGAAAAAGAGAAAACTTTATTAAAGGATCATGATTTTGACAACACAGTAAAACGATTCCATGTCTAATAGAGTCAGGCTTTCCACTGTCCATTCTGGGGAAAAGTGTTTAGCGAGCAAATTTAGCTCACACACAATGCTGCCGAATGGGGCTGAGTGCCGTCCTGTGAATGCAGAAAGGGCTTATCTTAAATACATCTTACAATGGGCCTTTTTGGGTTAATAAGAAGCTCAACTCAAAACTGGTTTATACAATAAAAGTGGTATTTGTTTATGAGACTTAGAAGCCAAAAGCACTGGGCTGGAATGGGATGGAATGCTTGCTTTGGCTGTACACCCTCCTCCAGTCAGCTTGGCACCCCCACCCCACGTTCTGAACAATCAGCTCCCACTACCATCATCTAGCTGCCTCCTTCAAAACCCCTGTGACTCTGCCTGGACCTCGGATCTTCTCTCCCAGCCTTCCCTTTCTGTCTGTGGGTCGCAATGCCAGGACCCTTCAAGACCTGCCTCCTTTCCAGGCCGTTCTGTGAACTGCAGCACTGTAAACCCTACGCATGATTAGCCTAGGTCAGGGTGTTTCACACTGCAGGAACTCAAAACCTCACAGAACCTGTTCTGGGGCCCAGGGCCGGGACATGCAGCAGAATTCAGCTCTGATCCTGGATAAATCCTGGAGTGCATACTCCATTTCCTTGTTTAGTCTCCAGGTGCACGCTCGTCTTCAACCGTGACAATGCCTGGGTTCTATGTCCAGTCGGGCCAGGAAATGAAGAGTGGGACAAGGTTGAACACTACTTTGCCCTGACATAGGCAAAGATGTCCATACAGGAAAGAGAAGTTGCTTTGAGGGTCCCACTAGTCTCTCTCTATCTTCATTTCATATTTATTTTTTAGTATGTGTATTTGTATGTGTGTGTGAATGTGTGAGCAACATGCCATGACGTGTGTGGGGTCAGAAGACAACCCTGGTTGTCAGTTTTTACTTCTGACCTGCTTTGAGACAGTATCATAGCTCCTGTATATGGTGGGCTAGCTGGCCTGTGACTTCTGGGGAGTCTCCTGTCTCTGCCCCCCATTTCTCCATAGCTGGGCAGGGATCACAGATGTGTGCAACTACACCTGGTGTTACGTGGGCTCTAGGGTCTGAACTCGGGTTTGCAGGCTGTGCTGTGTTTTATTTGCGGAGACATCTCTCTCCACACTACCATTTCTTTTCTCTTTTCTTCTTCCTTTTCCTTTTTCTTTTTAATTAGAATCAGAATCTCATTGTATAACACAGGTTGGTTTTCAACTCTCTATGTTCCTGGCTGGCTTTGAACTCACAATCCTTCTACGTCTGTCTCCTGAGCTCTGGGATTACAGGCATGCGCTGCTATGCTCGTTTTGAAACAATGATCCACCTAGAATCCCGCTCTTAAGTTCCATTTCTGACTTTAGCCTAACACAGATGAGACATCTCTGTGCCAGGCCTCACTGTAAACACCCCGAGGATGCAGAGGATTAAGAAATCGATGATGAACTGTTCAGTAAAAGAATCATTTTCCACTGCAGCTAATTACTCCCTAACTTATCTGTTGAGAAAGTTTAGATTCTTCTGTTTTTTGTTCTATTAATAATTTGCAAATGTCACCTGAGGTCATACTTCTACTCCCCCTGCCTCCTCCATCACCCCCCCCCCCCCCCGTTTTCCTTTTACAAATAGTTAGTCTGTTGAAGCAGGATCAGTAGGTATTAAAAACAAGTCTCAAGTGGCCACCTCCTGGGGACAAAGGCACACCGTGTACTTCCACAATTAAAATGTGTTGACAACTGAGTATCAGTGATCAGCGACCTTTTTCTCCCCTGAGAAAATACTGATTAAAAAATTACAGTTCAGGGCTGGGGCTCAGTTGGTAAAAGGCTAGGCCAGTATAAGAACCTGAGTCCAGATCCCCAGCACCTATTAAAAAGCCAGGCGTGGCGGCATATCCTACAGTCCTAACCTTGTTGTGCACTTTCTCTTAACAAGGGAACTAGCTCACAACAGCTCAGGCAGACATAACTGCACACTTACTGTTTAGATCCACCAGGTATGTTGGCAACCTTTAAAAAATTATTAATAACAAATCTCAAGATCCAGATGTGGGGGGTGAATGTCTGTAATTGCAGCACTCAGGAGGCTGAGGCAGGAGCATCACAAGTATGAAGCGTGTAATACACAGTTCCAGACAGTCTTGACTACATAGCATGATCCCACCTCAAAAGTCAATGGATGGGAGAGTGAACAGACAGAAAGCAGAGCCTTGGCTTTTCTCGGGAACTGAGCAATAGTAAACAAGAGTAGGCAGCTGCCTTGGAGTTCAATGCCGAGGCATCGTAACTCAGATGTCTATGTAACTGTCCCGCCTCTTGAGACAGAATTACCCTAAGTGCAGGTTTTCCAAAGCACACGAATGTAGGCATCTAGCTGCTTTCACTAGACAGACACTGCTCTCCTTTCGCCTGGCTTCCTTGACATCCTCACCCTCTTTTGCCTACTCCTTATCTAGCTCCAGGCATTTGGCAAGCTGGTTGGCAAAACACCTGGGCTTTGGCAAACATCTTCATTTCCAATTTTAATGTCTGGCAGAAACAGGTATCTCCAGGGCACCAGGAGACTTGGCCAGCCTTCATTCCCATCCCTCACTATCAGGGTTGGGATCAGCAACCACACGTCCATCACTGGTCTCCTTCGGCAGCTATGGCAGCCCAGGAAACATTCAAAACACCCCGTAAAGAGGGTGAGTTACATCAAGATCCTCTGGCTCATTGTGCTCCAAACAAGAGGCGATGGCCAAGCTCCCACTGTGCTCACGGTGAGCACAGTGAGCCACCACCACCAAGGCACCAACATTCCAGCAGGGAACAAGCCGGAGGAAGCTTTTAGTACAGTGGAGGGTACAAGAAAAAAATAAAAGGCCAAGTGTCACAATGATGGGTGGGGCAAGATTGACACCCTTTTAACAGATACTCATTTATAAGTTTAAAATGGGTGTGCTAACTTGAATGAAATAGGAATAGCGTATCCTGACACGTCAGTCATAATAATGGACAGCTAGGGACAGCAGGAGCGCTTCAGTAATGACTGTCCCCAGCTTCCATTTAGGGTTCTACTTGGCTCCAGAGGTGACACCTAATAAGAATAATGAACCAGTCGACAGCCTTAAGGATAAATGGAGCAAGCAATCTTTTCAGAGGATGCCGGAACAAAGGTTCATATGGCCCAACAACCTACTGAAGACACGCTAAGACCGCAAGAAGAACCATTTTAGAACAGACAGAATGCCTGGGAGCAAAGAAGACACGGAGAAGGCAAGCACAGCCCTTGGTGACACCGCCAAGCTTCACCTGAAGACAACACTATGCCTTTGGATTTTGGTCTCACAAACCAACACCACCATGTTTATTATTTAAGCTAGTTTTCAGTCAAGCTTCTTATTAACTTAATTGGCTTTTTAGTCTCATAAACCAACAAACACTACCTTTATTATTTAAGTGAGTTTTTAGTCAAATTTCTTATTAACTTAGAAAAACTGTTGTAGCTTTCCATCATGGATTAGGGAGGGGCTGATAAGGACCTAAGCCTCCCTGGGGAGCTCTGGGCAGTTAATGGTTGCTGGAGGAGCTGGGGATCATAATCCTCAGTGGGGTAGCCACGGTAAGTCATTTTTGCTCAATTACCCCATGCTCATTCAGGAGCCCTAATTAAATACAGTGCCATACAAAGACATGAAAGTGGAAGAAGGGAGGGGCCGAGAGAATGAGGGGAAACGTGATCAAAGTATCTCCTCTCTCTCTCTCTCTCTCTCTCTCTCTCTCTCTCTCTCTCTCTCTCTCTCACACACACACACACACACACACACACACAACTGTGCAAGATTAAATGCATTTAAAATAATTTTAAAATCCTGTTGTAGGATACATTTAGGATAAACACTTTGCATACTGCTTTGGATAGCACTGCAATAGACCAAAACATCATTTTCTATGAACTGAATTTGCTTGCTAAACATTTTCCCCCAGAATAGTTGATGGGATGGAAAGCTTGGGTCTGTTTTAGATAGCATCATCTTACTACACTGGCAAAGACCCATCTTTTCAAATATTCTTCTTTTTATCCCTTTTGTCTACACCATGGCTTTTGGGGTAGTGAGCCATGCATTTGCAAATGGAAGTAAAGGAGAAAAAAAAAAACCTTCTCCATGAAAGTCAAAGGGAGAGAACTGGTAGGCACTTGGGTCCCAAAGACTGGGCATCGTTAGGAAGATCCCTTAAGAATTAAACAAGATCATTATAACTAGCCAACGGTTTCTCAACTTATTGTTATATCATAGATATAAATGTCATATACTGTTTCTTGAAAAGCATTTGTTCATGCCTGAAGCCTCTGCAGTATGTTTCCACATGCATGACTTCACCGGAACCTAACAACATCCCTGCAGAGTGGGACACATTATAAAATAACTGTAGAACAAGAAAGTGGGTGTCTTAGTTACTTTTTGTACTAGCTATATTGTTTTACCTATCTATCTATTTGTTTGTTTATTTATTGGCTTTTTGAGACAGATTTTTTTTTTTTCTGTGTAGCTTTTGTGCCTATCCTAGAACTAGCTCTTGTAGACCAGGCTGGTCTCGAGCTCACAGAGATTCACCTGCCTCTGCCACCCGAGTGCTGAGATTAAAGGTGTGTGCCACCAACACCTGGTTTGCTTTATTTATTTATTTATTTTGACAACTTGACTCAATCTAGAGTTATCTGAGAAGAGAAAAACACAATTGAGTAAATGCCTCCATAAAATTGGCCTATAGACAACCCTTTGGGGGATTTTCTTGACTAGTGATTGTTGTAGGAGAGCGCAGCTTACCGTGGGTGGTACATCCTGGGCAGGTGGTCCTGGTAAGTATAAAGAAAGCATGTTGAGCAAGCCATAGGGAATGTGGTGGTTTGAATGAAAATAACCTCCATAGATTCGTAAGGAGTGGCATTATTTGGGACGTGGTCTTGTTGGAGGAAGTGTGTCACAAGGGGCTTTGAGGTTTCAAAAGCTCAAGCCAGGCCCAGTGTTACTTCCTGCTGCCTGCCTAACTAGAGGTAGAACTCTCAGATCCTTCTCCAGCACCATGTCTGCCTGCATGCTACCATGCTTCCCACCATGACAATAAAGGATTAAATCTCTGAACTGTAAGCAAGCCCCAATAAAATGTTTTCCTTTATATGAGTTGTCATGATCATGGTATTTCTTTACAGCAATAGAAACCCTAAGACAGGGAGCAAGTCTATAGGCAGCATTCCTCTGCATCCTGTGCTTTGGTTCTTTCCTCCATGTTCCTGCCCTGACTTTCCTTCATAATGGACTATAAACTTACAGCTGAACTAAACTTTTCTTCTTCAAGTCACTTTTGGTCATGGTGTTTATTACAGCTAGAAACCCCGAACTAAGACTTGCAGATGTGACAAAACATCTTACAGAAACAGTAAAAAATAAAGTTTATTTTGGCTTATGACTTTCAAGAGTATCTGTCCATCAAGACAGGGAAGGTTGGCAGCCAGGTTGGCTCTGTTGGTAGCGGCAAGATCGTGGAGTGCAGCTTGTCACAAGTTGGTGGATCAAAAAGCAGAAAGAATCTAAAATGTCTGAAAGACATTTAAGGAAATGCTCAACATCATTAGACATCAGAGAAATGCAAATCAAAACAACTCTGAGATTCCATCTTACACCTGTAAGAATGACCAAGATCAAAAACACTGATGACAACTTATGCTGGAGAGGATGTGGAGTAAAGGGAACATCCCTGCAGTGCTGGTGGGAATGCAAACTGGTACAGCCACTTTAGATATCAGTATAGTGATTTCAGAAAATTAGGAAAAGAGCTTCCTCAAGACCCAGCAATACCACTTTTGGTATATACCCAAAGGATGCTCAATGGTGCCACAAGGACATATGCTCAACTATGTTCATAGCAGCATTGTTTGTCATAGCCAGAACCTGGAAACAACCTAAATGCCCCTCGACCGAAGAGTGAATAAGGAAAATGTGGTACATTTACACAATGGAGTACTTCACAGCAGAAAAAAATAGTGACATCTTGAAATTTGCAGGCAAATGGATGGAGTTAGAGAACATCATATTGAGTGAGGTAACCCAGATCCAGAAAGACAATTATCACATGTACTCACTCATAAGTGGCTTTTAGACATAAAGCAAAGAAAACCAGCCTACAATTCACAATCCCAGAGAACTTAGACAACAATGAGGACCCTAAGAGAGACATACATAGATCTAATCTACATGGGAAGTAGAAAAAGACAAGATCGCCTGAGTAAATTGGGAGCATGAGGACCATGGGAGAGGGTAGAAGGGGAGGGGAGAGAGAGGGAGGGGAGCAGAGAAAAATGTAGAGCTCAATAAAATCAATAATAAAAAAAACAAAGGTTAAAAAAAAGCAGAACGATTGAGCTGGGACCTGAGGGGGATATTCCTTCCAAAGCCCATCCCCAGCAACTCACTTCTTACGGCTAGACCCCTTGTCCCAAACATTGCACAACCACTCTCACCAGCTGTGGACTAAGTTTTTAAACACATGAGCTTGGGGGAGGCATTTATATTCAAACTATGATATCAGGGTCTACAGATACTGGGTCATGCCCACAAGTCAAAAGTTGAGCAGCCGAAACTTGGAAACCCCTGGTGTTCTAACTCAAGTCCAGTGAACCTCTACCCTACTGTCACCTGGTGACTCCTACTCACGGCTGAAGCCTCTGAGGGGGATTGCCTAGAACAGGCCTGGCTGAACACCAACCTGCGGTGTGGCAGCTAGAGACTGGCCACCCCAGCCATCAAGTTCTTGTCTCGGCCATCTGCTGTATCCTCCTGGGGCTGGAGTTAGAGGTGTATGCGGCTGGGCTTGCTTTCTTTTACACCGTGCCGGGAATCCAAAGTCAGGTCCTATGCTTGTGTGGAAATCAATCCCTGAGTCATCCATCTCTGTAGCCCCTGATTCTAGGTTTTCTTCTGATCTTTCCCAAAATTGAGTTAAGGAATGGGAAGATTGGGAGCAAAATGTTTCAGTCTGTACAACCTCTGAAAGGGAGTGTTGGGAGTCATTTTCAGTCTTACAATAGTTATGGTAACAAAAGGGAACTAAATCTACTAAGAGATGATCCAATGACTCGGCGATATGAGACTCACCTAGGAGCACACCTACCGAACACCTCCAACCCTTTGATGTTACCGTCACAGCCACTCCATGATGTGAGTGCACAGGTCACCCTGCACATCTCTATCCTAGGAGAACGCTGGTCACCCAGTGCTGCCTGCGTAATAGTATCTTTCTGCCTGGGTTCCTAGGCTCTGGGTCCGGGGCTGATCATGCTTTTAAAATTCTCCTTAGCTAGCTGGCATGGTGGCACTGGGCTGTAATCCTAGCACTCAGAGGACCTCCACCTTCTCAGCAAGAGGCTTGTAAGGTCAATGCCAAACTGGGGGATACAGTGAGTTCTATGTCAGCCTCGATGGCAAAAAAAGAAAGATCTTATCTCAAAATAAAGGAGGTATTAAAAGCAGCATTCTCTCCCCCTTGATTCCTCATAGAGTTTCTTGCCCATCGTGGTCACGGCTCCTTGCTTTCTAAATCTCAAAGTTTCAGGAACAGGCTTCATGAGGGCAGACTTGGAATTCTGCTTCCTGTGTATCCAAAGCCCTTCTCCTGGGAGTTTCTCCACCAAGACCTACAGTCCTTGACTTCCAGCATGTCCCCAATCCATACAAATGAGCTCACCCAGATGTCACAGCTATGTTAGCATGACTTTGGCAAGTCTATGGTTTCTCTGTACATATCCCTTGTAGGTAGTTTAACTGCAAGGATTTCCTGCTGCCTCCACTCTCCCTTTTAGGGAGAAAGAGGAAAATTCAAGCCCTGGACTTTTAAGGATAACTCTGTGACTATGGGTTGAATTTTCCTATTTCTCACTTGGTGGTTAGCCGCTTACATTATTAACCTCACTCTTGTTTATAATCTACAGGAATAGCTAACTAGAGTAACCCAACACCACAGTTCATTTACAGATCTCTGAAGAAATATTTAACGCCAAACAAAATCAAAACTATCTGACCTTGAAGATGGTGTTCCTCATACTGTAGGCACAGGACACTGATGGCTGTTGGAATTCCTGAAAAGGGTGCACACATAGACCTGGGGCAAACAGAAGGCATTTTCTTGATGCCAGCCCCTCTCAAAATGTCCACTAGATAAGGTGATCTGTGGAACCCCAGAGCCCACAGCTCCTACCTCAGGTTCACAGATGTTTCTTCCATACCCCCAGTTCCCACAGCAGTGCTCTCTCACTCTCTCTTCCTCTCTGCGTGGAGTACACGTGGGTGAGCACACAGAAACCACAATGCCACAGTCCTACTCGATCACCTTCTACACTCATTCCCTTGAGACTTTCACTGAAATTTGAGTTAGGATGTGGTCAGGTCACTAAGCCCCAGGGATCCTGCTGTTCGCTTCATCCCCTACATTCAGTGCTGGGGTTATAGGCACACACACGTCTATGTCTGGCTTCTTATGTGGGTGTCCTCCTGTTTCCTTCACCCCCTATACCTAATGCTGGGGTACAGGCACTCACAGCTCTGTCTTACTTCTTAGGTAAGTGCTGAGGATTTGAGGTCTTTAAGGTTGCACAGCAAATGTTCTTACTCTTTGAGCCACCTCCTCATTCTCTTCTTATTTTTTAATTAATTGTTTTAACAGGTAGGTTCTTGCTCCTGTGACAGGCCCCAGGCCTTAACACAACTGATGCCATGATAGAAGTACCATTTAGATCTTGGAACACAGCATACACACTAAGCCTACAGGCTGCAACACCTGCCAGAATAAAAACAAAGACCTATTCCATCAAAGTTCTGGGAAAGCCCCTAAATGTGCCAACCCTGTGCTGGCTTCTGTATTTCTACTTCTGGCTAAGCTGAGCGGTGTCAAGCCAGGATGTAGTTTTGTGCTTCAGACTTCACCCTGAGAAATATCTCATGACTCCATTGGGGTCCCAAACACCTATTAGGCTTGGTTTGCTAACAGGGCAGTGATTGATTTTGCTTTCTGGATTCTTTTTGCTCTTGTTGTGGTGAGGGACTGTGTGTGTTTGGGAGCAGGGTGCCAGGCATTGAACCCGAAGTTCACCCATACTAAGCACACACTTTACTGCCAGTTCTACCCCTAGTCAATAAAGCAGTTCTGCATATTTCAGGAAATGGCTGAATACATGTAATGCCTGCAAGGTCACGTGAGTTCAGAACCCTGCTGCTCAGGAAGACACCTTCCCAAAATAATTTCCATGCTGTAGTTTCATAAAAAACCTGACTCAGGAGAAGTGTAAAAATAGGTCTAGCCTCCTACACTGCGGAGGAATCAATATGTGTGCTCAAAGATGTTATCTTACTTCAATACTGTTCTCGTTTGTCATTTAGGAAGCAAGTGTGAAGTTGGCTAATAATAACATAATTGTACTAAAAATGCCACTTTTAAAATTAATCTTGTATGTTTGTGGAAAAAAAAAGTTTTCCACTAAAAAAAATGTTACCATACTCATAAAGAACTTTTTGGCTAACTTAGTTTATTGTAATGAGTTTATTAGACTTACTTACTGAGCTTCCTGAGGGGTACCCTAGAGAAGCATGAGTGACCCCAACAACTGTATCATTGAGAAGTCTCATTTAGAGCATCAGGGATGACATTCCCATGGAAACAGCCTCATAGAGTCCCTCAACAAGATTAACTTTTTAAAAAATATTTTACTTTCATGTGTGTGTGTGTGTGTGTGTGTGTGTGTGCGCGTGCATGCGTGTGTGTTGTATATGCTTGTGCATATGACAAAAACGGCTGCTCGAATCTTCTGGATCTGGGGTCCCAGAAGGCCGTGAACAGCTGATGTGGGTACTGGATCTGAACCCCAGGCTTCATGACGGAGCAGCAAGTGCTCTGAGCCTGCTCTCCAATCCCCTCACCAGTTTTTTAAATAGGAGGAAAGCAACATGTAGGCCAAAGACATTATTAAAATTTAAATAGCAATCAAACACTTTACAAGAGATGTGCTCTTTCGTGCAATAACACCTAGAGCTGCAAACTAAAACGCCAAAGTTGTTTGTTCTGTAGTCTGATGCTGACGAGGGGTTTCAGCCTTTTAAAGTTTTGTGCTAGACTCCAGAACACATTCTTTGTGTGAGAGATTAACCTGTCAACAAAAGCAAACTATAGTTTCCCTGTGCTTTATCTCTGCTTACGGATGAACTTTATCTTTGTTTCCATGCAAACAGAGCAAGTGTGTGGATATAGATATGCCGTCTCCTCTAACGTGGATTAAAAGTGAAGTGGAGGCCAGAAGGGGGAACTTGGGTAGAGACCTTGCCTAGCAGGCACGATGCCCTGGGTTCTGTTCTTATCAGCGCATTAAGAATATGTATATACACATTATATATATATATATATATGTATATATATATATATATACATACACACATATATATATATTCTTAAAGGAACAGGGTCTTAAGATTGATAATGAAGGTTGAGGTTGTTTTTATTTATCTTTTATTAAGACTTGAATTTCTGACTTGGTTAAGCTTTCATTATTTATCATGACTGGTGATGGGAAGGAAACCTATTGATCCCTGCAATTGCCCTTAAATTCCAATCAACAATCAGTAACTTAACACAGCAGGTGACATCAAAGGTCCTCAGGACTGACAGCTGTGAAATCTGATCTATACTCTGTCAACAATATTGTAGTCTGGGGCCAGTGAGATGGCTCTGAGAGATGGCTTAGCAAGTAAGGGCGTTTGCTGCCAACTCTCCAATCAGTGGGGTCCACATGGTGAGTGTGGGGACCTACAGTTGTCCTCTGTCCTCTTCACATCTGCTGTGGCACACATGCTTCTACCTCCCCCACATGTGTGCACACAAAACAAACACAAACATAACATAAATACATAACTGTCTAAAATTTTTTAATCAATACTATAGTCTGAGGGAGAAAGGAATGATGACAGCAATGAAAAGTACGCCCTTCAGAGGACAGCACCTAAAAAATAGACGGGAGCCACAGGGAAACCTACGGCCCCTGCCCGTAACCAAAGGCCACCATCCAGGTGACACCCAACACTCCTAGGGTGACTAGGCATTTTGCATATGTGTTTTCTGTTGAAAGGGTGGCTAAAAGAGAGCTGCTTTTTCGTTTGTTTTCTTTTAAAGCAAACAGCGGTTTTATCAGCAATCTCTATTCATACCCTACATACAAGAGAAGGAATACTGGCGCTCAAGTATCAATGGCTGCCAGCCCAGGGAGGCTGTGGGATTTGCAAGAGCACAAAAGAGAAAAGAAGCATTTGTGGGGGAGGCAGCAAAAACTGGTATCACCAGGATTAATGTTAAGATGTGATTTTTCTATTCCGTTGCTAATAGTTCTAAAATCCGGACATGTTCTACAACCCATATGGGCACAGCACACTGGAGTGTCAGTTCAGGCATGCTTCAAATCAAGATAACACTGTTCATGTTTTCCAGTCGCCTTAAGTTTTATACAGGTATGGCTTTAGTTAAAATGTCAATACAATCCAAAAGTGATAGTATGCTCCCAGTTAACATATTTCCTCACAGGGTTAATATTTTCCATATCAATTACACTATGTACGCAACAAGCTAACCGTGGGGTAACCTGGAAACAGTGTCGAGAAGATAGTTCCTTGGGCCAGCAGGACAGTTCAGTGCGTAAAAGCATTTGCCAGGCAAGCCCGATGACCTGAATTCCAGGCCTCACACCCATGGTTGGAGGAAAGAACATGCTCAGAGGTGCCTTCTGGCCTTTACATATACAACTGTGGCATACGGGTACTGACATTCACACCCTTGGTATAGAAATATGCACACATACAATGATAAAATACATTTTAAATAGTTATAGATTCTTTGGGCAGGAATCTCATTTGGAGACAGAGTTTCATATTGTTGCACAGGCCAGCCTCGAACTTGTGGCATTCCTCCTGCCTCAGCTTTGGTATGACAGGTATGAATCAGGTTCTTCAGCTGAAGGGCAATATCCTGGGTCTGAATGAACTTAACACAGTAGATAGAGACAGAATGGGGACATGGCGTGGTGGACTAAATGATTGCTCCAGAGTCATGCGGAACAGAGCTATATTTCAGTTTTCAGTATCCTTGTGGGCTGGCTCACAACTATCCAGCTCCAGGGGATCTGATATCTCTGGCTTCCATGGCCCTGCACTCAGGGCACACGTACCCATACATAGATATATGCTCATACACATAATTAAAAAGAGAAACGTTTAAAAATGATTTTTAAATCTGTGTACCAAAATAAAGTAGGCGAGCCTTGGCATTGGTTGAGTATATTTGTTCAGGCCAATGGAAGTCTGCACTTCCCTGCTTCTCTTGCTAAGGAACACACTCTCTGTGGAGGGACACCTTGCTCAGCTCAGATATAGTGCAGAGGGCCTTGTACCTTCCTCAAAGCAATTTTGTTGACTCCCCATGGGAAGTCCTACCCTCTCTGAGGAGTGGATGGGGGGGTGGGGGCAGAAGTGGAAGGAACGGGAGGAGGAGAGGGAGTGGGAACTGGGATTGGTATGTAAAATGAGAAAAGAGAGTTCTTAATAAATAAATACATACACACATAAAAAACAATTTAAAAAAAACACCCCAGTTCTGTGCAAATGTCAGCTTGGGTGAATGCAGTCTCAAGGCCCACCTCACCCAGGTGAACAGGAGGTGTGTCCAGAGTTCACGAGAAACTTCCGGAGAGATGCTTTCAGAGGACAGGCAGCAGAGACCTCCCTGGCTCCTGCCCTTCTCACCTGCACATGGCTCTGCCTCAGCTGGGTCACTCTGGACTAGGAAACAACATGCTGACATCTGGATAGTACACTCACTGGACAGCGGAGTCTGGGCAGCCAAGATGACCTTCCCACCCTCAGCACTGGGTGACTCGGGAGGACCCTGAGCAGTTGCTTTGGGATGCTTTCCAGGTTACTATCACCCAAGCATGGCCGGGAAGGTTTCTTTCCCCAGGGACTGTCTTCATGGCTGCCACCATTTCCTTCACTCTAACACGTGGGTGCTCGGTGAATTCCCACTGGACGAAGCCACATACATTTGCACACCAGAAAACCTCCATTTCTGTAGTAGGTAAGCCACGCGATGAACGAGGGAGCCTTCTTCCATGGCTCTCTCAATCAGGGCCAAGCAGCTTACTAGACGTGTGGCTGAGAACACTGACAAAGAGCAACTCATGTCAAATACTGAGCTGTCCCTTTGAACCGCGACCATGAGAGCAAACTGTCAGCTCTAGCAACTGGCTTCTGCCAGTAGTAAGTGGTGACAAAAATCAGTGTATAAGACATTGGGCTCTCCACTTGCATGGAACTATAGACAAAATAATTTAAATACTTGAGAAGTATTTAAGACATATTTAGACTAAGAAAACTGTTCGGGCTAAGAGGTAGCTCATTATAGAGAGGATGTTTAGCATGTGCAAAGCCCGAGGTTTCCATGTAAAAACACATATACATAATTCACAGCGTCTCTGAAATGTAAACTGAACAATGTGCTCTATAGTTTATCTGGCAAACCAGCTGATATCAAACCCCCTCCCCCCACTTGTCTTGCTTTGAGGCATTGAATTTTAGTAGATTTGGTTACTTTCTTTGCTTGAGGGCAAAGGAATGACAATATTAAATATTACAATATTACAAGATAAAAGTGTTTGCAGATCCTGAGTCTGTTGCCTAATAAAATGCTCTCATATTCATAGGCAGGGGCCCTCTGTGACCAGAGTCCTCCCTTCTCACAGGGACTTCTAAAGAAGGAGGAGCTGAAGCCACGAACAAAGGACTCAGCAGAAAGGAAGCTTCTGTTGTTGCCCACAGCTGAGCACATCTAGCAAACAAAGGAAGCATTCACCCCCCACCTTGCACCACACCAAATGCTTGAACCAACCCCATGCAGAAGACAGAATGGATGGAGATGAAATCTGATCAGTCTAATCCTGCAATTATGAACTTCTCTTTCCTCTTTCCTTCTCTTTGGCTCCTGGGAGAGGTGATGAAAAGACACAGCAAAGGGGGAGGAGAGCAGGGGAGGAAACTGGCACGAACAGGTCTGCTCTAGGCAAACACCATGGAGAACTGGACAAGTAAGGGGTGGCTCTGGCCTGGGGAGGGACAGATGCATAGCATGGAAGGACAAGCAACCACAGTGCTGTGGGGGGAAGTCCTGTGACCCTCAGCGCCCAGAACACTGAGTGTTCAGCACATGGTTTGATGGACAGCAGGGAGCAAACAGTCCTGGGGGCAGGGGGACCATAGATGGCTTCCCAAGTGAAGCCACATCACACTGAAGGGGGGTGGGGGGGAGAGCAATGTAACTAGCCTGTGTGCTTGAGCCACACATGTATGGAAGACAGCAGCCCAGGCAGGTGGCCAGTAGCAAGATCTGGACCAGGTACAGACAGATATGTCTGGTTCAGAACTGAAGCCCAAGTAGGGAAAAGATGATTTGGGAGGACAGAGATGGATGTCTGGCCCATTTTTCCTCTAAAGGGCAAACTGAGGGAAGGAAGGACCCAAATGAGACTAAGGAAAAGATGGCACCCTGGCAAGTGGAGGAATGCCAGGTTAGAATGCCAGAAGGAGGACAGCAGACCAGGAACTCTGGATTAGACAAGAAGGGTGTGTGTGGCTGGGACAGAGGACGGGTAACACAGAAATAAGACATATATATGGGCTGAGCCATACGAGAGATGGAGAGTAGACAGCAGTTGTCCTGGTAACAGGATAAAAGGAATTAGGAAGTCGAGTGTTATCCATCACATGTTCTTTCTTGGGGCAAGAGAGGCCTCAAGAGATGAGGCCACAGGCAGAGAGGTAGACAGTATTCCAGATGAACAGAAGAAAGGCGATACCAGAAGTGACCAATCCAGGTGCCTTTGCAACTTCCAGAGCCCCTGGTGCGGGGATCTGACATGGCCCAGCCGTGTCTGCAGCCCTGGATGGGGTTTGGTGAGTCATTTTCCCACGGAGGGTATGGAGGTAGGTGGTTCATGAGGTAAAGGACGAGGGGACCCAAATGCACTTAATTCACTTAGAAACACACACTGAAACAAAAGCCTCTCAAAGAGGAAAATTAGATTCATTGAGATCATTGTTTTAAGGGCTCTTCTAAAGTTCACAGTAGAGGCTGAGAGGGTAGCCAAGAATCCCCAGAGACATAAGTTACTCAAAGGTCACTGGGTGGCAGTGCCTGAACTCTTAGTACACAGGGACAAAGAGGCAGCATGCAGCCAGGGAAAGCTGGCCACTCCGAGATCTAGCCCTTCTGTATTAAAAAAAAAAAAGTAGGGGTAGAGAGATGGCTTGATGGTAAAGAGCATGTGTTCTCGCAAAGGACCTGGTTCAAGTTCCAGCGCGTACATGTCTATTCAAAACTGTCCTTTACTCCAGTTCCAGGGTGCACACGATACAAACATACACGTGAGCAAAACACTCCTTCACATAAAATAAATAACTTTAAGCATTAAAAAAAAAAACCCAATCAAACAACAGCAAAGAGAATCTCAGGACTGGAGAGATGACTCAGTAGCTGAGAGCACCTGTTGCTCTTGTACAAGACCAGGTTCAGTTTCCAGAACCTACCTGGTGGCTCACAACCATCCACATCTCCAGTTCCAGGTGAGGCCACCAGACATGCATGCGTCTGTGCATGTCTGCACCACACATGTGCAGGCAAAACACTCAGATACATAAAGAAGTAAATAAAACTATAATAAGGTAAGCTATAGATACAGCTATATCTCAAGGACTGCATCTTGGAGTCAGAGAGTGGATTATGATTTCTTCATGGCCCCCTCCCCAGCATGCACGGAGTGACTTTTCCAAAGCGCCATTTGCACAAAACTAGAAGCACGAATGAATCAGAAACACGCAAGGTTTACAGTTGAAGAGAGTCGTGACCCACTTTGAAAGCATAAAGGGCGGTCCATAAATGCAGATTAAAGACGAAGCAAAGTGCGCAACTTGTCTCGCTAAGGGTCATGGAGTGTTTTAATCATGATATAGTAAACATTTTTATAATAGGATGTAAGTCAGCAAGTGAATACTTACCAAGGGGAAAATATGCAGGGTCTTTCCAAGGCTCTTGCGGACCTTGGTCCCTTTAATGCACCAACTCACATACCTGGCTTGAAGCTAGGCTTTGGATGAGGTGAAGAGCAGTGTCCCAGGGTGAATGTGTACCGCAGAAGGAGTGGCTTGTTTGCTGTTGCCAGGTGCAGGAGCAGCATCACAGTGTACGCGAGGAGAACCATGGATTGTGTCTTAGACCTGCCCAGTCTGTTGCTACACATTGGGATTTCGTGTGCAGAGCGGACAGCCCCAGGGGTCAGTGGCAATTTATTAAGACTTTCACTCTCTCAAGGACCCCACAAGACCCACGGACTCATTCATAAGATCTGCAGGTGATTGACAGGCACGTGAAGTGCATGTGACAATGGCACTGAAGAGCAAGCCCAGATTTTTGTATAATTACCCTCCAGCCGAAGGCAACATGAGGGACAAGTAAGGGGGGAGAAGTTACCCTGCAGTGCTCTTAATACATTAAGTGGGTTTATAACTTCTGTTAGATTTTAAATATAATGCTGTTTTCCTTTTCTTTATCCATCGGTATCATTTATTAATTTTAGTTTTTGAGGCAAGATCTTGTGTAGCCCGGTCTGGCTTCTAACTGTTCTTTCTCTCTTGTGTCAGCTATGTTAAGAGCCTGGACCATCATGTTTAACTCAAAAACCTTAATTTTTATTTTATTCAAAAATTTTGTTGGAGTGTGTGCAGTGTATGTATGTAAACATGTTTGTGTGTGTGCATTTGTATATGTGGGTGCACTGGTTTGGTATGGAGTTTAAGTGGGTGCATTGGGTAAGTATGTGTGTTTAGGGGGTGCGTTGGTTAGATATGTGAGTTTAGGTGGCTGCACTGAATGGCTGCATAAGTATACATATGCACGTGTGTATGAGGAAGTCAGAGAGTGGTACAGACCAGAGAGTGGTACAGAGCATCTTCCTCAGTCACTCTCCCCCTTACTCTTTCGAGACAGGGTTTCTCAAAGAACCTGAGGCTCAGCTTTCAGCTAGGTTGTTTGGACAGGGGGCTCCAGGGATCTTTCTGCCTTTGCTGCATGCTGCCATTTGGGAGTTCTGTCCCCTTTCTTTCCATAGCAGTATTTCCTATATAGGGGACATAGCTTTAAGGTTAACAGTAGCTGGTCTGCATTATATTTTTCCTTTCCGATGATCGTTGCTAACTGATTTTTTTTAGCAAACCTGGTTTTTCACCACATGCCATCAAGTCACTTAGAGCACTATCAAGAAAATGAAATGTACTTAGGCTGCTCGCACAGCCGCACACCTGTAGACAGGTGTTTTCAACAGGTCTAAGCACGTATTTCCCACCTGGAATGGCAATCCTGCTAACCGAATAGAGGCCTTCGTGCACTAAATATAAACTTAGACGGTGGCAATCATGTGTCACTTTCCAGTGCCTGTCAAACAGGGCTCCATGAATAATAGTAAAAGCAAGACTAATGACCAGCACTTAGGCACTGGCTCTCCCTGCAGTGCCCTGCTTCCTCGTCGACTCCTCCAAGACAAGAGAATGAAAGGAGCCCAGTTCACTCCTGATTGCCAAGAGGCCATGCCCTACATGAGCTGTTCCCTCCTGGGCATCATCCACAAAGGCCCCCAAAGGAGCCCTTCCCCTGGAGCCGAATCCTCCTTCACCACCACCAAGACACTAAATACCAGCTTCTTCACCACAAATATCTGGAGACTTAGGAAGGCAAACACTGCACAGTTGATAACTCTTATATAAACTGGGCCCGGCAGCTTCACTCAACCATTTTATGGTTTCCAGGGAACCCTCGAGCCTGCTTGAAAGGGGCTGAACTTTCTGTGCCCTTCTGTTAGCTGTGATGTGGACACTTCCCAGGGAACTCAACGGAAAAGCCAAGAACAAGAATGAGGAAAGAAAGAGATCAGTCGCCAGTCACTGGGACAACAACTAATTACATTCTGAGCAAATGACGCGTCACGAGGAGAGGCCAGGGCCGAGGGAAGTACAAGAGCAGGACGCTTTGATGTTAGAATATCGGGTTGAAGATTAATCAACCAACAAGCACAAATAGACAAAGAAGATTTATAGTGACTTGAAAGAGGAAGACCAAGCAGACAGGGCAACGAGGTCACGGACTCAGACTGCCACGCACTACCCACTGAGTTGACGAGGAACCTTAGCAGTTGGCTACTCTGCAGAAAAGGAGAATGAAAACAAAGCATTCTCTCTCCACTCATATGTGTATGCTTCTGCATGAGTCTCACTATGCACACGCCAGTGTGCCTGTGGAGGGCAGAGGACAAAGCTGAGTGGCAGTCCTTGCCTGTCACCTTGCTTAACACCAGCTCTACGGATGATCGCTGCTGTGTACCCAGACTAGCTGGTTTGAGCGTTTCTGCTCAGGCTTCCTTACTCACCACAGGAGGCTTGGTATTACAGATGTGTGCACTGCTACATCGGGCTTTTCAGGCAGGTTCTGGGAACCTAAATTCAGATCTTCACACTTCTGCTGCAAGCACTTATCCATTGAGCTACCTTTCAGACCCCCGCCCCCCCCCCGTACTATTATTTCTGTAATAGTTCATAATGTATAAATGTAGACATCTTGGCAGTGGAAGATGTCAGGATGTCAAAACATTCATACTCCATCCAAATACACTTCAAACAAATAATATTATGGCCCATGGAAAGGGTGTCTCTCTCCCCCACATGACTAATTGGAACCCCTGCTGGAGCTATGCTGCCCCTCCCCCACCCCTCCATTCCCCACTCACTGTCTTCCATCCTGTCTTATGCTCTCTCCCCCTACCCCGGCCATCCTTACCATTCCCCACTCACTCTGTATGGCATGCTCTTACCAACAGTGCTTTTATCCCACTTGGATTCTTTATTATTTTATTTTTTTGTTTCCCTCAAGAGCGCTTCAGTTCCTAGAAAGCAGGGACTAGGTGTTAATTTTCGACATCCCCAGAGCTGGGATATGCCAAGTGACTGCTCACACTTCCATGACCCTTTGAGCTGTGCTGAGAAGCAGCAGCGCGTGCCTGCCGAGGAACTATGTGTCTCAGAACAGTCGCCCGTGTAGAAAGTGGGTGCTTAAGCCATGGAGGCAGTATGTGTGAGACAGGACAAGAGACACATGTGGAACTGCCACCTCCACCCAGTGTACCACAAGACCTCAACTCACGCTTTTCTCATTAGGAAAAGGACTGACATCTTTCGGATTGCTGTAGGATGGTGAGGCGCAGAACAGGTTATGATGTGGAGGTCTATCAAGGACACCATGCACACTTACAATATTGATGCAGACATTTTGTTGGCCAAAGTACATAAAGTACTTTGACATATTTTTGTGTCAGACAAATAAACAAGGCTCACAAGCCACAAGGAAATGAACAGAATAAAGTTAGAAGTGTCTGACTCAGAGTCTTGCTAACCCCTTCTTTTGTGGACTTGAAGGAGTCTGAGTTTAGGGAGAAGTCCCACTCTAGAATTTATTTTTTCTAATGTGTGCACATGAATTAAACCCCTGCTTCAAAACTCCAGCAAGCCCTCTCTTGTTTACTTAGCATACAGGAGGTAGCGATGGAGAATGCCCACCTTCAATAGTTAATGCAGTGTCTACCCCATCTCATTCCCACTAATCTGTTAGCACTGTTAACAGCATAGGCAGTGGTTTTATTTTTTAATTTAAAAAGGCAAACAAGAGTCCAGATGGTGAAGAAAACCTTCACAGTCATGGGGAAAGCATACAATAAGAGCCTTTCATTAATTTTCAGTCCAACGAAAAGCCCAACTTCCAGACTCCAAGTCAATTCCACAGAAGACACAAATGTACATGAAAAGCCCCTCAGAAGCTGCGCATGGTGACACCTGGAACCCTGGCACCAGGAAGCCTAAGGTCAGGAGTTCAAGGTCAATCTGGCTGTACTGTGAGACACTGATGGGGAGGAGGTAAAGAGATAGATGAGCAAGGGGCTCACTCCCCCTTTCATCTCATTACCATTCTTCAAGTCTACAGCAAAAGAAAACAAAGGTGTCTGTAAAGCCACGCCAGGGCTTGCACTTTGTGCCGAGCCACTTAGAGAGGAAAGTCTTCATTTTGATGTTGCCACGCTGAATCCTCTGGACAAATGTGGACTGAGGGGCTCCCCACGCGGGCCCGGGAGGGAAGCTGCTTGCTAAAAGGGCTCTCTGTGCTCTGCCAGCTGGGCTGCTAACTCGACCAGACTGTACACACAGTGTCCTCCATCCTCACTAGTTGCATGCATTGACTTTTCCATCCCTCAGCCATATGCCTTATCACATATGCAAAAAACATGGAGAGCAGATGGGAGGAAACCAAGAGCAGAGCTGGACCAGCAGGGCAAAAAGCGGAAAATCCCTTTCAAAGGCGGCATCCAAACCCTTCCCCTCCAAACTCAGACTCAATGGGGATGCTTAGAAAACCATGTGACAATACGCATAAGTAAGTTCTTTCACACCATCCGGAAAGAGCCAGTGCTGTCATCTCATATTATAATATTTAGAATAATAGATTAACATTTTTCTAACGTTGCTTTGCTTATCTAAGTGGAAATAATGACAGATTTCCTCCGTATCAGACAAGAACGACCCAGACTTCTACATAGAGGGCAGGATAGCGGCTGACTTTAGGTGACTCCAAGAGAAAGTCAGAATAGGAAACAAACAAACAAAAACAACAAAAAGACCTCTTCCAATGAGATAATGAGAGGAGGAGCTCTGGACTCTATGGAGGAAGTGACAAGGTGAAGAGAGGAGTGGAGAACAGGAAGAAAATGACAGGACAGCAAGTGACAGCAGCTCCTCAGCGGGGCGGGGAAGCACAAGCCGCATCCAAAAGCTTTGTTTTCTTTGTGTCCATGCATTTGTGTGTGTGTGTGTGCGCACACAGAGACGCACAGACACAAATACATGCAATGAAACTGACAGGGAAATAAAGGCATTTCAAGAAATCACAAATCAATGCGATCCATGAACACCAGAGCAGCCCTGGCGAGGATCTTACATGAGTATTCCACACAGTGTGGAAAGACAGTGTCAGCTACCGGAGTGCAGGAAAAGACAATTTTGAAGAGGAGCAAATGGATGAAGGGAACTAGGAAAGACTCTGTCGTGCCTCACATAGCAAAGCAGCAAATTCCTGATACTAATTTGGAGACGGAACAGAAGAAGCACTCCAAACAATATAAAAACAGCCAGGAGAATTAGAGGAAACCATAAGCTGCTCTCATTAGTAAACTTAAATGTAAATGGCCTCAACTCACCAACAAAAAGATGCAGACTTGAAATCTGGATTAAAAAACTAGATCCAAACATCTACTGTCTCCAAGGTAAAGATGGCTACTGACTGACAGACCGACAGTCAATGGATGGAAGACATCTATCAAGGGAATGGAAGCTGAAAACAAGCTGGGGCTCTGATTCTTATGTCTGATAAAGTATACTGAAGACCAAAATCAGTCCGAAGAGATAAAGAAATTAACTACATAGCAATAAATGGAGACATCCATTTAGAGGGCTTAATAACTATACACATATGCACCAAATGTTGGGGTTCTGAATTTTATCCAACAAACACTAATGGACATCAAAAGTCAGACAGGTTCTGACACAATGACCGTGGGTGATTTCCATTCCCTGCTCTTACCTCCAGAGAGGTTGGCAAAACTAAAAATTAACAAAGAAACTTTTAGAAATATTTCCTAACACGAGCTCTCTGCCGTCACAAAAATCCCAATCAAGCCAAATCAAAAGAAGCCAAATTAAAAGATGTCCAGGTTTAATAGGACTCTTGCGCTCTCGGGTGCCCCCCCCCCCCCGAGGGGAACCGGGAAGCCGCAACGCAACCACGGTATCCTTTTTTGTTCAGTACTTCAAGACTAATTTGCAATGTCCAAATATTCTGGATGTGTGATTTTCCACTGGTTAGTGGCCCACTTACCAGGAACCACATAGCGAAACCTGTCTCTTCTGGTAGCTACACAAATAGAGATGAAAGCCGGGGAGGGGTCACTACAGATTCCATTGCAACTCAATCACTGGGGAATACTTGGAAAACTTATATTCCACACATATTGAAAAATAAAAGAGAAACAGATAAATTCCTAGACATAGATTACTCATCAAAGGTGAACCAAGAGGGCATAAGCGAAATCAGCTCACCCATTACAATCAGTGAGATTTGCAGCTCTACTATGAAGTCTTTCAACAAAGTAAAAAGAAGAAAAAAGGACTGGAAGATTCACCATCCAATTCTAACAAACTTTAAAACGGGTGGCGCAGCCTTGCTCTTTAAACTGATCATAAAATGGGAAGGGAGGGAACACTACTTACCCCACTGCGTGAAGCCTGAAACTAAAACCAGCAGCAACACAACACCGAAGACTACAGACCTGTTTCCCCGGGAAACACAGATGCAAACTGAATCCAGAAATGCACTAAGAAATCCACACACCGTGACCAAGTTGTTTCCAAACCAGAGACGCAAAGTTATTTGAGCACATACACAAATCAATAAATAATACCGAACATCAATTTAATGACAGAAATCACAAGAGTCTTTCCAGAAAAGGACTTTGTTGAAGTTCAACATCCTTTCATGATAAAAGTCCTGAAGACACGGGACATAGAAGGTATATATCTAAATATAATAAAGGCTATATATATGATGAATCTTTAGTTAACCTAAATACAGAAATACGGAGTATACATATTTTCTCTAAAACTTGAAATGAGACAAATGTGTTTACTCTGTTCACTCTTATCCAATATCAATGTCTCAGGGCAGGAAGACAAGGAAGAAAAATATAGACAAGAAAAGTAAAATTATCCTATCTAGGGAAACACGATCCAATGCTTAAGACTCCAGTGACTCTATCAGAAAGCTCTCAGAATTGATAAATACTTTTAGCTAAGTAGTATGCTACAAAATTGAGAAGAATCAGTATCATTTTCTATATCCTAATAAAGAATATACCAAGAAAATAGAATGGAAAATCCCATTTATTTTATTTTTTTGCTTGGTATTATTATGTTATTATTATTATTACAAATTTTCACCTTCTCCCCTCCTCCCATTTCCCTCCCCCTCACCCCCCTTCCCTCCCCTCTCCATCTCCAGTCCAAAGAGCTGTCAGGGTTCATGCTCCATCAGTCCCAGTGAAAATCCCATTTATAATAGCCGAAAAGTACCTATGAATCCTGTTTATGGATCGGCAGAATTGGGAAATGACTGTATTACCAAAATTGATCTACATATTTAATGTAAGCTATTTCAGAACTCGAATGGCATTCTTCACAGAAACAGGGTAAAAAAAAATCCCATAATTCATATGGAATCACAAAAGACCCTAAGCAGAAAGGATAATGTATCACACCATCTGATCCCCAATTATATTACAGAGTCTTGGTAACAAAATAGCATGCACAAAAGTAGGCATGTAGATCAGTGGGCTGGAACGGAGGATCCAGAAACACACCTGGACAAATAACTTTTGACAAAGATGTCAAAAACAAATAATGGAGAAAAGTACCCTCTTCAACAAATGGTTCTGATAAAAACTAATTTCCACACATAAAGTAACGAAGCTATTACAGATCCACATAGCTTACCCTGGACAAAAATTAATTAAATATGGATGAAAGGTCTTAGTGTTAGCAAGACCTGAAACATTGGGATTGCTGGAGGGCAACGCAAGGAAAACACTTTAAAGATGTGGCATGGGCAAGGGCTTCCTGAAGAAGACCCCACCAGCACAGGGATGAGCCTAAGAACAGGCGAGGTGACTGCATGGAATTTAAGACGCTTCCACACAGCAAAGAAACAATCGCCAATGTGAAGAAATACCATACAGAATGGGAAAAAAAAAGCCAAAAACAAACAAAAAAATTAACTGTCTACAAATCAGACAGGAATTAATATCTAGGATATATAAAAAAGCACAAAGATTAAATAGCAGAAAGCAAATTATCTGATCAATAAATGAGCTAAAGAACTGAACAGACAGGTTCCCCAAGGGGAAAATGGCCCTAACGTGTGCATCATCCTTAGTCGCTGGAGAACGTGAACTGATGCTGTTCTGAGACCCCATTCACCTCCTTCAGAAGGGCCATCTTCAGAAAACAAATGACAATAAATGCCGGTGAGGACGTGGGGAAACGGGAACCATGTAAACTTCTGCTTTGAATGTAAACTTGTGCAGTCAGTATGAAAATCACATGCAGGCTTCCCAGAAAACTAAAAATAGATCTCCATATGGCCCAGCTATACCCCTCTTGGCTATCCACACAAAGGACTCTAAGTCTACATACCACAGGGATCCTTGCACAGTGTTCATTGCTACACAATATCGAGGAAACGGAACCTGCCTACATCTCCATCCACAGATGAATGATAACGCAAGTGTGGTACACAGACATAATAGAATTTTATTCCGCCATAAAGAAGAGTAAAATCATGACACCTGCGTAAAAATGAAAATCATTATGTTAAGTGAAACAAGCAGGCTAAAAAAGATATGCTGCATGAGTTCTTTCATAATAAGGACCTAGATTTAAAACTATAAGTATACACACATATACTTATATATGTATATATATATACATATTTTGTATGTGTGTGTGTGTGTGTGTAGGTCATGAAACTAGAAAGTGATCAGCAGTGGGAGGAAGAGATCTTAAGCAAGGGGAAAAGAGAGGGCAACAAAATAAAGTGTAAGAGAGACTATTTAGGTAGTGGAAGGGAGCCAGCGAGGGGTGGGCAAAAGGCCAGTGTTGGGGGGAATGGGTTAAAATCAAGCACATGTGTAATGATGTCAGATTGATTAGCAACTCCAAGACAGGACTTCCTGTCACTTTAAATCCCAGGTATGTGTAGGACTGCACAGGAGAAAGGAGCTGAAGAGCATGCCTCATGAGTACTGACGCAAGAAAACGGGTTATGCTTGAAAAAAGAAAACCCTCTATTTTATAAATACTGTCTTAATAACAAACAACAGAGGACTATTTATGACACTAATCCTACCTGTCTACGCAAAGTCCAAAGAGGCCAGACAAAAGGACACTGAGAACTAGCCCCACTGGAAAGACAATATATATAACTCTGTGTGTAGGGCTGTTTTCTCCATGCAATTTCTAAAAGTAGGAAGCTCACAAACAGAATAGTTAGGAAAGACTCCACGAAATTAGAAAGAAGAGCTGCAGAGAGAAGAAACTGATTCCAGCACCCACTTCTTCCTTAATCCAAATATGGCTGACTGCAATAGCTCTTCCCACCTGGATGGGTATAGTCACCAGAAAGGCCAAGTACATACATGGTGACTCAGAATTAATGCGATCAACTCTGGGCACTGTCTTTGTAAAAGCCCCTAGGACAGCAACAGTGAGGTGAGTGCATGCTGAGCAGAGGACTGATGGTTCTGAGGGTCAGGATGGTGCATGTGTGAGGGTAAAACCACTGCAGTAACCCATCCAAATCACACTGTGCTGGGGTAACCCCCCCACCTTCCAAGTGTCACTAGGGCTATGCATTCAAAAGTGGGGGAAGTCATGCTTTTGAGGCAATGCACTTGGCAGCATGGTGGCTACAAGTCTCAGGGGAGGTCCAAAGAAACCCTAGCCTACGCAGGGGCTGAGTTAGATCTCCAGCACGTCACTTCTCTGCCTCCCTCTGGGGGACACTATGCAGGATGTCAGCCTTGCTCTGGTGCCTTCAGCTTTGGCTCGGGAGTTGCCACTGGTATCATACAGGAACATACCTACAGACATCAAGCCGATGACACAAGGGGAGGAAATAAGGAAACAGTCACACTCTGCCATCATTCTAAAGGACGAACCCAGTCTCTGGGGATAGCTGCATAAATCTCAAGACATTTTACGTCTTACGGTACACCATTTCCTGGCCCCTCAAGACTGGACCAAATCTTCTGCCTTCTGTTCTGGATACACTTAGAACTCTATTATCTTAACTTTTCAAAGCTACTAGAATGTTTTAAAGAACTGACTCATTGCACTGACGACCCAGAAGGGTTCACGAAGACTCCAAATAATTTCTAGAAACTGCATAGGCATGAAGAGATCTTGATTCTTTTTGAGGGTGGGAACTGGCACCCCTAGGTGGCATGTGTCTTTGAAGAAAGAACACAGCACTGAGACAGCCACAAGCTGCCTCTGTCCCGCTGCCTCTCCAACCTAGATGAGGTCACACACAGGTGCATGCGCACATGCGTGTGCATACATGCTCTTGTAAACCTACACCCACACAACAGTTTACCAGACAGGTGTGTGATGAAGTGATTCTACATGATGAGACAAGAAAGTCACCTAGATAATTTGATAGCATTACAGAACTAATTAAAAATCAAAGAAAAAAATAAACATTTACACTCCCATATCATTGAAAATAAGTGTAAATTACCTAAACTTGAATTTTAGTTTCTAAAAATGCTTCAGCACATCAAAAACTCAATCAATTTAAATACACTACATATATTTTCATCAAATATATATATAAGATACATGTCCTCAAAAAGCTAAAATTAAAAAAAGAACAATTACAAGTATTGAGAGAACAAGAGAACAGTTTGTACATTTTAAAAGAAAGATTATAAAGATAAAATCAATTTTTTAAAAAGTTCTAGAATTTTTCTTATGAAAGTAAACATTTGCCTAAACAAGCAATCCTCTTTCAAAAACATTCTTGCACAAGTTTATGTGTGCATATATGCATTTGTGTATAAGTATATAAATGTCAAAGTGTTTGTGCATGCGTGTATGTGCTTGTGCTTGAAGGTAAGGGGGAAACTTTGGGTGTCATTCTCAGGAACATCATCCACTTTCTTTGAGAAAGAGTCTCTCACTGGGCTAGAGTTCATCCACTGGTCTAGGCTGGCCGGCCAGCAAGCCCTCGAGAACATCTGGTCTCCACTTCCCCTGTTCTGGAATTATAATTACATATATTTTTATGTTGGTTCTGGGGACCAAACCCAGGTCCTTGGCAAGTACTTTGTTAACTGAGCCATCCTCCCAGTGACTTGTAAGTATAGTCTCAAGGGAAATGAAAACCATGCACACAAAAGAATTTTGTAAAATGTTCATCCAAACCACATTTACAGACAAAGCTAGAAATGATGAATACTGTCTTAGTCAGGGTTTCTGTTGCTGCAGTGAGACACTGTGACCGAAAGCAAATTGGGGAGGAAAGGGGTTTATTCAGCTTACACATTGCAGTTCATTACTGAAGGAAGTCAGGACAGGAACTCGAAGAGGGCAGAAGCTGATGCAGAGGCCATGGAGGGACACTGATTGCTAATGGCTTGCTTCCTCCTCATGGCTAGCTCAGTCTGCTTTCTTATAGAACCAAGGACCATCAACTCAGAGATAGCACCACCCACCACGGGCTGGAGCCTCCTCTATCAGTCACTAATTAAGAAAAATGTCTTACAGCCAGATCTTACGGAGGCATTTTCTCAATTGAGGTTCCCTCCCTGCAGATAACTCTAGCTTGTGCCATTTGGCACAAAATTAGCCAGGACAAGCACCCATCAGTAGAAGAATGGATGAGCAACCTACAATAGCTATAGAATGGAAAACTGGCAACAAGGAAAGAAATGACTGTATCGCGATCATCTATAACATGGTAGATCTCAGGATTGTTCTCACGAATAGCAGATGTCAGAATATGGTCTATCTAGTCTTGTTTACTTAACGTTCTAGGAAAACAGCAACAAAATAATCTATGGTAGGAAAAGTACCAGAACCAAGGATGCTCTCGAGTGTCAGGAGCAGGGACTTGCTGGGACAAAGAACGAGGGACTTCCTGGAGTGATGATAATTTTGGTTTTTTTTGTTTGTTTGTTTTTTCGAGACAGGGTTTCTCGTGATGATAATATTTTATACCTTGAAAGGGGCTCGAGGTGCACAGGTATTTGCAAATGTTAAGCAAATCATATATTTCCTCATATTTAAATTTGCCTAAGAGAAAACTAAATACTCAACACTAAAGATATACATGCTGAAGTACTTGGGGGGAAAAGATGACTGGTACCAAAGACATGTTCATGCATTTTTAAAAAATCAAGATTAATGGATGGAGAGGACAGTGTGTCGGTAACAGGCAAGTAAAGCAAACTCGGTAAGGTGTCGACTGTAGAATCTAGTGTGTTTGAGTACTCAGTATAACATCCTTTACATGAAGCAGGTTAGAAAACAATTTTTTGCTTACATAAAACCACCATTTCTATAAGAGTTAATTTTGGGGTCATTGTACAAGCAAAAGGGAAGTAGAAAGTTTGTTTTAGAAAGAAAAAGGTTAAGTTTTTGTGAGCATATACAAACACTGATCGCCGCGGTTCTTCACACGCGGAGCAGAATAGAGTTTCTCCTCACTCTGCAGAGAGAAAGGCAACTCCTTCAGCTTCAAGGATCCATCTGAATGCTTTAGAGGGGCCCACATACTTCCTGACCCCACCCCACAACAGTCAGGGTCAAACACATTTCTCTAGTTATGAAAACTGTTTGTGAAACGCTAATGGGCTTTGAAACCAAGCCAGAAGATTCTCCCAACCCACAATCGCACCCTGCTCTACAGACCTCCCTCAAGGGCCCCTGGGAGCTTTTTATATGACTTTCTTATCTGTTCTCCACATCTGGATCCAAGCTTAGCTCTTAGGAGCAGCTCAGCCAACGTCTGTTGAAGGTCACTTTCCATAGGTCACAGAGGGGCCACACAGATGATACTTGTTGTCTGTCTTCATAAAAATCATCTGTACCATTAAGAACCTCTTATTCACACTGGCAAAGTATGATGATGGAAATTGCATAAAATTAAATCTGATCCCCCCCCCCCACCAGTCATACAGCAACACAGTCTGAGGGTAAGGGTGGGGCAGCCTCCTGTGACCCAGCGGATACGAATCTCTGTGTGGTTTGGGGAAAGTGGTTTGCTGCTTCTGCCCCACATTCTTTTTCTATAAAATGAGAATAGTGTACATTCTTAACTAAGGAAAATGATACGTTGAGGGGCTGGGGAGATGGCTTGGTTGGCAAAGTTCTTTCTATATAACATGAGGCCCTGAGTTCAAATCCCCAGAACCCATATAAAAAGCCTGGTTGTACCAGTTGCCACGTGTGACCCCAGAGCTGGAGAGGTGGAGACGGGGGAATCCTTGGAGACTCACACGATGATAACCCATGAGATTGTACCACATGGTAGCAAGCACCTAACCATGCTAGCCTATCACCGTTACTTTTTCCTATGAGGGTTCCTGTTTCTAATACACTGGTAAAATACTAAGTGTGATGGAAATACCATAAATATTTACAACTACGAGAATTTAATAAATCACAGCTAATTTCTAAAGCCTCACTCTAAGTGCTCAGGTCAAAAATTAAAAATTCAAAAAAGAAAGAAAAAAATCAATTTTAAATGTACCACTTCTATGCACAGCTTTCGGTATCATATAAGCCACCTTATGTTTTTCTTGTGTGTGTCTATGCTGAATTCTGAAGTCCCCTGCCCCCAAACACTTCCCGAGAAGAGTAGGAAACACATGTGCTTAGCAGTCAGGGTTTGCACCTACAATGACCCCTCAGGCTTATGCTTTGAATGCTTGTTTCTTAGTTGGCCACATTGATGACAGGCTGTGGAGTCCTTGGGAGGTGGGGCCTGTCTGGCAGAAGCAGGTCACAAGGGGTCTTTGAAGGTGACAGGCCAGCCCTTGCTCTGGCATGAACAATGCGTCACGTTCCCACCACCGCTGCAGACTGAGCGGCCCTACTCTCCTCCACCCCATCATAATGATTTCAGTCTCAGAAATCATCAGCCAACATGAACCTCTCTTTGCTTAAGTTGATTCTGACAGGTATTTTAGTCATAGTGGCACAATACTAACCAACATGGCCGTTTTCGCCTTCTTCGAAATACCTAGTCTCAGGATAGACAGCCTCTGTTCTCTGACGCAGACAAGATCCAGCCCATACCATAGACGCACAACCTGACACCCACACCCTTATCTCTCTGAGCTCTACAGCTACGTCATGACAGAGCTGAGAAGGTGGCTAAGTAGGTAATGTGCCTGTCATACAAGCACAAGGACCCGATGTCTGGAACCCCAGAAGCTATGCAAAAAGTGAGACGCGGTAGCATGTGTCAGTAACTCCAGAACTGGAGGGGTAGAGACAGGCAGACTCTGGGGGCTTGTGGCCAGTCAGTCTAGGTGAAACAGTGAATTCCAGGTTCAGTAAGATACCCTGCCTCAAAAAATAAGCCATTGATTAGACGCCTGATGCTGGCCTCTGACCTCCACACATGTGCACGTGTGTGCACACAACACAAACACATATACACTACACATACAGGCACTTTTTTTTTTTTAGTGGCAAAGGGACTGCAGAGGTAACAGGAGTAAGTAATAAAGGCAAAGAGCTCAGATCACAGATTAGCCTATGCATCCAATCTAATCGCATAAGCCCTTGGAGGCCTGCTCGGGATCTAAATTTTATAAATACACTTTCTAAAACTTCATTAATAAGAAAGTATAATCAATGACCCAACAAAGTCCACAACTAAATTACTTGTAAAATGATAATAATGGTCAATATATAATTAACAAAATAACAAATGTCACTACTAAGAAAATATCCAGATATAATGTTCACAAGGTTGAATTTCTTCTGTGAGATAAATTTCCACTAGGAAATACCGCTTGTCGGCCTCTTTATCAGGACAATATACTGGTGCAAAGGAATGACCAGGGATCAGCCCTACTCCACACGGCTGAACCTTTATCCACTGAGACTGGTCTTGAAATCTGAAGCCTTACTGATGTGAGTCACCCGAGGGACACAGCACAGCTTTAACTAGAGTTCGGTGTCTTTCATTCAGCTCTTCCAGGATGACATTTAAAAAAATCATTTTCCCATCACAAATTCAGTATTTTTTTTTCTATTCAAATCTCAAGGAAAGAAGTCTAAGCAAATGAGGGTACTCATTTGATTTTAAAATAGGTGTGCCCTTCATCCTTCAACTCAGACTCCTATCCTGTGGGGGAGAGCTGAATGCAGGACAGACAGGCCGTACAGGGACACTGGCTTTAACAAACTCACTTGCCAAACATCTGTCCCCCAGGCCTTCTTTTTTGCTCTAGCTGTGACTTGCCGCAATTCCAAACCATCTTGTAGTTCTCACACGGGAGGTTGTCTTTTTATATTTTATTAAAAATCAAGGGTTTAAAATTTTTGATGACTATATTAGACATGCATGTGACAATCTTACCCTCCCAACTAGATTACCCAACATCAGAGAGTTTCAGCTAACTGCCTCCAGAGGCGTTATCTGCGGCCTCAAACCGAGACTGGAAATCACTACAGCTCCGGTGCCAGTGCCGCCTAATCTATGCTTTGGCGGCTCAAATATCTGCTGTCCAAGAGGCCTTCTTCCGCCCAACTCCACATTCCTGGAGCATGGAGTGAGGTGTTGTGTGCTTATGTTGCCCTTACTACAGCTTCCCTTGTGCACTGTGGGGAGCCTGACACGCCTAGAAGTGAGCATGGCCGACTGTCAGGAGCTAGCCTTTCTGTCCCGTGAGTAGTTCACCTTACTTCACAGATGCTTAGCCAAGTACATAAAAAGGACAGCAGTGATATCTTCTAGTTCATTTGTTTTCCAACTAGACTTTAAGGTGTAGAAGCGTGAGGTGGAAAAATGTATCCTCCTTTTGAAACCCAATGGGCTCAGTAAGTCCAACACATTCTGTTCCCAGAGGAGTTGCATTTAGTTGTCTTAGGTTAAGGAAGGGGTATAGCATGCTGGCTACTCTTCCTGATAGCCACCCCCACTCCCATTCATCCATTGCTTCCCTGTCTCTCACCTGAACATGCTATTCTGAACTGAAGTTCAAGTTCAGTAAAAAAATAGGCCTCTTGGAAAGAGAAGAAGCTAAGCGTGCTCTCAAATGTTCCAGCAGATGGTAGATTTTCCAAGATGAAGGAAAAGTTAATATATCACTACAAAATACCTTTCTGTCAGATAATAGCAAAATAAAGGTCAAATGACAAGAGTCTAAGCACCAAGTCCCTCACCTAGCTCTGAGCCTTCTTCCGGCACTCGTGTCCAGCTTCAAAATGACATCCCGTAGAGTACATCTGCATGGCTCATCTTTGGAGAAGAATCTTCTATCAGGCTCCTCAGTGTGGTTTTGTACGAGACACAGAGCTGTTGGTCAACTCTTTTCAATAATGCCTCCTGCAAAGTTCCCACACAATGATACTATATACTGCGGAACAATGCAGAGGAAACATCTAAAAACATCCAGTCATATTCTGGATAGTTTAGAGTCACAGCCGGTCACGTGGCCACTAACTGTTGCATGCTGTAAGTTACTCTGCAGATTCAAAGCAGCTACAACAAGGGAAGCCAACCCTTAAATCTTATCATGAATACTTCAAGAGCAAAGAAATAGCAGGAAATGTTGTAAATGATCGTTTCCCCGGATATCACGACAAGGCTTCCCTTACTAAAGGAGGAACTGTCGAGTCCTGGGAACTAGCTGTAATCCTAGCGTGGATGGCTTCTTTATGTTTGAGGCTTCAGTAGTTTTCCTTAAGCAATCGCCAAGCCCTGTTTCTATACAGTGTCTGTTCAAGCTATGATTCAAGCTCATTTCTGTAATAGAAGCAAAGCTTCTTAAAAATTGGATTTTAGAGGAAGTATACAAACTTCCTAAAATACACGCAGTAAAAGGACTTCAGGCTACATTGTGGTATACACTTCAGTATCTTCAACTTCTTTCCCATCCAGCACTGACTAACAAATTTGTGCCAAACAAACGCGCAATTGGCTTACATATGCACAGTGAAACCAGAGCTGGCGCTCGTCTTGCTTGTATACAGACCTAGGAGAGAGAGCAAACAGAAACCAACTATGTTTGGAGAATGACAGACAGCAAGAAGCTTTGACGAACCCCGCGAGTTCAAGTTACCCTCAAATGACAAGAGAATTGGTCCATTTCCTTACAGACCCATTAGCTCAAAATCCAGGTGTCAGGTGGTGCGACAGAGACTTCTGATACAGGTGTTGAGATTGACACCTTAAACGCCACCCTTACCGGAAACAGCAAATAAGACGGAAATGCAAAGGGAACGGTATCCACGTTCCGTTGAAACCCTAGGATATACCTAGACAAGGATAAAGAGTCTCACGGGCTGGTCATTTCCCTTCTGCTTCACAGAAAAGTCCATTTCCAGGGGTTTAGCAGTAAGACCTTAATAAAAACATAGGCTTAGACCGGAAACCATTAGGTATTTTTTATCCCCTCCATGATTTTTTTTCAATTGAAGTCATGCCTTTTCCTATTTTATAAATGTATGAATTCATTATTTCCATGTAGTGCTATTTCAACTACACACACACACACACATACACACACACACACACAAAAAAAAAACCCAACCTGCCCTCAGAAAATAATGACCTCATTGAGGCACAAGTATCATTCATTAAAACAGCTGATTCAAAAAGCAGTGGGGTGTAAATGAAAGAGGCTATCATTCAGTACTGATGGCCTAATGTCGTAATACCCCCCTCTTACAGAGACTCATGGGTCTTTTGGTACCTTGTCAATGCCTTTCTTCCATAACATACATTACTAAAATTCACACCCAATTCCTAACGGTCATATCTTACTGTCAGCTGCGGTGCAGCAATGCATTTAAAAGATGCCAGCCAACGATTCAGCAAGCACTGCATAGGAAAACCCTCAGCATCGTTAACCAAACTCAGATTGTCAACAGAAACCAACAAGATATCCTGTGGAAGTCAAGGTGTCCCTAGTCCCAAGTTCCAAAGGATGGGGAAAAATGGTCAGGCAGAACCGGTAACAGGATACCGGGATAAGCACTCCTTCATTCAGCCTGTAGGGCTAACTTAGCAGGGCACACACCTTTCTGCCATGAATCAGGAATCTTGGCAAGGGTCTGAGTGCCTGCTGGAGCTCACAGAAGCACAGCGAAGGCCCCTCCCTAACCAAATTAACCCCCGGCAAGAGGTGCCCTGGATAGATTCACAGATGCTCATCTGCCGGCCTTAGTTGCTCTTCAGAAAAAGGCCAGCAATAGAGAAACCCTAGACTTTGTCCCCACAAAATCATGTCAAGGAAGCTCCAGGATTGTCCTCAAATAAATTCTGATTTTATTTTTTAACCTATGGCCATTCTTGGTGGCGACCACGTTCCTTGTGCGGCTGGAAAGCAAATTTGCAAGAGGCCAAAGATTAGACAAAAGGCAGGAGCTGGCGACAGACAGACATGGAAATGGTTTTAAGTGATTAGGGCTTCCCAGTTCCAGTTCTCTTCTTTTCTCACGATGATTCCTGTGGCTGCCTAACAAATCCCTAAAGGTCTGGAAACCATGTAGCATAAGGGTTGGGGGGAGAAGACCCCGAAACTTTCCTAAACTGCCGCAGCAGACCTCGGGTCGCCAGGGCTCAGGGGGCACCCCGGGGCGGCGGCCGCCCCCTCCTGCTACAACAAAAGGGCCGGGAGTAGCCTTCATGCTGGGACTCCAGGACTGGAGCTCCAGGGACCCCAGAGAGGGAAGCAGAGGGAGACAGCCTGACCCACGTCGCCCTCTCCCCGCGGCAGGGGCTATGGAGCCGCGTGTCCGAGTCATGCATAAAGGAAAGAACCTCAGCTGTAAGCAGAAGAGTCACCAGCGGCTGCCACCTAAGCGGCAGCCAGAGCAGCTGGTGCCACCCAGATCCCCAGGGAGCATCTGCGCCGCGGGCCCAGCGTGTTCCCGGGGCGGCGCCGCCCCCCGGGTATCGCGACGTGGGGGGCTGCAGGACCGCGGTGCAGGTCGAGCTGCTGGGCCTCCGCCACAATGCGGCCCGGGTCCAGCCGCCACCGCTGCCGCGCCAGGCCCGGCCGCGACACAAAAGCAGCCCCCGGCCCCGCCGCCGCCGCCCACCGACCTTGGGCTCCCGCGCCGGGTTCCCGTAGCGTCTTGGTGACCGCCTTCCAAACGTGGCAGCCGAGCAGGCAGAGCAGCAGCGCGGCGGACCTGCTCATCTCCGCGCCACGGGCGCCGCGGGCCGCTTGGGCTCGCCACTCTCGGTCACGGGCGGCCGGGCGCCGCGCCTCCCTCCATGGCGCTGTGGCTCCGCGCGCCCGGCCAGCCGCCCGATTGGCCGGGGCCCCGCAGCCGGCCGCTCCCTCCTCCGCGCCCCGCGCCGGGCTTCCCCCGACCGCCGCGGCCGCTCTGCCGGAGTCTTAACCCCTTCCTGCCCCGCCCCGCGCCCGCGGGAGCGCCTGGGCCCCGGGCCCGTGGTGCCACCTGGCGGCCACCGCACTGCGGGAGTCCCCCGCGTCCTCTGACCCCCGCGCTGCGCGCCCTGGGGCTCCCATTCCCCGCAGCGGTTCCCGCAGGCCTGAGGCCTTTGACGTCATTGCTCGATTACCTGAGGGTACATGGGAAGCATTGGAGACTAGGGTGTGACCTCCCATCCTGCAGCTGTCCCAGTCACTATTCTGACTTGCCCTAGGGTAGATTTGACAGCCGGTCTTACAGGTAGGGTAATAATAACCAAACCCGACTGCAGAAGGCTCAACGTCACAGGTTCAATCCTGTTTATATAGCATTAGGAGGGAAGGATAAGTACGTTTTCCTGATAGAGGCCCTGGGTGATTTCTCCCCCTCCTCACCTTTGTTTTATTAAAGAAAGAAAGAAAAAAAAATCAATGGTGTGTTAAAACACAATTGGAAGACTATTCAGGAGCATCGCAAAAGGGACTGTTACAATGGAGTTTTGTAGTAGGGGAGATGTTTATAACCAAGGAGCTCTCTCTCTCTCTCCCTCTCTCTCTCTCTCTCTCTCTCTCTCTCTCTCTCTCTCTCTCTCTCTCAGTCTGTGTGTGTGTGTGTGTGTGTGTGTAGTCTAGATTGGGTTGGCCTATGAGCATGTCTATGGGAGACAATCTTGACTGTGTTAATTGAGACAGGAAGATCTGCCCACTGTGAATGGCACCATTCCCTAGGCAGGAGAATTCCGAAGTGTGTAAGAACAGAGAAAACGAGTGTGTAAGAGCAGAGAAAACGAGTGTGTAACAGCAGAGAAAATGAGCTGAGCACTAACGTGCATCTATTCCTCTGTTCCTGATTATGGGTGTGATATGATGAACTCCTTCAAGCTTCTGCCACCGCGGCATCCCTGCTCTGATGAACTTTAACCTGGAACTGTGGGTTATAATAAACCTTTCTCACCTAAGTTGTGTTTGTTGTGGCATTTTATCACAACAGCCAGGAAAAACAAAAACAAACAAAGCAGCAACTGAACAGTCTAATAAAATCATTTCTGTTCCACAGTCAAAGGTCTTTGCCCGAATCTCCAGGCTGCCCTGAGTCAAAGAATGCCACCCTTGATACCACAACTTCCCTTTCTATCTACATAGTCTTGCCTGTGTGTCCCCCATAAAGCCCTCATGCCCACCCATTCCCTTTAATGCATCCCCAGCCAGCACTGCAGTGACTCCCACAGTCCCCTTGCTGGGGACCTCAGCTTCAGAGTCACCCGTGTGCCGAGAACTGCTTCCAGAACAAGAGGCCAAAAGGAGGCTCATTGCTGCAATTTTATTCGGTAATGACAACCACTTAACGCACCAGAGAGACGATGGAGGATGGTGCTTGCCCGGTTAACTTTTCATAAGCCAGTTCTTGTGATACACAATAAAAACCTAGGAGATGGCTGTGCCCATATGGGTTTGACAGTTACCTTCATGGTCCAAGCTACAGTATGTATAAACTGTATACCTGTTCAGGTAACAGATAATCAGGAAGACAGAAAGAAGCCCAGCTATTAGGGACAGCCCCATTGTCTCCTTTTCACCCTAGAATCACAGCCACCTTAACTGTATTCCAAGTCCAACTCCTAGCGAGGAGAAGGAAGTGGAAAGCATGCTGAGCCCTCAACTCCTACCTGGGAGCCAGCCCACAGGGACACAGAATTCAGAGCGGCTAGATGGCCGGGGTGGGGTGGCTACTGCTAACAGGGGCAATTAAAATGAAACCTCCCCAGAGTCGACACTGATCCATTAGAACGCGCTGAGAGAGCTGAAGAGGTGGCTCAGTGGGTAACTACTCGCTGTGTGAATGTGAGGACCTGAGCCCGAATCTCCAGAACTCATTCAAGGCTGAACTCAGCAATGCTTCCAGAGTTCCTAAGATGGGAAGTAGAGACAGGAGAGATTCCAGAAGCTCATGAGCTATCTAGCCTAGTGTACGGAGTAAGAAAAACCCAGGGACCATGCAAGGTGGAAGGCTAAAACCCACACCTAAGACTGTCCTCTGACTGCCACGTGTACCATGGAAACATTGCCCCTGCGCGCGCGCACACACACACACACACCACACCTGATAAATTACAAATTTAGGATGTTTTTAGGATGTTTTGTGAGTACATGCAAACATGCGTGGTGGGTACATGAACACATCATCTTTAGTCTTCAGGTTTTTTGAGACAGGGTCTACTCACTTTTACCTGGAAATTACACATTTGAGTAAGTTGACTGGTCAGCAAACCTCAGAGGTCCCTGGTCTGAGTACCTCAGTGCATGCTGCCACAGAGTTCTTTGTGAGTTCTGGGGACTGAATTCAGGCCCTTGTGCTTGCAAGACAAACCCTTTACCGACTGCCAAAGCCAACTCCCCAGCCAGCCCAGGGAATTCTCAGTATATACCACTCACTAGACTTGAGTATTTCCTCATAATGATTTCTCTCATTGACATTGTTTCTATTTTATAAATGAGAATACAATGAGATTTAGTGCTGTTAACGAGTTTACCACAAATATAATACAAATTCAAACTGCCTATAGCATGTCACCCCCCAAAACAAACTGAAAGCAAATGGCTCATCACCACCAGCAGTGTGCAGATGTTTTAACAACTTTGGTACAGTGGGGTCTGAATCTAGTCCCCAGTGTGGTGACAGTGTCCACTTCTGGGCTTTGAGGGTGCACTGCTGATGTATAAGATGCTACGGTTTGGAAAACTGTGGAAGGAGCATCCAGGGCCTTTGGTAATATCTTAGGACTTTATCATGATTTCAAATAATGTTTCCAAGAGTAAACACATCTGTTCGTCATCATTTTTCTAAGTGTTTGCTCAGGCCACTGGTGTGTGTGTGCTGCTGCTGCCGTATAGTTCTAGAACATTTAAAGGAACAAGGAGTCTTAATAAAGACTCCAATCCTAAGTACAGACATTAGTTGTTATCATTACTGTTACTGTTTTTGTGTGTAATGACACTCTCATGGAGAATCTGGCCTTTAAAGTCTATGTACTTTCATAGCAACACCGAGGTTTACAAAGTTTCTAATCATAGAAAAGCAGTTTGGGGACCACCACCCCATCCTATTTTGCAAATGCTCCCGAGTCACAGAAAGAGGTTAAATGAGTTGCAGACTGAGCACTGCAAGCCGGTCCCCAAGCCAAGAAGAAAGCCAGCCCAGAGAAGCGTTCTCTCATCTCATGGCTATTCTCCAGGTTCTTGGGTGGAAGGCAAAAAACACACAAATTCTGCACCATTGCACAAGCGAACACATTTGCGAGTCATGCACCCCGCCTTATGTAAGCATGAAATAATCACATTTATCCTTTACTGGAATAAAAAGAAGTTGGTTTTACCTTTTTTCTCATGTTCTGATCATCAGACACCCACTCGGCAACTGAACGGGGGAAAGTACTTAAGAGGGCGTGTTAGCAGAACAATGGTAGTCGGGAGTGTTCTTTCCTTCTAGAACTTTTCCTGTTGCTCTTATTAAAATTGCTCATTGTTTGAGCAGGAATGACTTATGACTGCACTTACTTGAAGTCGCTTGAGTGTGCAGTATTTTATTTCAGTTTTTTTAGGCTTGTGCCAAAAGAAAGCAAGCTACATGCAGACCTTTTTCCTGTCTGAATTTTCCGGAGACCTTGACTTTAGAACTGTGCGTCAAGGTTTCTTAGCACAAGATTATTTGTTTTCCCGAGCTCTTTCCTGGGGTTGGCGCCCCTGTGGTGGGATTTTAATTGTCTGAGTCCACTTTGAGAGCCTTTATGCTTTTCGCGTTTCCTCTCCTAGTCCCTGCCCCAGACCCCCCCACCCCTGAGCCAGAAGCTGCTGGCCAATAGCTAAGTTATTATGAGCATTGTGCCGGTCAGGAAGTGTGGCATGGAGGGGTACTGTGGGCTGGTACTTTTATTACAGTTTAAATTAAATGTACCCAGTTGTAACTGCTTAGCATTTTAGTCTTAACTCATTTGCTAACTCTTAGGGGGGAAAAGGAATGGGGAAGACTATGGATGTAGTTCAGTCTGTAGATTGTTTGTCTAATATGCAGAAAGGCCTGGGTTTCATCCCCCGTCATTGCCTATTGGATGTGGTGGTGTATCCTCTTATCCCTGTATTTGGGAGGGTCAGTCTGGAGGATCAAGAATTCAAGATCATTCTTGGCTACATGAGAACCTATCTCAAATGATTAAATAAATGAGAAGTACTGGGGTCACTGTTGAGGGACCTCTGTATTTAGGTGCACACTAATGTTGGTCTCTTAAGTGAGGCTCAGATCTGTACATAAAGCCTGTGTTTTCCCTACAGAGTGTTTCTTTCTTAGACAAGCAAGCCACAACTTTCTTTCCTTCCTGCAGCTTCCCAGCCAGGAGAGGCATTTATTCAGAAGAGTTCTGCAAATGAATACGTGGTGGAGTGCTGTGGGAGAAGTTGTGACTATAGATGAAGCAGCCCTGTGAATCTCTGCTCCTGGGCCTGCAGGTCCCTGAAGAGTGCTTTTCCTCCTGTGACCCACAGTGACTAAGGAGTCTGGGATACTTTGCAGGTCCTTGATCAATAGGTTTTACCGTTTGGAAGAGCTTTTGGGGCTAGTGCCAATGGGAAACCAATTTGCTCAGCAGTTCTTTTCAGGTCAATGCTAGCTTTTGAATGCCAAGGAGAGGTTCCCAGTTCTGTTTTTCCCTGACTTTCTGTCTCCAACGAGGTGAGCTCAAGGGAAGAGGGACGGTGAGTGTTGCCATTTTAACTGTGAGGTATCTGTCTGTGAATCTGAATTTGGAGACAGACACGGGGAATGGGATGTTGTTGATACACACACACACACACACACAACCTTGAAGAGGGTAAAGAGAACTTAGTCATTAAAGTATTTGTTATACAAGCAGGTGATCCTGCCTTCGATCCCTAAAACCCACATAAAAAGCCGAGTGAGATATACTACTTATAAGCCTATCCTTGGGAAGGTGCAGGCAAGTGAATCCATTGGGCTTTTTGGATGCACAGTGAGTTCCAGGCCAGTGGGAGACCCTGTCTTAAAAAACAAGGTGGATGGTACCCAAGGAATGACAGCCCCTGCACATATCTGTACACGTACCTGCACACACATGAACACGCATCACCTTCTATAAGACCCTTGTGATTGACTTGTCTTCTCTACTATCTTCTAAATACCCATTTCTCTGAGTTGATCTATAAAATGATAATAATAACTATTATTAATAGTGTGCATGCTTGTGTGGGTGTGTGCATGTGTGCAGGCATCCACGCATGTGCGGAGGTCAGTATCAGGTTTCTTCCTCAGTCACTGTCTCCACTACTTTTCCTTTTCGTCTTTTCTTTCTTTCTTTCTTTTTTTTTTTTTTTGAGACAGGATCTTTAAGTGAGCCTGTAGCCTGTTGATTCAGCGCAACCAGCTGACTGGCCAGTGAGCTCCAGGGATCTTTCTGCTTTTGTACTCCAGGGCCGGGGTTAAAGCCACTGCACCTGGCTTTTATATGGACGTCTGGGATCTGAACTCATCTTTGTGCTTACAGGGCAGGCCCTTTATCAGCCGAGTCATCTCCCCAGCCCCCGACGGTGCTTATTTATTCAATGTCTTGTAGTGTGCGTTCATTACCTTCATTAATGCATCAACTACCTGAGAGCAGGGATTTCATACAGTTTACGGCCATCTTTTTACTCCCAAGGAAGAAAATGTTTGGCGTAGAGGAGATTGTTTAGTTCTCTTAGTCTCTGGTGATGTAGCTCAGTGGTAGAGCACTTGGCTGGAATGCTGCAGGACCTAGGCTCAGTCTCCAGTACTTCAATAAAATAAAGAAATCAGAAACCCATGAGTTGAGGTAGAAAAATCCCATCTTACAATGAAGAAGACATTTCCTTCTCATTTTTCTAAATATGCTATAGTTTTGCTACTCTGAAGAAACCAATAATTGGCAAGTACTTGCGGTAGTTCTGACCAGGAACCCAAAGTTTAGGTAAGTTAAGTCAAGACTGCACCATTTTGAGCCCATCTCACCTTCTAGAACTTCCATGTCACTGCTATTTTTTCTAAATATTTATTTATTTATTTATTTATTTACTTACATTATGTGTGTGTGTTTCTGTTGGTGTCTATATGTGTGACTGCCTGAGGAGGCCAGAGAAGGGTGTTGGCTCCCCTGGTACTGGAAGTTCTCACCAGTTATGTACTGGGAAGCTAACCCGTGTCTTCTGGGGGAGCAGAAAGTACTCTTGGTTGCTAAGTCATCTCTCCAACTTCAGAGTTATTGTATTTGTGGTGAATGTGCCTGTGTGTGTGTGTGTGCGCGCACACACACGTGTGCAAGCACATAGTCAGGTCCTCTTCAAGGCCAGTAAGTACTCTTAACCACTGAGCCATGTCCCCAGACACAGTCAGCAATTGCTACTCTTCAGAGAGCTCTCCTCAGTGAGGCAGGTGGCACTTCCCCAGTCTTGAGCTAAACCGGACATCTGGTTCCTAACTATAAGGAGAGATAAAGATGGCCATGCTAGTTTTCACCCTTGGACTCACTCTAAGTCACCTAAGCCGAAGGGAGAAAGTGTAGATTCTTTAGCAAGATGCATGTTCGTTATCCAATGCAGGATTGAAGACAGCATGGGCAAATGTCACATTGTGCTGCACCCGAGACATGCTTGCAGCTATTTCAGAGGGCAGAGTACGATTCAGTCGGACAGTGAGACTCAAGTCCAAATCTGAAAAAGAAGAAAAAAAAACTTTGGAGAGACGCAAGTTTTTCCAACTGGAAGTAATGAGAGAGAGAGAGAGGCTAACGCCAGCAGCTGTTGGCAGCCATTCTGCTTCCATGAGGTAAGAACTTAAGCTTGGACCCCAAAGAGAAGGAAGTAAGAGATGGAAAGAGGGAGACCAGCCCTTAAGTTCAACCGGAATCCAAAGCTGCCTCTTTCTGGAATTTCCCCACCTGTCAATCTAATTATTTCCTTTTCTTTTTCTTTTAATCATTTTGAATTAGACTTTCTATACTCAAACTCAAAAGAACCCAGCCAATTTAGAGATCAGAAATAGTGGGCTGACATAGTTCACTGGTTCTAGAAACTGCTTGCTGGGTGGGGTGGCATTGAATTAGTTTCTCAAGTCCTTGACTATGATGGCTTTCACAGTGACAGCCATATCCCAGAAGACCGGACTCTCCTGTGAGGCCGGTCAAACCCATGACAGGACTGGGAAGTGAGCTCGTTGGACAAGCCTGAGTTTGGAATCCCAGCATCCATTCTCAAAACTGGTGTTGTGGTACCCCACCACAACACTGAGGAGTAGGGAGGCAGATCCTGGGGTCTTGCTGGCTAGTCAGTCTAGCTGAGACGGCAAGTTTGAGGTTCAGTGAGAGACTTAATGGTTGAAGAGAAGACTCTGAGGCCAGGGCAGGGGAGTGAGTGTGGTGGCAGTTGTTCACGGGGCCTTCATGAGCAATCTCCTGTGCAAGTTCACCCACATCCACATCCCTTCCCACCACAAAATCCACACCCCAGCATCTGTGATATCTCTGGCCAATTACCTATTTCACACCAAATGAGAGCCCCTAAAAACAGGACAACTTTTGGTGCAGTAGAGTGAACATTTTTATTATGGATTGAAATCTTCCCGTCTATCACAGTTTTCTCTTTTGGTTTGTCTACATACTGGTTTTGTGCACAAGAGTTTATGACTCACCATCACTTGGTGAGTTGCCATCTGGGTAAAATATAGGAGTCCTCTGTGTGTGAGTGTGTGTGTGTGTGTGAGAGAGAGAGAGAGAGAGAGAGAGAGAGAGAGAGAGAGAAAATGAATGAGAAACTCAGAAACTAGACCTAATACACCAAATATCTTAGAACCAACCACAGCTGGAGACTACGTTTTCAAAGATGAATATCATACTGGCCAGTAAACATAGAACTCCCCATAAAGAAGTTAATCAAACATAATAAACAGGCAAAGCAGGAAACTGTGATTTTTTCCTGTCCCCAAAGCTTCTATTACAGAGGAAGGAAAGGCCGATCAACAAAGAGCCAGGAACATAAGAACGGGAGGCTTGGGCAGACAGAGAAGTAAGGCTGTAAATTTAATCCTCAGTGGGAGTTCCAGATCACACCTGGGCTGGGGGAAGGACAAGGCGAATAAGGGGGCCTTTGTGCAGATCAGTTATTGCAATGTTTCTCAGTCGGTGTTCCCAAATAGTTTTTGGGGACCAAACAATGCACTGCGAAAACTGAAGACTGACCAGAAGTCAGGAAGAGATCTCATATAGAGAAGATGTTATAGGAACAGGAGACGGAGGACGTGATGAAGGGTTAAAGAGAGTACTTGTCCGATTGTTAAAGTATAAGGAGTTAAGGCAGCTGATGAACTAACATGTTCCAGGGTGTGGGGAGGTGCTTTAGTGGCCTGCTAGAATAGGACCCCCAGCTCCATGTGAGACACCAGGCACAGTGACACATACATGTCTGTCATCCTACCACCAAAGGGGGAGACAAAGAGCCTAGGGGCCTACTGGATAGCTAGCTTAGCAGAACTGGCAAGCTCCAGGTTCTGTGAGAGAGCTGTCTAAAAATACCAGATAGAAAGTGGCAAAGGAAGGCAACCAGCGTCAACATCTAAACTACACACATGTACCCAGACACACACACACACGTGAGAAAAGAAATATGTTCTACTTCAAAGATTTCTGTAGAATTACAGTGTCAAGACTTGGAATAAGGCAGCGTTCCTCAGTATAGAGGAGGCCAGAATTTTCAGTATAGATGTATGAGCTTCTTGTTATCAGAGGGAGCAACTTGAGGGTAGTATTTGGACTCACAGTTTCAGAGAGATTTCAGTCCATCCTGGTGGGGAACGTGTCATGGAAGAGACAGGGTGGAAGAGTGCATGGTGGGAGACAGGGTGGGGAGTGTGTGGTGGGGGACAGGGTGGGAGTGTGTGGTGGGGGACAGGGTGGGGGTGTGCGGTGGGGGAGGCAGGGTGGGGGTGTGCGGTGAGGAAGGTAAGGCGGGGAGTGTGTGGTGGCAGTTGTTCACATGGTACAGAATAGGAAATGGAACAAATATGAACCGGAAGTGGTTACAGTCTTCAAAGTTCTATCCCTAGGGAGCTACTTCTGCCAACCAAGTCCCATTTCCCTCAAAATAGACTCCACTGCCCCTAAAATAGCACCATTCAAAACAGGAACCCATGGGAGGTTGCAAAGATTCAAACTATTGACAGTGGTTTTGCAAAGATCCAATGCCCTTCTCTCAGAAACAGCATCTTGAAAAATCGGTGTGAGGCCCTAAGCAAGTTGGAAACCACCACCTTTTAGACAGCTGCAGAATCCCACACCTCCTGTTATGTATGAAATGTGGCCTTAGTCAGAAGACTGGCCTCTGCTAAATGCTGGGATGTGCAAACAGGTCATATGATGTTTCTCAGGAGGGAAAGCCTTTGCCTCTCCCCCCCACAACCTGAACATAGCTCCTCACATCTGTTGGACGACTCCCCCACTGAGCCCACCATCTGTCCCTGGGAAGGAAAAAAGAAGCTGTCTGCTCGAGGAACCAGCATGCACACAGCAGCACACAGGGCTCTGGGGCTCAGCTTATGAGGGATGAACTCCTAGAGCCTCCTCACGCCCAGTTGGTTAACACTAAAATCACTGAGCCAAGGGAGAATGAGGGGTAAACAAAACCTCTCTCCTACAGCTGTGAAATTGGTCCCAAAGTAAGCACAGCTCTCAGGTCCTGAGAGCAGGAAGGCAGGACATTATAAAGAGAAGGAGCTAAAGAAAGTCTGAAGGGGAGAGGGGACAAGATGAAATTTCACCAGTGTGGTCCATGGAACATTTATTTACGGCCCTTCTAGAAATACAGGAAGGTGTAGGTTAGGGGGTGAGAATCTGAGAAGGGCAGAGGCCATTGAGGAGGAAGGTACATGTGGCTTTTTAATGGCTAAAAAGAGGCATCGTTAAGCAGCTACTGTCATGCACAGGAACGAAGGTGATACTATCCATTCAAATTTGATAAGATAATGAAAATAAAAGAAGAAACAAGAATTCTCAAATGAGCCTTAGGCTTGCTGCACATTCAAATAAGTGAGCAAAACCATAATGAGAAGTTCAAGGCTGAGCCTTCTCGAATGAAATAGAAACAGCAGCCTTTCCGGCCTGGTGAATACACGGACTCCAGTTTCAAATGCTAGGCTTTAGTGTTTAGCTGGTAAGCATCCCCGTGTACCCGTGGAGCTTTTCAAAGGCAACATTGTGCACTGGTTACAGAAGAAACACATAGCTGTCGTGGGAACGCAGAAGATACTGAAAGTTAAAGTATAAAGAGAGAAGGAAGTAACTTGGGAGCCTCATGTGCACACAGTCAGTCCCTTACATGCAACTGGCCCAGCTGTGGTGTTAATGTGCATCTAATTACTTTTAGACAAGAACACATTGTCTGAATTGAGAGCGAGGACTCAGATCATTGTGCCCTTCCCAAATTGTCTTTCTGCCTCCATCAACTCTAACGACTGCCATTCTAGATTCAGTATTTATTGTGAGCTTGCTTTTTTTTGTATGTTTTTCTTATCTTCACACACACACACACACACACACACACACACACACACACACACCAGTATGCATGTATAGATGCGTGACATATGTGTGTATTCTTATCCTAATACATTGTGATATTTAACTTCATGCATCAAATAGTCTGGTAGGATGCCTGGCTGTGTGGTCAAATATTCAGGATGCTTCTCTGAGCAGTATGTTTTGGATTAACTTGTACATTAGTAGACTTTGGTAAAGTAGACTGTCCTGTATGGTGTAAGTGAGTCTCCTCCAATCAAGGCAAGGTCTGAAGAGAACCAAAGACAGTTACCTGAAGAGGGCACAATTTCTATAAATTCTCAAAGAAAGAATCACACACTAACTCTTTTTCTATGAAAAATATAGTTTAGCTTTCTATGCACCAAAGATAAACTTGTGTACAGTTTTTCTTCCAAGCTTGTCTGGTCCTATTGAGCGTTGGTAACATAGTATACTTAGCCAGTCCCATTCAGGAGTTCTCCATTTTGCTAGGATTCTCCTGGAGTATCCACCACTGTGCCGAACACCTTGAATCTCTTTGATTTTTGAATGGTGATGACTTCCTAGAAATGAGTTCATGTACAGGGTTTTTGAAGCCTTGCCTTGATACCTGTTGTTATTATACATTTTATTCCATGTCAAGAAAGTCACAAACTTCCAATATTACACTAATGCCTTCATAGTATTCCATGTTATAGGAATATCATTTAGTTACTTCTTTTCCCAGAGAGAGTTCCTGGAACTTTTGGGTTAAGATTAAACAAGTGAAAAAATGCATTCAAATTTCACTTTGTTCTCCCAGTGTTTAGAGCCTGAACTCACAGTCTTGTGTACGTTAGGCAGATGCTGTGTCACTGAGCCCCCCCACAATTCCTTCCTCATACTGTCTGTGCTTTGTTCAAGCTGGTGTCTTTTAGACGAACTGGCAAACTTCCTATGCAGCTGAGGATTTTCTTGAATTCCTGGTGCTCCAAGTGCTAGGTCGGCAGGTATGAACCACCACACACCGCTTCAAACATGCTGTTTCCTTTCACGCTCCCTTTGAAGGCAGCTGTCAGTTTACAAAGTGTGGCATCTATGGGCTCTTAGCTTATCCTCGGCTATAAGACAGGCTCCTAGCACTGTGCCAGCTTGATTCCTTCATGTTCTGCTTGCTTCTGAATTATCAGGGAAAGACGACGTTATTTTTTATTTAAAAGTTCTAAATGCCTTTCCCCCGTATTTCCTTTGCTCACTCCCAGAGCCACACCAAGGGAAGAACAGTGGGGTAAGTCACCTTGCCTTGGTCAGAGAGTTGAGTTCTCTAAAATTTCCATAGTCAACTTTCATCTCTTTTGTGTTCAGTGACAATGTAATATGTTTCTTTTAAAAAATCAAATCATAGGATTATGAAAATATTTAGTGGCTAAATTTCTAAAATTTGATATTTGAAATTATAAATTATACTTTTTATTGATTTTATTGAGCTCTACATTTTTCTCTGCTTCCCTCCCCTGCCTCTCCCATCCCCTTGAGCCCTCTTCCATGATCCCTGTGTTCCCAATTTACTCAGGGGATCTTGTATTTTCGAAATTATACTTTTTATAGTTCACAAAGGCACTGTTGACCTCTGGGGTTGGCAGTTACCACCCAGGGCCACGTCTGTGGGGTCAGCAGCTGTACTGTTTCCCACTCATTGTCTTGTTGGATCTCATGAAACAGATCTCTCTGAGTATCCACAAAGAGGCTGTAACCAAGTGTCCACCACTCACTCTCCCGGGCCCAACAGACTCCTGTCAGGGCCTTTGGCAGGGCAGATGCCATGGAACTCAAGGAGGGTTAATTTTAGGTGTCGACTTGACTGGATGAAGAAGTACCCTCATAGAGAATGTTCCAGAAGAGATTGTCATGGCTGTGGGCTAAGTGGGGGTTATCAACCCTCAGCATGGGAAAGCTCCATCTGCATTAACTGCCTTGCATTGCTGCCGTTACAGTATCAGAGAAAAACAGGAAGAAGGGGAGAGAAGTTTATTTTGGCTCAGGGTTCAGTTCATCCCAGCGGGAAAGGCACGGCGGTGAGGGCCCATGGAGGAGGCTGTGTACCTCATGGTGGATCAGGAATCAGAAAATAAGATCAATACCAAGGTCTATGCTATAGCCTCCAAATGACATAATTTCATCAGCCTCCCCTTTCCCTCAGGTTCCATGGTCTTTCAAAAGAACACTCTCAGCTTGGGGAGAGGAGGGAACATGACAGATCCAGACTTAACACTATCCGGTTGGATGTTGCAGACTGAATGCAGAAAGAACAAAATATAGAAGGGGCTTGAGCACCCCTCTGAGAACTGCAACCAACCTGGTCCTTCAGAAGCTTGGGCTTGTACACCAGGGCTTACCCCGGGTCCTCTAGGCTTTTAGACTTTGGTCTCCAACTGAGAGTTTTACCATTGGCTTCTCTTCGATACAGGGATGCTTTGGGATTTGGAGAGAGTTATACTGCCAACATCCCAGGGTACCAGACAGCCTTTCATTGGGATTGTCAGCTGCAGTAATTGGTATGAGCCTTTCTCATATATCTACATACTATATATATCTGGAGAAGCTGGACTAACACAAATTCTAAGTCACTGTCCCAGATCTGCTCCTGTTACTTCAAACCTGACACAGCTACTCCTTAAGAGAGAAATGAAAAACAAGCAGAAAAGTCTAAAGTCTAAAATTACTTGTGTAAGATAATAAAATTATAACCACATATAAAAATAAAATTTCTTCCCCAGTTCAGATTCTAGGAAAAAAATAAATGAAAATAGGAAAGTAGCAAGCTACCCATTTTGTTCAGACTGATACTTTCCTCTTAGGAAGGGAGTCATTCACACCCCCTGCCCCCTACTTATACTTCTAATTGTTAACCCTTTTCACACAAGAAAATTTAATACGACCTCTAAAATAAAAGAATACAAATAAAAATGTAATGGTAAAAATCATAAGAAAATTTACTTTTAATTGCATGGTAAACATATAATTTTCAGTATGCAATTTAAAAGACAGGATCATGGAGCTAGGGATGTACCTCAGTGGTGGAGTACTTGCCCAGTTTTTGTGAAGCCATCCTTTTAATGACCAGCACCCCATGAATGACCAAAGAAAACAAAAGGAAATGAAAAGTAACAGCAAACCCAGACACTTTCACACTGTGACTTGAAGGCCAGCTATGACGGTACCCACCTGTAGAAAGGCTGACGTTGAAGGATGGCTGAGCCCACAACTTTGAGGCCACCTTTGGAAACAATGAGATTTATTACAGAAAAGAAACAAAAAACCAAACCAACAAAAAGCACAGCCCGTAATGTAACTTTGCTTCTAAAGTTCAGAGTGTGAACACATCTGCGTGTGGATTTAAGAGAATAACCGTGCGGGCCCTTTTCCCATTAAGAGACAGCTACTTGTGTGCAAATGTCAGTTACCCTTGCCAAATCTAAAAGTTAATGGATAAAATCACCCCAACTTAGGTCTGGATGCCTCTAGGTGCTGTGTTTTTTTTTTTTTTTTTTTTTTTTTTTTCTCCAGGAGGTCAAGATGGTCTGTCAGGGTTTAGACCACCACAGAAAGAAGCCCTTGTCTGTTCTGGTGAGTTGAAAAATGCAATCTTATCATGTGGTATTCTGGGTATGGAGATGGATGAAGGTTCTGACTCCATGAGAGGAACTGAACCTGCGGTTGGCAGAGTGTCTTTGGAGAGAAAAGTTCCCGGATTGTGGTTTTCTGTGCCATAAACAGAGTGAATTTTGCACACAGGGTGGCTTTCTGGGGACACAGGGGTGGGCAGCCACGCTCTTCCTGGGGACACAGGGGTGGGCAGCCGCGCTCTTCCTGGGGACACAGGGGTGGGCAGCCACGTTCTTCCTGGGGACACAAGGGTGGGCCGCTGTGCTCTTCTGGGGGACACAGGGGCAGCTCCGCTCTTCTGGGGGACACAGGGGTGGGCCACTGCGCTCTTCCGGGGGACACAGGGGTGGGCAGCTGCGCTCTTCTGGGGGACACAGGGGTGGGCAGCTCCGCTCTTCCGGGGGACACAGGGGTGGGCAGGCGCTCTTCCCGGGGACACAGGGTGGGCAGTTACGCTCTTCCGGGGGACATAGGGTGGGCAGCGGCACTCTTCCTTTCACTGTCAAGTTTCCTGGTTCTTGCTCACTCTAGGAGAATGGCCTTGCTCCTTGGTGCTTTCTGTGAAGTGACAGGCCAGCATGGCTGGAGCAGGTGGCATGGAGGACGAGATCTGACACCCTGCTCATGTGAGCTCACTCTAGGTGTGCCTTGCTTATCTCCGCATCTGGGAGCAGGAGGTCTCCAGCTGAAAAAGAGCCATGCTCCTGGTCTACCCCATTATTGTTTTTATATTTACACATTCATCAAGTACTTTGATTAAAATATTTTTATTACACACTTATTTTGTGTGTGTATGAGTATACCGTGCCAGGGCACATAGGTTGAGATCAGAGACCAAGTTTTGGAAGCTGGTTCTCCCCTTTTACTATGGGGGTCCTGGAAATGGAATTCAGGTTGCTGGGCTCGCAGCAGGTGGAAATTTCATCATATCATCAGTACAGTAACTCGAATTTTAAAATGTCTTTATTCGTAGGAAAGGGTGACTTCAAGCTTCATCTAGATTTTCTGTGTGAAAGCTACAAACCGTCATGCCTGCACTGTATTTCCAGAAACCCAAGTCCTATCCTTTGCATGAAAATGTGATTTTGGTGTTTGCATGATTATTACGACGGGTTTCTTAGCAAGTTTACCAAGAAACTGGAGAAATAAGGAAGGCAGAAGATTGGGATAGAGACAGAGGAGTCTAGAGTTACTAGGTGGTCAGGATGGCGACTAGAATTCATTGTGTGTGTGTGTGTGTGTGTGTGTGTGTCTACCTGTGGCTCAGGTAACAGTGGTGATATTTGCAGCAGGACATGGCACTGGTGCTCTGGAGACAGGGGGCAGGATCTATTTACCTTAACCTAAGACAGTGACGAGAGCCCCCTCCTATCCAAGCGGCCCTAGAAGTAGATGTGTGTTTGGCAAGAACCAGCAGCCAGACTGGCACCATGAGGTCAAGGAGTACATGGAAAACATACCAATATGGTTATCCAAACATACAGACCAAAGCCTGGGCTGTGACACCAGGAAGCCCTTTGGCAAACTACCTTATCTCTTAGAATCACAGCTTCCTCATGAGTCAAAGGAAGCGTAATTAAAATAGCTGTGGGCCTTCTCAATCTTACTTGGCTAAACTTGTGATTATAGAGAAGACAAAGAAAAGATGGATGTGGTTGCTTTTCATCGTACAAGTCAATAGTATTTTTTAATCGTATGGAATTTATACACATATGTTTTTGGAGTACATACAGGAATGACCTCATGTCCAACAAAACTAACTTTTGTTTTCGGATTTTAAAAATACCTTTCTTGGAGCATTTCCCTCCCAAAGTACATTAGCTCAAATTTGAATCAACTAATTCCTCTTCTTCTTCTTCTTCTTCTTCTTCTTCTTCTTCTTCTTCTTCTTCTTCTTCTTCTTCTTCTTCTTCTTCTTCTTCTTCTTCTTCTTCTTCTCATAATGATATTGAGAGTCTTCTCTTTCTGGTTTGTTCAACTAGCTGGGCATAAGCCATCATCACCCCCAATTCTTAGCAGGAGAGCTCTGGCAAGGGGCAAGGGGGGAGCTTTTCTCCCTCGCCCATGCAACCACATGACAGATGAAGGGGAGGGAGTCAGTCCTGTTCTTGTGTCACCCTCCCCTCCCACGCCAGCTCACCTGTGCCCTGACAATATAGTCAGCTCTGTTGTGCTGTCCAGGTGAGGTGCAGGGGTCAGCTCTCCCAAGTGCTGTCGCTGGTGGTGGTGGTGGGCAGTGCCAATTCTCTCACTCTCATGACCTCAGGGCCAACTCTCTCCCCCACCACAGGCAGCAAGGGGCATGACTGCCCCTCTCCCAGGCCACTGTGTGGAAGACGGGACCTCCCCTTCGCATTTGCATGGATCCCCTGTGCTCCATCAAGAGGTTCCCCTCTACTCTGATGCTCTGGCTGGGTGCAGGACCCTGTATCCAGAGTGCTGCAGCTTCTGAGGGGGAGGATCAGCTCTCCCATTCTCATGACCCCAGGACTAGTCAACCATTGGACACTAACCTGGCCCCAGGTAGCAGCCTAGGGCCCTGATGACTGCATGACCCTAAGTGATACTACAGGCCATGAACATCAATACAGATCCCAGCTGTGGTTGGACCATAGACCCAGACAAGGTTCTTAGCAGCAGCCGGGGGGGGGGGGGGGGCGCGGAGGGCAGGTGTCACCATGGTCCTAGTTGTCAGTGTAGGTCACTTAGTTTGGCATGGACCCAATGGCAGCATGGCCCTTGAACTCCAACATGGCCCCAAGTGTGGGTCCAGATTCTGGGCATCCGCATGGTCTTTGATGGTAACAGGACCCTTAGACCTCACAACATACCCTGACTGCAACAGGGCCAAGGGCCCAGACATGATCCTGGCTGAAATTCAAGCCCATATGATGCTCTGACTTTGGGTGACATCATATGTCACTCAGGTCTGTACGGGCCCAGCAGCAGCACAGGAAGGACACAGATCTTGATTCTTAGTGTATTGATATTTCTCTGAGATTGGTGCCATTAAGCTTGCAATGAGCAATCCAAGATGGTAGTTAAAAGTTTGCTCTTTGAACCAGAGCCATCAGAGAATGTCTCAGACACCAGCACTTGGGAGGCAGAGGCAGAAGGATCTCGAGATAGGTCTGAAGTGGGCCCATGATTAGCCATTCTGGGCTACGCAGCAAGTGGGAGGCCAGCTTAGGCTACATTGAGAGACCTTGTCTAAAAAAAAAACAATCAAAACAAAAATCCAAAGTTTGGGGGTTTGGCATATAATTCAGTTGGTAGAGTGTTTGCTTCCAATGCAGGAGGCTTCAGGGTTGAGGTTCGGGGGTTGAACCCGGGCACTGCATAAACCAGATGTGGTGGTACATGCTAGAGCTTAGGGGTGGAGGTGGGAGGTGGGAGGTCAGAGGCCCAAGGCGATTCTTGGCTATGAAGTGAGTTTGAGGCCAGCCTGGGATATGAAAAACACTGTTTAAAAAAAGAACCCTAGGGTCTGGGCATATTCCTCAGTGATAAGGAAGTTACCTGGCATATACAAGGTTCTTGTTTAATCTCTAGCATGAAAAAAGTAAAAGGTCATTGGCTTTGAGCCAGACAAAAACAGGTTCCTGATTCTGGAACTGATTTCTTCATCTCTAAAACAGGATTTTTTTTTTTTTTAAATAGAATAGGTATTTTCCTGTTAGACTGAGGATTTGCACAGTGATTTATAGCTATGAATTCGACATTAACCAAAAGGATTAAATATCATTTCCCCCAACTTGAAGGGAGTTGAGCTGTCAATGATGAAATGAGAGGGTCCTGGTTGGGTATTATTTTTATTTATTTGGTATTTGCTTATTGTTATTATTGGTCAACTTGACACAAGCTTAGTTATCTGGGATGAGGCATTAGATCGTCTGTAGGCAAGTTGGTGGGGTATTGCATTTTCTAGATTGATGATTGACATGGGAAGGCGTAGCTCACTGGGAGTGGTGTCAATCCCATGGGCAGGTAGTCATGGGTAGTATAAGAAAAGAGGCTTAGCAAGCTTTGGAGAGCAAGACAGTAAGCAGTATCTCTCCATGGTTCCTTCTTCAGGTCCTGCCTCCAGGTTTCCCGCCTTGAGTTCCTGCCCTGGATTTCCTCAGGGATAGACTATGAAGCATACCCCCCCCCCAAAAAAAAAGAAAACCCCTTTCCTCCCAGAGTTGCTGTTGGCCATGATGTTTATCGCATCGATAAAAACCTAACTAGGATAGACTGGCACTGAGAGGGTTGCAGCCAGCCAGATGTCTCGTTCTCATGACTTTGATAGCGCTTTGACTCCTATTTCTTGCCATTTTGTACCAGCTTTCTGCTATTGTGACAAAGGACTAGACAACCAGACTAAAAGAGAAATGGTTTATTCGGCTCATGGTTTCAGAGGTTATGGTTCACAGCCACCTGGATCTGTTGTTTCTGGGCCTGTGGTGGGATAGAGCTTCATGGTGGGAGCAGAGATGCTTGCCCTATGGTGGCCATGAAGGAGAGAGAGAGAGTGAAGGGTGAGGGTCTGAGACAAGGACAAGGCATCTCCTTCAATGGCACACCCCTCAGTGGCCCGCTTCCTCCATCTCCTTCAATGGCGCACCCCTCAGTGGCCTGCTTCCTCCATCCCTTCAATGACGCACCCCTCAGTGGCCTGATTCCTCCATCTCCTTCAATGACGCACCCCTCAGTGGCCTGCTTCCTCCATCTCCTTCAATGGCGCACCCCTCAGTGGCCTGCTTCCTCCATCCCTTCAATGACGCACCCCTCAGTGGCCTGATTCCTCCATCTCCTTCAATGGCGCACCCCTCAGTGGCCTGCTTCCTCCATCTCCTTCAATGGCGCACCCCTCAGTGGCCTGCTTCCTCCATCCCTTCAATGGCGCACCCCTCAGTGGCCTGCTTCCTCCATCTCCTTCAATGGCGCACCCCTCAGTGGCCTGATTCCTCCATCTCCTTCAATGGCGCACCCCTCAGTGGCCTGCTTCCTCCATCCCTTCAATGGCGCACCCCTCAGTGGCCTGCGTCCTCCATTTAGGCCCCACCACCACACCTCCCATTAAACTATGAATTTGTCAGTGGACTAATCCATTCCTGAGATTGACAGGTGAGGAGGTGGGCAATCCAGCCAGTCACATCAGAGGCCTTACCTCTGAAAGCTGCTACGCTAGGATCAAGCCCTCAACAAATGGGGAACACTTCAAGGTCAACCAATAATGTGTTTGTTTTACTCTCAGAATAAAAGCTGCTTTTAAAAATACTTTTACATTTATTAACTGTGTGTTTGTGTTTATGTGTAGGCAGGTGTGCACCGCAGGCATGTGTGGGGGCCAAAGAACCACTTGAGGGAACTGGGTCTCACCTTTAACTGTGTGGGCTCCGGATATCAACCTCAGGTTATAGTCTTGGCAGCAAACATCTTTACCCATCTTTAGCCATCTTGCTGGCTCTCTATGCTGCTCTTTTGATACAGTTTACGTCTCCTTCTGGTGCCCAAAGCCTCAGAGCCCGGGCCACACTGGAGAGAGATGCACTTGTATGTATTATGTATGCCTACTCTGTGAGCTTCTTGTACCATCTCGTGTTGTTTCTTAGCTCTCTGTGTTCCTGGTCATCCATCTTTCCAGCCTGATTCTCTGCAGAAGTCAATTTCTCCCCCACCCCTCCAAAAAAAGGGAAGTTAAAGATTCATTCATTTAAAAGATAGAGAGAATTCTATTACTACACCAGCCAGCAAGTAGAAAGACAAATAATATAGGGTTTCTTTCCTTAAGAGATTTGGGGCCAGGTAAATGACAGAAATAAAAGATATGCCAAGGCAGTATTATGATTTGATCACATCAAGAATGAGGAAGAAACTTTCTCATATGACCCCCTTAGCTTTGGTAACGACTATTGGATTGATATAATTGAATCAAATTAATACATTTTGAATCCCTCCTCACTGAGCCCTTGAAGATAAGTAACACAATATCTCCTTCCTCCTTCTTGCCTTGGTCCTCCTGTTCTCCCCTTTCTCCTTCTTTTCTCCCCCCTCTCCCTCCTATTTCTGAGACAAGGTCTTGCCATGTACCCCAGGATAGCTTCAAGCTCACCATCCTCCCACCTTGGCTCTCGGAATGCTGGAATTACAGTCATGCATCGCCATGTCCATTTGAGACGTCCATGCTCTTCAGCAGCCTGAGGGCTGGCAGTGTGGATGGAAGTTTGCTGGTACATACACTCTAGCCCCGGTGTAAGGGTCATTGGCAGAGTTCTCTTTATAAGTTGAAACGTGATTACATCATTTCCCTTTCTCTTTCCTCCCTTCAGCCCCAGTGTCGTACACCTCTTTTTCCCTCTCTAAGCCATGGCCTCTTTTCATTTAGTTGATAGACACACTGTATTAGTTAGGGCTTCTATTGCTGTGAAGAGACACCATGACCACGGCATCTATTATAAAGGAAAACATTTAATTGTGGTGGCTTGCTTACAGTTTGGAGGTTCAGTCCATTATCATCACAGTGGGACAGGGCAGCATGCAGGCAGATTTGGTGCTGGAGAAGCAGCTGAAAAGTTCTACATCTTGCAGGCAATGGGAAGTGGTTTCCAACACTGGGTGGTATCTTGAACACATATGAGACTTTAAAACCCACCTCTGCAGTGACACACTTCATCTGACACGTCCACACGTCCTAATAGTGCCACTCCCTTTGGGGGCCGTTTTCCTTTAAACCAACACCACACACACACACACACACACATACACAGAGAGAGAGAGAGAGACAGAGGCAGAGGCAGAGACAGAGACACAGAGAGAAAGAAAGACAGAGACAGAGATAGAAAGACAGAGACAGAGAGAGAAAGAGAGGGGGAGGTTTCTTGCTCTTGAAAAATTTGAGGAGCTTCATGTGGAGACATTAAGTCTTTTCAGTTTTAGTCTTTTTCAGGTGCATGATTTCAATTTTTGTGTTCTCTCAAATTGTCCCTGGGATGGCTTAAACTACTTTAACTGACCTGCAATGGTTAAGTATTACTCCTCTATTGGCTAAGTTTCTTGCTAGAATTCCCCTTGTGTGCTCTCATAAAATGGGATATTCAGAAGATGTTTGGCCTTGGGTCTTGATGAATAATCACCGAGATAAGATGCAGTTCTCGGACATGGAAAATGCTGTGTAGGCCATCTGCCGGAATTGACTGGTGGCTTCAGTAGGTCATCTGCCGGAATTGACTGGTGGCTTCGGTAGCTGCTCAACTGCTTGCTAATTTCCTTTTGTTTCTGCGGCTCTGCCCGTGTAAACCATCTTTATTTTCCTTGGAAAGTTTATCATAAGCAAAATCACTTGTTGATGTCAGAGTGGCTTCTGACTCCACTTGGCAAGGAGCTAGCTAGCTGCTGGCCCTCTTGCTTTTGGCACCTAGAAGGAACACAAGGCCTGCCCTGAACCCTGGGCCTCATCTCTGAAAAATGGCTGAACACTTAGCATTTCCACTGATGTCTGAGAACTCAGCATGTTTCTCCAAGATCTACTTACAATACAGGAAGTTCCTGTTATTGCCAAAGTAAAACACTTGGAATTTCTAGGTAGCCTAAGGAGTTACTGACAATTTGTTCAGCATTTGGATTAGGGACTCGACTAGGGAAGCATTCCTAGTGTACACTTTGTTCATTTAGGGTAAATACTCATCACAGTGTTTATTCCCATGGAATACTTGATTATTTAGGCAGGGAATGTGGACCCATTCTTTGTCCGTTCTCCTGAGTCTGCTGTGACGCTGAAGGAGGGAACCAGTGGATAAATTAGCGCCTCCCCTTTGTCTGGATAATCTCCCTGCTGGGTATCGCCCTGGTCCAGCACATGCGATCAGCCTCCTAATTGATGGCATTGTTTCCCTCTTTCCTCAGTATCACGGCCCCATCAGAGTCAGGCCGTGATTGAGAGGACACAGTATGTTCTGCGTTTGACAATCCTCCCTGGAAACCTTCTCCTAAAGGAACAGAAGCCTGCTTACAATCTGGGTTGATAGCTTCCTCAGCCCAGCCTTATCAGAAATAGCGCTATTAGCCTGATTTCCATTTCTCTGGTTTTCATTTTTTTTTTTTCAGAATTCATCTCTGGAACAAATATTTGGCCCACAACTACCTTATAACTTTAGAGAAAGGGAAATAATTTTTTGTATCTATTTTAAAAGGACACTAGACTCAAGAGACATTATCATATTTTATCCTGGGAAATATAAAAGACATAGCACAGTAAAAAATTTAAATCCAAAAAAAAAAGTTCTTTTGGGAAGATGAAGACGAAAGATGGATGGGGAAGACAAAACATAAGACTTTCAAAGAACCAAATATAGTGTTGATTCTGGAGTAAGCATTCCCAAACAGGACTTAGATCTCACTAAAGTTAAATTTCATGCAACTCACTAACTACATCAAAAGCAACTATTTGGAAGAAAAAAGAACTATTCAAGAGTAATATATTTGTTACACAATGACTGGCAAGAAGTCTAATAATTAACTATATAAACAATTCCTATAATTTATAAAATAAGTGCAATGCCTATTTGCCAATAGAGAAAATGCCCTTGAGCAGGTAGCTCAAAAGATGAGTAGATTTAAATGGTCAGTAAAAATCCCAACATGTTTGTCTTATTGTTAGATAAGATGAAATTAAAACCACAACAAGGTCCAATTGCACATGTGCCAGAAATGTCAAGATTGAAAGGACAAATGAGGCTGGGAAAGAAGTTCAGTTGGTGGGGTTTTTGCCTAACATGCACAAAAAGACATGGGTTCGATTCCCAGCACTGCATGTAGTAGGCAAAGTGATGCAGAAGGAGGAGGGGAAGTTCATGCCGAGGCTACATAATGAGTTCAAAACTAGCACGGGAGGCATGAGACCCTGTTCAAATAAACAAACTAAATTTTAAAGAAGGGGGAAAACCCAAGTATCATATATTCACACACACACATGCGCGCGCACACACACACACACACACACACACACACACACACACACACCAGCAGCCATAGGGAGAAGGGAGATTGATAGGGAAGAGAGGGAGACTAAAGAGAGTGAGGGAGTAATTATAATGTATTGTACACATGAATGAAACTACCATAGGACAAAATAAACAAATATATAAGGATAAGAGTGAGAACGGAAGACAACAATGGCAAAAGAGACAAGTGAAATCAATATCAGTGAGAGGCTTCATCTCCTGAGCTGCTGGTGGTCTCTTTGGGGTGAGTCCGCAGCCTCTGACGTCCAGCGCGAGCATCCCTGTCACTAGTTGATCTCACGAGTTTTCTCAGGTTGGCTTATACATTCTTTCTTGGATTGCCATTTTGTTTAGCATTTGTCTTGACCATCCCCTCTTTAAATACAATTTTGTTGCTTTTAGTTGCGCTGAAATGTTTTGTGACTTCAGCTGTGTTCCTCTAGCTCCTACCACCATGTCTAGTAGTGTGGGACCACACACAGTGTAAACAGATTTGACACTTTAATCCATTGTTAACTATTCAAGTCAATATGAGAGAATACACTTTGGGCTTCCTAACTTTCTTCCGAAAATTTCCCTTGATATGTAGCATGGCGAATTCTACTATGTATTTAATTAAATTGAGGATGCAAATGTCAGGCTAGCTTCTTCTAATAGTGGAAGAAATTCTGGACACTGCTGCCCCCACTGGCCACTGAGTCTAATAGCAGCTAATTGTGTTCTCACAATCAAGTGAAGTAATAGTTGTCAGAGGGTTGGTGCCCTTGGCACAATAGGGACTTGGCAGACAGACGAATGGCACTTGCTATGTGGCAGTGCTGCTGTATTTCAAATGGAAAATGGTTTCAGTGGTGGCTGACTTGTCTCCAATTTAGGGAACCAAAGCTTTGTAAAATTCATTTACCTAAAGAAAGCTGTAAAGTGTGATAATAAGAGCTTCTATAAATTCATTTAAAACACCAACACTGAAGACCACGCAGTATTCCTCATTGTCAGCAGTGGACTGGTTCCAGAACTTTCTCTGGATGCCAGAATTGGTAGATGCTCAATCCCTTTGTATAAAATGGCATGTGACCTACCATGCAGATGTTCCTGAGAACTTAAAGATTTTTTATATTACCCAATATCATATAAATGCTGTGCACATAACTCTGATATGGTGATGTTTAGGGAATGGCAACAAGAATCAAAGTCTGTACATGTTAAAAGTTGTTTCAAACACTTTCTGTGCACAGTCGTTGAATCCAACATGGCTAGCTCACCCATAAATACCGACTGCATTTTAAAATACTTTTTGGTGTGCATATAATGTGCATGTATTTGTATGTACCATGTGTGTTTGTGTGAGTGAGTACGCCACAGCATGTCTGCACACATCAGGGGTCAAACTTGGGGTTAGTTCTCACTGTCACCTGTTTGAGGCAGTGTTTCTTGTTCACCACTGTGTGCACCAGGCTAGCTGCCCAGAAGCACCCAGGGATTCTACTGTCTCCACTCTCATCTCACTGTAGGAGTATGTTGAGATTACAGATGTGCACTACTGTGTCCTGCTGTATTTGGTGGATCTGAATTCAGGCCCTCACACACACTGAGGAAAACACTGCACCCACTGAGCCACTGCTCCAGCACCAAATGGTGTTTTAGTTAGTGATAACGCACATACAAGCTTTGGTGCCACATGCATTAGAGTAAACACAATATCAAGAAAGTGAAAGGCAGGCTATAGGGTGGCAGAAAGTATTCACAAGTTGTGTAAAAATTGATATGTACAATATATGAACAATTCAACAACAAAAGCATCCAATTTATAAACAGATAACATATTTGTATTGATATTTGTCCACAAAGTGTGTACGATTGCCCACTGAATACATGGAAGATGCCCAACATCATCAGTCAGTAGGGTAATGCAGATAAGTGCAATAATGAAATACCATTTAACAGTCACTGTGAGGGATTTTATTAAGGGGGTTCCAAAATAAAAAGAAGAGAAACGAATGTCAGTAAAGGCGTGGAGAAATTCAAACCCTCATATAACCCACGTGGGAAACGGTGTGACTCCTGTGGACAATGGTAGTCTCTCACAGTCCAGCCATTCCCTTTGGGTTTATATCCAAACCAACTGATGGCAGGACTGAAACAACTGCTGTGTGCAGACACTCACAGTAGGATCAGCGACCACAGCCAAGACTCAGAAGAAAACGAATGCTCAAAGCTAAATGGAGAAACAAAGTGTGACGCACACATACAATAGAGCATTATTTAGTTTTGGATGGATTTTGGATACATTTGGATGAATTGTCGAAACATGATACTAAATGAAAAATCCAGATACAAAAGGACAAATGTCAAATGGCCACTTACAGGAAACACCTTGTGGAGGTTTAGAAGAAAATGGCCCCCAAAGGGAGTGTGGCTTTGTTGGAATAGATGCGTCCTTGTTGGAGGAAGTGTGTCACTGTGTAGGCTTTGAGGTTCCCTGTGCTCAAACTACACCCAGAGAAACAGCTCACTGCCCGCTACCTGAGGATCAGGATGTGGAACTCTCATCTCCTCCTACAGCACCATGTCTGCCCCCGTGCTACCATGTTCTGTCATAGCGCTAATGGACTAAGCCCCTGAAACTGTAAGCCACCTCAGTTAAATGCCTCTATAAGAGTTGCCATGGTCACGGTGTCTCTTCACAGCAACAGAAACACTAACCAAGATATACCTATAGTGTGAAAGTTTGTAGAAACAGAAAATAGAGGTTTCCAGGCACCCAGTAGGGGAAATGGAGAGTGGTTTTTCAAATGAGTGCAGGGTTTCTATTTGGGACCATCAAAAGTTCTGGAGATAGGTTGATGATAGAGATGACACTGATGATGGCTGGGAGACAGATACAGATGATGGCTAGGAGATCATACTGGTGATAGCTATGTAACGTTAGTGTCCTTCCAACCACTGGTAAAAGTGGCCAATTTTATACTATATACATTTTTTTTTTTTATTTTCGAGACAGGGTTTCTCCGTAGCTTTTTTGTTCCTGTCCTGGAACTAGCTCTTCTAGACCAGGCTGGCCTCGAACTCATGGAGATCCGCCTGCCTCTGCCTCCTGAGTGCTGGGATTAAAGGCGTGCGCCACCACCGCCCGGCCTACTATATACATTTTACTAATAAAAAATGTGCTTGTTGTTGCATCAATACTAAATGGAAGATTCAGCTTTCTAAAAAATTTTACACACACACACACACACACACACTTACAATGTCTTCCTAGTTCCTGTCCTTCTTCAATCGTGATTTGGAAATGTTTGAGCAGTTGTTCTGGAATGATATTAAGACATTTGGGAGCAGAGCACTGACCAGAACATTCTCCAAAGATGAAATACAAATGACTAAAAAATGTTTTTTAAATGTTCATCATTCTTGGTTAACAGTGAAATGCAAATTAAAAACTAATTTGAGAGTTCATGTTACCCTAGTCAGAATGACTAAGTCAAAAACAAAACAAAAACAAACAAACAAAAATAAATGCTGGCATGGATGTGGGGGAAGGGGGGCAATTACTCACTGCTGGGAGCATGCAAGCTGGGGCAGCCACTGCAGGAATCAGTGCAGAGGTCTTCAATAAACTAAAGATAAATCTGCTGTATAATCCAGCTACACCACTCCTGGGCATATACCCTAAGGACTCTACATCCTACAATAGGCTCATCTATGTTCATCGCTGCTCCATTATAATAACCTAGGCATATAGAAAGTGAGGACTGAATAATGAGAATGTGGTCCATTTGTATGATGGGATACTACTCAGCAGTTAAATGTGATTATGAGAGTCACAGGTAAATGGATGGATCTGGAAACAATCATTTTAAGTCAGGTGTCTTAGTTAGGGTTATTGTTGCAATGAAGTACCATGACCGAAAACACTTTGGGAGGAAAAGGTTTATTGAACCTATGCTTCCACATCACTGAGCATCGCTGGAGGAAGTCAGAACAGAAATTCAATCAGGGCAGGAACCCAGAGGCAGAAGCTGATGCAGAGGCCATGGAGAAGTGCTGCTTACTGGCTTGCTCCTCATGACTTGCTCAGCCTGCTTTCTTATAAAACTCATGACCACCACTTCAGGGATGGCACCACTCAGAACAGACTGGCCTCTCCTATATCAATCACAAATTAAGAAAATGCCCTACAGGCTTTCTTGAAGCCGATCATCTTCTTTTTAAAAGATTTATTTATTTATCATGTATACAGTGTTCTGCTTGCATGTGTGACTGCAGGCCAGAAGAGGGCACCAAATCTCAAGTATGGCTGTAAGCCACCATATGGTTGCTGAAAATTGAACTCAATGCCTCTGGAAGAGCAGCCAGTGATGCTCTTAACCTCTGAGCCATCTCTCCATCCTCCCCACAGCCTGATCTTACAGGAACATTTTCTCAACTAAGGTTCTCTTCTCTCAGATGAATATACCTTGTGTCAAGGTATAGGACATGAGGTGACCCAGGCCCCAAAAGATAATCATCATGTTTTCTCTCATTTGAAGATGCTAGTTTTCATGGATTGTCAGACGTGTGTGCTTCATTAGAAATATCCATAGAGATCAGAAAAGTAGTAAAGGGCCATGAGGTCGGGGATGCGGTGCTTTTAAGGGAAGGGAACTAGAACTCAGATCTTTTAAATTTTGGTGGAATTTTGTTCAGAATCAACTGGAAATTCTTAATCAATATGTTCAATTGGACCCCGCGAGCTACAAGTCCCACTCTGCCCCCAAACACTTATATACCCCTGCAACCTCATTGGAACTCTGAACACAACCTGCTAGTACCCAGAGGACAAAGACGTGAGTGACCACCCACCCAGTGGGACAACCCACTCTCTAGGCCCTCCATATGGTGGTGGTGGGGGGACCCGGGCCCCTCCCCCACCTGCCTCAGCTTTTCTAACCAGCCAGCAGGCGAGTTTCCTACAGGTAGGCAACTCCAACATCAGCTCCATCCATCAGACCCTGTAAGCTACAAGTCCCATTCTGCCCCCAAACCCTCCTATCCCCCCTCCCGCCTCCGCACAACCTCAGAGGAACTTGGAAACACAAGCTGTGACTGCACAGAATGGACCAATAGAGAGAACTAAGAGAGATCTCAGTGGCTACCTGAGACACAGACACTGACAGTATAGAGCAGATCAAGAACAGTTCCCAAAGACACAGATTGCCACTGCAAGGATTGGACCAAGAGGCAAAGACACTGCTGGTACCAACTGGAGAAAGAGATGGTTAGGCATCAACGCAAGAATTCATTCAACAACCTAAAAATCAACATGATAACACCAGAACCCATTGGTCATCCAAGAGGAAGACTTGATCATCCTAACCCAGAAGAAGCAGAAGCAAACAGTTTTAAACATAACTATATGAGAATGATGGAGACCTTTAAAGAAGAAATGAAAATTTCCCTTAAAAATGTAGAGAAAGACAAACAAAAAATTGGAAGAACTCAGTAAATCTCTCAATAAAACCCAAGGAGAAAACAATCGAAGAGGTGAAGAAAATAGTTTAAACAGTTCAAGACTTAGAGACTGAAACAGAGGTAATAAAGAAGACACAAACTGAGGGAATTCTGGATATGGAAAATTTGGGTAAAGGAACAGGAACTACAGATACAGGCATAACTAACAGAATACAAGAGATAGAAGAAAGAATCTCAGGTATTGAAGATACTATAGAGGAAATAGAATCATTGGTCAAAGAAAACAAATTCTTAACACAAAACATTCAGAAAATATGGAACACCATGAAAAGACCAAACCTAAGAATAATAGGGATAGAAGAAGAACTTCAGCTCATAGGCACAGAAAATATATTCAACAAAATCATAGAAGAAAACTTTCCTAACCTAAAGAAGGATATCCCTATGAAGGTATAAGAAGCTTACAGAACACCAAATAGAATAGATCCAAAAAAGTCCCCTTGTCATATAATAATCAAAATGCAAAACATACAGAATAAAGAAAGAATATTGAGAACTGCAAAGAAAAAATGTCAAGTAACAGATAAAATCAGATCTATTGGAACTACTTCTGTCTTCTCAATGGAAACCATGAAAGCCAGAAGGTCCTGGACTGATATGCTGCAGACACTAAGAGACACGGATGCAAGCCCAGCCTCCTATACTCAGCAAAGCTTTCAATCACCATCGATGGAGAAAAATAATATTCCACGACAAAACCAGATTTAAACAATACCTACCCACAAACCCAGCCCTACAGAAAGTACTAGAAGAAAAACTCTAACCTGAGGAAACTAACAACACCCACAAAAATACAGGCAACAAATAACCTCACACCAGCAAACCCCAAAGAAGGGAAACACACAAACACAACCAATGGAAAATATCAGGAATTAACAACCACTGGTCATTAATATCTCTTAGTATCAATGGACTCATATTCACCTATAAAAAGACACAGGCTAAGAGAATTGTTATGAAAGCAGGATACATCCTTCTGCTGCATACAAGAAACACACCTCAACCTCAATGACAGACATTACCTCAGAGTAAATGGTCGGGAAAAAATTTCCAATCAAATGGACCTAAGAAACAAGCAGGTGTATCCTAATATATAATGCAATAGATTTCAAACTAAAATCAATCAGAAGAGATGGAGGACACTGTGTACTCATCACTAAAACAATCCATTAAGAGAACGTCTCAATCCTAAACATCTATGCCCCAAATACAAGAGCACCCACATATGTAAAAGAATCATTACTAAAGCTTAAATTGCACACCAAACCCCACACACTAATTGTAGAAGACTTCAACACCTCACTCTCCCCAGTGGACAGGTCAACCAGATAGAAACTTAATAGAGAAATAAGAGAACTAACAGATGTCATGACTCAAATAGACTTAACAGACATCTACAGAACATTCCACCCAAACACAAAACAATATACCTTCATCTCAGCACCTCTTGGAACCTTTTCTAAAATTGACCATATACTTGGTAACAAAGCAAAGCTCAACAGATATAAAAAAAAAATTGGAGTAATCCCACATATTTTATCGGCTCACTATGGTTTAAAGTTAGAATTTAACAACACTAATTGGAGAAAGCCTACAAACTCATAGAAATTGAACAGTGCTCAATTGAACCACCCCTTGGTCAAGGAAGAAATAAGGAAAGAAATTAAAGACTTCCTAGAATTCAACGAAAATGAAGGCCTAATGTACCCAAACCTTTGAGACACTATAAAAGCAATGCTAAGAGGAAAGTCCATAGCACTAAGAGCCTACATAAAGAAAGTGGAGAGAGTTGGCACTGGTGACTTAACAGCACACCTGAAAGCTCTAGAAAAAAAAAAGAAGCAGACTCACCCAGGAGAAATAGAAGACAGGAAATAATCAAATTGAGAGCTGAAATCAACAAAATAAAAACACAGAAAACCATACAAAGAATCAATGAAACAAAGAGCTGGGTTCTTTGAGAAAATCAACAAGATTGACAAACCCTTATCCAAACTAATCAAAAGGCGGAGAGAGAACATCCAAATTAACAAAATTAGAAATTAAAAGGGGTACATAACAACAGATGCTCAGGAAGTCCAGAGAATCATTAGGTCATACTACAAAAACCTGTACTCCACAAAACTGGAAAATATAAAAGAAATGAACAATTTTCTGGATATGTACCATATACCAAAATTAAATCAAGACCAGGTGAAAAATTTAAATAGACCTGTAAACTGCAAGGAAATAGAAGCTGTCATCAAAAGCCTCCCAGATGGTTTCAGTGTAGAATTCTACCAGAACTTCATAGAAGAGCTAATACCTATACTCCTCAAAGTGTTCCACATAACAGAAATAAAAGAAACATTGCCAAACTCTTCTTAACAGTTACCCTGATACTGAAACCACAAAAGACTCAACCAAGAAAAAGAATTACAGACCAACCTCACTCATGAGTATAGATGCAAAAATACTCAATAAAATACTGGCAAACTGAATCTAATAACACATCAAAAACTGTCTACCATAATCAAGTTAGCTTCATCTCAGAGATACAACATACAAATATCTATCATTGTAATCCACCATATAAATAAACCGAAAGAAGGAAACCATATGATCATCATATTAGATGCTGAAAAAGTATTTGACAAAATCCAACACCACTTCATGATAAAGGTCTTGGAGAGAACAGGGATACAGGAACATATCTAAACATAATAAAAGCAATTTGTAGCAAGCTGACAGATACCATCAAATTGAATGGAGAGAAACTCAAAGAGATTCCACTAAAATCAGGAACAAGACAAGGCTATGAACTCTCTCCCTATCTGTTCAACATAGTTCTTGAAGTTCTGGCTAGAGCAATAAGACAACAAAAGGAAATCAAGGGGATTCAAATTGGAAAGGAAGAAGTTAAACTTTCACTTTTTGCAGATGATAAGATAGTATACATCAGTGACCCCCAAAACTCTACCAGAGAACTCCTACAGATGATAAATACCTTCATTAATGTGGCAGGATACAAAATCAACTAAAAAAATAAATAGGTAGCCATCCTATATACAAATTACAAAGAAGCTGAGAAAGAAATCAGAGAACATCACCCTTTGCAATAGCCACAAATAACATACAATATCTTGAGGAACATTAACCAAAAAAATTAAAGACCTGTTTGACAAGAACTTTAGGTCTTTGAAGAAAGAAATTGAAGAAGATACCAGAAAATGGAAAGATTTCCCATGTTCTTCGATAGGTAGGATCAACATAATAAAAATGGCAATCTTACCAAAAGCAATCTATAGATTCAATGCAATTCCCATCAAAATACCAACACAATTCTTCACAGACCTTGAAAGAACAATATTCAAATTCATAAGGAAAAACAAAAAAATCAGGATAGTCAGAACAATCCTGTACAATAAAGGAACTTCCAGAAGCAAAACCATCTCTGACATCAAGCTCTATTATAGAGCTACAATAATGAAAACAACTTGGTATTAGCATAAAAACAGACAGGTTGACTAATGGAACCAAATTGAAGACCCAGATATTAATCTATATACCTATGAACCCCTGATTTTTGACAAAGAAGCTAAAAATATACAATGGAAAAAATCAAGCATCGTCAACAAATGGTGCTGGCATAACTGGATGTCAACATGTTGAAGAATGCAAATAGATCCATATCTATCTCCATGCACAAAACTCAAGCCTAAATGGATCAAAGACCTCAATATAAATCTGACCATACTGAACCTGATAGAAAAGAAAGTGGGAAGTAACTTTCAATGCATGGGCACAAGAGAACACTTCCTAAATATAACACTAGTAGCACAGACACTGAGAGGAACAATAAATAAACAGGACCTCCTGAAACTGAGAAGCTTCTGTAAAGCAAAGGACACAGTCAATAAGATTTTTGCCTTTTTATGCAGGCTATAGAATGGGAAAAGATCTTCACCAAGCCCATACAAGTCAGAAAACTGTTCAAAATATATAAAGAACTCAAGAAATTAGACATCAAAATTCCAAATAATTTGATTAAAAATGGGGTGCAGAACTAAACAGAGAATTTTCAACAGAAGAATCTCAAATGGCTAAAAGACACTTAAGCAAATGTTCAACATCCTTAGCTATCAGGGAAATACAAATCAAAATGACTCTGAGATACCATCTTACACCAGTCAGAATAGCTAAGATCAAAAACACCAAAAATATCTTATGCTGGAGAGGATGTGGAGTAAGGGGAACATCCTTCATTGTTGGTGGGAATGCAAACTCGTATAACCACTCTGGAAATCAATATGGCATTTTCTCAGAAAACTGAGAATCAACCTACCTCAGGACCCAGCAATACCACTCTTGGACATATATCCAAAGGGTGCTCAATCATACTACAAGGACATTTGTTCAACTATGTTCAAAGTAGCATTATTTGTAAAAGCCAGAACCTGGAGACAATCTAGATGTCCTACAACCAAAAAATAAATAAAGAAAATGCGGTACATTTACACAATGGAGTACTACTCAGTGGTTAAAAAAAGACATTTTGAAATTTGCATGAAAATCGATGGAACTAGAAAAAACCAACTGGAGTGAGGTAACCCAGACCCAGAAAGATGAACATGGTATGTACTCACTCATAAGTAGTTACTAGCTATAAAGCAAAGGATAATGAACCTACAGTTCATGATCCTAGAGAAGCTAAGTAATAAGGTGAACCCTAAGAAAAACATACATAGATCCACCAGAAAAGGGGAAATAGATAAAATCACCCAACAAAATTGGGAGCATAGGGTTGGGGGAAAAAAGGGATGGTGGAAGGGCAATGTGGGTAAAAGTTGTATGGCTGGGGTAGACTGGGGCCACTGGCAGTGGCACCAGGATTTATCACTACTGCATATACTGGCTTTTGGGGAACCCATTATCTTTGGATGGATACCTTGCTCAGCCTAGATGTAGTAGAGAGGGCCTTGGATCTTCTCCAAAGTAATGTGTCTTTCCCTCTCTGAGGAGTGGATGGGGTGTGAGTGGGCGGGTGCAGGTGGAGGGAATTAGGAGAAGGGGAAGGAGTGGGAACTGGGATTGGTATGTAAAATATTTTTAAATATTATAAAAGAAAAAAAGATGTACAAGACTTGATCAGTTTTAGGAATTTGGCAAAAAAAAGTCATTGAAGATTATCCTTCTAATTAGAGAGTCTTTGTATTGCATTCTTCTAGAGGGGAAACTTCTGCGATGTGTGGAGTGATTCAGCAAATTGTCATTAAATTTCTGATCAAGGCTTAATTTAGAGAGTTTGAGATCGCATTTTGAGCTATATTGATACCCAACAGAGTGCTCATGTTCAGTGTCTTATAGTGTATGTGTGAGTGCGTGTCTGCAGATGTGCTTGTGTTAGTGTGCAGTGGTCAGAGTCGCCATAATCCACCACTTCTACCTTGTTTTTGGAGACAGTGTTTCTACTGGAACCCAGGGCTCATAGTTTGAGCCGGCCTGGATCTGCCAAGTGAGCTCCAGGGATGTACCTGTGTTTAACTGGCTCCACCCAGTGCTAGGTTTACACATGTGTGCTATAACACTTGGCTTTTACATGGGTGCTGCTGGCCATTGGAACACAGGCTTTCATGCTTGCATGTCAGATACTTTACAAACTGAGCTGTCTCTGCCGCCCCCAGAGTGCTCATTTTAAATTGGAGGCATCTATAGTCTATATCAGAAATGAACTAAGACAGCCTTTAATTTTACTGCAATTATATGTATCAAAACATTCCAAAGAATTGTAGAGACAGCTTACAAGTTTTTCTCATAAAAGTATTTATTGAAGAAAAGTGTTCTGGATGGAGACAAAATATAATGTTTGTGAACAATGTTATACATAAATATTTATGCACTTTCATACAACAAAAGCCTAAATTGAGACTGTCAGTTATTATACAAGCTTTTTCTGAAGTTTCAAGGTCCTCAAACTAGTACAGAGAGCATTTTTTGAGCTAATAATACATTCTAAGGAGAAAGACATTGAAAATGTCAACAACCAAACTAATACACAAGATGAAATGCAGAGGAAATTTTGCTAGCGACTTTACAAAAATAAGTAAGACCACCTTAAAATATAAAAAATTTTCAAAAACCTAGATGTGCCTAAAATGTCTAGTTCATGTATGCAAATACATTCTGAGAATAATTATTATGCTTTTCTTTTTAAAATCACATTTTCACTTTACTTTAATGTGCATAGGGAGATTTTAATTTTGAAAATCAGTTTGAAATAAAAATCTTTTTATATTCTACTAACCTGTTAAGTTAGTTTAACAGTTAATAATAAACATGAATTTTCTTAATTACATTTTTTTCTCATTTTTTTTATTCTTTTTTAATTAAAATTTCCAACTGCTCCCTGTTTCCCATTTCCCTCCCCCCACATATTGCCCCCTCCCTCCGCTCCCCTCCCCCTACCCCCACTCCTCTTCTCCTTCCCCCAGTCCATTCCCCCTCCCTCTCGATACTGAAGAGCAGTCCAAATTCCCTGCCCTACAGGAAGACCAAGGTCCTCCCACTTCTATCTAGGTCCAGGAAGGTGAGCATCCAAACAGGCTAAGCTCCCACAAAGCCAGTTCATGTATTAGGATCGAAACCTAGTGCCATTGTCCTTGGCTTCTCATCAGCCTTCATTGTCCGCCATGTTCAGAGAGTCCAGTTTCAACCCATGCTTATTCAGTCCCAGTCCAGCTGGCCTTGGAGAGCTCCCAATAGATCAGTTCCACTGTCACAGTGGGTGGGTGCACGCCTCGTGGTCCTGATTTCCTTGCTCATGTTCTCCCTCCTTCTGCTCCTCATTTGGACCTTAAGAGCTCAGACCGTTGCTTCAAATTGGGTCTCTGTCTCTCTCTCGATCTATCGCCAGATGAAAGTTCCTGTGCCATTCTCCTTGGCCTCTCGTCAGCTCTCATTGTCCTCCACATTCAGAGAGTCCGGTTTTATCCCATGTTTTTTCAGTAGCAGTCCAGCTGGCCTTGGTGAGCTCCCAATAGATCGGCCCCACTGTCTCAGTGGTTGGGTGCACCCCTCATAGTCCTGACTTCCTTGTTCATGTTCTCTCTCCTTCTGCTCCTCATTATAACCTTGGGAGCTCAGTTCGGTGCTCCAGTGTGGGTCTCTGTCTCTATCTCCATCCATCGCTAGATGAAGGTTCTATGGCGATATGCAAGATATTCATCAGTATGATTACAGGATAGGTTCATTTCAAGTTCCCTATCCTCAGGTGCCCCAATGATCTAACTGGGGACATTGCCCTGGGCATCTGGTAGCCATTCCAAGTTCAAGTCTCTTGCCAACCCTTAGGTGGCTCCCTTAACTAAGGTATGAGTTTCCCTGCTCCCCTATCCAACCTTCCTTTATCCCCAATCACCCCGATTCCCCCAGTTCCCCTCATCCTCTCCTTCACACTTTTCTCTCCCCATCACCCCTCATCCCCATCCCACCCCACCCCCAAGATTCCAATTTTTTGTCCATCAATCTTGTCTATTTCCCATAGCTGGGAGGATATCTATATGTTTTTCCTTGGGTTTACCCTCTTGTTTAGCTTCTTTAGGATCACACATTATAGACTCAGTGGCCCCTATCCATGGCTAGAAACCAATTATGAGTGAGTACATCCCATGATCTTCTTTTTGGGTCTGGGTTACCTCACTCAGGATCGTATTTTCTATTTCCATCCATTTGCATGCAAAATTCAAGAAGTCATTGTTTTTTACCGCAGAGTAGTACTCCAATGTGTATATATTCCACACTTTCTTCATCCATTCTTCCATTGAAGGGCATCTAGGTTGCTTCCAGGTTCTGGCTATTACAAATAATGCTGCTATGAACATAGTTGGACAAATGCTTTTGTCATATGATAGGGCATCTCTTGGGTATATTCCCAAGAGTGCTATTGCTGGGTCCAGGGGTAGGTTGATCCCAATTTTTCTGAGAAACCGCCACACTGATTTCCAAAGTGGTTGCATAAGTTTGCAGTCCCACCAGCAATGGATGAGGGTACCCCTTTCTCCACAACCTCTCCAGCAAAGGCTATCCTTGGTGTTTTTGATTTTAGCCATTCTGACAGGTGTAAGATGATATCTCAAAATTGTTTTGATTTGCATTTCTCTGATCACTAAGGAGGTTGAGCGTGACCTTAAGTATCTTTTGGCCATTTTAACTTCTTCTGTTGAGAATTCTCTGTTCAGTTCAGTGCCCCATTTTTTAATTGGGTTAATTATCCTTTTAAAGTCTAGTTTCTTGAGTTCTTTATATATTTTGGAGATCAGACCTTTGTCTGTTGCGGGGTTGGTGAAGATCTCCCAGTCAGTGGGCTGCCTTTTTGTCTTAATGACAGTGTCCTTTGCTTTACAGAAGCTTCTCAGTTTCAGGAGGTCCCATTTATTCAATGTTGCCCTTAATGTCTGTGCTGCTGGGGTTATACATAGGAAGCGATCTCCTGTGCCCATATGTTGTAGGGTACTTCCCATTTTTCTCTTCTATCAGGTTCAGTGTGTTCAGATTGATATTGAGGTCTTCGATCCATTTGGACTTGAGTTTTGTGCATGGTGATAGATATGGGTCTATTTTCATTCTTAATTATATTTTTAAAATTTATTTTAAATACTGACCACAGTTTTCTCTCCCTCCTCTCCTCCTGTTCTTTCCCCCCACCTCCCCTTTACTCTCTACCCATTCTCTCCTCTGTCTCCATCCAGAAAGGGGCAGGCCTCCCATGACAGTCAACAAATGGCACATCAAATTGAGGCAGGGCCAAGCTTCTTCCCCTGCATTGAGGTTATGTGAGGCAGCCCAGAATGAGGAATGGATTCCCAAAGACAGCACTAGTGCCAGGGACAGGTCCTGATCCCACTGCTCAGAGCCCTACAAACAGACCAAGCTGCACAGTGAGCTCCCTCTTCAACAGGCTCCAGATGAAACATGAATTGTTTTTAATATTAACCTTTATTCTCAAAGTGTGCCAATTAAGATGGGTAGACTACATAGATATTTTTTCATGACTCACCCAAAATGGCTACATACAAACAACACAGACTTATGATGAAACCTTTATAGTATGTTATTTATAGTCACTCTAAATGGGAAACAACAAAACAGTCAACAAAAATGGAATAGATAAGAAAATTCTAGTGCCACCTGTGGTTGCGGGTCAGAGCCACCAAGCTCTCAGACCACATGTCCAAGACTCTGAGACATACCACTGTCTTCTTTCTTTCTTTCTTTCTTTCTTTCTTTCTTTCTTTCTTTCTTTCTTTCTTTCTTTCCTTTCTCTCTCTCTCTCTCCTTTTCTTTCTCTTTCTTTTTATTTCTGTCTGTCCTTCCTTCACTCCTTTCCTCCCTACCCCCCCCCTTTCAAGACAGGGTTTCTCTTTGGAGTCCTAGCTTTCCTGGAGCTCACTATATAGACCAGGATGGCCCCAAACTGGCTAAGGTCCTTTTACCTCTGCCTCCTAATTGCCTGGATGAAAAGACTATGCCACCATGACAGGTCTGAGTCATCCTTTGGAGGGGGAAGTTAAAAGACAAAGTGTAGCTTCTTGACTGTGCTGCAGGTTAAGACCATGACAAGTGGGCCCAGGTATAGATGGGCACTGAAAAGCTGAGTCTTCATCCTCTGGGCAGCCACCTCAGTCATTTCTTCTCTTCACACACTGGTCTGTCCTGATTCTGTTCAAGATGCAGTCCTGGGGGCTAGGACTGTAGCTTGACTCCTAGAGTGCTAGGAGTCAAGCATGCATGGGGTACTGGGTTCCAACTCCATTGTCACGTAAATGTGCTGCTAGGGTACACCTGTATCTCAGCATTTAGGAAACGAAGGCAGGAGTCTCAAGGCCAGCCAAGGGTATAGCAGACAATGATGCAGTTCTGTCATGAGTGCAATGCCACAACAGGTTCTCCTTCTTTCTCTGAGTGTTGACAAGGTGTCTTTGTTAATTAGCTTAGGAAATGGTCTGGGCAGTCTTACAAGGAAGCACTTCTTTTTTTCTCATTGCAGCAGCTAGTTTTATGTCAAACTGACACAAGCTAGAGTCATTAGAGAGGAGGGAGGCTCAATTGAGAAAATCTGGCTGTAGGCAAGCCTGTAGGGCATTTTCTTAATTAGTGATTGATGGGGGAGGGCCCATCCCAAAATGGGTGGTGCCACCCCTGGGCTAGTGGTCCTGGGTTCTATACAAAAGCAGGCTGAGCAAGCCATGAGGAGCAAACCAGTAAGCACCACTCCCCAGCCTCTGCATCAGTTCCTGCCTCTGCGTTCCTGCCCTGTTTGTGTTCCTGTCCAGACTTCCTTTGATGATGAGCAATGATGTGAAATCATAAGCCAAATAAACCCTTTCCTCCTCAAGTTGCTTTTGGCCATGGTGTTTATCACAACAATAGGAATCCTAAGGTGGATTCACCAAAAAGCTCTGTAGTATTCATTTTTGAACTGTATTCCTTCCTTCACAGTTATGAGTGATAAAATCCGTAACACCTAATTCTGTTGTTACCTGGGGGATATTTCCCAAACTTGCCTCAGCACGGCAGAGGTTGCTGGGAAATGATTGGGGCTGCCGTGTCATCATCTGCCAAGTATGGGCTTTCTTTCTCTGGAATCATATCAACTGAGCCGATGAATGTCTTAGTAGTGATTTGCTATCTTTCAGAGATGGAAGATAAATGTTTGGAGAGGTGAAGTGACACACCATCTTCCCTCCTGCTCATGGAAAGGACCGCGTTCTGAGGTCTTTGGAGACCGCATGCCGGAGCTGGTTCTGTGGTCACTAGCCCCGTGTTGACATCAGCAACAGCTGGGGTGTTTCCACCACGGAAATGGGCAAGGCTATGCGACATGGTGACTTCTCTGGGAAAAGTGATTAAACTTTGTTGTACTCCTCCCTACTGCCCCAATTCACACTTCATGACAAGGAGTGAGTAGGAAAGTATTTTAAAAAAATTTAATATTGTGGTAGCAGAGCATGATAGTTTATGTTTATGATTTGTGACTGCCCCCATCTTATGTGTCAAAATAAACCTCTTTTTTGATACTTATGCCTAATATTCAGATTTAAATTTTCTTTATAATTAAGAATTTCATGGATGTATGTAATGAATTATGATCACATTTTACAATAGGCCCCACTCCAGGATGGAAGTGCCATTTGGTCCATAAAACTCAGTATGTAGACAACACCATCAGCCAAAATGAAAACAAAGACCTAATCCATCAAAGTCCATAGCTCTGGGAAAGTCTATAAATGTGTTAACCTTGCTTTTTGGCTTCTGTAGTTCCACTTCTGGCTAACTGTTCTTGTTAACTGAAGTACTAACCCAGAACAAGTGTTTGTGTTTTGTGTGTGTGTGTGTGTGTGTGTGTGTGTGTGTGTGTGCTTAAAGCTCACCCTGAGAAAGGTTTGGGATCCTGAACAACCAGTGTAGCTGTAGGCTGACTAATAAAGTCCTTCTATTTTCTATTGGCTTAAACCCATGTCTGAACAGTCTTCTCTGGTGGATACCCCACAACAATTTAACCTCCACTCCCCCTCCCGCTTTAGCTTCTCCCATATTCCTCTCGATGAGTCCCCTCCTAATTTCATGTGTTTTTATTTATTCTTTAATGACCCACCAAACCCAGGTAGTTCTGCGAATATATGATTGGGTGTTGACATAAAGAGCATGGGAGTCTACCAGTGAACGCATCTTCCGAACAGGGTAATCCACCCCACCCCTCCCTCATCTAGGCCAGAGCTTTGGCTGGCATGATCTTACAAAGGCCTCATGAGGGTACCTTCAGCTGCTGTGAGTCCTTGAGTGTGGTACCGTGCCATATCCAAGGTAGCATACAATACACCTTTATAATCTGTGTCCCATGTTCCACTTTAATCCTGCTGAAGAATAAAGTACATAGTTAAGGTAAGGGTTTATAGCTTAGTGGTAGGGCATTTGGCTCCTGCGTGAAGGCTTCCATCTCTAGTACTAAAAGAATTGAAATGAGCAGTTCAATTATAAAATTTATGAGGCCTTATATTTTATACTTTATTTCATGGTACCTCCATATCTTAGGACCTTCCTGAGTGGTTGTGTATTACTCAGCAGTGTCCAGAGGGTGGCACTATTATACCATCTTTTAGGTCATATTTCAGCCTTGGCTCTTTAGAGAGGAAAACCCAGCTCTTTAACTTAGTTCTAAGCAGGTCACAGTTAAAATCATGCTTTTTAAATTTTTCTCATACTTTAGAATTCTGTACCCGAGCAAAGCACAGATCTTAAAAACAGAGATACTGCCCATGAGGAATTCATCTTCAATATTGCTAACTGAGATTATGAAGGCCATTAGTGTATCCCCCCATGTCTCACCATTTGGAGGAGCACATACCCTCGGTCACAAATCTAACACAATCTAGAATGGTTGCGATACTCTGAAAACTGAATTGATACTTCCAAAATAAAAAAAAAAGCTCCTTTTAAATCAAAAAATCTAAATAAAATAACCAACCGCTGAGGCTATGAAAGTGATAAGACAAATCGGGTGAATGCGTGATCCTTTTCCCACCCCTGGGTCCCCCGTTGACGCTCTCCAGGAAGCATCACTAATTTGTTCTTCTGTCTCATAACTATTTCAGAGTACAGATAAGAGAGGAAGGACAAGCACGCATATACTTGCTATTCAGAGGAAAGCAAAAAGGTGGCAGGGCCATTTCAAAACCTGATGTGTTCTTCTCACCTGGATCCTCTCTCTCAGCACCCCAAACCAAGGATGTTCACATTCCTTATGCTAAATACTGTCATATTTGCATACAATCTATGTAAATTGCTCTGCAAACTTCAAGTTAATCTTCCCACCATCCAGGGTACCTAGTAAAACGGAAATGCTCCTTAAACGGTCGCTGCTTTGTACTCTCGGCTGAGTAATGACTCAGATAAGCACATGTTTAGCACGCACACATCTTTGGCAGATACACTTTTAATTTTATTTTTGTTATTTTTAATTGTGTGTCTGCATGTGGCTATATGCGTGAGAGTGCAGGTAGGTGCTCCCAGGGGTCGGAGGTGCTGGATCCCCCAGAGCTGTAGTTACAGCCCAGTCCCATGGATTTCATCTGCTGTTGGTTGAATCTGAGAAATGGAGGGACTGGAAGACTGGAAGTTGGAGCTTTGTTTAAACCCTTCTTTCTCTGGTGCACATTGTACCACTTATACTTCTCTACTATTGCATCAAAGACACGGGAGAGGCATTCCTGCCCAAGTGTGAGCTATCCTTAAATAATTCATGGCAAGAAGCATTAACAGTACTGTCATGATAGACAGCTTCTCTTCCTGTTCCCTTGTCAGATATAGCATGCTACCTCTCACGGGCACCGATATTCTAACAGCATTAGGAAGCCACGGGCCAGGAGTTTAGAAAGTCATTTAGAGCGGAATCCAGCTTCTTAGGACTTCAGTTTTCTGAAAGCCTAGAAGTAGAATGGTAGACTCTAAGAATACACATGTTTCATGCTAATTCTAAAATCCAAAATAGCTCTTCAAAGAAGTGGCGATGTGAGTCCTGCCTGCTGCACACGAGAATGCCAGTGATCGCCCTCCACCCAAAACTTATAAAGTAGAAATTTCAGACACAAAAATGGAGAGAGTATGAATAGCAGCTATCAGAGCAGTTAACACAGCAAGCTTCTCCAAAAACCCACGGTCTTTGCAGGAAAGGCATAGACACAGAGGTGATGTGCCTCTGTCAACCATGTGCAGATTTTTTTGTCAGCATTTATTAAATTGAATGATATATTTAATATCGGATCAATATGTAATTTAAGAGATCAAAATGGAGGGATAGTTGGGCATGGTGCCACACACTTCTAATCAAGGGACTTGGGAGTTGGGAGGCAGGAAGATTGGGTATGCAAGGGCAATATGGACTAGATAGTGAAACTCTGTTGAAAACGCGGAAAACAGTGGTGCACGCCTTTAATTCCCAGCACCTGGGCGGCAAAGGCAGGTGAATCCCTGTGAGTTCAAGGTCAGCCTGGTCTACAAGAGCTAGTTCCAGAACAGCTAGAACTGTTACACAGGGAAACCCTGTCTCAAAAAAACAGAACAAAACAAAACAAAAAGCCAAAAAGAAAGGAACGTAGATCTAAAAATTCAAATAATCTTACTATATACGTGCAATAACTAACAGCTGCTTGAAAATGGTTCTATCATCATTTTGAATGTTACTTGTATGTTTATGTTTTATTTATATATTTTACAACCCAGCTGCAGTTTCTTCTCCCTTCTCTCCTCCAAGTCCTTCTTCCCAATCTACTCCTTCTCTGCTTCTGTTTAGGAAAGGGCAGGTCTCCCATGGGTCTCAACAAAACATGGCATATCAAGTTGCAGTAAGACTAAGCAGCTCCCCATGTGTTGAGGTTGGGCAAGACGACCCAGTGTGAGGAGTAGGGTCCCAAAAGCCTGTAAAGGAGTTAGAGACGGTCTCTGCTCCCACTGTTAGGATTCCCACAAGAGGACCAAGCTACACAACTGTCACATATACACAGTGCCCGGATCAGTCCCATGCAGACTCCTTGGTTGTTAGTTCAGTCTCTGTGAGTCCCTGTGAGCCCAGGTTAGTTGATTGTGTTAGATTTCCTGTGGTGTATTTGACCTCTCTGGCTCCTACAATCCTTTCTTCTCTGTTTCTGCAGGATTCCCTGACCTCTGCCTAATGTTTGGCCATGGTCTGCATCCGTTTCCCTAAGTTGCTGGATGATGCCTCTTTGATGACAGTTGGGTGAGGCACCAATCTGGTCACAGGAGGCGGTCAGTTCAGGCTATGTATCTGCTATTGCCAGGAGTCTAAGCTCAGGTCTTTGTTATAGACTTCTGGGGGATTCCCTTGTGCCAGGTTTTTACCTGATTCCAAAATGTTCCCCTTTCCAGTAGTCTCTTTCAGTACTTGCCTTCTACCCCCAACCTGATCGCTCATGTTCCCTTCCAGACCCGCTATCAGCCTTCTGTCTGCCCACCCATGATTTATCTCTTCTATTTCCCCTTCCCCAGGAGATTTGTGTCCCCTGCCCCATGTTACCTAACCCTCCTTGTTACCTAACCTCTCTGGGGTATGGCTATTTTCTATTTTCCAGCTAATATCCACTTATGAGTGAGTACATATGATGTTTGTCTTTCTTGGTTTGGGTTACCTCACTCAGGCAGACTTTTTTTTTCTAGTTCCATCCATTTGCCTTCAAATTTCCTGGTGTCCTTGTTTTTAACAGCTGAGTAATGCTCCATTGTGTAAGTGTACCACATTTTCTTTATCCATTCCTCTGTTAAGGGACATCTAGGTTGTTTCCAGGTTCTGGCTATTACAAATAAAGTTGCTATGAATATAGTTGAGTAAATGTTCATGTGGTAGGATTGGGCATCCTTTGGGTATATGCCCAAGGGCGGTATAGCTGGGTATTGAGGTAGCCTAATTCCCAGTTTCCTGAGGAACCACCATACTGACTTCCAGAGTGGCTGTACAAGTTTGCATCCCACCAGCAATGGAGGAGTGTTTCCTTTGCTTCACATCCTCTCCAGCATGAGCTTCTGCTTGCGTTTGACAGAATCTCAGAGTCATTTTGATTTGAATTTCCCTGTTGGCTAAGAATGTTGAACATCTCTTTACGTATTTCTTGGCTATTTGAAATTTCTGTTTCGATCCCTACCCTATTTTTTTTCTCATTTTTTTTATTCTTTTTTAATTAAAATTTCCAACTGCTCCCCGTTTCCCATTTCCCTCCCCCTCCTCCCACATATTGCCCCCTCCCCCCGTTCCCCTCCCCCATCCCCACTCCTCTTCTCCTCCCCCCAGTCCATTCCCCCTCCCTCTCGATACTGAAGAGCAGTACAAATTCCCTGCCCTGCAGGAAGACCAAGGTCCAGGAAGGTGAGCATCCAAACAGGCTAAGCTCCCACAAAGCCAGTTCATGTATTAGGATCGAAACCTAGTGCCATTGTCCTTGGCTTCTCATCAACCTTCATTGTCCGCCATGTTCAGAGAGTCCAGGTTCAACCCATGCTTATTCAGTCCCAGTCCAGCTGGCCTTGGAGAGCTCCCAATAGATCAGTTCCACTGTCACAGTGGGTGGGTGCACGCCTCGTGGTCCTGATTTCCTTGCTCATGTTCTCCCTCCTTCTGCTCCTCATTTGGACCTTAAGAGCTCAGACCGTAGCTCCAAATTGGGTCTCTGTCTCTCTCTCGATCCATCGCCAGATGAAAGTTCCCGTGCCATTCTCCTTGGCCTCTCGTCAGCTCTCATTGTCCGCCACATTGAGAGAGTCCGGTTTTATCCCATGTTTTTTCAGTAGCAGTCCAGCTGGCCTTGGTGAGCTCCCAATAGATCGGCCCCACTGTCTCTGTGGTTGGGTGCACCCCTCATGGTCCTGACTTCCTTGTTCATGTTCTCTCTCCTTCTGCTCCTCATTATAACCTTGGGAGCTCAGTCCGGTGCTCCAGTGTGGGTCTCTGTCTCTATCTCCATCCATCGCTAGATGAAGGTTCTATGGCGATATGCAAGATATTCATCAGTATGATTATAGGATAGGTTCATTTCAGGTTCCCTATCCTCAGGTGCCCCAATGAACTAACTGGGGACATTGCCCTGGGCATCTGGTAGCCATTCCAAGTTCAAGTCTCTTGCCAACCCTTAGGTGGCTCCCTTACCTAAGGTATGAGTTTCCCTGCTCCCCTATCCAACCTTCCTTTATCCCCAATCACCCCGATTCACCCAGTTCCCCTCATCCTCTCCTTCACACTTTTCTCTCCCCATCATCCCTCATCCCCATCCCACCCCACCCCCAAGATTCCAATTTTTTGCCCATCAGTCTTGTCTATTTCCCATAGCTGGGAGGATATCTATATGTTTTTCCTTGCGTTTACCCTCTTGTTTAGCTTCTTTAGGATCACAAATTATAGACTCAGTGGCCCCTATCCATGGCTAGAAACCAATTATGAGTGAGTACATCCCATGATCTTCTTTTTGGGTCTGGATTACCTCACTCAGGATCGTATTTTCTATTTCCATCCATTTGCATGCAAAATTCGAGAAGTCATTGTTTTTTACCACAGAGTAGTACTCTAATGTATATATATTCCACACTTTCTTCATCCATTCTTCCATTGAAGGGCATCTAGGTTGCTTCCAGGTTCTGGCTATTACAAATAATGCTGCTATGAACATAGTTGGACAAATGCTTTTGTCATATGATAGGGCATCTCTTGGGTATATTCCCAAGAGTGCTATTGCTGGGTCCAGGGGTAGGTTGATCCCAATTTTTCTGAGAAACCGCCACACTGATTTCCAAAGTGGTTGCACAAGTTTGCATTCCCACCAGCAATGGATGAGGGTACCCCTTTCTCCACAACCTCTCCAGCAAAGGCTATCCTTGGTGTTTTTGATTTTAGCCATTCTGACAGGTGTAAGATGATATCTCAAAGTTGTTTTGATTTGCATTTCTCTGATCGCTAAGGAGGTTGAGCATGACCTTAAGTATCTTTTGGCCATTTTAACTTCTTCTGTTGAGAATTCTCTGTTCAGTTCAGTGCCCCATTTTTTAATTGGGTTAATTATCCTTTTAAAGTCTAGTTTCTTGAGTTCTTTATATATTTTGGAGATCAGACCTTTGTCTGTTGTGAGGTTGGTGAAGATCTTCTCCCAGTCAGTAGGCTGCCTTTTTGTCTTAATGACAGTGTCCTTTGCTTTACAGAAGCTTCTCAGTTTCAGGAGGTCCCATTTATTCAATGTTGCCCTTAATGTCTGTGCTGCTGGGCCGTACCCTATTTTTAATTGGATTATTTGGTTTGTTGATATCTAATTTCTTGAGTTCTTTCCCCCCTTTTTTTAAAATTTTTATTTATTTATTTTTATTGAAACAAAAAAAATTTCCACCGCCTCCCAGCCTCCCATTTCCCTCCCCCTCCTCCCCCTTCTCTCTCCGTTCCCCCACTCCTCTCCCCCTCCCTCTCCAGTCAGAAGAGCGGTCAGGGTTCCCTGCCCTGTGGAAAGTCCAAGGTCCTCCCCCCTCCACCCAGGTCTAGGAAGGTGAGCATCCAAACTGGCTAGGCTCCCACAAAGCCAGAACATGAAGTAGGATCAAAACCTAGTGCCATTGTCGTTGGCTTCTCATCAGCCCTCATTGTCAGCCACATTCAGAGAGTCCGGTTTTATCTCATTCTTTTTCAGTCACAACCCAGCTGGTCTTGGTGAGCTCCCAATAGATCGGCTCCACTGTCTCAGTGGGTGGGTGCGCCCCTCACGGTCCTGACTTCCTTGTTCATGTTCACCTTCCTTCTGCTCCTCATTGGGACCTTGGGAGCTCAGTCCGGTGCTCCAGTGTGGGTCTCTGTCTCTATCTCCATCCATCGCCAGATGAAGATTCTATGGTGATATGTAAGATATTCATCAGTATGGCTATAGGATAGGGCCATTTCAGGTTCCCTATCCTCAGCTGCCCAAGGAACTAACTGGGGACATCCCCCTGGGCCCCTGGAAGCCCCTCTAGGTTCCAGTCTCTTGCCAACCCTAAGATGGCTCCCTTAATTAAGATATATGCTTCCCTGCTCCCATAACCATCCTTTCTTTATCCCAACCATCCCAATTCCCCATCTTGAGTTCTTTATATATTTTGGCTATTATTAGCCCTCTATTAGATGTGCGATTGATGAAGATCTTTTCCCATTTCTGTAGGCTGCCATTTTGGTCCTATTGACAGTGTCCTTTGCCTTATAGAAACTTCACAATTTATTACAAAAATTCCATTTATTAACTGTTGGTCTTAGTGCCTGTGCTATTGGTGTTCTGTTTAGGAAGCTGTTTCCTGTGCCAATGCTTTTGAGATTATCTCCCACTCTATCTTCTATCAGTTTCAGTGTAACTGGATTTATGTTGATGTCTTTGATCCACTTGAGTTTTGTGCAAGGTGATTGAAATGAATCTATTTGCATTCCTCTGCATGCTGACATCCAGTTAGACTAACACCATTTGTTGAAGAGCTTTCTTTTTTTATTGTATAACGTTGGCTTCTTTGTAAAACAAAAAACAAAACAAAACAAAAACAAAAAAAAATAGCTATCTATAGGTGTGGGGATTTATGTCTGGGCCTTCAGTTTGATTCCATTTAATCACCTGTCTGTTTTTATGTCAATATCATGCAGTTTTTATTAGCTCTATAGTAGAGCTTGAAATTAGTGATGGTGATACCTTCGGAAGTTTTTTTTTTATTTTATAGGATTGTTTTAGCTATCCTGAATGTTTTTATTTATCCATATAAAGTTGAGCATTGTTCTTCCATTATCTGTAAAGAATTGTATTGTGATTTTAATGGGGATTGCATTGAATATGTAGATTGCTTTCGGTAAGATGGTCATTTTTACTATGTTAATTCTACTGATCCAAGAGAATGGGAAATATTTCCATCTTCTGATACCTTTTCAATTTATTCCTTCAAAGGCTTGAAATTCTTGTTATACAGATCTTTCCCTTGTTTGGTTAGAGTTATGCCAAGATGTTTGATATTATTTGGGGATATTTTAAAGGGTGTTGATTCCCTGACTTCTTTCTTAGCTCATTTATTGTTTGTATGTAGGAGGGCTGATTTTTTTTTTGAGTTTATTTTGTATCCAGCCACTTGACTAAAGGTGTTCAACGGTTGTAGGAGTTCACTGGTAGAGCTTTTTGAGTCTCTTATGTATACTATTATATCATCTGCAAATAATGACGCTTTGACATCTTTCCCATTTGTATCCCCTTGATTTTCTTTAGTTGTCTTATTGCTTTGGCTAAGACTTCAAGTACTGTATTGAATAGGCATGAAGAGAGTGGACAATCTTGTCTTGATCCTGATTTTAGTGGAATCGCTTTGAGTTTTTCTCTGTTTAATTTAACATTGGCAACTGGCTTGTTGTATATTGTTTTTTATTATGTTTAGGCATGTTCCTTGTATCCCTGATCTTTTCAAAACTTTCACCTTGAAGGGGTGTTTGATTTTGTCAAAGACTTTTTCAGCTTCTAAGGATATGATCTGTAGTTTTTTCTTTAAGTTTGTTTATATGGTAGATAACATTGACAGATTTTTCATATGCTAAACCATCCCTACATCTCTGGGATGAAGCCTACTTGGTCATGGTGGATTATCTTTTTGATGCATTCTTAGATTCTGTTTGCCAGTATTTTATTGAGAATTTTTTGCATAAATGTTCATGAGAGAAATTGATCTGTAATTCTCTTTGTTGAATCTTTCTGTGGTTTGGGTAGCAGGGTAACTGTGGCTTCATAGAAAGAACTTGGCAAAATTCCTTCTGTTTTTATTTTGTAGAATAATTAGAAGAGTATTGATATTAGCTCTTCTTTGAAAGTCTAGTAGAATTCTGTATTAGAACCATCTGACCAATGTGGGTCTTTGTATCTGTCTCCTTTCATCGCCTGATGAAGGTTACTGTTCAGGAGGATGCCTATATGTTTTTCTTTGGGTTCACCTTCTTATTTAGCTTCTCTAGGATCATGAATTCTAGGCTCAATGTCCTTTATTTATGGCTAAAAACCAAATATGAGTGAGTACATCCCATGTTCCTCTTTTTGGGTCTGGCTCACCTCACTCAGGATAGTATTTTCTATTTCTGTCCATTTGCATGCAAAATTCAAGAAGTCATTGTTTTTTACTGCTGACGAGGGAGGGGGACTTGATTGAGGGAGGGAAATGGGAGGTGGGGGGTGGGGAGGAGGCAGAATTCTTTAATAAATAAATAAATAAATAAATAAATAAATAAAAAAGAACTGGAGATTGAACTCAGGCCTTGTACATACCAACCAATTGACTGTATCATCAATACTGATATTTTTATAATTATAATCATCCCTCTTTTACCATTTCATATATTGAGATATATTGTTTGAATAGCCTATAGACCTTCATATATTCAAAATCTGTTTCTTTTGTCTTCATGTATTGATATAATTTTATTATCTGAAGTTATTTTCTTAAATCTTTTTGTAAATGGTATATGATTGATCATTTGTTCCAGACTCTTTTATAAAATTTTAAATGAGTTCAAAAAAAAAAAAAAAAAAAAAAGAACCATCTGACCCTGGGCATTTTTTGGGGGGGGGGGGTAACGTTTAATGACTGCTTCTAATTCCTCTAAAGGTTATCAGTCTATTTAAATTGTTTATCTGATCTAGATTTAACTTTGGTAAGTGGTATCTATCACAAAATTTGCCCATTTCCTTTAGATTTTCCAACTGTGTAGCGTACAGGTTTTTGAAGTATGACCTAATGAGTCACTGTATCTCCTCTGAGTCTGTTGTTACGTTCCCCTTCTTGTTTCTGATTTTGGATTTGGATATTTCTCTCTCTCTCTCTCTCTCTCTCTCTCTCTCTCTCTCTCTCTCTCTCTCTCATAGTTAATTTGGATAAGGGTTTATCTCTTTTCGTTGATTTTCTCGAAGAACGAACTCTGTTTCATTGATTCTTTGTATTATTCTCCTTCTTCCTATTTTATTGATTTTAGCCCTCTGTTTAATTTTTTTCTGCTATCTACTCCTCTTTGAAATGTCTACTTATTTTTGTTCTAGAGCTTTTAGATTTCACATCACCACTCTGAATCTCTTCAAATTCTCCATGAAGGTATTTAGTGCTATGAACTTTCCTCTTAGAACTGCTTTCATTGTGTCCCATAAGTTTAGACATTCATTTTCATGAATTCTAGGTAGCCTTTTAACATCTTTTTTATTTCTTCCTTGATGTAGTGGTAACTCAGTAGAGAGTGGTTCAGTTTCCACGAATTTGCAGGCTTTCTGTTGGTTGTTGAATCTAGTCTTAATTCATGGTGGGATGATAAGATACAGATAATTATTTCAATTAAAAGATAGAAGCTCAGGGGTAAAAGATAGACGGGATAATTTAAGTTAAGAAAAACTGGCTAGAAATAAGCTAAGCTAAGGCCGGACATTCATAAGAAAGAATAAGACCCAGGGTAATTTCTTTGGGAACTGGGTGATGGGCCCTCTTAAAGAGTCGAAGAGTGAAAAACAAGCAACATCCCTATATTGGAGTATGTTCTGCAAACTGGGATCAGACCTTGTTCATATTTATATTCATATATGTACATATCATACACACACATATGGCAAAGACAAACTCTGGTACATCATTTCTGGATCTGTTCTTGGACTTCTTTGCCACAAAAAGTTCACGTTTCAGTCATTATGACTGAACCATCCTACACGACTTTGCACTTTCCCTTTTATGCACATTGGTGATAATATCAAAGGAGAATCTTCATGTTGTTTGCTGCATGGAAATCATCTTTTCTAAGCCCAAACCAGCTCCCTATGCGCTTTAGATCTGGCGGTCCCCACTCTTTCTCCGATAAGTAATCTAATTTTACTTCTCATTCCATTCAGAGCCCTGGAGTCTAGGAGCCTTAAAAATCCTTTTTTGTTGCTATCTCTAATTAATACAAAGTAAATAAGGTATTCTTCCATGTTTCCAGGCTATTTGGCTAAATTAGGAGAAGGCAGAACAAAGTGAAAGCTAACTGCTTTAAAAAAAATACTCCAGAGAAAAGCAAATGACACGTGATTCTCTAACACCAGGCCAGGCTTGTAAAAATTCGGGCTTGGTGAGCAATCTGTTACAACCCCCCCCCCCCCAAACCAAAAACAAACATTCAAACAAACAAACTCCCCAAACCAAAACAAGCAAGCAAGCAAGAAAATAAACAATCAAAAAAACACAAGGTCCATAATTTTCTTAAAATTTAATTTCTTATTTGTCCTCATTTAAAATTGAGAATGGAGAACTGAAAGTAGGCTTGACAACCAGAGTCCACAAAAGAAGAGGGCATCCCTCCAGCTCGGTTCACCACAAAGGTCTCAAGGCCAAATGTTAGCTGGCAATCTCAGGCTTGGTCTAAGTGCCAAAGTGACATCAAAACAGCCCTGGGAGCATCAGTGGAGACTTCTCTGTTATGTATCTAAGCTCTGGGGTTGGTATTTAGTGAGCAATAGTGTCCCTGAGCTATAGCTATCCCCTACAGAGTTGGGTGTGATTGAGTGGGACTGTGTCTAGTAAATTTTGCCCTTTGTAAATACTTTGGATGAATGGGGAAAATTACTTGGGTCATTTCTTGATGTAGTTCAAACATTATCACCCCAACTGTTTTTATTGTTTTTATTTAAGTTCAGCAACTTTTAAAATAAAATTTAAACCGGATGACTCATTGAAATAACCCTTAGCTGGGTGGTGGTGGCGCACGCCTTTAATCCCAGTTCTCAGGGGGCAGAGGCAGGCGGATCTCTCTGAGTTTGAGGCCAGCCTGGTCTACAAGAGCTAGTTCTAGGACAGATACCAGAAGCTACACAGAGAAACCCTGGCTAGAAAAACAAAAACGAATGAACGAACAAACAAAATAACCCTTCAGAAAGAACAACTTAGTCCTATGAAACTAAGTGTAACCACACAAACACGTTTTGTGGGTGGAGAAAAGAACTAACTCCTTCATGATTAGCGTTCCACTTTCCAAAGCTCCAAGATCTGCATTATCAGGGACTTGCATTTACAGCCACTATAAGCCATCCTGGCATGCTGACCTCACCAGCAGGGGAGCAGTCTGCTTCACACCCAAATGACAGGCAAATGCCGGCCAAGGGAGATGCGAGACCAGAGCAGTCATTTCAGATATAAAGCTGTTTCCAAACATTGCCTTTTCAATCTTTGTCAGTTACACACTTGGCGGGAATAGCAGCAACATCTTTTAGAATGAAGGTGAGCTGCACCCTTGCAACACACAAGCAATTAGCGCACTCATTCTGATTTGTGGGTCAGCCGCCAGAGGGCGCTATGATCTGCCCTGCCTTCCTACCAGATGAACAGTATTGTATTCCGGCTTGACTGAGAAAATAAAGATGTGGGAGGTTGGGTCTCTGTCTCCTTGACTCTCTGGCCTGGCCTTACCTATCTCATCTTCACCCTTGCTGGTCTGTGTTTTTCTCAGAGTGTCCTCTTGGTCTCCTGAACACTGGTTTCCTGTGGTGCAGCCCAAAGGGTATCTGTCTTTCCTGTGTGAAACCCTTCAAGGACCGACATTCCTTAGTTCTGGGATTTCAGCAGTTGTGATGTCAACTTGACTACATCTAGAATTAACTAAAAACCCACCTGGGAGGGATTTTTAGTTTATTGGATCATTTGAGATAGGCAGACCCACCACAAATATAAGAGCTATCTTTAATCTTGGCCACTCCTTCTTGTGGAAGCTGCTATGAAGAACAGGAGAAAAGACATTTTGTCTTTTGCTAACCTGCCTTCAACTCTCCTGGAAAGTCTATTCCTTCATTGGCATTAGAGCCCACTTCTTCAGGATTGTGGCATACAATGAAGACCAGCTGAGACACCCAGCCTTGGGAGTAACTACTGGCTTCTTGGCTTTTCCATTGGGAGACAGCCATTGTTGGATGAGTGGGACTGCGGGCTGTCAACTACGCTGATAAATCTGTATATATATGTTCTTGCTATCAGTTATGTTACTCGAGAATTCTGACTAACACAACAGTGTTTTGCCACTTCACTGTTATAGTCAAATATCACGTGATACAGCCATGATAAAGTAATGTGCCCTTCTTCTATACTAACAGGGCCTCTAGGACAGTGCTTCTCAACCTGTGGGCAGAGACCCTTTGGGGGCTGAATGACCCTTTCGTATGGGTTCCCTATGAGCAATGGATTGTATTTACATTACAATTCATAATAGCAAAATTACAGTTAAGAAGTAGCAACAAAAAAATTTTTATGGTTGGGGGGTCAGCACAACTTGAGGAACTGTATTGAAAGGTTGAAACACTAGGAAGGTTGAGAACCACCGCTCTGGGAGAAGAACCTTGAGTGAGTTAAGATTTGTTTTTGTTAGCTTCAACTAACAAGAAGTCTGACGTGGCACCCTGGTCACTAAATGATCAGCCGTAGTTAAGGAGTCTGAGGGCTGACTCTATTGCCTTTTATTTGTATTTACTTTTTGGAGACGGATCTCCCTGTGCAGCTCAGACTGTCCTCAGACTCACAATTCTCTTGTCCCCTCCCCAGTGCATCCCTGCTGCATTCTGAAAAACTGAGCTCCCTTTCCGCCCATGCTCTGCCTCTCATTCTCAGGGTTGAGTATGGAGAGCTCTGGACAGGGCAGATGTCATGCTAGCTATGAATCGGAGGCTCTAGAGTAGAGGCTTGTCTTAAATACAGGGCTATGTATTTTATGAATTGAATGTGAAGGGCAGGAGTTGGCCGCTGAGAATGAGAAGGGGAGGGAGCTGAAGGTCTGGGAAGGTGAGTATTGGGGTGCTAGGGAGAACCAGGGAGAGGCGTCCTAAGGAAGGCTTCTGATGAACGGCCAGTCTTTGTATGCAGGGCAGTGCTGCTCTTGGACATCAGCACCCATCTCCTCCATCACTTTGGACAAGATTCTCTGTCTTCAGCAGGACAAGATGATTGCCTAATTAAGACCATTATAGCTCGTTTACCCGGATGAATAACATGTGTGTGAGGTCAAAAGGGGCCAAACAGTAAAAAACAAGGAGGGGGGGGGGAGAACCATGGATTGTGTTAATGCACGCAAAATATCTCGTGTTGTCCATTTCATTTGGCTCAATTTTTCTTTGTCCTCATTTATATCCCTCCCACTCAATCTTGAGATAATTCTATATCAAATGATTGCTTTACAACCATCATATTAAAAACATTTTTCTCATCTGATTATTATTATTATTATTTTGAGACAGAGTCTCTCTTTGTAGTCCCAAAGAATTCACATCTAAAATACAGGTTGTGCAACAACACAACACACATAATGTCAAGGCTGGGTAAACGAGGCTCAGTAATAGCTGCTACAAAGCATCCGGCCGCTGGTGTAGGGGATGGGCAGACACTGGTATGGCAGGTGACTCCCTTAGCATCTATTCGCATCAGATGCTTGCAAAACCAGAGGCAGATCGAGTTCCTCAGGCTGGTGTGGCTGACCTCACAAACTTTTCAGTCTTCACTTCTTGCTGGCAATTGATACTGGGGTAGAAAGGCCCAGGACTAAGGGTGGCTGTCACTTTGTCTGGGCCTGCAAAGTAGATCCACTCTTCTGTTTGGTGAGAAGAGAAGGTAATGCAGGCAATTCCTAAGTCTCCAAGTCTATAAAGGTTTCTCCGAAGTCTCAGCTGACAAAGATCTCTCTGCAGCATCTCCTGGGGAATTTCTCTTTTGAAGATGTGCAGCGAGGAGACCTTCATGTTTGGGTTCTGAGTGAGCACCATTGTTTCCCATTTACTCCATTTTAAGACACAAATTTTGAAAATGTGTTGACAATTTAAATATTTCTTAATGCGGTCTCCCTTGCATTATTTTGAGAAGCTGTTGATGGGAAGAGAAGTGTAGCCGAGAAACAGACTGCAGCCTTGGGGAGAATCCAGTGCTCCAACAACCTGTGATAGAAGGAAATGGAAGAAAACAGCCAGAGACGCAAACCAAAAGAACCTCAGATCTAAGGGGATTTTTATGATAATCCGAGGCTTCTGTACACGTTAACCCGAACAGGATGAAAGCGGTCAGCGTGCCGCTCCGTCAATATTGTTGTTGGGAATGAACGCTTTGTTATGGAGTGAAAGGGGAATTTTGTGAACAAAGGAAAACAAACCTGTAAGGCAAGATGGCTAGACCTCTGAAGTGATTTCAGGACAGGCTTTGAAACGCATGTAATGAAATACCTCTCTAGGTGTGCTACAAGAATCCGTGGTTGCTGATGTAGCTAAATAATTTAATTCTTGCTTACTACACTCAAAAGAGGAGTAACTATCTTAATTAAAATTTTATTTACATGAAGTTGCCCGTGAGTCACACAAATATAGTAAAATCATTGTCTACAAATTCGCTGTTGACTCTTTACTTTTGCAGTGCTGGGGACCTGCAAACTCGGGTATGCCAGACAAGTACCTTGCCACTAGGCCACACCCCCATGTATGAATGTTCACATGTCCATTGCTGTGTGTATGCAGACTCATATGTGAGCATGTGCACACGGAGGCCGAAGGATAAATGTGGCTCTTCTTCCTCGGTCTCCATCTATTATTTTTTTACATTAAAGTTTTTATTTTTATTAATTCTGTGGTTGGTGTGTGTGTGTGTGTGTGTTTGTGTGTGTGTACTTGCTGCAGCACATCTATGTGTGGAGAATGGAGGATAATGTGTGGGGGTTTGTTCTCTCCTTCCACTGCGTGGGTCAGCGGATCTAACTCAGTTTGGCTAGCTTGGCAGCCCAGTGCCTTTACCCACCGAGCCACTCCCCTTCTCTCACACACACCTTTTTTGAAAGAGTTCTTTCTCTGGAACTCACCAAGTAGGTTAGGCTGCCCAGCCACCAAGTCCTGGGGATCTGCCTGCCTCTGCCTTTGCTACTCCAGCATTCTGAGTACACGTGTGTGCTACTGTGCCCAGGCTTTACAGGTACTCTGCTGTGACTTAGCATTCTTGTTCTTGGTTTTTTCTTCTGTAGCTCAGGCTGGGTTGGAACTCACGATGTAGTCTGTGCTGGTGTCAAACCCAGAATGGTCTTGCCTCGGTCTGAAAGTGCTGGGGTTGGAGGTGAGCTGTACCACTGTCAAGTGGAACACTCTTGAAACATCTCCAGGATGCTTTCTTCCATTCCTGTTCTGTCCTCCAAGCGGGCATTCCTTTTGTTACAATATTTACATGAAGAAAACACCTTTCTGTGTTTCCATTTCAAATGAGTAAAACTTGTTGTAAAAAAGTCCCAAATGAGAAAAACAAGGACTCTTTGGAGAACATTCCTCCCTTCTTTTAGGCCCCCTCTTTGTAACTTTTTCCCTCTGATGGCCAAAGTCCAGCTGGCTCGCCTCTCTCACCCTGTCCTGCCTTCTGTGATTTTGTTTGCCTGAAGAAACCTGGATCCAGTTGAGGGAAAGCGGGAGTCTGAAGTCAGAAGGAAGACAATGGCGTCCCCCTCCTTGTCCACAGGCCAATCCTATAGGGGTTTGTTTTAGTTCTCAATGATGGCAAAGTTCCCTTCCCTTGGGGCTGACAATTGTCTGTGGCCTCTTTGATTTCCCCTGCTTATCTGTAGACAAACTCCCAACAATCTGCTGGACAGAACTCCAAATGCAAGGATTTGCCAATCCGGGCTGTGCCACAAATCAAGGAACTAGCTGTTGTGAGGGGAGGGATGGTGACAGGGGTCGGGGTGGGGGAGGACTGTTTGGTGAGTTGCTGTGACATACAGGACATCACTGAGACCACAAAGAGACAGGCAGAGCTCTCCTCCCCTGAGGTGGAAAAGCCCAGCCTCTAAGCCAGGAGGTTAGGGAAACAGCATTTGGAAGGAATCCTAGCCTGGGCTGCAGTTCGTTTTTGCATGATGGACCTTATAGAAAGGTTGGAGAAAAGGGGGTGAGAATTGGAGGACAGTCAACTTCCACAGCTCAAAGCAGGGAGGACTGGGGAGGTGGTCAACAATAACTTCATTTGTCCTCTAGCTAACTGAAAAGATGATTAGTGTGCATTTTTCTTTAGCTATAAAAACGATACGTGCAGGGCTGGCGTGCTGGTTCAGCCAGGACAATGCTTGCCTTGCATGGGGAAGGGGCTGATCTCACAGAGCCCATGTGGAAAACAGTGGGGTATGATGGCATGTGTGTGTGCCCCTAAGGTTGGGAGGTGAAGACTGATGAACCTGGGGACTCACTGGCCAGTCAGCCTCCTTGAGGAACTCTAGGCCAACTAGCAGGAAACCCTGTCTAAAACAGCACAAGGGAGACCAGAAAGATGGCTCAGTAGTTAAGAGCATGCCCTGCTTCTACAGAGGACCCACATCAAGCAGCTTACGATCCCTGGTAACTCCAGCTCCAGGGGCATTTGATGTCTCCAGCTTCTGTGGACACCCGCACAAACTGCGGTTGATGAAGGAAGCCTTGCTGGGGGGTCCTCAGACAGTGCCTGGCGCACTTGGATTAGAACTAGCTGTGTAGCCTAGGCTTGCCTCTGAGCGCACGCTCCTTCTGTGTCAGCTTCACAGACACTCGGTTTACAGGCACGTGACAGCATTATTGACTGTTTGTAATAGCATTTTGATATCACAAGCATCCCCGTGTCTACTCAGTGAAACCCAAAATCTTGCCAAAGAACGTCACTGCCCCATCCCCGCTTCCCTTCTCTGCTCCATCACTCCACACCCCAGCAGCTCGTAGGGCTTTAGCTTCCCTCAGCTTCTTTCACTGCCGTCTCCTCCCAAGATCCTGCCAGCGTCAGTTTTGCTGTTTCCTCAGCTTGGAGTTTGCTCACATTCACTTGGTCAGCTCTGTGTTTTCCTAATGTGATTGGGTCCAGGAGGTTCATGGGCCCTCGTCACATCACACACACCCCGCAAGGCTGTAATCCTTTCCTTAGTCTGTGCTATAGCAACTGCCAACATTGCATCCTTCATGGCAGAGAGTGCCCTGGTACTACTCGGAGTTGTGGGCACTTCATGGGGAGTGCTTCATCTTGCTGTACCCTCAGTGGTAACTGATGTCTTAACTGATGAGGTCATTGGGGAAAGGCATGTCTGTTTGATAAAAGTGTTGGAAATTCTACTGACATGTACAAAACCAAAGGGCTAACAGCTCAGTAGGCTCCGAATGACTTTAATAAAGACTTTGCACAGGTTTAGGCAGAGTGGAGGAGGCAGGGGCAGGAGTTTGAGGAGGTGAGCTGGAGAAGCAGGCAGGGCAGTATGATGTGGGCCCTGGTCAGCAAGATGAAAGGACTCGATGCCTTGAGAGAAGTGACAAGGGGGAGACCCGAGCAAGGGACACTGGTCATTGTTAAAAGTAACCATGACCAAACAGTGACACACATCTGTGTAGCTCTGTCTTCTGTCAGTTGTATGACTGTGCAACTGGTTAAGATTTCCCCATAGCAAGATGCTCATGTGGCTAACAGGAACTAGAACAGAACTGACTTGTAGGATCTGTGATAATTAAAGAAGATAATGTACACACATGGTTTGTACTGGGCTGGGACGGGATGCAAAGTACTTTGAAAAGGGGTTTGTTAGGAGCAGTGGAATTAACAGTAACACAACAATAGTAACAATCACAGTGATGACATAACAGTGTGTGGTGTGTGTGTGTGTGTGTGTGAGAGAGAGAGAGAGAGAGAGTATGCACATGTGTACACGTGCCTATGCGTTTGTCAAAGATAGCCTCAAGTATTGGTCCTTGGGTGCCTTCCACTCTTTCTTTGAGGCAGGGCCTGGAACTTGGCCGAGTAGTTGAAGCTAGTCCCTATTTTTCATAGTGTGTCCAGGGATCTGTCTGTTCCTGCAGTTCACCTTGCCATCACTGGGAGTACGAGCACACATGTGCCTGTCTTTTAATAATATTAGTTCAGGTGTCGTGTGCCTGTCTTTGTATATGGGCCCCTGGGAGGAAGAGAAGAGACAAATCCCTGGGGAAGAAAGGATCCTCCTCTTACAGTTGGTGACCAGGCCTGCACACGATATGTACATGTGTGTGAGCGTGGGCAGACTCCCACACAGCAGCGTGAAATTTGGGGAGGGAGAGCTTTTGGATCACAGCAAAGGAGGATTAGTTGGCTCCCCGACTTCTCCTGCGGATGGTGATGCAGTCGGTTAAAATGTACTTCCAACTCGGGCTAACGGAGCCCCTGGTGCCTCTTTCTGTGCCCCGTTTGAGCATAAGCAGCTGGGCTTGTCTTGGAGCTTTTCCTGCTCACTCTCTCCCTGGCTCTAGAGTGTGGCATCAGGCATGTCACTATTTCTGGTGCTGTCACTGGTCTGAGGCAAACACAGGGTCCCTCCACTGAAGTTTTGAGAACTCTAATTTTCATGGGTGATCAAAGTGCAGGCAAAAGGTGTGAAATTGGGAGTCAGCCTGAGGTTAATCCTCCCCAGAAATGCGTTTTTGTTCTGAAACTAACCTTACCTAAAGAACTATAAGAAAAGAGGTCACTCCTACGTATTGAGCTCCCACCCCTCCAAGGTTCTCTCTGCACTTTAGCAAGCTCCCTCCCCCATACTTCTACCTCTTAGGAAGCGAGGATTCTTACCACTTCAGCTTAGATTTATATCCCTTTGAAAAGAGGTTGGCATGGAGAAAGACGATCGAAACAGTTTCAATCCTTCTCCCCCAGCCTCTTCCCGGTCATGGGAGGAACAGATCACTGTGCCTCAGCCTTCCTGTCTCCTTCTAGCTACTTGGGACTGTGCAGACTCCCTGCTCAACACCCTTGAAAATCTGCTGCACACATGAGAGCCAGTGGGCCCCTCACAGACACCATAGTAGCAGTGGGCTCAGGGCTCAATGTGCAGAACCATTCACGCTCCCTCTTTCCAAAAACCAGGGCCAAGGATTTGCAAATTCTGGAGATGAAATGTGGTTGGGACATTAAACTAAATAGGAAATAGTGCCTGGAATAGTCATGGCATATTGATTAGTGGAAGGGGTAAACAGGAGCGTAGACTCCCAGGAGGGTTTCTCCAGGTGCCTGGAGCTGCATGCAGAACAGTATCTAGAGTAATGGTGTTGAGATTATAAAAGATAAGGGGTCCTCACAAAAGGCCAGGATGCACACTCCTTTTTCTTTTAGTTTGAATGAGTTGCTATAAATCCTCCGACTTTGCATGGCCTTCTGTTCCTGTTAGCCTGTTTCTATGGCAGTCTAAACAACACATCTTTTGAACCAGTGACTGGGGGTGTCATTAAGGATTGGTTGACCTCTAACCAACTCAAATTAGACAAATAACCCAACTATGGCTGACATTGTTACTTGTCCCCTGAGACATTTTCTCTCCTTTACATACTAATGAGATTGCGGAATGAGAACAAGACTTCATCTTTACAGCTAGGTGTAGCTAGTGACACTACAGGCTACTGGTTTTCAAATGGCGGTGAAGTGTGTCCTTTTCTGGTTTATTCTCCTGATATGTTTCTTAAATGACAAGGACGTGCTGCTGACTGGTCCTATTTTCTTTTCTTCAAGTTGGAATATATAGATAGTAGAGCAGTCATCTTAATTATGCAATGGAAACTGGCTTTTAAATTTCATTAATTATTTAGTTGTGTGTGGACTTGCATATATGTGTACCAAAGCATGCACTGCCCACAGAGACCAAAAGGGGGCACCAGATCACCTGGCACTGGAGTTGCAAGCGCTGTCAAGTGTGTGCTGGGAAACCACCGAACCATCTCTTCAGTCCCATTGGAAACTGCTCTGATGGCAAAACATAAGAAAAAAGAATATGGATCCTGAGAGATTATATAGCCCCAGAACAGTTCAGGATTGCCTTTCCAGACTTAGAAAACCATCTCTCTCTCTTTCTGTGTGTGTGTGTGCATATATATATATATATATATATATATATATATATATATATGTATATGTATATGTATCCATACAGGTATGCATGCCCATGTATGTGTGTGTAGAGGTCAGCGGTCAGCATAAGCTACTGTCCTAAATCACTCCACACTGTATTTCCTGGAGACAGGGTCTCTCACTGAATGTGTAGTTCACCCGCTCATGTAGACTAACTGCACAGTGTGGTCCAGAGATGCCCCTCTCTCCACAGTTCCTCTCAATGCTGGGGTTATGATGCCCCAGCTTTTACACACACCCTGGGGATGCACGTTCAGGTTCACACCCTTGCATATTAGGTGTGTATTTTGTAATGAACAAATCATCTTCATAGCCTGCTTTTCTAGAGTTTTATGTGCCAGAGAAATCACCGCCTGGCATTCAAAGCCACCACTGGTTTGGATTTCTCTTTCAGCAAACTCTAGTCTAGCCAAAGTCTAGCGGCAAACGCCTACATCGTAGGTGTAACTGGGAAGTGCTGTTTTTCCTTTTCTTAAGAAAAAAAACCATATACGTGGGTGTTTGCCTACGTGTATGTCTGTGTACTGTGCACATGTCTGGTACTCATGGGGCCAGAAGGAGGTGTTAGATCCCCTGGGACTGGAAGTATAGAAGTTGTGAGCTGCCATGTGGGTGCTGAGATCAAACTCAGGTCCTCTGGGAGAACACCCAGTACTTCACTGCTGAGTCATTTCTTCAGCCCCTGTGCAGTTTTTATTTCTCTTTTGCCATCCTTACTCTACCAGTATCTTTGAGGTAATTTTAACAGATATAGTAGATTTCTTCAATATTTTAATTTAGTCTATATTACTTATACACGTTAATGGTTAATGTTTTTTATTATATTTTCACGCACATATAATGCATTTGATCAGATTTGTCCCCTAATTATTTAACATTCCCTCTCCCTCGTGTCCCCCTTTGCATCCTGAGTCCCTTTATTTTCATGTACATCCCCCTGCTAAATTCCACCTATGAGAGGAAACACGTGGCACCTGTCACTAGCTTATGTTTAACATGATTGCCAGTTCCATTTATTTTCCTGCAAATGAATGGCTTTGGGATAATTTATGGCTAAATAAAGCTCCGGTATGCATTTATGCTTCATTTTAAATCTATTCATATAGGGCACCTAGTCTGCAATAAACATAGATGTATGTATCTCATACATATGTAAACATATGTATGAGACACACTGACTTAGAACCCTTTGGTGTATATTGGGAGTATATATCTGGCCTATAGAATGATTCTATTTCAAGATTCTATTTGAAATATGCGGATTTCCATAGTGTAGTACAGAAAAGACCCTTCTTACCCTACTTCATCTCCCCATCCATCCTCTCAGCAATTTTTCTCAGAAATGATTCTATTCTCATTGAAGCAAGACTTAAAACTGAGTGATAGAGAGACACGGCATATGTCTGGAGGGGTGTCAAGAATTCTGTTTTCAAAGATCAGTTTCTAAGAGATCATAATTAGTCTCCTTTTAAGTGTGTAGAAAACGGTGTAATGTCCATATTCTCATCCAAACAGGGCCTGGGGCTGATGCTTGATCGGAAAGCCTGTGCACCACATGCACCAGGCGCTGGGCTCCATCTCCAGCACCTCGTCTCCAAATAATGCCCTAGACAAACAGGACACCGAAAGAGAATCATCTCCGATAAGAAAGTGGCTCATTGCCCGCATGCATCCCAAGCTGAAATTTACCGATAAGCGCTGGAAAGCTTGCTGTATGAGCAACCTATTCTCCTAGTGTAGGGGGAAAGCCAGCACACACCAAATGCAGATAACAAGCTTTCAAACAGTGTTTTAAATAGTTCTAAACACTCTTTTCTTTCTTCTTGGCTCTCTGCTGTGCAAAGACAACGGTGATGGTTACCAAAGTCCTTTCCAGGTCTGAGAAATCGCTGCGCTAAGACTGAAAAGCAACCATACAATCACTTTCCAAGCTGCATAGCAGTGTCGTGTTCTGGACATTAATCACTGTCCCCCCTACTGGAGGGTCCTTTGGTCCACAGTGTCACTTCCTGAGCAGGCTGCTCGCTATCAGCAGGATTTAAGGCTCATTATTCTCTCGGCTAAAGGACGCCTCCAGTTTCACAAGGCTTCCCTCTTCCTTTAGGACTGAGGAAGGGGACAACTCCCATTCTGGGCTGTGCTTTGTTTGTTCTTTTGAGCTGTGTGTCCTCCCCTTTCTTGGCTGTCACCATAATAGATGGACTTCTGGATTTACTGACTCAATTAAGACTCTGTCTACATGACAGCAAGGGACGGCTTGGAGCTAGTTCCTGGAAAAAAACAAAACAAAACTAGGCAATTCTGTGGGGGAAATAACTGGTCCTGTGAACAGGAATTATCAGATATCAGAGTAGCCCCTGAACTGTAGGGAGTAACTCCACGAATACCCTACTTCAGTGCTATGCTCAGGGAAGCGGGGACATTTTAAAAACCATCTCATTGACACATGACACCTTCATATACACCCTTCATATGCACATCATATACACCCATGGTATGGCATTTTTGGTCTCACTTCTACTATGTATGATTTCCTGTTATGGCCGTCTACTGTTTTCTATGAACCAGCTATCAGACTGAGACATTTGAGCTCTCGGAGTTCAGACAGAACAACCTTTTTGATGCATGCCTTTGCAGTCTTGTTTTTCTGGTCTGGAGTCACAGACTCCTTGACCTCAGGAAACCAGAAAGTTTGAAAAGCAATTGTTTAAGAATTGACACAAGGGCTTCGTGTGGTGGTGAACACCTTTAATCGCAGCTCACGGGAGGGAGAGGCAGGAGCATCACTGTGAGTTTGAGACAAAACTGGTCTACATAGACAGACCCTGTCTCAAAAACAAAAACAAATAAAAATCGACACAAGAGGTTGGGAGATGGCTCAGTTGGAAAAGGGCTTGCTGTGCCCACTTTAAAATAATGATGATAAATGTTGAGCCTATAGTATTTTTCATAGTCTTAGACTGGGAAGGCAGGGACAGCTGGCTACCTGGTCCTTACTGGCCAGCCAGTCCAGCCTACAGGGAGAGTTCCCATTGTATGCACGCGTGTACCCCAACACGTCACAATGGTAGGTACGGTAGGAAGACTAGCGTTTTCCTAACTTGGACCCCTAAGATTCCAATTCATGGAACAGTTTCTGGGAACGTATTGTTTGGTGGGCCCTTTGCAATTCCAAGAGTGAAATATTGACACATCAATTCGATCACTTGTTCTGCCCAGATAGAGGTATGGACAGGTGGTTCTAGTTAGTGAGACAAGTTAGCATCTGCTGGGAAGATTGGGCAGTTTTTCTGTCCTCTTAAAGCCAGTACAAGAGAAGCAGTGGTCATTTTCTGCTTTGGAACAAATCAAGGAGGAAACCACTGAAGAATTTCTTGTCATATTGGTGAGGAATAAAGAGTATGAGAGAGTTTTCAACAAGCGGAGGACAAAGAATCAATAAGAAGGAGGGAGGGAAGGAAGGAAGAAAGAAAATGGTAATAAATATTTGCCTTTGAAGATGTTCCTCAAGTGCTGAATGATGCTATAAATACTTTAGGTGTTGCTTTTTTTTTTTTTAAAAAAAAGGATAATAAGCCTCTTTTTGTTTAATTACTTTAGCTGAGCTTTCTATAACTTGCATTAAGAAGCATCCTAAAAGATGAAGGTGCAAACCCAATGTTGCGTTACAAACTGAAACATAGTCATAGGCTTCAAAATCTCCAGTGGGACTAATCTTGCAGGTTCAGGAATGACACAGAAACAAAATTAAACTCTGCAGTAAACGTGAGCAATCAAGAGAGAAACTGTAATTGGTGAAGGAAGTCAAGCTGAATGCTTAAAAGTGAAGGTAAATCTTGCAGTGGGGAGTTCATTCTGCCTGCCCACTGCTACTCACCACTGAGGCTCAAGTGGAGGCATGGTGCTAAGTGAAAGCCAGCTTCAGAAGACCACAGCTCTGGGATTTCATCTCTACGCCTTGTGCAGAGTAGATACGGCCAGCTGTGGAGCTAAAACGTCTCCTGAGCTCATCAGGAACTGGGGTAGGGTGCGGAAGTGGGAGCATGAGTACAGGGTTTCCTTTTAGGATGAGAAGACTATTCTGAAACAAGTTAGAGGTTATGCTTATCCAACATTGTGAATGAATGACATGTTGAGCTGGATGCTTAAAATGGTTCAGTGGAAATTTATAATGTTTATTTTATCAAAATTAATATTTAAGTGTGTGTGTGTTTGTAGGCTAGAAGTCAGCCCAAAATGTAGACTATGCTGGCCAGGGCTAGCCTGTTTTAAAGATCTTCTTGTCTTTACCTTCTTAGCACCAGGGTTAGAAGTATGTGTCACAAAGCCTGCTTTACATGAGTTCTGGGAATGGAACTAGAGTCCCCATTGCAGAGAAACACTCTGTTGTTTTTCTGTTGGCTTGGCGGCTGTACCTGAATCTACTGATATTTTAACTACCATCTGTGTCCTATGGCCCGGAGTCAAGACCTTGCCACTCAGATCTTGGCCTGCCGGGATTTTTGGTCCCACCAGCACTGGCTCAACTGTGGCTGCCAAATATATATAGTTTTTAACTATTATTTTATTTATCAATATAAAGACTCAGGAGTCAGACATTGGGTAAAAACCTGTTAGTTCGTAGTAACTGAGAAACAACCAGTTGACCTTCCATTTTGGTTGGAGATCAGCAAGAGAAGTGTCTCTCCAGCTATCTAAAGCATCTCTCCAGCCTTCCCAAACTAAAAAATATTGCATATCTCTAAGTCCCTCCCTACTCCTTCCTGTACGTCTCTCTATATATTCCTGGCTCCTCCATACTCTCTGGCTAATTCTTGTCAGCTAGTTGCTTGCTCTGTCCCCCAATCCAAGGTTGATTTTATTAACATAGTCTTGGATTTTTACAGTGCAATCAAATATTCCGCCACAATACTATGCTGAATGAACAATTTTTTCCGGCATTTACATAGCAGTGAAAAGCCTTTTTCCCTTGTACCGTTACGTTTTGGAGGTTTTAATATCTTAATTTTAAAGTCGTTGATGTCTCATATTTTAAAATAGTTACAACAACAAATGTCAGTTAATAATTTTTATTTTTATTGAAATAAAAATTACAAAGTCAATAGTAGTACTATTTGTTAGAACAAGACATGGTAATGCATATCTATAACCCCAGTACTTGGGAGACCGAAGTATGAGGATTGAGATTTCGTGGTTATCCTAGGCCACATAAAGAGATCAAGACCAACTTGGGTTAGAGAGGTCCTTTATCAAAGAAACAAAGCAAAACACCACTTGGGTTGAGCGTTTGTCCTTTGGGCTACCAATAAGTAAAAATTGGTAGTAAGTAGGCTAGAATGGTTGGTCAAAGAGCCCCAAGGATTCATTTGTCTCTCTCCTCAGCACTAGGTTACTACTATATGCCAAAAAATCTGACATTTTTGTGACTTCTTAAATGTGGATTTTTGAGTGGACATAGATCATTTTTATTGTTTTTTGTAGATGCGTTTCTTTTAAAAACAGTGATTTAAAAATAAGTAAGAATCTTTAAAAAAATATTCATACCCATGTATTACACACCCTTGGCTATTTAGAGTGACACACACACATACACACACACACACACACACACACACACACACACACACACACACACACACACAGTCTCTCTCTCTCTTTCCTTCTCTCTCTCTGAAGCCTGAAAAGAAGGAACATATCCATCTTGCCTCAGATACAGAGCATAGAAAGCTCTTCCTACACTCATGTTCCTGTGGTAAACTTAGTGTCCCAACACATCCAAGTAAGGTGCTTGCAACTTAGACATCCTTGGTATGAGGTCCCTTTACAGAGTGTGACAATCCTGCCCCCAACTAAGCATGAGATTGGGAATCTCAGTGGCTCTGAGAAGATCACTTTGGGTGACATTTTTTGTTTTGGTGCCAGGGTATGATAAGGGACTCCTGTACAGTTTATGAGATTTAGTTTATCAAGAGGGAACTGGATTCTCTGAGTTGGAGATTTATGTCCAGTGTTTAGTAATTTTCCAGCAGGCAACACTACATTCTGATCATAAATCTTAATGAACATGGTTTCCTTCCTTTTGTTAGCAGACAGCCTCATTCAGTCACCACTGGGAGGTGGGAAGTGTCCCTAAATCTTCACTGTCCCCCTTTTTTTCCCGAGTCACCTCTTCTTCTGAGTCAGATTGTCTGGAAGAACAGGAGACCACAAGCTGACACTGCCACTTCCTTTGCTTACCAGTGACTTCCCTTTCATCTCAACCTTTGGCTTGACGGCAGCCAGCCACATCCTGGAAGGAAGAAGCGGGGCAGACCGAGGGGAGGTCATATTTATTTTAGAGGAAGTTGAAGGAGAATCTGCAGCAGATGAGCAAATAAGTCATGGAGCAGAGGGGGTCAGAAGTGTACAAAGTGGAAGACAACAAAACTTGCTTGAAAGGTTGGAAAATCTCAAAGCATCATTAAGCCGTGGGGCTCGAAACACTATCAGGCAGTGTGCACAGCCTGCTAGGAGATTCTGGGACAGCAAGGGCAAGGGTGGCCAGAAATCAAAGGACCTGGCTTTCCTTCTGGGGCCATTTCCTAGTCTCTGTCTCCCCAGTGTTATGATAACTGGATTCTCCTGTGATACTTCCTAATGCCAACACCAACAGCGTGCAGCAGGGATCTGCTGTAGATGGGGCTTTGTCCCAAACAGCTGCCTCGTGTCTTGTTTTGAGAGCATAACCTTATGCAGACCAACAGGAAAGTGTCTGCCTGTCTCCTGGAGTGATGGGTGTCTCTGTAAACCTCTTTTCAAAAAGTAGAACTAAAATCATCTCCACGTGCACTCGAAGTCCCTGCTCTGACCTTTGGGGAGCCATCTGTTCATTAGCGGAGGAATCGGGTCAGGATACTAAGTTTGTTTTCTCTGTGACACAGCCACCAAACTACAAATGCCAGATTCCAAGGAACTTCCTTGGAAGATGCTTGTTACCATGGGGAGATACTGTGCAGGCTTGATGCATCTCATCAAGGACCTCCGACTCAGTACTGATATGCTTTCTTGACATGCACACTGCTCCTAGCTCTGTCTGATTGTGTTAGATGGTTCACTCACAGTTCAACTTCTCTCATATAGAATACAGATAAATAATCCCATGCCAATGGTTCTCTGTCTGGAATGGGCCTAGAATAAGCTGGGCCTGAGCTGGTACTGATGGGACCATTCGGTTATTAAATGAGTAATTCCTATAAGTAAAACTCCTTCACGAGATTTTAGAAAGATATGGAAGAAATAAAAAATACGCCATTTGTTAAATAATTAAAATGTCCCTTGTTATTTCTATCCTCTAGTAGTGTATTGTGAATAATACATGCACACATATAAGCATATTTGATGTATAGTTAACGGATGATTGGCACCTGTGTGAGTACTTTGTTTATGAGCTCATCTTTCCCAGTCTTTGGAAGCTGTAGAGAAATGATGTCATCAACCCTGCACTCATGGCCTTCATAGTACACCAGTTCCCTGCTTGAAATAGCCATTTCTGGATACAATAAATATGCAAAACCCTAGGATATTTCGTGTGCTTCGCATAAATATATAAAACATTAGGGTATTTCATGATCTTCATATAAAATATTGTTGACTGTGCCAAGAGTCTCACTTGTAGGATCAGTTAAGTAGCAAAAGTCTATGCCACCATTTTCTTAATAATGTTAACTATATTTTCTTTTGTAATTGTGTATATTTAGTAACTACAAACAACCCAATAATATCTAGAAGATCCTAAAATACACAAAACCATAATGCTTAGGTTTTAAGTATGCTTATGTGTGCCTCTCTTTCTCTCTCTCTTTCCTTTTTTTTTTTTTTTTTTTTTTTTTTTTTGGTTTTTCAAAACAGGGCTTCTCTGTAGTTTTGGAGCCTGTCCTGGAACTAGCTCTTGTGGCCTCAAACTCACAGCAATCTGCCTGCCTCTGTCTCCCGAGTGCTAGGATTAAAGACATGCACCACCACCGCTCAGTGTGTGTGTTCTTTCATAAGCTCTCATAGTACTTCCAAATTCTTATATAATTTTAGTTTAATTATTGGATCGAGCCTAACAGAATACTTGCAGTATCCTAGTAAGTGAGCTAGTATTTTTTTTAAGACTGGCATATAGTATGTTATTAAATGTCAACTGTGGTTCGCAGCTGTTCATCCCTTGTTTGCTCATATCCACACATGAAGAGTTTGCACACATTCTCTTCTGTCTTTTCCTCTCTTGTGGTTCATGGTTATTTAGGAACCAGCACTCTGGAGCTGATTGCAGTGGCTCTCTACTGCTCATCTTCCATGGATCAGGGAAGACCAATGTGTGCCTTTCCCCATACTCCTGAACACATGGTATCCGGCCCCAGACTCAGTCTAAGTAGGGTGGAATCATATTTCATAACTCATTCTGTTATCAGCCTGTCACCCTCCCAAAGTGTGGTCCAGCTGGGAAATATCATCCTTGCCTCTTTTCCTCTAATGACAAAGGAGAAAAGGAAACACGTGGCTAATCTGCTTTTCTATTAACCTTTACATAGTTAAAAAATAAATACATACATGTATATGTTCTATATTTGTGTGTGCCTTTAAATATATAAGCAGCTCTGGTGTATGTGGATACTTGGAAATTAGTACATGGATTTGTACCTATGTTAAAATGTGTTTGTATACAATATATAATCATTCATACATATTTTAGTATGTGGTTGATTTAAGAAATCTCCCTTTTTATACTGACTCATTTAATGTAAATTTAGTGATATGGATACAAAGTAAGATTCACCCTGGTATATTTTGGAAGATTAAAAAATGAACTTCTTAGAATTCTCAAGATATTTTTGGGAGTTCTTTTGAGAAAGTTAATGATTTAAAATGACTGGATTTCCCCCACCTCTCTAGAGGTTGATTGATCTGTTTGTTCTTTCCCCTCCCTGAGCCTCTCTCCTTGGCAGGAGCCATCAGAACTTTTCCAGTTCAGATGAGGTTTCTTTGGGATAGCCTACAACAATTTGACCTCAATGGACTGAAGCAGTGATTCTGCCGTCAAAGATCTGGTCAACCTAGGATGTCTAGTCTCTGTCATGGAGGTCTCTTAGCTAGTCAGAGACAGCTCAGGGCCACGTGAGTCTTGGAGATGGTCCCAGGGGACTTAACCCATCGTCAAGATGGAGCCTACCAAATCATCGGTTTAGGAGGCAGAACTCATTATACTTAGTTCTGCCATTTAGTGGCGGGACATGGGGCAAAACTTTTCATCTTCCTCCAGTATTTTTCTAATAAAATATATATATATTTATGTGTGTGTGTGAAAGAGAAGGGGGGTATGGGGGAGAGAGAGAGAGACAGAGAGAGAGAGAGAGAGAGAGAGAGAGAGAGAGAGAGAGAGAGAGGATATGCTTATGATTGTGTGAGGGTACCTGCAGAGGCCAGAAGGGATTGGATGTCTCTCTATTACTCCTTCCCATCCCCTTGAGTCAGGGTATCTCCATGAATCTTGGCCTGTACCTTCTCAACTATATGGGAAGTCAATGAGCCACACCGATTTCTCTGCTCTCAGAACTCCTCTCAGAACTAAGGTTAAGAGCACCTGTGGGACTACCCAGCTTCTTTTGTGGGTGCTGAGATTTGAACTCTGGTCCTCATGGTGGAGGCATAGATGCTCTTAACCACTGAACCATCTCTCTAATCCAAGATGTAATATATTTCTCACATACAGCATGGTATATTGCTCAGTTCTGCTTATCTTCTAGTATGCGGTGTGAATTCAGTGAGATGACAGCTATAAAGTGGTCATCTGCACTGAGGAGTCAGTGACCATGAGAAAACACAGCACACAGGAAAGGTGGACATTGTCTTGTGCGATATGCAGTTCAAAACTTTGTAGATTATATCTTATTATGAATACATATGTCAAAATTCCTACATGGCAACTGTTAATGTAAATATAGTGAGATATAATGAATTCATTTGCAAAGGATATTTTAAATAGAAAGTCAGCTAGGAGCAAGATGAAGGCCTAGATTTGAACATTTCACTTCTGCTGAGACCTTCTACTAATTACTAAAGTGTTTGGTTTCGTTTCTGCTTTTCTTATATCTCTGGCCTACAGGTATCCAGAACTTATTTTTATTTGCTCCACTTTGTTTCTTCTTTCCTACCTCTTGTGCTTTTATTGCACTAAAATTATTGAATTTTCAAGTTAATAAGCAATCCATATATTTCAGGCTTATTCTTTGAAACCCTGCAACCTAGCTGTTTTAAATGTAGTCATGAAGTTGTATAATATTCATCATCATCATCAATCCCAAAATCCCTTCACTATCTACAAATGAAGCCCCATACATATTAAGAACCCCTGTTCCACCCTTTCCTAGCCCCCTGCCACCTCGGCTCCGCTGCCCTATGTCTATTTTGCAGATTTTATACACATGCTCAGCTGCCCTATGTCTATTTTGCAGATTTTATACACATACTCAGCTGCCCTATGTCTATTTTGCAGATTTTATACACATGCTCAGCTGCCCTATGTCTATTTTGCAGATTTTATACACATGCTCAGCTGCCCTATGTCTATTTTGCAGATTTTATACTCACACATTGAAAGAAAATGTGTGTGTCCAATTCATTTCATCTGCCACCACGTCACAGCCAGAATAATTTTTTATGAGTGAACTAATTCCATTACAGGGACATTTATTTTTGTTATCTAATCCATTCATCAGTTAATTGACATTTGGTTTGCTTCACTTTTTGGCTATTATAAATGATGCTGGAGCGAACACCCATGTATAAGGCTTTGCATGGACGTCTGTTTCCAGTTATCTCAGGTATATAGTTAGCAGTGGAATTGCTGGATCCTAGAGTCACTCTGTTTACATTTCTGAGGAGCTGCCAGCCTGTTTTCTACAGTGGCTGTACCTTCTAGTCTCCTCTGGTGATATATAAGTGCTTTCAATCCTCCACCTCCTTGCCAGCACTGGCTGGCTTCTGTCATTTTTAGTCTGTGAAGAAGGGTCTCAATGTTGTTCATTTCCCTCATGGGTAATATGAGCTTTTCCTCCACATCCTCATTTTCCATTTCTGTATCTTCTTTGGAGAGATACCTACTCAAATCCTTTCCTATTTAAGAACGATTCTATCTTTTTATTGTTGTATTTTACCTTACATACTGTAAATACCAGACCTTTCCTAGATATCTGATTTTAGAAACAATTGGAGTATAGATTGAGGAGTCACATGACTGTTATAAAATAGTACTTCTTTATTGCCAAGAGAATGTGGCTTACACTTATGGCTAGATGGCTTGTTAAAACCTCACATGAAATTAGAGTTACTGTTTTGTAGAGAGACTGACATGTAGCATGTGATCATAGCTCCACCACCGAACATAGACTGTTTCCTCTTTTTTAAATTTAAAACATTTAACAAAAATTTGATTAAAGTAGAATTACATCACTTTCCCCTTCCCTCTCTTCCCTCCTGGATCGGAGCACAAGTTTCTAGAGAGTCTGAGATGGAGGGCTTTGGTCTAAATTTTCTGATCAGCCGCGCCCCTCATGGGAGTTATGAGGGATCTCAGAGGGAAGCAAAGGGGACAGAATCCTGGGTGGGGCAGTTGCTCAGCTGATGAAGCACCTGCTGTATCGGCCTGAGAGTCCAGGTTCAGATCCTCCATGTCTCAAAAGCTTGAGGTGACATCATGCACTGCAACCCTGGGGCTGGCAGGTGGAGTGGGGAGAGACAGGCAGATGCTTGGAGTTCACTGGCCAGAAAGCCTCACCGAATTGGTGAGCACAATTCAGTGAGAAATCTCAAATAAATGAATAAATAAAGAAATGAAAACAGAAAATACATAGAGAGGAGTGATTGAAGAAGATACCCAGTCTTTACCTCTGGTTTCCATACACACAAGTGTGTGTGCACTCCCATGCACACACATGAACACATACAACACACACACATGCAAGACAGAATCTATAGTACTTATAGTTGTTTAATAGGTAAATTTTGTCCATTTGAGAAACGAGGGACCAATGTCACTAATTCGAGATTGTGTGCTATTTTACTCTTTCTGCTATGGAAAAAAAAAGAGAATTGGGGGGGTGTGCTGGGGACATGGTCTACTGTGAAGGAGTGCTTACCATACAGACGCGAAGGCCTGAGGTCAAATCTCCAGCATGAATGAATGTGAAAAGCTGTGCATCTGCCTCTGTCCTCAGTGCCCTCAGGATGCAGATGGGCGTCCCTGGGGCTGGCCCACTGCCAGACTCTCTGCAGGTTCAGCAAGTGATCCTGTCTTAAAAGGGCCATGACAGAGAGCGATGGAACAGGGCATCTGATCTTCTCTGCTGGCTTCTGCACTATGCACAGCACAATCACCCCCCACTGCACACACACAAAAATGCTGCAGTGCACATATTCACATACACACATATGCCAACTTAACTAGTGCTTCGAGGGGATCATGCATATTGTTGTATTATATCCCGAGGCTCCCCATTCACTGAACTGCTGGAGAGTCACACAGGACTCCCTTGATGGACTGTGAGTGTTTTCTTATGACCTTCCCCTCATGCTAAATGATATTCTGACCTGATGGAAATTATTTCCTTGCCTTCATATAGCTAAGAAAAAGAATCATCTATCCTATTTGTTAGCATGCCTTTTTATTTTTTTGACTTAGTACTTTACATCCTTTTATTTTGTGAGGGAGTCTCCATCAGCTGGAAACAGCTGTGGAGCCCAGTTGATGAACTGGTTATATCTGGGGTTCATTGGGGTCATTCAGTTGACATTAAGGAAGTTGATAATTTTGTATTTTATGGAGGAAATCCCTTTCACTTTAATTTCCTTTTTCAAATAACAGTTATTTTGAGACTCAGTGCCTTTTCTGTAACTTTATGATTGTTCTTATTGTTTTCCTAAAGGAACTTTAATACAACCTTTAAAGTTGAAATTCTTAAAAGATGCTCCCCGGAGTCATGTGATCTTGCTGTTGCAAAAAAAAACCAAAAAAACAAAACAAAACAAAAAAAAAAAACCTCTACTTTTCCAAATAAGGTTTGTGAAATAGTTGCTATCTGAAGGTGCCTCATAACAATCTGGCCAAAACTGTACCATCAGAATTGCCTGCTGGCTGAAGGGAAGGCCTCTACAGGGCTGCAAGCTCTCATTTCAGCCCTTTGAAGGAACAGTCCTGCATGATGCCTGGCCCAGGATAGAAGCTCAAGGCATGTGTGCGGAGTTACTAAATAGCTTTTTTGAATTTTAGACTTCAAGGGACACTGTCCTGGAGCAAAGGAAGAGAGAAAGAATGAACAGAGCAATGACAGAGAAGATGTCTAAAGAAAAACCTAAATAGCAAGGCTTAAAGTAGTTTTAAACATCTTCAAATGCTTTGCCCTTCATGGGCTGGAATGTTATGTTCCCTGTCCTTTAATTTGAATAGGACATACTGACTGTTTGTAATAAATAGAACACAGTTGGGGCAGTGGAGGGCACTCTTCTAAACTCGGGGACTCCATCTAAGAGAACATGCAGCTCTCACCTAGTTTTTGGGACCCTACTTTTGAAGCTAGGCTACTGTGCCTCTATGATACTGCTACACCAGGCAGCATTTTGTTATGGTGGCCCAAGTGCCCTTTCTTCCAGACACTATAGTGTCTCATCTCTATTGGTTCCCAGTAGAGGTTTCCAGACTAATTTTTATAAACAATTTATTTTTTATGTACATTGAGGTTTTGTCTGCATGCATGTTTGTATGAAAATCCCAGCCCCCTGGACCTGGAGTTCCAGACAGTTGTGAACTGCCATGTGGGTGCTGGGAATTGAACCCAGGTCCTTTGGAAGGGCAGCCAGTTCTCTCAACTGCTAACCCATCTTTCCAGCCCCCAGACTAAGCTTTATAACGCACAACTCTGGGGATGAGGGTAAAACATATGCTTAGCATATGCAAGGCACTGAGTTCCATTCCCAGCGCCAGAGCAAAGTCGAGGTTACACTGACCCAGGTTCAAACTTCTCACTCTCTCCCAACACTTCCTGGGTCAAATGCCAATTATGTTATTGGATACATAGCACTTGGCACCAGGCATGGGCTGAGTCTTTCACCCCAACCTGTTTGCCACACAGCACCTGATCCAATAGCAATGCCATTTCCCACGTAGACAGCATCTCCATTTACTCCTTCCCCTTGGCTCTCAACACATTCCCATCCAGTGGCTCACCAACGCCTATTACTCTGACTCCAGGGGAACCCACACTGTCCTCTGGCCTCTGGTCACCTGTATACACGTGCACATACTTACCTGTAGGTGATTACACACATAATTAAAGATAAAATTAACCTTAGAAATGAAGTTATAAACATCCCTGTCACCGTGTGTATGCCTTTATTTACAGGTCATAGGTACGGCTTGATCTTTTCCCTGAGAAGAGTGGGGGTCCTAGAAATGTTTTCTCTTTGTGCCCTGACCTGGGTCAAGGGGTAGTACACAGAATCCTTGCTGTGTATTCCCAGAGTGATCTATAGAGTGTATACCAAGGGAAGAGGTGGGGAATTTAGACTTCCAACAGAATGGTGCCTTTCAGATGCATATGAGGAAATTAGTCACCATTCTCAAATATCCTCAGACTACAGCCAGGGCAGCTTCATGCCAGCCTGGAGTTTAGTTAATTTCCTCACTGTCAAAATACTTGGCAGAAGCAGCTTACAGGCAGGGTTTATTTTGCCCCACTGTTTAGGAGGGGACAGCCCATGATGACATTGTGCTGAGACGCCTCCTATCTTGATGCATCAGCCGGAGGAGAGTGGGAAATATTGGCACTCACTGGACTTTCTTTTGTGCCTCTTTTATTTTAGGCCCCTAGGCCACGGGATGGTACCACACGCAATCAATATAGAGCTCTGATCAAAGTTGCCTAAGATTGAAGTGGAGTACTAAGGAGTGCGAATCTCAGAGGCGTGTGGCCCACTGGCGTCTGCCCCAAGAACAAGCGGGTTAGGCAGCACCGAGTGCGAATTACTAGGGATGGCACGGATGAGCTAGAATCTTCCAGGGCAGCGTGCATAGGCTGCTGCACAAGGACTGGAACAGTGTTTCCTGATTCCGGCAGGTTTTTAGTGATAACCGCTCATGACACCATCACAGGCGAAGTGAAGAATGTTGGGTCATGCAACTCTAATAATAGGGACATGCGTTCTACACACCAGAGCTTGAGGTCAAGAAGTCACAGGGATACTTAATTCAGCTTAATGCTAAGTCACTTCAGAGCTAGTAAGATGGCTCAGGACCCTCAGAAAGCATGTTAAAGCAGACAGCAAAGCCATAAGCAGCAGTATGTTTCTGATTGCAGGATTGGGGAAGGGAGAGAGTAGGAGCCCTAGTGCTCATAGCCAGCTCAGTGAGCTATGGGTTCAAGGAGCAAAAAGCAAGGCAATGATTGACTGAGGAAGACAGTGTTGGACACTGGGTCACTATACACACACACATGAACATATAGACATTTGCACACATATACAAACACACACATATATACCACATACTAAGAGTAAAGACTCTTCAGGAAGAAGCAGCAATTACTTCATATGGGAGTTTGATGTTCTTTGAGGGCTTTTTCTCCGGTAGCTTCGGCAGGAGGTGTGTGCTATGTTTCCACTTCCCAGACACAGTTTGTCTCCCACACCCCACCATGTTCTGGTGGGGTGTCACTGTGGGCATTAAAAGTGAGTACCCACAAGAGCAAAATAGCTCCAAACGCAGAAACAATCCAAAGACCCCTATATCCTCTTGTCATGCTAATGGCAAGATAGCTCATGACTGCTCAGATATTTTCCTGGATAGGTCACGGGACTAGTTAGCATGCTGTGGGATACCACAGCTGACAGAGGTTGTAACATCATGCCCAGTCAAGGCTACCTTGACACAAAGTCAGCAGTTTGGACTCGGAGACTGAAACGTTCCCATTTGACTTACAAATCCAAGACACAGTGGCTCAGTGACCCAGAAGAAACCAGGGCTTCCTGCTAAGCCAGGATTCGCAGCCAAAGTTGACCACCCACACTCATCCATTCTCTTGGGAGAGAGTATAAGTCCTCTGCCTTCAGCCCTAGCAGCCGCAGTGCTGACCCCCCAGCCTCAGAGCTTCTGTCCGGTGTCCTCCCGATGCTCGAGGAGGAAACAGCGCCCTGAACTTTGAGCATGGTTAATAGCATTCTCATGGCTTTTGCAGCACTTGAGGGCTGCCCCGTCACCTCTCCTGATTAGGGCTGGACATTTGGAGTCTGCATGGCTGACTTCCTGCAGACCAGGCAGGGAGACTGAGCTACCGCAGGCAATTCCAGGAGGTCACTGGGTCGCTATTCTCTTTCTTGTTTTCCTGTTCCCTGAAGCAGCATTTTGAATAAACAGCTCTTTCTTCTCACAAACCAAGACATAAAAAAAGCCTTCTAGGGTACCCCGGCTGCTGGACTAGTTTCTTTCCCTGTGCTCTGGTGGTGCGTTCCCTCTGAGTCCTTTGGAGGGCACCATCATGACCAACAGGAACTGGACAAACACACCGCAGCTTTAATCCTTCCGCTTTGGAAACGGTGCCTCTGTCACAGGACTCTCTTCTGTTCTTGGAAAGATACTATTTTTTTTTAAGTTTTTTTTTTTTTCTTGCAGCAATCAAGATTTAAAAAATTCCACCAAGAAATATTTCCATTCTTGGTCATGCTTGATATCATGCGTCACTTGGAATTGGATGAAGATAATTAAAACAAGCAGCAGACTCAAATACATGAAGCAATATGGAGACCGCTCAGTGCTGGTGCGGGCAGAGAAAGCCGGCGTCTCTCATCAGCCAATGCCCCTGTTCTGCTTTCCCACTTTTATTGCCTCCCTCAATGGCCGCGTACATCTGCACGAGCAACAGACATGCGTGCACCACTCAAGTACGGCAACTGCTAACTATACACAGATCCCCGAATTTTTTGATGATGGCTTCTTAAGGACAAACAAACATGAAGTGCTTGGAGGGGGAAAAAAAGTTCTTAAAATGTAAATAACATGTTGAATACCACTCTGACTGCTGGATGATTAAAAATCATTCCATTTTCTTGTTTATCCCAAGTTCATCTCTTGGAAACCGCCCAACCTGGAGACCCAGAAGCTATCTGCTCACTTAGCCTTCTCTCTGGGAGGTTTCTATTTGATTTTTCTTCCCCCTTTTTCTTTGGCTGTATGACTATATCCAGAGATGGGAAATTTGGCACTGTTTATCCTTTGCCCTCCTGCTTCATTTATTGAGCTAAATGGCATCAATTCCATTTTCTTGAGGCTAAATTCAGTCACTCATCTGAGCCTTCATTGTTTCTTGCCTTACTCATGTCAGGGCCTCCATGCCATCTCCCCGTTTTCATTCTTGTTTCTCCGTAGTTCAGTTTTCACACAATGTCTTATGAAATTTTAAAACAAGGGGAACGTGTCAGAGTAAGAAATAAGTCTATGCAAACCCGTTCTTAAAGCTTTGCCACGTCTCTCCATACACTCAAACCCAGCTCCTTTGTCATGCTCTTCAAGGCCCCTGCTTTTTCTTCTGGTCTTAGCTTTACAAAAATTATCTTCTGAAATTTAATAAACTTATTGTCTTTGTAAATCATCACCAAAATTCAGGTTTAGGACAATTTTGTGATTCTGGTTATGGAGAGGTAGATGGTTCAGTGGTTAGGAGTAATTAGTTCTCGGTCATGAGGACTAGAATTCACATCCCAGCATCCACTATGGGCAGTTTCCAAATGCCTGTAACCTACAGCTCCAAGTGACCCTATGACCTCTTCCAGCCTCCTTAGACCCCATCTACACATATCTGCATACCCTTCACACACACACACACACACACACACACACACACACACACACACACAGAGAGAGAGAGAGAGAGAGAGAGATAGAGACAGACATATGCAAATTCATACATAAATGAACCTTTAAGTGTTTTTATAGCCTCAATATTCTTATGATGCCACTTTCAATCAATAGCATTTCTAGTACCAAGCAAGCAATAAACCTTGTAGCTTTGTAAATGTTTCCCTTCCATAATCCTTATAAATGCAGTAGTGTAAAATGCACTCCCTTGTAGCCAACTTCTCCTAGTGAGCATCAGTTCATGTTTTGGCATTTATTAATTTTTCATTCCTTTTAATTGATGAAAAATATCTGATTGTAGAGATAAAACTAGATACTTTCAATCTGTTTGCTAGCTGATGGATATATGGAATATTTCTGGCTTTTATTTATTTGGTATATTGTTCCTGTGAGCATTAAGATCCAAGGTTTTCGGTGGACAAAATTTTCATTTCTTTAGTTCATTCCCGAGTAGTCCTATGGGAAGCTGATGACATCATTTTTAAAAAAACATCCAAGCAGATTTCTAACGTGTCTGCACCCTATTATATTCCCGCTAACAATATTTAAGTTCTAGTTTCTTCGCATCCATGCCAATATTTGATGTTTTCTTTCTTATTGTGACCATTGCAGTGGCTTATTTTTTCTGTATCTTTTGAAATTACTATGTGGATTTTAATCCTCCAGTTTCAATTTTTTGGGTGTTAAGTCAACCTTGCATTCACCTTGCATGTGTCTCTGTGTGTGTTGTGAAAGGTTTTGTGTCAGTGATTTATTGAGCACATTGACACAATGGCTTTCCTTTCTTGTGATGTTCTTGTGGACCTTTGCTAACAGGGTAACACTGACCTCGCTGTAGATAGTCTTTTCTCCTCTACTCTCTGAAAGCTTTTACAATATTGGCATTCTTTTTTATGAGTACACAGAGATTTTACTAGCAAGATAAATAGTCCTGAGTTCACTTGATGCTGAGATGTTTCCCCCCTGGGAGAATTCTAAATTGCTAATACAAATTCTTTACCTATGAAATAGATCTACTTTTTCTTGAATGGGTTATGTCTTTCTGGGTATGTCTATTTTAAATCTCTCTCTCTCTCTCTCTCTCTCTCTCTGTGTGTGTGTGTGTGTGTGTGTGAGAGAGAGAGAGAGAGAGAGAGAGAGAGAGAGAGAGAGAGAGAGAGAGCTAGCTCGAGTATGGAGATCAGAAGACAGCCTTGAGTATTGGTCTTTCCTTTCCATCTCGAGACAGAGTCCTTCACTGTTCACCACTGTGCATATCAGGCTCACTGGCTCTCTCCTATCCCCACCTTCTTGCTGTAGGGTAGGGATACTGACGACTACAGATCCATGCTGACTTTGAATGGGTCCAAGTTCAGGTCCCACATGTACATGGTGAGAGCTTTACCTATTGAGCCATCTTGCCAGCTATGTTTCTAGGAATTGGAAGTTTCACGATGTAGTCTAATTCCTTTGCATGACGGTATACTATTCTCTTATAACCCTCTTCGTTTTGTGAGGCTGGTAGTGTTTTCTCTTCTTCCATCCTTGACTTTGGCAATGTGTGTCTTCTTTCTTATTGGTTAGTGCAAGGCAAATTTTTGTAAACTGGCTAATCTTTTTAAAAGCCCAACTTTCAGTTGTGTTGATTTTATTGCTTTTCTGTTTATGATTTCATCTGACTCTGTTCTAATCGTTGTTTCATTGTCTGCACATCTCTCTCAGTGGTGGTTTCTGATGCATGCACCAAGGCAATGCATTTTTCTTCCTCTGTTGCCTTCGATGCTTCCAATACATTTTGATGTTGTGTTTTCATTTTCTTCCAGCTCAAAACCTTTAACTTTTTCCTGTATGTTTTCACTTTGATCTGTGGTTTTTTAGAAGTGTGTTGCTTCATGTCCAAGCATTCCCCAAATTTATTCCTCTCTTGGTTCACGCTTTCTGTTGTGGTCAGAAGTCATTGTATAATTTAATGTGTTTAAGTTTGTTAAGACTTGTCTTGTGGCTCACTCTAAGCCTCTGAAGAATGTTCCTTCTGTACTTGATAAAGTCTGTGATCTTATAATCTCTGGCTATAGTGATCCAGGAGTATTATTTTGTTGGATAGCATTGCTCAGTGCCGTATCTTCACTGATTTGTTTTTGTTGTCCAGTGGGTACATAAGCTATCGAGCCTGGAGTATTGAAACCCCCATCTACTACTGTTATGTCAGTGTATGGTTCATGTATTTTGGAGATCTGCTATCACGAGCATAAACATAAAAAACTGTTCTATGTACCAGGTAAATTGACCTTTTAATCACCATGGAGCTCTTCCTTGGTCTCCACAAATAATTCTTAAAATATATTTATCTGCTATTCATATTCATGCTTTTACACAGTATATAGTTTTCCTATGCTTTTAATTTGAATGCATTTACATCTTATATAGTGAGCATATACACAAATCTTGCTTTTTAATCTAAAAGGATAATCTCTGTGTATTGAATGAGACATTTAGCTCATTTATATTTAGTGCAATTATCGATACTTCCAAAAGCTATTTTGGTCTTTTCTATCTGTATCTTTTGCTCTTTTCCCATTTATATAAATATTTAAGTAAATATTTTTAGCAAATTGTTCTAAATCAATATTGAATTTCTCACTGCAAAAACAATAGGCTATCAATTTTAGTAATTGCTCCAAGGGTTACAATATTGATCTTATCACAGTCTCTTTAAAAATAATATTTAGTACCCTTACTCTGTTCATGGTGCTGGAAGTTATGCTGCATAATACTAAAGAAGAAAGAAGTACCAACCCAGCTACAAGTCCTGAGCTCAATGGTGACCTGCCTGTAAGATGTGTTGGTGTCATAGTGGCGCATGTTTGTGGGAAGAACCAACCATGATGTGACTGGATTTAAGGCCCCCTCCATGAAATGGACCCCATGAATGACCAAGAACCTGAGACTACAAAGGCCAGGGCCCTAGGAGAAAACAAATACCACTGTTCAGTTAAAGGATGCAGCAGTAAAGTGACCCTAACAGCGTTCTGCTCAACCATCATCAGAGGAGCTTCCTCCCATAGGAAATAGGGATAATTTTTTTAACCCACAACTAGGCAATGTGCAGAGAGTGAAAGACCTTGGAACACTCAGTCCTGAGGGATGTCTCTATCAAAGCCTTCCCCTCAGTGTTCAGGGAACCCATAGAGGAGGAAGTAGAAAAGATTGTAAAAGCCAGAAGGGATGAAAGACATCAAGGCTTTCTAGATACAACAAGGCTGATACATATACAAACTCACATAAACCATGGTAGCAAGCACAGGGCCTTCACAAGTCAACGCACCTGGGGTCCCAGTGCTGAAAGGTGAGGTGATCACCAACCCTTACCCCTTACCTAGAAGCTAACTCCAATTTGTAACCACTTGCAAAGGAAAAATTAGTTTTCTCCAGTGGAGTCTCACTGGTTATACAGACCACACTAAAGAGTAGGCCCTATTCCCAGAAGCAGAGCCAACACAAAACAAATTCAATGGTATTTTTGGAGGATATTTTATTTGTTTGTTTGTTTGTTTTTTGGGTTTTTTTGTCTCCTGCTTTGTCTAAACTTAAAAAACAAAAACAAAAATAAAAACCCCCTGCAGGTCTTCAGCTTATATATTACATTTTCTGGTTTTGTGTTTTGATGGGATTTGTGTGTGTATGCAAATCTTTCTACGTGTGATTCTTGTACTTTTTCTTTGGCTCCATTTTCCTTATGTTTATTTCGTCCTATTCTGGTTTGCTTATTTTTTTTATTATTGTTACTATTATTGTTGTTATCATTATTATTTTGGATACCTGTTTGCTTTCTTTTTCTTTTATTCTTCTCTCCTACATTGCATCCTGACCAAAGTTTTCCCTCCCTCCACTTCTCCTAGTTCCTCTCCCATACCCCCTCTTCCCCAGATCCACTCCTCCTCTGTTTTCCTTTTAAAAAAAGAGCAGGCCTCTCAGGGATATCTACTGAGCATGGCCTAACAAGATACAGTAAGACTAGCCTCAAAGCTTCATATCAAGCCTAGGCAAGGCAATACAGTATAAAGAATAGGGTCCCAAGATCAGGCAAAAGAGTTAGAATCCCCCACTCCTACCTTTGGGAGTCCCACAAGAACGGCAAGCTGCACAACCATAGGGTATATGCAGAGGACCTTGCACAGACCCTATCCCTCCCATCTCTGTGAGTCCCTATGAGTCCTGCTTGTTGATTCTGTGGGGTGTGCTCTCATGGTGTCCTCCACCCTTTTGGCTCCTACAATCCTTTCTTTTCCCTTGGGTTCCACAGGTCTCTTGAGCTGGTCTACCTAGTGTTTAGTTTTGGGTCTCTTCACATTCTCCCATCAGTTGTTAGATGACACTCCTCTGATGAAAATCGGGCTGGGCACCAATCTATGAGTATAGCAGAATATAGGAAGTCTGGGTCTCTTAGCGACTGTCCTGCCTCTTGTTCCTGGCCCTCCTCGCAGTGTCGGGCTTGGGTTCCCCTTTCATGGCGTGGTCCTCAAGTTGGGCCAGTCATTGGTTGGCCACTCCTACAAGTTCTGTGCCACCATAACCCCACTACATCTTGCACGCAGGACAGTTTATAGGTCAAAGGTTTTGTCACTGGGTTGGTGTCCTAGCCCCTCTGCTGGGAGCCTTACCTCTTCTGGCTCAGTATTCCCCATTACTAGGAGATTTTGATAGAGTTACTTGTAGATTCTAGGGAGTTTTCACCATACTAGTTTTCTACATTGACCCCAGTTTCAGTCTTCTTTCCTAGTACTCTCCCTTCGTTCTTCCCAACCCCATCTGACCCCCCTTGTTCCCATTCCTCCCCTACCCTAGTCCACTCAATAAATCTCTTCTATTTCCCTCCTCGGAGACCCATGAGTCCCTTCTTGAGCGCTCCTTGTTACTTAGCTTTTTAGGGTCTATGGATTGTGGTATGAATATCTTTTACTTAACAGCTGATATGAACTTACAAGTGAGTACACACCATGCTTGTATTTCTGGGTCTGGGTTATCTCACTCAGGGTGATCCTTTCTAGTTCCATCCATTTGCCTGAAAATTTCAAAGACAGAGAACAAGGATATGGATTCGGGGGGGGGGGTAGCTGAAAGAAACCTATTTTTGGGTGTCAACTTGATATAAGCTGGAGTCATCAGAGGGAGGAGCCTCAACTGAGGAAATGCCTCAGTGATATCCAGCAGTAATGCATTATCTCATTTAGCGATCATGGGGAGGGCTCAGTTCATGGTGGGTGGTGCCATTCCTGGGCTTCTGGTCCTGGGTTCTATAAGAAGGCAGGCTGAGCAAGCCATGGAAAGTAAGCCGGTAAGCAGCACCTCTCCATGGCCTCTGCATCAGCTCCTGCTTCCAGGATCCTGTCCTGTTTGAGTTCCTGTCCTGACTTCCTTCAATATGAACAGCAATATGGAAGTGTAAGCCGAAAAAACCCTTTTGTCCCCAACTAGATTTTTGCTCAGTGTGTTTCATCATAGCAATAGAAACCCTAACTGAGAGAGAACCCTAATAGGAATGTGCTGTATGAAAAAAATATATATTATCAAAAAATTAGTTAATTCTGGTAAAATAAACAAAGCTTATTCAGTATAATTCTAGTCCTTCCCTGTTGTCATCATAATGTATATTTATTAAAAATCCCAACAGCAAAATACCATGGATTTGATTTAAGTAATCTTATACATTTAAAAACCTTTCAAAATACCATTTAAAAATAATATATAATTACATCATTTAAAAATTAATATATAATTAGATCATTTTCCCTTCCCTCTCATCTTCTAACTTCTCCATGTCCTTCCTCACTCTCTCAAATGTTTCTTTGTTATTGCTACATGTGTTTATAAATATAACCTGTTGAAGCCATTTAGTGTTGCTTGTATGTATATGATTTCAGAGCTGACCACTTGACACTGGATAACTAATTAGGGGTTCATCCGTGGGGAATGTTGATTCTCCCGCTCTCAGATGTCATTAGTTGCCTTTAGCTCTTTGTGAGCAGGGCCCAGTGAGATTTCTCCATTCCACATGAATATGTCTGTTGATGCTGTTATTATTCAGATCTCGTTTAGGTGGCCATATCGTTGAGGTTTCCAGGTTGTAGCTTCCTTGTCATTTCTAAGGGACACAGTTTCACAGCAGACATCAGGTTCTCTGGCTATTACAATCTTTCCTCCTCTTCTTCTAAAATGTTCCCGGAGCCTCAGGTGCAGAGTTATCTCACAGATGTATCCAATGGGGCTGGACAACCCAGGGTCAGTTGTTATGTGCATTTTGATTGGTTGTGGTTTTCTATATGGTTCTCTGTTTACTGTTTTAAATGTTTTTATAAATAAATCTTTATTAAAAATCAACTGTCCTTGTTAATTTATGTTTGTCTATTTCTTCTTTTTCCCCCTGAGAAATGTGCTGACTCTTCCTGCTCTCTTTTAAAAACTACTGGCTTTTCCAGTCTTCAGATTCAATGCAACGCCCATCAAAATCCCAGCAGAATTCGTCACAGATCTTGAAAGAACAATACTCAACTTCATATGGAAAAGCAAAAAGCCCAGGATAGCCCAAACAGTCCTGTACAATAAAGGAACTTCTGGAAGCATCACAATCCTTGACTTCAAGCTCTCCTACAGAGCTACAGTACTGAAAACAGCCTGATATTGGCATAAAAACAGACAGGAGGACCAATGAAACCAAATCAAAGATCTGGATATCAATCCACACACCTAGGAACACCTGATTTTTGACAAAGAAGAAAAAATATAAAATGGAATAAAGAAAGTATATTCAATACATGGTGCTGGCATAACTGGATATCAACATGTAGATGAATGAAATAGATCCATATCTATCGCCATGCACAAAACTCAAGTCCAAGTGGATCAAAGACCTCAATATAAAGCTAACCACACTGAATCTCATAGAAGAGAAAGTGGGAAGTACACTTGAACGCATTGGCACCAAACACCACTCCCTAAATATAACCCCAGTAGTAGCACAGACACTGAGAGAAACAATTAATAAATGGGACCTCCTGAAACTGAAAAGTTTCTGTAAAGCAAAGGACACAGTAAACAAGACAAAGTGATGGCCTACAGAATGGGAAAAGATCTTCACCAACCCCACATTGGACAGAGGGCCGATCTCCAAAATATACAAAGAACTCAAGAAATTGGTCATCAAAAGAAAAAAAATGACCCAATAAAAAATGGAGTACAGACCTAAACAGAGAACTCTCAACAGAGGAATCTAAAATGGCTGAAAGACACTTAAGAAAATGCTCAATGTCCTTAGCCATCAGAGAAATGCAAATCAAAACAATTCTGAGATTCCATCTTACATCTGTAAGAATGGCCAAGATCAAAAACACTGATGATAACTTATGCAGAAGAGGATGTGGGGTAAGAGGAACACTCCTGCATTGCTGGTAGGAGTGGAAATCAGTATGGTGATTTCTCAGAAAATTAGGAAACAACCTTCCTCAAGACCCAGCAGTACCACTTTTGCGTATATACCCAAAGAATTTTCAATCATACCACAAGAACATGTGCTCAATTATGTCCATAGCAGCATTGTTTGTCATAACCACAACCTGGGAACAATGTAAATGCCCCTTGACCGAAGAATAAATACAGAAGATTTGGTACATTTACACAATGGAGTACTACAAAGTGGAAAAATATGACATCTTGAAATTTGTGGGCAGCAGGGCGGTGGTGGTGGTGCACACCTTTAATCCCAGCACTTGGAAGGTAGAGGCAGGGGATCTCTGTGAGTTTGAGGCCAACCTGGTCTACAAGAGCTAGCTCCAGGACAGGCTCCAAAGCTACATAGAAACCTGCTCGAAAAAGTGAAAAAAAAATTGTGGCCAAATGGATGGATCTAGAAAATATCATATTGAGTGAGGTAATCCAGGCCCAGAAAGACAAATATAATATATACTCTCTCATAAGTGACTTTTAGACATAAGACATAAAGAAAAAAGACAACCTACAATTCATAATCCCAGAGAACCTAGACAACAAAGAGAACCCTAAGAGAAACACACATGGATCTAATGTACACGGGAAGTAGAAAAAGACAAGATCTCCTGAGTAAACAAGGAGTGTGAGGACCACAAGAGATGGTAGGAGGGGAGGGAAGAGGAAGGGAGGAGAGGGGAGAAAAATATATACGTCAGTAAAAGCAGTAAAAATTCACTGGCTTTTCTTTAAGAAATCTAAAATTTCAGTAGGCAGATTAAACTGTTGACATCTATTATTTACAACAGGTACCCCAGACGTAATAAATCTAGTTACCATAAATGCAACTGTCATTTCTATCAATCTTATGTATGAAGAAGAACTGTAATGTGGTAAGATTTCTTTTTTGTTGTTGTTTTAAATTTACTTCTATATCTACCTTCTCTAACACATTCATTTCATTCTTCCTTCTGTATTTTGTTAAGAGTCCTACTGAAAAGAACAGATCCTCTCAGTTGTATTTGTCTGCTTAGCTGGATGTTGACTGAGTTTTCTATTCTGCCCAGTTCCCACAATTACTAAGCCCCAAAGAAATCACACAGAGGTCTACATTAACTCTAAACTGATTGGCCCATTAGCTCAGGCTTCGTATTAACTCTTATAACTTATATTAGCCCATTATTCTTGTCTGTGTTAGCCACATGGCTCAGTACCTTTTTCAACGAGGCAGTCACATCTTGCTTCTTCTGTGGCTGGGCCAGGACTGCTGAATAAGCTTTCCTATCCCTACAATTCTCCTGTTCTCATTGACCCGCCTCTACTTTCTGTCTGGTTGTCCCACCTATACTTCCTGCCAGGCTACCAGCCAATCAGCATTTATTTAAAATATAATTGAAAAAATACTCATCATTGTTCCACACCAGCTGGAGTTATCATACTGACTTTGGAATGATTCTTACCCTGAAAATAGAACTTTTGATATATAATTCTATTTTTAAAATTTGAAGATGTTACTTTTTCCCACAGACTGTCATTGGCCAATGTTTCATAGATCTTTTCATGTCTCCCCATGATCCACCTGGGTTCCATGAAAATCTACCGAGCTTCCTGGGCTTTTTCATCTACTGGAACTCCTGTTACACCCCAGCTGGTTTGCCAATCTGCTGCAGTCCCTCGGTCTAGTGCAGTTACTGGTCTTCTCTTCCCTTGCTGGTGAGATGGCTGCTCTAACTGGTACCATAGGTTAAATGAGCTTGTTTTGTTTTTGCTTTAAAAAGATTTATTTATTTATACAGTATCCTGTCTGTAGGTCAGAAGAGAGCCCCAGATCTCATTACACATGGTTGTGAGCCACCATGTGGTTGCTGGGAATTGAAGTCAGGACCTCTGGAAGAGCAGTCAGTGCTCTTAATCGCTGAGCCATTTCTGCAGCCCCAATGAGCTTGTTTTTCAGGCAGCAATAGAGTTCCCAGATCATCCTGCTATAATTAAGGCACATAGAAAATTTGGGACAGCGTGGGGAGATATGAGAGCAGCCTCAGCAAGAACTCCATCTTTAGCTTGTGAAGTTCAAGAACATTTTAATAAATGCTTCTCAATGCGTTTTATGTTGTTAGTTATTCAGAATTCCAGGAATGGTTGTTTGGGAACAGTTTCATCCTTGCTTGTAGGGGCAAGATTTGTTGACCTTATTTTTTCATGTTGGAAGCCAGAAGCCTCTCTCTGGCTTCACTTTATACGTTCCCTGTGTTCTGCCCCAGTAATCTTATCATTTTTTAGATAAAAGGCTTTAGTTTCTCCTGTATGACTTTTGTTGTTAATTTTACGTAACACTTGACATGAATAATAGATGCCCAGAAGTTGGTAAAACATTATTTGTGGGTACTTCTAGAGGGGTATTTTCTGGAAAAGATCAGCATTTGAGTTAGTAAACAGAACAAAAAGCCCCTCCCTCACCAGTTTTCATGGGCATCATTTACCTAATCCACTGAGGTTTCCGACAGAAGAAAAAGGCAGAGAAAAGGTTCATTCTTACATTCTTTGTCCTTCATACACATACAGATACATATAATGATACTTATCCTGGTGATAGGACTTTTGGTAGATAATTCTATTTCTGTAATTCTTACTTCTGGCTGTCACTGTCCGATATTTCATACATATGTGTGTACACATACACACACAAACACACATGCACACACACACACGTATGCATGTATGTATGTATGTCTCCTTCTCTCTCTCTCTTTTTCCTCATCCCTCCCTCCTTATTTAAACTAGGCTATTCATCTTGTTTGGCTTTGGACATCAGATCTTGAGTTTCCAGACTCCAGGACTCACCACAGGCCTACCCTGCTTATTTTCAGACTAGAATTATGTCAGCCATAGCTCTTGTTCTCAGATCTTCAGACACAGACCAAATTGCTTGATTCTCCTAGTTCTCGAGCTTTCCGTTCCACTAAGAGCTCTCATCTCTCATAGTCCTGACCAATCAATATACGGATTAAAACTTCACTTATCTACAGAAATTTCCTCCTTATTCTTGGGGAATAAGATGACTGTTCTTGACCATCAACTTGACTACATCTGGAGTGAACTAAAAACCCAAACGACTGGGCATACCCATAAGGAACTTTTTATTCTTAATTAAATCATTTGAAGTTGGAAGACCCACTTCTAATCTGAACTTTGGGGTTAAGTAGATGAAGCTTTAATTCAGGTGTCTTCAGGTTGGAAGGTCTGCCACACCTTCTGCTGGTAACCTATATACAGGACATAGAAGAAGGAAGCTCTTTGTCTTTGCCTGCTTGTTCTCATTTTCATTAGCAGGTCCATCCCTCCATTGGCATTAGACGTCTTTGGGATTCCAGCATAGACTGAGGACCATCTGAGATATCCAGTCTCGTGGATTAAACAACTGCTGAATATTTTGGACCTTCTGTTCATAAGCAGTCGTTATTGGATTAGCTGGGTCTCAGCTTAAAAGTCATTTTGATAAATCCCATAAATTCTATTATCTATCTATCTATCTATCTATCTATCTATCTATCTATCTATCTATCTATCTATCTATCTACCTACCTACCTATCTATGAGATACACATGTAAACACACATGCACATAAAATGAGAGAATAGAGAGACAAAGAGATAGAGAAAAAGATTCATTCTGTAAGTTCTGTTACTCTAGAGTACTTAGACTAATATGGGATGTGTTCTAAGACTCTGAGTGACTGTCTAAAAACAGAACTGAATTTTATAATAATATTTACTCCTATATATAATTACCATAATAATGTTTAATTTGTAACTTAGATACAGCAAGAAATTAGAAAAAAACTAATAAAACAGGATAAATAACGATACAAGTTCAATAAAATTATGTGAATACAGTCTCTTCCATAAGAGTTAACAAATATCAGTACATTCAGGCTGCATTTGCTTGTAGTAAATCAGAACTTCAAAGCATGATGCCCTGAGTTGCCGATCATTCTGTGACTGAAAAATCTGAGTAGCACTGTGAAAATATAGATTTATTCGTGTGTCTTGCCTACATGTATGTATGTGCCCACATGTGTGCCTGTTGTTGTTACAGTTTAGAGGAGGATTCAGATCTCTGAGAAATGGAATTAAAATTGATTTGAGCCACCATGAGGGTGCTGGGGACCAAACCTGGGTCTTTGGAAAGAGCAACAAGTGCTCCTAACTACTGAGCCATTGCTCTATCCCCACAATCTTCATATTTTAATTTCTGGGAAAAGCTATTTCTGTATGTGCTAGTTTTTGACTATTGTTTTTGCCTTCTTATCACTCAAACTTCTCTACTCAGACTGTCTTTTCATTTTGCTTTATTTTCCTTACAGTAATCATTATTACATTATAAATTATGTTTAATTATGCTTCACTTCAAACTTCAAAGGACGGGGTTTTGCCATGTGTTCCATCATGTCTTCAGGATAATTCAGCACGTATCACATCTCCGCAAGCATCTGCTGAGAGAATGAGTTGAAAATGAAATTGAACTTTGTCTCTTCTCTATGCATGCCTTAAATTCATTTTTCCTTTCCCTGCTGTAAAAATGTTTGCTTAGAGAGTCCACCCATAAAACTTAAAATATTTCTGGGGAATACAAGTGCCTTTCTAAGCAATGGGAGCCTTGTTCTCAAGCAGGAAGCAAAAGTGGAAGCCTTGAACTACAAGACAGAGAACTTGTACACTAGATTAATGGGTTGTGATATAACCCGGGAGAGCATCAATCCACTGAGCATCTACATATAATATCCATTACAGAAGTGCTCCTCTCTAGACTTATTGATTCCTTTTACTTTCCATTCCCATCCCCCAACACCTATATGTAAATGAGAATGCATTTTAGCAATCCGGGTTGCAATGGAGGTTTATCATAAAGATAAACTAAATGATGTGAATATCTTAATAGGAGGATTAAAGAATATTCATGGGGAGAAAGGAGAAGTCAAAATCCCACAGTAAAGATGACCAACACTTAGATGAAGGTCAGGGATTTACCTTTTATTGAACAAAGGAGGCAAGGACAGATGGGGAACCTAGGAAAAGCTGTGTAATAAGAGTGAACAGATGTGAGGCTGGAGAGATGGCTCAGAGGTTAAGAACAGTGGCTGCTCTTCCAGAGGTCTTGAGTTCAATTGCCAGCAACCACATGGTGGCTCACAACCATCAGTAATGAGATCTAGTTCCCTCTTCTGGCATGTGGGCCTAAATGCTGGCAGAATACAGTATATATAATAAATAAATCTTTAAAACAAAGAGTTAAGGACAGTTCTTGGCTGATCCACAGGGCCGAGAACTGCCGTGCTCCTGGTGGAAAGGGTTGAGGCTGGGAGCATATGGAGACTCCACAGGCGTTTGCTGGGCTCTCTATGGAGCGTGAGGAGGAACATGGCAGGGAGAAGGCGCTGATTGATGGTAGAATGAGCAGCTGGAGCAGAGGCAGTGGGTATTATAAATATCAGTGAGGTGTCTGAATGAGCTGTCCCTCTTGGCTTGCCGTAACTGGTTAAAGGTAGAAGAGGCAGCACTCTCACTTATGTGTGAAAATAGGAAGTTACAGCCCTCAATAGATCTTTTTTATAAGAAGGCTTAAGAGTGAAATGGATAGAGACTACTTGGGGCTGCCAAAGTCCCCATCCTGGAGCTTTTTGGGCTTGGGTAGGGACTGGTTTGGGGAAGGGTAGTCATGAGATGGTGCCAGTCATGAATCTTTCTTCCATGAAGCTTGGCCTGCCTCTTAGGAAGCAGGGGATTGAAGGGCCCCATTGGTTTCAAGAGTCAGTGATGCTGCTGACAGCCAGACAGACCTGAGTGTGGAGCTGAGCGGCTTCAGTTTTACAGAGCAAGCCACGTTTCACCTCATTTCCAGTATGTGGTCTCTAGGTTCAACCCACAATTATTTTCTTCTTTGAAAGCTAGAATGTGGTCTTCCAACCAAATATTCAAGCATTGCCTTTTGAGTTACCAGGGCAAAGATTCTTCTCTACATCTGTCCCCTGCAAAGAGTATTTTGGGAAAATGAATCACACATGGCATTCTGCTCAGATGACGCCGGCGGGCTCTGATGGCAGGTCTCCAGGGAGATTTGGGTTAGATAGTTAGTCACCATGTCCTATGGACTGTGCCTTTGAAATATCTCTCTCATCTTGTCTTTGGAATGTTTCTGTTCTCTTTCCTGTTCCATGTTGCTTCGGCTGCCACTTTTTAATCTCTTTTCTGGTTCCTGATGCCTGGCTTTCAGCACTTTGTAGCTGGTCAGCCTGACTTCCTGCTTAGAAACTTGAAGTAGCTCCTTATTTTCTTATTATGGGATAGACATAGCCCTGCCTGATGTTAAAGCCTTCTCTCATCTGATCCCAAATGACTCTTCCAAGAATGATTAGACCTTATCCAAGCCTCAGATCCTCTGTTCTGGTGGGGTCAGAGTCCTCCTAACTACTGCCCAAACCTTGCTCTTGAAGCCTTGTTTGCTGTCTGGTTTACTTTTCTCTTTTTTTTAATGAGCAAAAGAATATCCCTGCCTAGTCCCACCCTTTTCTGCCTTCAGGACTCAGTCTTCCAGGACCAATACTTCCTTTTTCATTCTTCCATAGATTTCTCTGGGCCTTTCTGCTGTACCAGAAACCCATGACTTTTACCCAGACTAGTATTTTTACTAATTGTTTTCAAAGTTTTAGGTCAATGAGATGGCTCAGATGACTTGGCAACTTGAATTCAATCCCTGGACTCCACAAGGTGGCAGAAGAGAACCAACCTCTGAGAGTTGCTCAATGAAGGAACACACACACACACACACACTTTTAATGATGTTAATTCTAGTACATCTTTGATGCAGTTAAAGTGTCTTCAACGATCCTAACCCACAGTAATCCTTAATAAATAATGCCTGATTAATTCTACATTTTTTAGCATTGAGGGTAATTAGAGTCAGTTCCTCAAAGTGTACCACAGTTACTGTAAGTAATTCAGAAAAACTGTGTGTGTGTGTGTGTGTGTGTGTGTGTGTAGGCCAGAGTTTAACATTCTGTGTCTTCCTCAATTGGTTTTCAATCAATTAATCAATCAATCTATTATCTATCTATCTATCTATCTATCTATCTATCTATCTATCTATCATCTATCTATCTATCATGTATCCATTCTCTCTCTCTCTCTCTCTCTCTCTCTCTCTCTCTCTCTCTCTCTCCCTCTCTCTCTCTCTTTCTTTCGTCGTGGTTTCCCATGAAAGCCCAGATCAAGGAATGCTGACTTTTAATTTCCCTCTTAGACAGCAAGAGTTGTTAAGCAATTTCTTATACCTACCGTAAGATGTTCCCCCAGTGTTCCAGAATACTTTCAGGAGTTTTCCTTGTGGGCATTCTTCCACAGGGTGTATACTGTTCCTGGGTTAAGAACATCACATTTTGAATTCCATTTTATCTTTCTCTTGGTTTTCCTTAAGGTCTGTTTGTTTTCTCTATGTTTTCCAATAATGTACTTTGTCTATTATCAAAGATGATAAGCTAGGCAACTCCAATGTCTTCCTCGGAGGAGTTTGCCTTTAGTTCATCACCAGCCTGGCTTCTCAAAAAAATACGCATATTCTTTTAATGATTGTTCCAGGGTGAAAGCAGCCTCAAAGACATGGCTAGAACATTTTACCTCAAGATGATAAAGATTACGTTGCTGAAAGTGACATTCTGGGAGGAGGTGCTCATAAAGGGGACCAGTGACCCCAGAATCGTCTCTGGGTCTCTGACACGAGCTTTGGGTTTAATTAGAGAAGTACTTGGGACAAGAAAGTGTATGGGTAGCTGTGTTCATAGTCAATGTATGCTTTTGTTGGTTGTTATTTCAGCTCTAGCCTTGAAGGTAGTCCAAGTCCTAACTGTTTAAGAGAACCAACTTTTTGACAGGAGACGATCACTTCTGCTTTAGGGTACACTCTCATCACCGTGGATGCTTGTTATTTCCAAAATGCAAGATGACTACCTTCATGCCTTCATTCTTGAGAAGGACTGAGAGAAGTTAGGTAGATAGACATTCCTTGAGTGACTACCACACCTGTGCAGAGTGAGGCCAGACTCTGACCCATAGTAAAGACGGCAGACACATACAAGGCAGGGATGCATGCCAGCTCTCATTTTTGATGTGGGAGTGTCATCTGTCTATCTGTTGCTTTCATTGGTTAATTAATAAAGAAACTGCTTGGCCTTTGATAGGACAGCAGCTTAGATAGGAGGAGTAGACAGAACTGAATGCTGGGAGGAAGAAGGCAGGAAGACAGTCGCCATAGCTCTCCTCTCTGAGATGGATGCAGGTTAAGACCCTTCCTGGTAAGGCACCACCTCATGGTGCTATACGGATTATTAGAAATGGGTTAATTAAGATGTGAGAGTTAGCCAGTAAGAGGCTGAAACTAATAGGCCAAGCAGTGTTTAAAAGAATACAATTTGTGTGTTGTTATTTTGGGTATAAAGCTAGCCATGCTGGAGCTGGGCGGGAACACAGCCTGCCACTCCTATTTCTACACATTTTGCCCATAGTTGCTTCACAAGCCCCAGTGAGGAGTTAGTGCATTGTGTACAAGCAGCAGCTAAAGCCTGTGGTGACGTCTTCTCATCATTTTAGCTTTATGTGAAGTGAAATATAAGTGCTTAAGTTATTAAGGCAATAGCTCCTCTCTAACCTGTATGCCACCGGGCCTCTTGGCTTTACTGTCTATTTCAGGTTAGAGAATTTAATTTGATTGACTTCCCAGGGATGCAGGAGGCTTCATAAAAGGATCACCTGCAAAGTCGTCATTCCTTCCTGAGGTTGTCTCTGGAGATATCAATGAATACGTTAAAAGGATTGAGGGTGTTGCTTTCAGAAGACATATCTACAGTGCAGAGTAAGAGATGTGCCCACACCCTCAAATGCAGTGGGGGACATCTCATTTCTTCTTCTGTCTTCCAGGGACTATTGCAGTCTTCAAAGTCTAGTCTGCTCCAGCTTCATTTCGGTCACCTGCTCTATCCAGGACTGTTATATCTTCCATACTGACCCCTTGATGTCTTCCATTTGGGGACATTTGCAATGGAACTTAAATTGAGAAAGCATCTTTCTGGATGGAAGGGTTTGCATCTATACCAAGAAGGATAGAATTCCTAACTTCTTAGCAGGGCTATTTGAAAGTCAAGATTAAACTTGGTGAACAAGTGTTGAAGTCTTAATCTCAGCATGCTAAGTAAAACCCAGAGCTTGCCTGAATGCTGCATGCATCATGTGGATAGTCACAGAGACTTACTGTTTAGGATAGGGATCAGCTGTCTTTCAACATGGCCACCTCTTAGCTGGAACAGGAAGCTGGGGAATATGTGTGGTTGTAGCCCTCCAGGGTGACTGGAGAAACTGAAGAGTTCAGCAGGTTAAGGGGACCATTCCCTCTCTCTATGCAGGCAGCTGGAAACCAGTCACTCTACACTCTAGGCTTCTCCATCCATCCAAGCCTCTGTCTGATTGTATGGTTGTTTATTTTGGAAAGGTCACAATAAATAACTGGAGAGAGGGTATTAGAGAGAGCCTTTTTGGGAAAGGCCAAAATTCTTTGGGGACATAAAGCCTCCTGCATGCAGTCACTAATAAGAGGAAATCGCTATAGATAATATTTGCTTTTTCTACATTCCCCAAAGACAGTAAAATAGAAACAGGAACAAGCAGCAGAAAAAAAAGCTGTTATTTGTTTGGCTAGGAAAGCCTTCTATTTCAGTCATTTTAGCTAAACCAGGGAATAAGACCCTGGACTCTGAGCTGACACAGTGCCCTGATTGTCACTGTTCAGATCTGCTGGGGAGCTTGGGAGTTAATAAGAGGAGGAGTGAGGTTCGTTCTCACCCCGTCAGGACTGGGTCAATGTGTGGTGGAGTGTGACATTAGGATTCTGGTTCTTCCTGTTGACTACAACCTGAAAGTTTTTGGTAGAGTTCAACTTTGCTGCCTTAGGTTCGGACATGGGAGGAAGAGCAAAAATCACACGGCACAGAACAGGCAGATCCTGTTTGCACACATTCAGGTACTGTCTTAACCATGCTGAACATCTCTCTGCAAGGGTCTTGGCTCAGTCACACAAACCTCCACAAGAGCCCATGAATCAAAGCCAAAGCTTACGTCACCAGGAAGATAATGCATTCTTGGTACCAGACCTGAGTTCACTGTGTGTATAGCCCAGGGGACAAAAGGAGGTGCCTGCCACATCCAGGGCAGTGACCATCCCCAAGACTCCTGCCCTTTGTCCAGAGGTGGAAATGTCCCCCAAGGAATTCCTGAATTAGCAAAGGTCATCAAAGAAAGGAATCTCTTTTTAGGGGGAGTTGTTTATTTTTCTTCCTGATTACAAAAGCATCAGGGTATCTTTTCTGAAATTTTCACTTAGAGATCCTGAATTTTCATTTATGGGGTGACCTTCATGTGCCTTAGTAGGGATGGATCCTCCACAGCCCAGTAGGGGGGGCATTTGGATTTCACACATCCTTAACAAGGAAGAGGTAGACAGGAGAGTCAGCGATCAGCTGACCTACTCAGCCTTTCAAAGGGGCTATTGAGGTGGACAAAGACTAACAAATCTCCATGAAGAAGGACAGAAGCCTGGACGAGACTTGAAAACAAAGGACTTCAGCAAGAAAAGGTCCCGTAGCCATTGGGAAGGAGGGTCACACTGAGATGAGAGGGATTAATTACACTTTAAGTCTCACAGGAAGCTTTCTCCTTCATAGAGGACAGACATGAAGAGTGAAGCTAATGATCTATAGCGAAGTGGGCGCCTGGGCAGGGGTGTGGCATAAGATGCACACATGGCTGAGGGAAGGGGAAAAACTGGGACAAGTGAACACAGATTTAGACAAGGACTCTTTATCTCTCAACGTGTGTGTGTGTGTGTGTGTCTGTGTGTGTGTGTGTGTACTGTAAAACAACAGCGACAAGAAGAAAGCACAGTCCAAGTATCCAGGCCAGTGGGGATATCCAGGGAGTCTCCGGTATCTTCTCAGCCAAGGCTGTGTTTCACAGAGCTGCCACCAGGCGAGGAGAGTCTGAGTCCTTGAAAAAATAGATGCTGAGATGAGATTGATTGATGGGTGAATGTTTGTGTAGAGGGACACCTCAGTGGGAGACGATGGTCTGGGAACAAGGGCAGGATAAGAATCATATTACCGTAAGCTGACCAAGAGAGGACCACAAGGAGAGAGGGTGAATGAGATGATCATACCTTCAAGAAAGCTTCAGCAAGGTCACTGAGGAGAACCCGGGTCCCAGAGCTCAGAGAGACATCAGGTCTTCTGAATGGGCCCTGGATGCTTTTGTGAGCAGTCAGTGGTGACAGAGACAGACAGGCTTTACCGGACTGAGTGTGAGGGACTTTCATTTCCTCCTGCAGCTCATAATTTTGCTTCCCCCCCCCCCCATTCTGCCTCAAGTTCAGCTCATACAGGGTAAATTTGATGTTGATGTGATTAACGATAGATTTCAGGACACACAACCTCATGGGATGTCATAATTTGCTCTACCCTGAGCTCTGTTGACTATAGGATATGCTTAATGAGCCATGGTTGGATTGCTGCCTGAAACTGAACTATCAGCAATCTGGTCTAAAGCTTTTAACTTGAGGCAGAGAGGGTATGGTGGAGAAATAACTCAGTGCTTACGAGCATATAGTGCTCCTGCAGAGGACCTGAGTTCACTTCTCAGCACCCACACTGAGTGGTTCTCACCTACCTCTAACTCCAATTCCAGGGGGCTCCAAACACTTCTGATCTACACACGCACACACACAATATAAAAACTATAATGTATCTGGGGAACGAAGATTGAGCTGGTTGTCCATAGGAAGTGAAATACAAAGATGAGCAAAACTCAAGTGCAGATGTTTTATTCTCAATTACAAATAAAAAATAAATAACCAGAGAAACCAAAGAACAAGGGAGATGGAAAAGGAGAAGAAAGAAAAGACAAGAGAAGACGACAGAATGGCCACCGGAGGCTTTGTTGTAGGGTACGTGGAAAGTCGGGAGAACAGACTGTTGTACATACAGTCTGCCCCATTCGACCCTTCAGGAGCCATACCCCATCCATGCAGGAAATGCAGGCCAACTGCCTCCTCTTGCATTCACAGGTGGCTGTGGCAATGTAAGGCCTGTTAGAGAAAGGGAAGGAGCTGGCTGTCCTTTCCCTGATGAGGGCTCTTTAGTCTGGCTCAAGAATGAGAGTGGCCAACTTGGAGCCATGAATAGAAGTGGCCAAAGGGCCTAAAGCTTCATGTGTGGCATTCTGGTCATAGCAACAGAAGCTAGGGATGAGTACGCAGCAACTGGGCAAAGAATGCAGAGTGGAGATTTCAAACGGTGTCTTTTTCTAAATCTTGTCCCCTTCCTTGCTCGGTGACACTGAGAGGTAACTGATCTTTGGAACCTTGGCGGTAGAGACAGAAAGGCTAGTGGCTTCTACTGGCAAATCAGCAAATGTGGAAAAGGAACCAGATCTGAGTAAACCTTGTCCAGCGACTGAAAGTCTAGATTCTCATCAAACTTTCAGGTCTTCTTGTGTTCTTCGCAAAGGTCAATAGAAATGTCACTTGGGATGGCCTCCTCAGGGACGTGGAAGCAGAGGGCTCACTTCTGTCACACTGCAGCTAATTTGAGGATACAGAGAAACAAGGGCTCCTTGTGCACCTTGTTATTTTCTGTAGGGAGTTAATTAAGTGACCCTATAGGAGGGAGCACCTCTGAAAGTCGCCAGGGGCCAGCGCTCAGCTGGGGTCTTTGGTTGACTTGAAAAGCATCGGATATAAAACTGTGGCCTTTGTTGGTATATTTCATGGCTATGTGGAGGTGTCAAAACCTCTTCAAAGGAATAACTTAAATAATTGTAAATAGAATCTAAAACAGAAGCAAATGATAGACTTTGGAGGATATTTTCAATCACTGAGAGACACAAGAAGGGAGATGTCCGTATAGTTATTAGCTTTTTTCCCCCCAAAATTTATCTCATAGACTATCAGGAATTCCAAAATCTTGATTATCGTTAACCCTTTATCTTAAATGTCGGTGTATTTCTGGGAGAAGCCTGAAAAGCCATCAGAGTTAAAGATTAAGACCATTCTTTGTGGAAGAAGAGTTAGAGATGCTGCCTGGACCTCTCACTAGGGAATTATGTCTTTAAATTGTACTTGCGGATGAGGAAACTACTTGATTAAGCTCCAATTTGGCTGGTTGTTCATGTGGTACATGGGTTTCTTAAATTATCTGTACCTCACTAGTTTCTGGTCCAGCCATAGGAACTCCACAAGGAGACACTGTTTCCTTAAGAGGACTAGGATCAATGAGTGAGGGTAGAAGGCACAGCAATTCCAATGGCATAGATTTTTTTCTACCCAAGTTGGGTCAAATAGTTTCACCCCACATTGCTTCAAGTATTGCTTAAGACTAAAATTAGAATAAAGTCATTTCCAGAAAGAAAGATCAGATCTAAGAAAATCAAGATATTCTTAGTTATTTAAGTCTGTTTACCACTTTTTTTCTTTCTTTTTGCATTTTGGTATGTGTGTGTGTCTGTGTATGCACAGGGGTGGGGAAGCATGTGTGTGTACGCACAGGTGGGGGAAGTATGTACATGTGCATGTGAGTGTGTATGTGTATGCACAGGTGTGTGGAAGCATGTGCATGTGTGTGTATGCATGCACGTGTGTAGAGGCCAAAGATGGCTGCTGAGTGTTCTGCTCGATTGTTCTCTTTTTTTCCCCTAAGACAGAGTATTTTACTGAACCTGGAGGTCAGTTTGGCAAAGCTGGCTAGCAACCATTGAGCTCCAGGAATCCTCCAGTCTCTGCACCCCCCCCCACCAATCCTGGGGTTACAGATACATATTACATGATTCCATAACCAGCTTTTACATGTGTGCTAAGAATCTAAGCTAAGGTCCTTGTGCTTATAGGGTAGGCACTTATGTAACCGAGCTTTCTTCCTGGCCTAAACTGCTGTGTCTTGAGGTCAAGTAAATGAAATGAAAATTCAGATATTAGCACAAAGCATGAGAAGACATAGCATTAGGTATGTATTTCAGTCACCTAAAAATTTATGTACATATTACCTATGTTAAAAAAACGAAGGGAAATGTGGACACTCTGGGGTCCCTGACGATGGGTCCACATATAATCATTGTTCTATGCTGTATGCTCGAGAATTTTCACAAAACTTTGACAAGAGTGACACAGCATATGTTTCCAATCCTGGGGACCAGTCTGACCCTAAGATTGGCTTGGACAGGCTTGCTGCCCGCCATATCACACGTGGATGCAGAGCATCTGAGAGCAATTTTTGCTTTAAGGGAGCATGCTTCCAGTCTGCTGGCAGTGTGCTCTGGGCTGTCAAAATCTTCTCTGTCAGGACATTCTTTATTTTGTCTGTTTCCTTGATAGCTGGACTATTTCAGGCTCTTGGCTATTTTGGCCTCTTCTGATTCCTGAACCTAAGTGGTAGCTTGGAGAAGATTTTCACATTTTTTTTGGGGGGGGGGTTAAATTACAATTGGCATTCTGGAATGACTGGTAGATTTCTCTCCAGTGTGGTCTGATAGTTATCTAGAGACTCTGAAAGGAAACAGAATGCAGGGCCGCGATGCTGAGCCAGACAGCCGTGCCCCGCCCCCACACTTTGTCCATCATTACCCTGCCCTGGTATTGGCTTCCTTAAGTGAGGGTTTTCCTTCCCTGGTGGCCTTATCTGAAGTAGCACCCCATTATTCTCTCCCTGTTTCCTCAAGTTAGTTTTTTTCCTTCTTCCAAAAGCATCAATCATTGCCGGATATATTGCACACATTTTTATAGATTCATTGCCCATTTCTTCTCTTAGATTCTTCTCTCAGAGGGTGGAAGGAGGCGTATCTATGGCAACAGTTTTCCAATTTTATTTTGGTTTTGGTGGGTACATTGATATATTGCCCAGGCTGGTTTTGAACTCTTGATTTGAACTTCACATGGTATGGAGACAGAGGGGTTATCTCTTTAACAAAGCATCCAGAGCTCAAGTGATCCTCCTGCCTAAGCCTTCCGAGTAATTGGGATTGCCAGAGCATGCCAACTACTTGGCATGATTCTCTAACTTTATCACAGTGTTGAAATCTCCAATGGGGGTAATTAAAGACAGACTCTGTAGAGCTCAGTCTAGCCTCAAACGCATAATCCTCCTGTCTCATCTTCCCAAGTGCTGAAATTACAGGCATATGTTATCATATTCTGCTTGTGGATGTTTCTTCTTTTAATCCTGTTGCCTTCGTAGAAGGCTCATCCTTCAGTTAGAGCATTTCCTTCTTGTTAGTGGTACCCAAAGTAAACACCGCTGTGAGAGACGCTCCTCCTAGACTTGGAGACTTCGAGGTATCAGAACGAGCACCAGGAAGCCATTTTTCCATTGTGTGTGATTTCTAGAAACAGAATGTTAGCAAAGGGATTCTTTCCCTCAGGCCATGGTTGATTGTTTCCTACTGATATAAACATAACAGGCTGTCCGCCATGGAGAGAGCGGGTTATTGAACTGAATGCCAAAGAGTAAGAACAGAACAATCTTAGGTATTATTAGTAATGTGTTATATTTTTGTAAAGCCATAGTTTCCAAATGACACAGATGATCTCATTTTTCTTGGAATTATTCTGGAGTGGACAGTTGGGTGTTTAAGAACACTGGGTAAGTTCAACAATTTGTGTTTCCAGATGTATAGCAAAATGTTGGTCCAAAGTGAGTGTACATACTTCCCATGGCTAAGATGACTTCTAGTCTGAACACGTGTCTATGATTATACCTGCACATACATGCACACACGAGTACATGAATATAGAAACACTGAACAGACAAGCCTATGTACTGAAAGCCATCTGAAAGAAGCCATGTCGTCCTGGTATACTCACATGACTGGAGGAGTTAGGGTCTGGGATGTTTTCAAGGCTCTGTTTTGGTGTCAGATTGAGGGGAGATAAAGCAACCATTAATTTAACAGTGCATCTGGGATCTTTAAAGCCAGAAACAGCTAGACAATTTATCAATCTTAATTTGCTCGCACTGCAGTTAGACAGAGAGGATCTCTGGGAAGCACTGACAGGGCCCAGATGCTCTCCACTCGGCTGCTATCACACACACCAGCAGCGGCTGTACAGCTCCCACCCCCGACTTCCTCAGCCCCCCCTCATGCCTGAGCTCTTGACCTTGGGCCTGGTGTTAGTGCCTGCACAGGGAGGAGGCACTAAAGCACACTTACCCAGCCTTCTTCAGGCAACTTTCCTTGCAACAGAAAATTAGCTTTTTGTAAGCCTTTGGCACTGAGGGCCAAGGTAAAACTTTTAATTAAGTAAACATTGGGGCATCTAATGTTTGGGTTAAGAAGGAATTTGCTAGCCCTTTTAGTATTTGGGATCTCCAAATTGGTCAGCCGTATCTGTGATCAGTAGAAGGGTGATTAAAGACGGGAATTGAATCTTACATGTCTTGTTTTCCTATAGCTTCTTATAGATTGCCATATATAGTGATGTTTAGTTAATGTAAATGGCTCAAGGACTCAAGGAAACCACTGGGCTTGTACCAACTAAACTACTTTCATGTCATTCCTGTTTTCCTTGAAAAGGAGGTTAATAGATTCATAGGTTTTATAACACAGACACACCCAGAAACACAGAAATACAGATATACACACAGAAACACAGACACAGGCACAAACAGACACGCACACACCACACAGAGCCAGACATTTTCTGTTCAAGCTGCTTATTTCGTATTGCATGCCCATTCTGAGTTAAGATTCTGGGCATACAGGAGGAGTTAAGACAGACAGCATTTTTGACTCGGCATACTTTATCATGTGGTTGAGATGAAGACGAGAAAGACATTTGTACACAGTCGTAAATGCTGCAGAGGCAGGGAGGAGAATCACTGGGCTTTGTGAAAGTGGATAGCTCAAGTTTTATTCTAGCCTGGGGCTCAGGGAGGAAGAAGCAACATTTGTTTTGATTTCTAATGAGAAGGGGGTCAGCTTGGGGAGGGCACCCCCTGCCCCCAACGTCCAGACTTTATAGAGAGTCTTGAGTCAGGAGGGGTGGTTGTTGCTGAGGACACTCATATGGCAGACACACACACAGATAGACAGACAGACAAACAGACACCTTTAATTTTTTTTCCCTTTAATTTTTTTTTTTTTAGTGGAGACCAGAGGCATGGACAGAAATGAGGCTGTTTGTGCTATGTGTGGGCGTGAGGCTCATGACATTTGGACTCTTGTTTTGAACTAAATCATTTTACTTTAAAGGCCTCAGTAAATGCCTAAGATCTCCCAGTGAGAGGTAAAACAAAGATGATTACTTATTAGGAATTTTAAATGAATTCAATAGTTTCTTAAATGGCCTTTGAGGAAATCCACCCTCAGGCTGTCGAATTTCGGAGTGAAGAGGTGAAGTGAAGACAAGGGCAGAAGGACTAGAAACTGAGGCTAAGGTCTGGAGGTTTTCAAAGTGTCTTGTGGGGAACACTATTGTGATTTGGTATCACTCGGTCTTACAGGCCCCATTTCCAGGGAGTTGCTAGAACAGCACATTTACAAATAGTGGAAGTTTACAGACAACAGGACGTTTGGAACCACCATGGCAATGTACACAGTGACTCTCCAGGGGATCACACTACTAAGCATTTCCTAAACATATTTGGTGATGGAAACCCCCTTTTGACAAGAAAATTTTGGGAATTGGTGCACTGAGAAACTGAGGGTTAGTCCGTGGTTGTGTTGAAAGTAAGGACGCTTTCAACAGGGGCATCATTTTGTCATTACAATGATTGAAGCATGTGGTGGAGTATGTTGGATTGAGTAATTGTTATCAAGGACCTACTTATGTTTTGCATAAATATATGCTTGCCTCTGACCTAGAGTAGCACTAAGAAAATTTTAGTTATGTAAACAATCATTTCCCAATTAAAAGTATTTTTCTAATTAAAATATTATTGGGGCTGGAGAGATGGCTCACTGATAAAGAACACTGGGGACTCTTCTAGAGGTTACAGTACCTAGATACTGGCTCAGAATTGTCTGTTACTCCAGTTCCAGGGGATCCAATGCCCTCATCTAACTTCCTCAGGTACCAGATGTTCACACGGTGCACATGTAGATGTAACACCCATATACATTAAATAATAGCTATTGTTGTTAGTGCGTGTGTGTACTTGCCACAGTGTGCATGTGACGGTCAGAGAATATGTTTGTGGAATTGGTTTTCTCCTTCCACACTTCCACAAGTCTAGGGGATTGAGTTCAGGTCATCAAGTTTATAGTATCTTTTCCACCAAGTTATCTTGCTGGCCTTCTTTCTAACTTTTACTCGAGATTAAAGTTCTCCGTTGCAGTCTCTAAAACGAAATAGACCCACAGAATGCCTGAGCTCTTCTGCAATTGCTTCCAATGATACGTGCAAGCTCTGTCTATAAAAGTGCGAGGCCATTCATCTCGCCCATTTGACCCCTTTATCTCGCCTAGTTTATCAGTCCATCTTGAAAACACTTTCACCAAGTGACCCGACTATTTATATATACTTGGAAAACATTCCACTGGAAATTACTCTCACAGCGTTCTGTGCAGTATAAAAAAGGAAGTGGTAATCCGACCCGGTTGTTTCATCACCATGTTTTCTTTAAGATAGCTTCCCGAAGTGTTATTGGCCAGTTAAGGATTAAGAAAATCTCCTGCGGGCATTCCAAAACTTCCTCCCAATTCTCTTAGGTTCTTTTAGGGCAAGAAACACGACTTTTCTATTTTTAAAGCTGAAAAGACAAAAATCTCCGAGGAAGAGAGGTTAGAGATGTGTATTTTCTGCATTGCTACTATTTAGATGTCTATCATGCCCACGCAATCCTGTTGGGTATTGCAGAATCTGAAAGTACACATGGTATTTCCTATAAGGAGACTGACGTGGGAGAAATAGGAAGTATCTGCCTGACTGATTCGTTATCAGATATATAAAGGCAAATTCCAGATAACAACGTCTGAGGGTTTCTGATGAAGACTTCAGGAGTCCTGGCATTTGTTGGGCATCTGAGAATGAATGGAACTTTATTCTGAAGACCATGAAGTTGGCCATGAAGGTTCATGGAGGAGGAAACATAAAATCAGAGATGAGGACCGAAAGAATGTTCCCTAGGAACTGGGCACCAGGCAATTTTGGTGGCTATTAGCATGCTCTTACCTCTTGCTGCCAATCAGAAATCAGGAGGCATTGGAACACCTGTTTCTGCCCCTCTTTGTGTGACAGGTCACTCAGGCCTATGCATCTCAACTCTCAAGCGTCTTTTAATTCCACCACTGATTGCTTCCCACGTCCCCTTTTCCATCCTGTCCTGCTGTCGCCCATGGCCTGTTATCATCTTTGCTGCTTGGGCGGTCTGTGATGTGCTCTCCATACTGTGCCAAGGAAACCATCATGACTGCAAACCTAGCAAAGTGGAAGCCTTCTGCGGTGGCCCCTGGCCATTGGGATAGAATCTATATGCCCCCCGCCTATGCCCTGGCTCCATTTGCGATATTGTTCTTACAAGTCATGTGAGCAGCTGTGCTGACTCATGTGATCCAACTTCAGCTGCCTCACCCAAGAAGTGGGCATTGGCAGCTGCCATCATTAACACGCCTGCCACTGTTACTTCTCTAGGTTTCTTCCTGCCCTGGTCTCTTGAGATCCTTGGTCCAGCTCTTATTTGTAATTGAATAGCTTTACATCCCTTTGTATATTCTCTGTTCCTCCTTCCATCTCTACAGCTAGGCACACTTACAGCAGAATTTGCCAGAATCCCCTGTTCTGTTTGGTCCCCAGGGATTAATGGCAGAACCCATGATGCTGCTGGTTTTCTCAGCTCCTTACTGGCTATGTCCCTAGTGGAAATTCCCAGAAGAGTAATTGCTGCTCAGACAGAAGCTCACTGCCGTCTTGCCCTCTAGACAGGGGCTATCGTGTTCCATTCCCACAAATGGTGGACAAAGAACCTTCTTTTCCTCCACCTTGCTATGCCTGGGCAGTATCACTCCTTTTTGGTTGCCAATCAGATGGGTGAATATGATATATCATTGTTGTTTAATTTGAGTTTCTATGATATTTAGCAGGGTTTTACAGTGTCTGCCCTTCCTCTTGTGAATTGCCTCTTTGTCTTTTGGCCACTGGGAATTTCTGTTTCCTTTACTCATTTACAAGATGCCCTTCTCTTCTGGCCTTCAGAAAGACCTGTTGCAAATACTTTCTCCGCCTTGTTACTAACATTCAAACTTACTAGGTATGTCCTATGTCCTTTTTTGCCACAGGGGTTTAAAATTTTTATGGTATTACGTCTATCAACCTTTCCTTTCCATCACAGAATCCTAGTAAGATTTCATACTTAGGATGTGTGTGTGTGTGTGCAAATCTGTGGAGGCCAGAGGAGAGCATCAGCTCTCCTAGAGCTGAAGTTACAGGTGTATGTGAGCTGCCTGCATTGGTTTCTGGGAACTGAACCCCCTTTATCATCAAGTGCAGCAAGGGCTTTTAACTGCTGAGCTGTCTCTCCAGCTCCCGCTTTTCATACTCAAGCAGATATCATAGCAAAGCGTGGTACCTATCTGTCATCTTAGTGCCCAGAGGTTGATATAGAGGAGAATGGGTTCATGGCTAGCCAGGGCTACAGAGTGAGACACTGTCTCCAAAATCTGAACAAACAGCCCTGCACACAACACACACGCTCACACACACACACACACACACACACACACACTGAAAGAAAAGAAGGAAAAAAGGAAGGAAGGTGGGTAGGAGCGAGACTCTTCATTTATCTTTCATGGTGGAATTATTCTTTAAAATTCTCAATAATCTTACAATATTTTAATGAGATTATCATTTTTTCTTATATTTAAGCCTCTTTCAGAGTTAATTTGGCTTACAAGATATAAAATAAGGCTCCATCTTCATATTGTCTTAAATGAATGTTCCATTGTTTGAAGGGTGTTTGGTAGCCTTATTTTCTCCATGAAATGTCAATTAAAAATACTTACTCTATACAGTAAATCTCTGTGTGTGCCTGTGAGTGTTTGCCTGTGTGTGTGAGTGCATGCAGCTTTATCTTTTGTGCATGAGACACCAATTTAAAATATTTGCATTATACAACAAATCCAGGTATGTGTGTGTGTTTTCTTGTGGTCTTTACTGCTTTCCCTTGGTCTATTTTTCCAGTCTTCCCCACTATTTTAGTTAATGTGGAAGGACAGTCAGTACCTTTTGAAAACCTTCAACTTCATTTCTTATAATTTTCCTATAGCCCTGCCCTTACGATATGGACTGATGGTAGGATTTCTGGACCTCTGAGATCCCATGAGAGGCTTCTGAATCTGGAGTGTTTGGGTGACTTGAGCAGATCTGGGCATCCCCTATGTTGGAGTGTTCTTTTAGAAACCCCCAATACGAGGAATGGCTTAAGATCTGAGGACGCTTCAGAGCTCCTGGGTCATGGGACCTGCAGGGTTGGGAGTATCTATGTGTGCTTGGACCAGTTTGGAATTGGGTTTGGAGATTAGGCACGCATCTTCTAAAGACTGACCAAGGATAAAGATGAAGGCATAACAGAAAAAGAATGATGAAAAGTTAAACAGAATCGGTTAATTTTGTTGTCATTTGAGTGGTGCCATGTCCCCTACAGAGGGAAAGTTTCCCCATTCATAAAGTGTTGACACCTACGCTGTTTTAGTTCTTTTAAACGAGAATGTGGGGGATGACAGATTGCAAAGAGAAACGCTAGTGACAGGAACACTGTGTGAACTATTCTTGTACAGAACAAGTTGCTACTTACTCATACTGTGACATTCTTCTAATATTTCTTGGGCAAGAGGAGAAGGATTTTACCCCAGGACCTTATATGGGTCCCATTCCTACCCTTTCTGGGATGAAGGCACATGAGTTCCCCTTCACTCACCCATTCACGTTTCTAACCGCTGAGACCGTCCAGTTATCTTAACTCAGTCCAGCTTCGTGAAATACCATCTGCCAGGCCAGATGAGGCAAAAGCAGCAAATGAGGTTTGGATTAAGGCTCCAAGGAAGCCCTGCTACAGAACTGATCTGTGAAGAGAGGCTGGTGTATGGTTACACAGGGTCAAATTCCAGCCGGGGAAGACTTGGGTTAAATCTTCCAAGGCCCATGCTTTCCTGGTGATCAATGGATTTCCTCTGAGCAGGTTATTCCCGTGGGGCACAGTCATCTTTTGTTATTGCACATTTTTGTGGTGACCAGATTTAACCTATAAATAGAACTCACATGACCATTTCCCTCTGGGAACTAGGAACAAATCAACCCTAGACTGGCCTTCATAGGTGATGTCTCAGATTCGCCTTCATCGGCAAAGACACATTTTTGAATGTGTGTGTGTGTGTGTGGCGGAGCGGGGGGGTGTTCACCAGAAACTGTGCACTCATGGAATTTTCCTAAAATGCTGTGACAGTGTCAGGATGTCTCCAGGCAGCTGGTTTCTGCTATGAGTTTACAAAAATGAACCCCAGATTTTCCCTGTAGAGATATAAACAAAATTACTTGCAAGTAGAGGCACAGCCAGGGCAAGTAACGAGGAGTACTTCATTAGCTCCCAATTGTGTTGGGTTACTTTTTGGGGCTTGCTTTCTTGAATTCACTCAGTCCTCAGGGAAGGGAAAACATGACTCTCACAGGTTAGCTAGAAGAGCACAAGAAGTGTGTGTGAGCATGGCTGGCTTGACCATGGATAGTCTGAAACAGGCCCGTCTTTCCATAGCAGAATGTGGTTGAGTCTGCAAGGAATGAATCAAGCGTACCTTCCTTGTTTCGCTTTGCTCTTTTGACTAGCAGATTGTTCTTATTATGCATCCCAGGGAGAGAGGATACTCTCTTAGTGATGAACTTGCTGACTACTCAGATGTCGGGCTGAGTACTGAACTCCAGCAACACAAAAACAAACCTGGAGTCCCTTCCTTAACCAGTGGGTGATGGGAAAGGTGGAAAAACCTAGGATGAGAATCTGGGCGGTTATGAGAACTCAGAGAAGAGACAAGCAATAGAGCAGGGGGCGGGAGGGGGGAGGAGAGAGAGAAGGGGAAGGAGGGAGGGAAGGGGAGAGGGAGGGAGAGGAAAAGAGAGAGGGAGAGAGAGAAAGAGAAGGGGAGGGAGAAAAGTCGAGAGAGAGTGAGGTAGAAAGAGAAAGACAGAGAGAGAGAGACCGAGAGAAACCTAAGGGACTGCTTCAGATGTTGTTCCTCAGGAGCGGAGCCCCTTGTCTTTGAGAGCAGATCGCTCACTGGTATAGCTCTCTCCCAGTAGCCTAGGCTGGCTGCCAGTGAGCCCCTCAGTGCTGGAGTTGGAAGCTTGTGCTAGCATGGCTGCCTTGTTTTCATGGGTTCTGGGGATCAAACACAGGTCCTGATGCTTTTTCCTCAGTCTCATAATTTTGCTTTTTGTTTTTTTAATGTTTGTGGCTGTAGTTCAGGTACAAGTGCCAGTCTAGATATATCCCTCCCTCCTTTTTAGTCTTTGGAAACCTCTGTTCCACACTCTCTCTATGAATTTGATGTGTTTTATATTATTGGGACCATATACTATCTATCCTCATGCATATGCATTTGCTCACTTACCTTCATGTCTTCAGGCTTCTTCTTGGTGCTGCATAGAATGGAATATCTTTCCTTATGACTGAGCGATATTCCATTGTCTCTGTAGGGCATTTTCTGCTTGTTTCTAATCCTGTTAATGGGCATTTGGTTGTTTCTATCCCCTTCAGCATTGGCAGGGATCTGTGCGAGTCCTCTGTTCTTCAGTCTTGCAGGGTATATAACTGGAAGTAGGATTCCTCTACACATCCTTCAACTATCCCTGTTGATCCCAGGGACTTTAGTTAACAAAGGAACAGAAATGCAATGAATGAAAAAAGTGTACAGAATTTTAGACATCAAGAAAGCATGCATACGTGATACATATGTTATACTTCATCAGCTGTCTAGTTCTCAATCTATGTGCTCTAAGGGAATATATTAAATAAAGTCTATAGTTACTGGTACTTGTGCTTTCATGGGGGGGAATTAATTAGTTGCTTTAGCAATTAGGCTGAAGGACTTAGTTGAAAGTTAAATATTATGGTCATGTATTGTAGCACAACATTATCTTGTAGGATAAATAGAAATGTTGTTTCTGAAGAGGGAGGACAGGCTAGGGAGGAGGGAGGAGACAATGCTCCTGTCAGCACCTCATTAAGAGGATTTTTCCAAGGTCACGTCTTTCAGGGGCATGCAAGCCTTGTCAGAGGGCAAAGACAACATGTGGTTTGAGCTACAGAGGCATTGAAAGAATTTTAGTGATTGTATACAAAACCCTTTGACCTGTGTCCTAAGACATGTCCCAAGCCTCAAATGCCTTTAAAAATAACCTCATTATGGCCAGATGAAGGATTCATGCTTTTCTCCTCACCTCGCCTAAACGGAGACACCATGGCATAGATGTGGTCAGGATAACACGGCTAAGAGATTAAGTGGCAAACAGACACTCTTCTGTGATGATATAGTCATGACAGACAGGTCATAATTAGGGTGGGAATTTTATCACTTAATTGTGGTCTTACCTCTCCATGTCTCGTTCAGGTGGTTTCCGGAAACTGTTCCCTTTGGCCCCTCTAATTTATTCTGAGCACTTTGCACTTCCTACTAATCCAACCATTAGCTGATGCTAAAGCTAATGTTACTAAATGTGACTGAGTGCCCTGCTGCCCTGGGAGCAGGGGAAGGAACAGGTGTGTGTGTGAGGATTCCGGGCCACCTCCTTTTATGCCATGGTCGTCTGTTTCGTAGGAAGTTCTGCCATGCTTTTCCACATGCATTAGTGAAGCTGTCTCTTTCCCACAGTGTCCCAGCCACACACAGACAGCGTAAACACAGTGCTGAAGGAAAGAGCTAGGGGGTGCTTATGCACAATCAATACTTTTTAAAAAAAAATTATTGATTGATTTTGTTTATTGTGAATGTGTGTGTGTGTGTGTGTGTACAGACACATGCATGTTGTATCACATGTGTAGAGGTCAGGACACAGCTCTGAGAAGTAGGTTCTCTCATATCACACTGTAGGACCCAGGGATGGGATTCACATTGATGTTGGGACTATTGAGTCCTGGCTTTCAGCTGCTCTTCCCTCCTAGAACCTTCTAATTAAAGTTACTAGGAGCTGTGCCTAGCTTAAAGGATGGAATTATCACCTGTTGGCCATTGACTGCAGTATATTTAAGCCTACATGGTGCTAATAAAGATGGGCTTTGGTATCAGTGATTGAAGGTCTGCCTGTCGGTCTGTCTTTGCGTCTGTGTTCACAACCTCCAGCCCCTTGCCCGAAGCTCGCGAACTGGGGTCTAGCGCATAGAGTGCAGACCGGGTCTGCGGTGCGCGGCACATTGTCAGGCCCCTACACAGGTACCTCTAACTTTCTGAGCCATCTTGCTGGCCCCACAATCAATATTTTTTTTCTAACCAATTGGAGAACAATAAAACTGCCATGGAAATAGACTGATGATTATTCGTTACTGGTTCACCACCAAGGCTGCAGGTTTCGTGAGGGAAAGGAACATCTTGCTAACCACTATATATTCAGTGTCTAGACGGTGCTTGCTGTGTTGTCCTCGGCGGCCACTGAATGGATGAGTGAATGAGTCATTGTGCCAGAACTTGGCAAAAGCAGCAACAACAAAACTCTCTTTGGAATAAGGAAATTCTAAACATAATATCAGGCCTGCTTGGAGACAAAATTGTAGATGACTATTATATTTTCACTTTGGGTAGGTAATGTAGTAGGTCTCAAAGTTACCCAAGATGGGATCCAAGGAACCTGTGATGGTGTCTTACTGCATATGGAAGAATTATGGTTGCAGATGGACCAAGACTGTGAATTACTAATCTTAATTACAGTAAGGAGGGTATCCTGTTGGCTCCAATGTGATCATGGAAGCCCTTCAAAGTGAGCGATAGTAGACAGCACAAAATGGGAGGAGTCGACTCTGCTGGCTTTGGGGGGGGGGAAGGGCGGTGAGCTAAGGGAATGGAACAGACTCTGTGTACCAGAAAGGGAAGGAAGCGGATTCTTCCAGAACACAGCGCTGTTGACACCTTGACTTTAATTAAGGCAGATTTCAGACTTCTCATCTGTAGGAGGGGAAGACAAATTAGTGTTGTTTTAAGACAAACACTTTCTAGTAATTTATTATAGCAGTAATAAAAATTTTCTATGTACTAGACATTTGTTCTCTCTCTTCTCTCTGACTCTCTCTGTCTCCCTCTTTCTGTACATGTGTGAGAGATGTGTGCACACCTATGAACATGTGGAGACCCGAGGAGGGCATTGAGTGCCTGCCCTATCCTGTCCTATCACCCTCTCACCTCTGCCTTATTCCCCTGAGACAGGGTCTTATAGAACCCGAGTCAGGGTTGACTTTGGCTAGGCTGGCCAGTCCCCAAGCTCTGTCAATTCTCCTGTGTCCCCAGGGCTGGAGGAACAGGCTCGTGTCCACCTGTCGGCTTTTTCATGAATGCTGGTGACCCACACTCTGGTCGCCATGCTTTCCCAGGAAATGCTTTGACGCACAGAGTAACTCCCTGCCCTGTGTGTTGGTTTCTTACCTGTCTCCTGCTGGCTGTGATGGTTAATTTTGGTTGTCAATTGGAGGATTGGTGGGTCTGTGGAGGAGTTTCCAGAGACCATTAGCAAGGAATGGCTCTGTCCTAACCAATGGATTAATCCCTTGATGGATTCATAAATAGTGACATTATTGGGAGCTGGTAAAAGGTTGAAGGGGAATTCTTGTTGGAGTAAGTTCACTGGGGACTGCATTTTGCCCTGGACCTTTTTGTGTTCTTTTCTTTGTTTCCTGTCCATCAAGAAGTAAACAGCTTCCGCTGCAGGCTCCTGCTACTGTGATATTCTCCCCAAATTCATGATGCTAAGGGATCATAAATTAAATCTTCTGAAACTATTAGCCAAAGTAAAGCTTTCCATCCTTAAATCCACCTTTTATAGACTCTTGTATGTTCAGGCAGGACTAGAACGGCTGGGCTTAAGGCGTCTGTCTGATTCAGTTGGGGCTCTAAATATGTGCCATTGTGTTCAACCAAAGTGCTAATTATTACCAGGAGGTTGTTTTTTCAATTGTAACAATTAAAAAAATGATTTGTCATCATTAAATAATTTCGTTTGGTTTTCTCCATATTTTACCAATTTGTTTCTTAAAAGCCCCTCAGCTTGTTGTCTTTTTTTTTTTTTTTTTTTTTAACATGTCAGAGAGGCATATGTTGTCACTGGGTTATTCAGTATCAAAGAGTAAAGAGCAAGTGTTCTCTCTCTCTCTCTCTCTCTCTCTCTTCATAGATAACCCTATTTAAACTCAGTAGGTCACAAAACAAAACTGAAAACAAACCAAAATTAAAGACATTTAAGTGGGAGGAGTGGGAGGGGACTTTGGAGGGGTTGATAGATATGTATGTGAATAAGATATACATGTATGAAATCATCAAAGAATTATAGGAAAGAAATCTGCTCATCTAAATTTAAAAAGAACAAGAAAGGGCTTATTTTCTGTGTGTAAAGGTTTATTATATGAGTTTCTTACACTCAAAACTTTCTTTTCAAAGTCAGTTGTCTCCGTTGATCACTTCGTAGTGAGTGAAGGGGGTTAGGTGTACACTGTGGTTGACCAGAAAGCCCAAAGGGGTCTGAAGGAGCCCTTTCACTCAGACAAGAGCCAGTTACTACAGGAGAATTTGAGCCTATTGATGATCTAGTGATTCAAAGAGGCCAGAAATTTAAAATATTGATGTACAGATCCAAAGTTTTACATGTGGAGTTCAAATATGTATCAACTTACTTCTGAACCAAGACACATAAACTTTTTCCCATTTGTAATATTAGGTATTGAACCCAGGGTCTTGTGCATGCCAGGTAAATACTTATCATTGAGCTACAGTTCCTGTTTTTTTATTTTAAAATTCATTTTTATTGCATTAGTAACAAGATGTATCCCAGGGTGGCCACAAACCTGCAGTTACCACAATTCAACTTCTTGTGTCCTGGGATTGTAGGCTTGTGCCATCATGCCTGGACCCAGAAAGCATCTTTGATGATAATGAGTTTAGTTGGGCTCCCTTAAGCATGCGTTTCATTTTAGGCTGTTTGGGACATATTATTAACATGGAGATGTTCAATTTGGACAGAAGGATTAAGTCCACAAAAACACTAGTGAGGAAAGACGCACATCCACAGTGCAAGCACATAGGAAGACAAAGATAAACAAACAGTGTCGCTCTCCCGGAATGGTGAGACAAGGCTAGAAATCACAAGACACACTGGCTGAATAACCCGGGGGTTGTCATGATGGTTCTGAAAGAGAGACAACAGAGCTGAAAGTGAAAACTTCATGCCCATAACATCTACGAGATGAGCAAGAAAAGACAAGGGACTGATAAATAGGAAACTGTGAACTGTTTGGTGAAGACAATAACATAGAGCAGCTTCCTCCTGGTAGGATATTAATTTCCGAGTTCAAGTGGTTTGCAGAAAATATTTAAAGATGAAGCACCCTCTTTACACTGCTCAGGTAATGTTTGCGACAAACTGTGGTGATGTTCATGAACCAAAGTCTGTTTAGATGTCTAAGGGGTGAAATTAGAAAGTAAGCTGCTAAGGAATTTGCTGTGACATTTGTAGATGTCACAAATGAAAAGGGGTGTTGCCTTCAACTGACCTTCCATATAGATGCTGTGGCTTCTTTTGTTTTAAAAATTCAAGCAACATTATTAGATTCTAGCTTATATCTTGTCATATACAATGCCTTTTTTTTACACTGACCCACATTCCTGCTCTCATTAACTTTTAATTTAGCACACAAAGTAATATGTTTCATTATGGTGCTTTAGCTGGTGTGCATTCTTATGCTTTGTTCTACCCGCCCCTCTCCCCCTCTCTCCTCCATTCTCTCTACTCCCTCTTACTTGTTCCTTCCTTGGCCCAAATACCTTCGCCTTCTGCTCTCATGCCAAATCGATTCTATTATGCTCTCTTCTGCCTCTTACCTAGGATCCCCTTTCTAGATCCTACTCCCCCTCCCCCCAGCACATACTTAGAATGCATGTTCCACATATGAAAGAAAACAGATAACTTTTGTCTTTCTGAATCTGGGTTATTTCACTTAACATAATGATTTACAGTTGTATCTATTTCTGTGCACGTCATGATTTCATTTTTCTTTATAGCTGAATAAAACTCCATATGTATCTGTACTGTATTTTCTTTATTCAGTCATCTGCTGGTGGAAAACTAGCCTGGTTCTATTTCCTGGCTATTGTGAACAGGGCAGCATCATCATGAGTATGAAAGTGATGATATACCATGTGAACTTTCAGACATCTGCCCGAGCAGTGTAGCTGGATCACAGAGCACTGCTTTTTACTTTTTGAGAAAATTCTGTTCTGATTTCCACTGTGGCTTGCACACATTTTCATCCCCACCAGCATTGGGTAAGAGTTCCTCTTTCTTTACTTCCTCCTCAATATTTGTTGACACTTCTTTTATTGATGATAGCTGATTTGACTGGGTTGAGATGGAATCCAAATGTAGTTTAATTTGTAAGGCTACAGGAACACTTTTCAAACATTATTTGACCATTTAAATGTTGTGTGCATGTCGGGGGGGTCTGTTTATTCAGTTAATTGTCCTACTTAGTTGATGTTTTTGTTGTTGTTTAGTTTTTGTAGTTCTTCATAGAACCTAGATGTTAGTTCCTTGTATGATGTGTAGTTGACAAAAATTTTTCTGAATGGTAGCAGTGGTGTGTGTGTGTGTGTGTGTGTGTGTGTGTGTGTGTGTGTGTGAGAGAGAGAGAGAGAGAGAGAGAGAGAGAGAGAGAGAGAGAGAGAGACTTCATCTTAGTGGTTATTTCCTTTGCTGTGCAGAAACTTTTTCACTCACAAAATCCCATTTTGGGGAATATTTCCTGTGTTATTGGAGTCCTTTCTAGAAAGCCTTTGCCTACGCTTCTGTCTTGAAGTGATTTACCAAGTTTCCTCTAGCAGTTTCAGATCTTAAAGTTTTGGTCTTTGATCAACTCTGAATTAATTGTCATTCAGGCTAAGAAATATGGATTTAGTTTCATTCTACACGTAGAAATGCAGTTTGTTAAAGAGGCTGTCTTTTCCCACTCTTTGTGTGGGTTTACTCCCCAGACCTCTGGGCAAGTTCCGTGTCTTTGCTCTATCACGCTCGATTCTTCCATGCTGGTTTGTCACTATGGCTTTGTGGAACAATTTTAAGTCAGATGTTGTAGTACCCTAAGCACTGCTCTTTCTGCTAAAGATTGCTTTGACTACCTGAGGTTTTAGTGCTTTCATGTGAATTTTAGAATTGCTTTATCTAGTTTTGTGAAAAATGTCATTGGAATTTTGATAGAAATTGTACTGAATTTGTAGGTTGCTTTTGGAAATATGGCCATTGTTACAATACTAACTCTGCCAGTCTGTGAACACAGGTTGGCTTTCCATCTTCCAGTGGTTTTTTTTTTTTTTTCAGTGCCCTAAAGTTTTTATTGTAAAGATATTTCACATCCATTATTCAGGTTATTTTTAGATATTTTATTTTGGAAGCTACTGTGAATGGGATTCTCTCTCCTGGTTGTTTCCTTGATGGGTTTGCAACTGCTATATAGAATAACAAATGATTTTTATATTTTGATTTTGACCCTCATATTATGTTTAAAGTACTTATCATTATAAAATTTTCTGGGAGAATCTTTAGGGTCTAATAAACATACAATATAACATTATTTCACTGGCAAAATGAATGATTTCATTTCTTCCTTTCATATTTGAATTTATTTTTTCTTGTCTTGTTACTGTTGCTAAACCTCCAAGAATTTTGTTGAATAAGAGTAGGTACTCTTGTCTCATTCCAGATTTTAGAAGTGTTCTAAGTTTTTCCCCATTTGATATAACATTATATATATATATATATATATATATATATATATATATATATATATAGCCTTTGTTATGTTGAAATATATTCCTTCTATTCTTAATTTATTCAGGCTTTCGTCATGAAAGAATATTGAACTTACTCAAACCCCCTTCTGCATCTATCTGTGCTGTGATCTCTGTCCTCCAGTCTGTTTGTGTTGTGTCTTACAGTTATTGATTCGTATGTAGGATAAATTTGCATGCCTGGAATGAAGCCAACTTGTCCTTGCTGTGTGATAATTTCAGTGTGTTTTTGAATCCAGTTTGCTAGAATTATATTGACAATTTTGTGTCTATGCTCACCAAGGATATTGGCTTGGTTCACTCTTTTTGGTTGTGTCCATATGCACCTTTGGTTCAGAGTGATTCTGGTTTCACAGGATGAGTTTGGTACTGCTCATTCTTCTCCCATTTATTCTAGGACAGTTTGTAGAATATTAGTGTTAAAGAACAACTGACTCTTCTTTAGAATTCTTCTTCAGTAGAATTTGGCAGTGAATCCTTTAAATCCCAGCCTTGTCTTTGTGGAGAAACTTTATTACTTCTTCAGTTTTGTGGATTGTTATGGAACTGTTTAAGTTATTTATATTCTTGATTTAATTTTGGCAGGCTATATATGTCTAAGAATTTACCCATTTCTTCTAGGTTTTCCAGTCTTTCTTGATATATGTTTTCAAAGTATTCCCCAATGTTTCTCTGTATTTCATTAGACTATACACTAACCTCTCCCTTTTTTCATGTCTAATTTTATTAATTTCGGTTTTCTTTCTCATTTAGATAGTTTGGCTATGGACTTATCAATTTTCTTCATTTTTTCCAAAGAATAAACTCTTTGATTGCTCCTATGTAATGTGCTTTTAGTTTCCACCTCGCTACTTTATTCCCTGACTTTTATTGGTTCTTTTTGTCTACCAGTTTGGGGTTTAGATGGTTCTTCCTATCCTAAGAACAAGATATGCATTATTAGGCTATTTGTTTGAGATCTTTTGGTTTTTATTTATTTATTATTTTAAATGCAAGCATTCATAGCCAGGAACTTTCTTTTTAGAATTATCATAGCTGTGTTCTTTAAATTCTGGTAAATTGTACTTTAACTTTCATCTGACTCTAGGAATTTAGATTTTCCTCCATGATTTCTTCAATGACTCACTTGTCATTCAAGACTTTATTGTTCAGTGTTTGTGTAATTTTTAATTTTATTGTTATTGATTCTTTGTTTTATTATACTGGGATCTGGTAAAATATAGGAAATTATTTTGATTTTTTACTATTTGGCAATACTTGATTTGTGATCTAGAGTGTTATTTATTTTTATAAAAGATCCTATAGTCTGCTAAGAAGAATGTATATTAAGTATCTGTTCGATGGAATCTTTTTTTACATTTATTAAGTCCATATTATCTATGTGTCCTGAGGTTTCTTTATTAATTTTTCATTTTGATGGCCTATTAAAATCATTTATTATCATTATATTAAGACTTAACTAACCTTTTGTGTCTATTACTGTTTTTATGAAATTGGAAGCCCCAATAATATTTGGTATATATATCCTTGATGAATTGTTCCCTTTACTGCTATATAGTGTCCTTATTTATCTCTTTTGACTAAGTTGGTTTGAAGTTGATTCAACTTGTTTTGGGCTCCCATTTGCTGAATAGTTTGTCTCCCATCTTTTTGTTCTTCAGACTAAGAGTCTTTCAGCAGTGAGGTCTGCTGTTTCTTTGAGACAAAGGGTATTTAGTACATAGTCAGTCTGGGTTTCTTTATTCACCAGAAAATTGAGTTCTTTTGCATTTAAAGTTACTCTTTGAAGGTATTTACTCATTCCTATAATTTTATTGGTCCTTTTCCTGATTGGGTTATTATTTTTCATTTCTCCCTTATTAGTATTGGAGGTTTACTGGTTGACTGTTGGCCATGATAGATTTCTTCCTATCTCTTTCTTGTTCACCAATTCCCTTCATGCAATTTTCTTTCTCCTCCTCCCCCTCCTTTTCTTTGTATAAATATTTCTTTGAGCAACTTCTGAGATGTTTGCTTGGTGGTTATGAATTGTCTTAATTTGTTCTTGTCTGGACTACCACTCTTTGTTAATTTTAAATGACAGCTTTGCTGAGTATAGTGATCTTGTTGGTAGTTATTTGTTTTTAGGGCTAAAATACATCATGTTTTTATTGTTTAAAGGTTATGGATGAGAGAACTGGTATTTCTACCTTTGTGGGTTGGCATTTCCCCTTATAGCTTCAAATATTGTTTTTTTGCTTTGCATTCTTTTGAATTTCAAGTATGATATGTCATGAAGATGCTTTTCTCTCATCGTGTCTATTTGGAGCTTTAAATGCTTCTTATATTTGGATGTTTATTTTTCTAGATTTGGGAAAATTTCTTCTGTGATTTCATTGAAAACATTTTCTATTCTTTTTATGTTTTTCTCTTCTCCTCTTCTTGTCTATGGATTTTTAGGTTTGGTCTCTTGATTGGATCTCAGAATTCTTATATGCTGTAGTCATATTAGTTTTTTTTCCTAAAAATGCTTGATTGTAATATTTTACTTTGTTCTCTATCCCTGATATTCTTTCTTCTGCTTAACAGTTTGTGATGCTTCCCTCTGTGCTTTGTATTTGATCAATTTCCAACATTGTATTTTTCTTTAAAAAAAAATCTTAATTACCTTGTTCAAGTTTATCCATACAATTGACTATTCTGTTCATATTTCTGATTTTCTCATCTATTATGCTGACTTTTCCTTCTGTGCTGCTGACATTCCTATCTAGGTTCTGAGTTGAACTAATCTGCTTCCCAGCCCTCACATTATTTACTTTTATTTTTTTAAAAAAGAAAACAAACTTTCTTTTTTCATTTTACATACCAATCCCTGCTCCACTTCCGCCCTTCCTCCCATTCCCTCCACCTCCCCCCTCCTCCCCCCAAATTACTCCCCAAAGAGGGCAAGGCACATTGCTCTGAGGAAGGACCAAGGTCTTCCCCACTATATCCAGGCTGAGCAAGGTGTCCCTCCTAAGAAAACAGGTTCCGAAAAGTCAGTGCAAGCAGCAAGGACAAATCCTGGTGCCACTGCCAGTGGCCCCACTGTCTGCCCCAGCCATGCAGCTGTCACTCACTCATCAGTGGATAGTAACTATAAAGCAAAAGATAACCAGCATATAGCCCATGACCCTAGAGAAGCTAAGTAACATGGTAAACCCTAAGAGTAGCATATATAAATCCCCCTGGGAAGGGGAAACAGATAATATCACCTCAGAAAATTGGAAGCATGGGGATGGGGAAAGAAGAGAGGACTGGAGAGGAGGAAGAGGTGAGAAGGGGAGGAGGGGTAGAACCTGAGGGATAGTCGAGATGGGGGAAAGACAGAGATGAAGAGCAAGGAAAGATATTTTGATTGGGGGAGCCATTATGGAGCTAGCAAGAAACCTGGCACTAGAGAAATTCCTAGGAATTCAAAAGGATGACTCCAGCTAAGACCCTAAACAATAGTGAAGAATGTGCCCTAACTGGCTTTGCCCTGTAGTCAGATTGATGACTATCTTAAGTGTCACCATAGAACCTTCATCCAGCTTCCTCATCCTGATGGAGACGGGGCCAGAAACCCACAGCAGAGCACTGGGCAGAGAACTGGGTTGAATTCCCAAAGTCCAGTTGAAGAGTTGGAGGAGTGATAATATGAGCAAAGAGGTCAAGACCTTGATGGGGACAGCCACTGAGACAGTTTACCTGAGCTAATGGGAGCTCACCGACTCCAGCCGGACAGGGAAGGAAACAGCACAGGACTAATCTACTTGTTTTCTCCTCTTTGGGGCTTTGTCTGTCTTTGCTAGTAAACTCTCAAAATCTTCATCTGGCATCTTTGGGTTTGGTAGCTGAGGAACTGTATGTTTGAGAGGGCAGATGTTGTTTTGCCTCCTCATGCATCACAAATACAGAACGCTATGGAAGTGACTCTTGAGAAAGCACATTTGACTCTATCTGTGGGGTGTATCTATGCGTATCCCACAAAATATGGATCAAAAATATTAGACAAGATTGTGTTTGTTTTAACAACCTTTCCATCATTCTCTACACAATATAATATAAAGACTCTTTGGGGTATATAGGGGGTCCTTTCACTATTTTGGGTATTGTAAGTCATCAAGAGATGACTTAGTGTATGCGAGAGTCTATGCACAAGTTATTCGCAAATTTTGTGCGCCTTTGTATAGGGAATTTGAACATCTATCTGTAGATTTCAGTTTTACGAATCCTGGAACCAACTCCTCAAGGACTTCATGGAAAAGTGCACTTCTCAGCATGTGGGAGGACTGTCTGCCCAGCTTTCAGAATTCAAAGGGCTTACTCACACTCCATTTAGAGGAAACGCCCCAGGCAATGCTGCCTTTGAATTCATCAGGAACCCACTGGTGAACTGCTTCTTGGAACACAACTTATTTGTAAATAAAAGAGCTTTTCAAAAATACTCTCTCTCTCATCAAACTTACCGAAGGGTTTTTAAACATTTTCCTAATTTTTCTTCTTTGAACAACTTGGGGCACTATGTAATGTAGCTCCTATTTTAACATAGATGAGCCATTGTTTTCTACTCAAGTGGAAACTTTTCTAGGTTAACATGATCTTAAATGCCAGAATCATCCTTCCCTAACCAAAACGGTGCAGGTCGGCAAGCAAGAGACGTTAGAACAAGGGGGGCTCATTATCTGATGACTTCAGCAGGTGTTTGGGGATGTCATTACCCTCATTCTCAGGCCCAGCTAGTCTCGAGTCAACAGTGACTTTGATGAAGGGTGCAAAGCAGGAGCATATGTGAAGACTTTAGGTTTACAAACATCACAAAGAAGTGCTCTAGAGAACTTGGGAGATGCCTCCGTGGGTAAAGCACTTGCTGCAGAGGTATGAGAACCTGAGGCTGAGTCCCCAGAACTCTTGCAGAAGTTGTATGTGGTCGTGAACACACCAGCGATTCCAGTGTTCTTACAGTGAGATGGGAGGCAGAGGCAGGAGAATCTCCAGAAACTTGGACCAGTTCGTCTGGTGTATGTAGTGGTCAACAACAGATCCTTTGTCAAATAAGTTGGAAGATGAGGGACTATACCCAAATCACACTCTGATCTTCACAAACATGTTATGGTATGTGTGGTGTCTGCATTGACACACAAGGATATGTGTGTACATGCACACATGTGCATACATGTTCACACAACCACACAGGACTTGACGTGTGTGACGCTTATCAAAAGCTCTAATTGTACCGAATTAATCACTAAGCAAGATTTAAAGTCTCCCTAAGCCCTCCCATTATTTAATGACTTCTTCCTGGTCAGTGTATCCAGGGCAGAAGCAGGCTAAGAGCATACATAAACAACAGAGTTTTACTCTATAAAAACACTGACTTTTTCCTTTCAGAAGCACACATATTTTCAAGCTAAAGCAAGATGGCCGCATAAGAGAGGCAGCTGCATTGTTCGCTGCCAGCCACAAAGCTTAACTCTCCCCAGATGGAAACCTTCACCCTTTCTCCCTCCTCATAATTTTTGTCTGGAATGAAACCGCTAAAGGAGACTGTTTTTCTCATGTGAACTTAAAAGTGAGACACAGATTTGCAACTTCAGTGGTAAGTACCCGGCTGACAGGGCTTCATCTCAAACCCCTTGGATACGCACTGAAGGCATTGGCATGAGAAAGTACAATTCTTAACAGAGATAGGTCAATGGTAAGAACTTTTAAAATTTAAGATCATTTTAATCAAAAGAAAACCTTGATTCTAACCTAACAAGGACAGTCCTCTGTGTAATGGCTCACAGGCTGTTCATATTAAGAATGAAAGAGAGAAAGAAAAGTAGACACCCTAGTTTAATGACAGGACAAGACAATAATAGACTTCATTTTGGTGGCAATGGCTGGCTGGGTTCCAAAATAGAAGCCAAACAGCACATATATTATTGACTGTGAGAATCCCCGTATCCCTGTAGATTAACGCACATGAAAAATGTTTAATACATCTACCGTAGGTACACACCATGCATATATGTATGTTATTTATGGAAACATGTGGAAGTTTTATTATATTTAAATCATAGGATATATAACATGAAGATTTTTTTCATTGTCTCGAAAGAAGCCCTTTTCTAGCATAGGGAGAATTTTATGATTGTAAGACGACGCTGTGTGTGAATGTGTGGGGGTGAGTATTGTGTCTTTAGTGCTTCTAGGTTTCCACAAGCTCTTTCAGCCACTGAGTGTTCCTCATAACCACCTTAATGGAATGCCTGTCCTCCTAGATCAGTGGTTCTCAGCCTCCTAATGCTGTGACCCTTTAATACGGTTCCTCATGTTGTGGTGACTGTTGGGGTGTCTGTGGGTTGACAGGAGTCATCTGCTCTATTCTGGTTTTGGAGAGAGGTAGTTCCGCTCCTGAGGTCTCTCATCCTCCTGATATTATACCCTGGCATGTTCATCATGTGGGGATGTAAGAGGTTAGGGAGATCTAGACTTGCTACCCTTATGTGTTTTCGGCATGTTGCCTCCCCATTGCTCATATCCCACTGCCAGAGCATGTCACAGAGAAAAACAAGAGTCAAAGAAAGTTGGACTTTTGATGGGGGAGCAGCAAAAGACACCATTATAGAGAACAAGTAACTGGTGCCATTAAGAGTCTGCCACTGAAAGGTACATTAAACTTGCCCCAAACAGGCTCACTGAAAGGCATTGCTATACAGAAGAGAAGTTACAAATGCCACAATGACTTTCCCATTGGTCATGGTGGAATCTCCAGAAAATGAAGCTCTTTAGAGATGTTTCCCTTCTCTATTGCTTTCTTTCCTGTAGGGAACTTAATCTTGTGAAATTCCTTACTGTTGCTTTGAAGGAAGCTGCCTTACCACTTAGCAGACTGTGCTGTAGGGGTGACTGTTTCTAGAACATTCCTCACTGTCTAACAGTGAGTAGGATGCACTTGGGATGCTTTATGATATATTTAACTCATCTTGTGATGCTCCATGAAGTTTCTCCCTCAGTGTGTCTATTAGTTTCCTTTTTCATTGTCACAAACACCCGACAAGAGCAACTTAAAAGAGAAAGGGTATACTCTGGCTCACAGTTTGAGAGGATACAGTCCGCATGACAGAGTGCACAAGACTGCAAAAGCAGTAGGCAGCTGATTATAACACATCCACAATCAGGAAACAGAGAATGAATGAACACGAAGTGGTGTTGAGGCTATAGGACTTCAGAACCCGCCCTAGTGATCTGCTTCCTCCCTCAAGGCTCCACCTCCTACAGCTTAAAGACCTTCCCAAAAGACTGCTGTCAGCCAAGGACCAAGCGTTCAAACACATGAGCCTGTGGGAACATTTCAAATCCAAACCACACCAGTGAGCATTATAGACGCTCCTCTAGACACACTTTCCTTCCTTCTCTTTCTTAAACACATGTGCACACATAACCACACACACTTCACATCTATAGTCCTCCAGCTCCCAAAGAGAAGCATGAATTCATAAAGACAATGTAGCCCAAATGCATAAAGAGAAAGATATACATTTCTCACTGTGAAGTGGTGTTATTCCCAAAATGTTTTTTAAAATAGTAGATTGCCAGAGAATAAAACATCATGACCTTTTCTTGACCCAAAGGATGCCTTTTCTGTTTCTCAGTTATATATGGTAAGTTAGAAATTCATTCTTTCTATTATTCATATAATATCTTAGTGTATAATATTTAAACATCACATTGCCCTGAATTGCTTTTGAACAAATATTGATGTTAAAACAAACCGAAGAGCCTCCTAGGCTGAGGGTTAAGTTGGAATTCTATGGGTCGGGGCTAATCCTTCTTTACTTTTAGCTTGCAAAAGATGAAAATGAAATATCATAATCATCATATGAAATATCATAATGATCAATAGGATCATTAGACAACAATGCTTTGTGGATATGAATTTATGTGAATTCATCATTTTAAAAAATGAAATAGAAAATGTTTAGACATGTTTTCCTTGATGTATTTAATTATCATATCATTTAGGCTATTAGCAAGTAGATTTTTGCTATCAGGAATATTGATGAACTATATAGTTCTCAAACCACCAAATCCTTGAGGAGTTTGTGATCAGCTCTCCAGTTTTGATCAATGACTGAGAACATAACAATTTCTATCTACAGATATTTTGAAAATCAGGATAACATCTGCTAAACTTTTTAGGTGTCAAAAGTCATTGACAACGTTTAATGATGTGTACAATTCTAAGTAGAAGGTTTCAGCTTTATATTTTATATCTAGCAACCCTGCATACACTTTAGCCATTATGCTGTGCTCTTAGTGGGTGTTTTAGTTGGAGTTTTTATTGCAGTGGTAAAACATCATGACCCTAACAACTTGGAGAGGAAAGGGTTTTATTTCTGTTTACTACACTCAGGTCACATGCCATTAATGCTGAAAGTCGGGGCAGGAACTCATTCATATAGGGCAGGAACCTGGAGACAGGAGCTCACGCAGAGGCCACAGAGGAGTAATGCTTTCTTTATTGTTTCCCATAGCTTGCTCAGCCTGCATTCTTATAGCACCCAGGACCACCAGCCTCGGGGTGGCACCACCCATAGTGACTTGGGCCTCTCATATCAATAATCAATCAAAAGCTTAGCCACAGGACAGTCTGGTAGGGACATTTTCTCAGTTGAGGTTCCTCTTCCAAAATGACTTTAACTTATGTCAAGGCGACACGAAAACTGCCCAGTACAGTGGGAGGACTTAAGGGATTTTTTTGAGAGCCTTCCAGCTCCATTGTTCTGAGACTTCTTTCTTTTCAACACAGAATGCGGTAGGAATGCTCAGCATATGTTGCCAATAGCACGGCACAGCTCCAGACTCTGGAACCCGGTATATGTAGACTCGAAGTCTTCTTCTGCCATGTATTATGGTACAAACTGGCAAATTCTATCTCGAGACCTCTATTCATCTGTAAATAAGGATAGATGTAGTATTGACAAATATATGTTACTTCACAGGCTTGGGCCAGGCCCTCTGAGATCTCTAGTTCACCTAAGCTGAGCCTTGAGTTCAGTCTCTGTCTGTGAAGAGTTCGATTTAGCAAGATTCCTATTAAATCAGTTTAGAAAGATTCCCTGTTCTCCATGTCTGACCGAACTCCTTATGCCTCACCAGCCCCTTGTCCCCAGTTTGCTCAGAATAGCATCACTGGTCCACTGCTGCCTACCTTGCTCTTGAGTGACAAGCCCCTCTCTTGACTTGCTGTGTTTGAAGTTGAGCCTAGCACGTCTCTTCCCTACAGCCAAACCCCACCACAGTGCTTGCTACCCACAGTGCAGTGCTCTTGAATACTCTGCCTTGTCTTTTAAAAAGGTCCAGTAAGTTTTTTCTCAGAGTGTCTGCTGTACATGTTTGTGATGACCAGAGTTGGAATGTAGGGAAAGCAGACAGTGAGGAGTCTGGTACAGGGAGGGTGTGTGAGGCTTTCCCACATTTATTGTGGTCATTGCTGCTTTTGGTTCTGTTCTCACTTCCTTGGTACTTTGCCTTTCACTTTATTTAGATGCTTTTGGTCACTATTTTCCCCAAGGCATTGCCTTCTTTGGTTTGAACACTGAGTCCCTTGACTCTCCTTCATGTGATGTATGAAAACATCTCATCTTCACCCTGCTTCCCTCTCAGTGAGAACTAGCAAATGGATGGAAATATTTGCAAATCCACTGCCAAGGCATATTTCCTGGATTAATGGAAACTAAAGAGTAATACATAGCAATTGTCTTTAAAGCCTTCCACTTCTCCTTAGTTTGCTTTTACTTTGTCAAGAGGAGGAGTGAGCTGATGTACTCCCCACAAAACCATTTACAAAGGGGTGTGTTAAAGTCTTAGTACCCAGAATTTCAGAATGTGATTTCATTTGGAAAGAGTGCTTTGCTGAGGCAAACAAATCTAAGAGACAACAGCAGGGGGGACCAATAGAACTGGTGTCCTTATGGACAGGGAGCACTGTCACGACATACTAGAAGGAAGATGCTGTGGGGATTGCACTGAGTGTATCAGGTAGAGAGATAGTGATGGTCAGTAGATCTACAAGGCCAGGAGTACCAGAGGGGGACAGAAGCTTGGAGAATAGCATGGAAACTGGTGCTTCCCGGGCATGATGGAACATGGCAGATACCTATTTTTTCAGACTTTCAGACAATACATTTGTGCTGTTTTAAGTGGCCCAACTCAAAAAACGCTTTGGCAGATCGGAACATAGGCTAGATACTGTGGTTTCAAATAAAAAGATAGAGTAATAAAAGTTTAGATCTGTATGTACCTTATAGTACACCAAGTCAATGGATGTTAAAAGAGTTCAAAACCAGGGAGGTACACTGTAATCACCTTTTATGAAAAGCCCACCTCACAGTTGGCTAGCATGGATGTTTCTGCAATGCAGTGACCATCAAAATAAGCAACATCACAGAAGTTAAGCGCATTCTTACTGTGTTGTGTCATGGCACAAAGAATCTGAGACTTTTCATTGTCTAGAGGCCATGGTATCAGGCTACATTTCTGTATGGATTTTGACCAACAATCATAAACAGCAGAGAACCTGCCCGTAAACAACCTGAAGGCAGTGATTCAGGCAGATGGTACTTTGGAGGTGGGATCGGGAGAGTTTAAAATGGCAGGCGAGTCCTACCTTATGCGCACAAAGCTAAATCCCAATGAATGAAACATCACTGGGGAAGTTAGGATTTTACTCAGATTCCAAATGAGTTTAAAGTCTGATGTTTTGACGCTTTAAATGTCTTGTGTAGCCGGGCAGTGGTGGCGCACGCCTTTAATCCCAGCACTTGGGAGGCAGAGGCATGCGGATCTCTGTGAGTTCGAGGCCAGCCTGGTCTACAAAGGGAGTTCCAGGACAGGCTCCAAAGCTACAGAGAAACCCTGTCTCAAAAAAAAAATGTCTTGTGTAAAAGAAATCAACATTTTAAAAATAATTAGAGTCTTGTAAGAGAAAAAAATCTTTTGTATTTGGGAAAAAACAAGATCATCAGATGCCCTAGAGGCGCTGCCTGCATATTTGTGGCTATAAGGTAAAGGTGCTTATATCTTGGCTCTTCCTGACGGCACCAGAGGGATCTTTCTATGGAGTTCTACTGTGGGGAATGGCACAAATCTTACAGAGTAAGTGGGAAATGCACAAGGGACTTGTACCTTGTCAGTAAACTCTGCAAGGATTGTTCCTTATTTTATCTTATCCAATGTAGGAACCCAAAAGTTAGATCAGTGTTTATAGAATATTAGCATGGCCGGGTTATCCTCATATAGAATAGCTGGAGGTGTTCAAGATATCAACGGATTGGTTAGTAGACCAGTCCTCACCTCCTACGTGTAACCATACAGAAATTTCTACAAGATCAGATCAGTAAGAGTCTTTGTCCTCACTAATAGTACATACAGGCTTTGACCACTGGGGTTAGCCTAGGGCATAGCTGTCTGTATGCACCGGACGAGTCCATTCCGCATGCATAGATTATGTTAGCCTAGTGATTCTTTCTTGACCTTCAGCACCAAGAATATTGAAACTTAGCATTGGTTTTGCTTATTTCCTCTGAGTGACCATATACCATTCGTTATGTTTAGGTTTGAAAGTGCGATGTACAATACAAAGCAGAGGGCTCATCCTTGTATTCCAAGCTATAGGGACAGTAAACTGATGTAGGTTCTTCTCACTAAGATTCATGACTGCCATCAAGAAGGGTAGTCTTTTGGGGTATTAACAAATATCTTATGGGGTATTAACAAAAAAAATTGATGTGTGTTGAGTAAATGATGAAATATTAGAACTTAAACTCAAATGTGTCCATTATATTTATTTAATTTTAAAATGAACTTCAGATTAAAATAAACTAAAACTTAGAAGTAATCATTAAACTGTTTGAATACCGATGACAGAATTATGAATGGAAATGTATGTTCAGGTCAGTGCAAATTTATTAATTTTTCTTTAGAGCAATATCTTGGTTATGGAGAGCTACAAAGATCTCCATTGCCTCTCAGTGAGCAATCTCCAGTCTTACAAAGCTCATTTAGTGAGAAAAAAAGCAGAGAGAACCTCGGCACACACATGCTGTGTTCAATGCTGTCTTAATGCCTGAAACTGTGAATAGCTATTTACAACCCGAGAGACAGGGCAGTGAGTGACAGCTCATTCAGTAGGGCTTCGGTACCTGTCATGGGATGCTAGTCATCCTGCTCAGACATACCTGATGGGAGCATTTGCTACTTCCTACACTACGGTGACGGCACACCTGACAGGAAACAGCATGAAAGAGGAAACACTTAGTCTGGTTCATTGTTAGTGAGGGGACAGTCTACTAGGGTGGATGGGTGAGGTGTGGTGAGCAGGTGCCTGGGAATCTTCCTACTGCAAAGAACAAAGAAGCAGAGAGTAGACTGGGAGTGGGGTGGCTACTGGCTTTCAACTCTCAATGTCCATCCCACCTATGTCAGTGACCCGATTCCTCAACTTGAGGGTTTTCCCCTAAATAGTGTCTCCAGATGGGGCTCAAGTGTTCAAATGCGTAAGCTTTTGGAAGACATTTCACATTCCTACCACGTTGAGATGATTAGCAATTAGATCCATATATAGCCATAAAATATATTTCTGTTTCACATATACCTTGTACATATAACCTGGAGATACTTTTTTCAAAATATTGCTCATGTACTTCTTCATTTTTTTAAGTTGTGTATATGTCTATGTGTGTATGGGTACTCGAGGAGGTCAAAAGAGGGATTATGGTCTCCAGGACTGGAGATACAGGTGGTTGTGTGTCCCCTGCTCTGGCGTGGGTGCTAGGAACTGGACGTTAGTTCTCTCTCTGCCAAAGTAATTAAGCCCTTGTTTTAGCCAGGATTTCTATTGCTGTGACAAAGCACATGACCAAACAGCAAGCTGGAGAAGAAAGGCTCTGCTTATATTTCCATATTGTTGTTCATCATCAAAGGAAGTCAGAAAAGGGACCTAAACAGGGCAGGTACCTGGAGGCAGGAGCTGATGCAGTGACCGAGAATGGGTGCTGCTTACTAGCTTGCTCCCCGTGGCTTGCTCAGCCTGATTTCTTATAGAATCCAGGATTACCATCCCAGGGATGACTCCGCCGACAATGGGCTGAGCCCTTCCCATCAATACTAATTAAGAAAATGCCTTACAGCTGGATCTTAGGGCGGTCTTTTCTCAGTTGCAGTTCCCTTCCTTCAGATAACTCTAGCTTGTGTAAAGCTGACATTGAACTAGCCAGCACAGCACCCTCATCCATTAATTCATCTCTCCAGTCTCAGTGCATGTGTTTAAATTGGGACCTATAACATCAGATCAAATATGGAATTATTGGCTCATGTTGACATTCAAAAGTTTCAGATTTCTGAAGCCAGAAATTTTAAATTGGAAGTAACCAATCAACTTCTAATAATATTGTACAGACATTATAAGTAGAAATGTGGTCTGCTCTGGTATTTAATATTTGAAGTGGTTTATAGAAGTACATGTCCACCGTGAATATTTAGCAGGCAAATATATATCCACTTGTGCCTCAGTTTCTGGAGCATCCGCTCTATACTAGGCATTGTGGCTAGGTGTAGGAAGCACACAGCTGAAAAGATGTGGTGATTGTTCTCCCTGAAGGGCAATCAGGTTGTGATCTAATCATAAGCACAGGTGGGAAGTGAGTCAAATGGAGGATGGGGGCACAGAAGAACCTTGAAGGTGGCTAAAGATGGAAGGAAGAGCTTTATAAAAGAGCTGGATGTGCAAATTAAAAAACAACAGACAAGCCGGGCGGTGGTGGCGTACGCCTTTAATCCCAGCACTCGGGAGGCAGAGGCAGGTGGATCTCTGGGAGTTTGAGGCCAGCCTGGTCTACAAGAGCTAGTTCTGGGACAGGCACCAAAGCTACAGAGAAACCCTGTCTCGAAAAACCAAAAACCAAACAAACAAAAAACCTAGACAACTCAGTTGCACGAGTATGGAACTATTAGGAATGATGTAAACATTTGATCCTCCTTTCCGATGTCATGCATGACTATACATGTACCCATGTCTCAAAGGGCTCAATTACTCAGTCGAACAGTCAACACCCCAAGCCAAGTGTAGAGCAGTTTTACTACGGAAAGGTAACTTCTTCCAATGTTACGTGTTCTTATAAAAAAGGAATCAAGGCAGAAAGGTATAAAGATTTCTTTGCTGCCGGGCGGTGGTGGCGCACGCCTTTAATCCCAGCACTTGGGAGGCAGAGGCAGGTGGATCTCTGTGAGTTCGAGACCAGCCTGGTCTACAAGAGCTAGTTCCAGGACAGGCTCCAAAACCACAGAGAAACCCTGTCTCGAAAAAGCAAAAAAAAAAAAAAAAAAAAAAAAAAAAAAAGATTTCTTTGCTGCTGGTCTATTATAAATGGGAAAGCTTCATGTAGTACATGAAATAAGCCATACACATGCTTTTGTGCCTTTAATTTTTAATTTTATTGGTGACAATGCAAATAGGTACATGAAAATCTCCACCATCTCTACACACGTATTTAAATAAAGCAAGAGTTCTAAGATTTGGATTTCAGTGATGACTAGAACATTATTACTTTACTGTATAAAATTCTCCAAGTTTACAAAATCTGCTCATTTCCCCGTGTCTTATATATATAAAAGAAAACAGCTGCAAGAACTAGAAAAAAAGAACTTAATGAAGAGAAACACTGATAAGCTCCTGGTGAAGCCCAGCACACGAGTTATGAAGGACTCAGCAATGTTGTGAGCATTGTTGTATACTAGTGTTCTCTGTGAGGTTGGCGTGTCTCAGAACATCCCACCGGAGGCTTCCCCTGACCTCAATTTTCTGTGTGCATGTGGATGACAACCCGCTGTGTACTTCTACAGTGGAGACAACGGGAAGCCATGGTTTCCCTTTGATATCCCCATACCTTTTCCTGTGTTGGTCCCATCTTCCCCCTGACATGTCTAGTTTCTCCCATTAGGCTGTATAAACTGTCACCCCCAAATCCGATGTTTAGCTCTAAGAGTTCTCTGAGTTCCTTCATTGGTCCCACATCAGGAATGACAAAAGTTAAGTCATTATGTAGAGAGAGCGGTTTGTCATCCCTCAAATTATATCATATATATGGCTTTCTGCCTATGAAACTGGTTCTACCAAGAAGACGAACAGTGATGACAACTCCAGAGGCTGGTATGGAACCCTCAGAACTCTTTGAGGTAAGTACAATGCTGCCCATACACTAACCACACAGACTGGGGGTTATCTGTGAGCTCCTGATAGACACAAACCAGCTACTGGGACAGATTTAATTGACAAGCAGGGGATGATGAACAGCAACGATATTTGTCTCTGTGTCTTTCGTTTGCTTTCCAAGGAATTTTGGCAATTGAAGCCACGTTAAGGCACCACATGAAATTTACTGTCTGTGAGTTTGGCTCATCTTTCAAACAAAGTGTCATGGCTGAAATTGAGACACAGATTTTCAAGACTGCTCTGTAAAGGTTAGGATTTTGGTCAGCTTGTTGTATCAGACTTCGTATTCAGGATATTAATTCAAAAAAAAACTAATGCCAGTGTAAACATTCCTCAGATACATAGGTCTTTTATATATTGCACATAAAATTTTGTTCAGCATTTCTCCCTAGCAATTTTTCATTAGTATAAAAAGGATATAAAATTGTGCAGATCATCATATGCATTTGGCTAGTCAATATTACTTCAAAATGGTGACATTACAAGTGATTATGGATTGTTTACAAGAGCTTTAGGCAACATTTTTTGGATGACTAAGTAAAGATGATGGTAAAATAGCTTAAGTATAGAAGATTATTTTCCAAGATTACATTCTAGGAAAGATTAATAGTAAGGAGTGGGTAATGGAGCTTTAAAAATATTGGTAGGTCCTTAGGAGTGAGTTTTCCGTTTGCCTCACACCTGTATAACTACATATATCTCCATCTGATTTATACTCAACACATTTTCTCTTTTTTATAAGCATGAGATATTACAAAGAAAAGGTGTGTAGATCCCAAGCTAAATAATGGTGTGTAAACTATTAAATAAGATTTACCCATATTGCTAAATTGCTTTTTATATGGACTCTACAACTTGTGCCCATACTTTCAAACACCAGCAGGGTAGTGAGTACCTTGAAATGAATTCTTTAAAGAAATCAGTGGAAACAGTTTTTTACATGTACAAAAAGAACTATAAATACAAAATTTTGTGTTGAATTCTGCATATGTGAGTTCCTCTAGAGCATGGAGAAAAGTAACTCCAGGTAGCAGGCAGCAAGATATTAGCAAAACTGACCCCTAGTATCAATTTGTGTGTAACACCATCCAACCCACTAAGAAGCCCAATTAAACATGTTATCTTCACGGAGTAGTTATCTTAAGAAGAAATAAGCTGAGTGATGGTGAAATCTAGCCAACTAAATCTTAATTTCGATATCCTCTAGATGGCCTTATTCTCTACCTAGAGAAACGGAAAATAAATAAATACATTTTTTTTTGTTTTCACTTAATTAAATGATCTCTGTTGTTCCACAAGTACTTTCACAGTCCTGACAACACATTGCTTATCTCCCTGAGCCATCGCATCCTTAGAAAGGCTGCTCTTCTATAGGGAGGTGTCAGAGAGTCCATTGGGGTACAGTAGTGTTTAACCTTAGTTCATCTCATCTCTGTAGGAATCAGTTTTGAAAGTCACATTGGGCTGATCTGGACAGCCGTCTGAGTTCCCACAGCCATTCCAAACTCTCAGCCAGATGTGAAATGGTGAAAGCAACAGGAATTGTCACAACTGCTGGTTGTTTCTACAGTGTTGGGGGTTTCTTTTCCCTCAGGGTTCTCTGTGCTCTGTGCCCATGCATGGAACAGAGAAGGTGATCCTTAGGCACCTTCCATTCCCTAGGTCACTGGCACATATGGAAGGCTCTGATCATTTTGCAGTCATGTCCCTTCTTTCTTTGAACAGGACCAGTGTTTGAATTTTAGGGCTTCGTGATTCCAAGTCATGCCTCCGGTGTCTTGTCGCTGGTCAGTTGTTCCCTGTCTGTCATTTCATCCTGAGGCGGTCTTGCTCTATCAAAGAAGCCACACTAGGAGAAAGAAAAATCAAGTCATCTGGAGAGTGTGTGAAATACCTTATTTAGGGAATTTGCATTTTACACATTTTATAAGAAACCTGGAATATGTGAACTATCTGTCTAATTGTCCAAATTAAGAGGGAAAATCGGAGTGTTGGTTACTGGTGGAGAGAATTCATTGCCCCACAAGGTTGGCAGTGCATCTGTTGCCTTCCTCCCGCCACACAGGAAGTAGCGGCAGAATGTCTTCACTCTGCAGATACCACTCACAGACCTTAGCTATATCCCATCCTGTCACTAGTGTGCTAAGGATCCTTCCGTCTTTTTGCATGCTTCCCTCATGATGCCCCACAGGTGACCTGACACGTGTCTTTCCCTGTGGTGCTCTGTAGGACACATTATAGAGAGAAGTGACATTGTTGTCTGTTCGTCTGGACTTGGCGGGACATACACTGTTTAGAGGAAGGTCCAATTTGTGATTTATGTCAATGACAGCACCAGGCGGGATGGGACAACCTTGTGACTTTCTACAGATTTACCAGTACTCTGGTAAAGATGGCTCCAGAATTGTCTTTCTATTGAATTTCAAATTAATATTTAACCCCAGAAGATGCTTATTTTCCTAGAACCCTAGAATTATTATTTATTGTTTCTCATGTGGGAAGCACAGAAAGAGTTTCTTTGCAAGACTAGTAGGGTATTCTCTCATTTAGCATATAGAGTGATATCCAGTTACATAAAAAGCAGAATAATGCTGAAGTTATCTCTACATGTGTGCCAGGGACTGTATGGGCTCAGGACAGTACAGACAGCTGTTAATGATTAGAAAAGCTATTCTTCAACTCAAACAAAGTTTTCTAAGTTCTGTAAAGCAGACTGCTGCCTATTGTTTCAAAATTTATAATTGCCATGTTCTCAGAGGGCCACACAATAGTGGTTGACCGAGATGTGTAGTGTCACTGTGACACCACTTTTTATTTAGGGTGAGAGACTCCATGTAACTTGGCAGATGGACAAGACACTTGGCTATAGATCTGATGCTCTTATGGACTTTCAGAACAAGCCTCAGCAGGACATCCCTAACGATTCACTAAGATTTTCTACTAGAGACAAACTAATTGGCAAGACAGAAAACTCATTCCACACACCTTATGCACAGCCTATTTGGCCTAATAGTTGAAATGGAAAAAAATGAGAATCAATCTATATTAGCTGCATAGTTGTATTGCTTTTAAAGAGAAATTCACAGGACTGATGACAGGTTCATGTCAACAAGACACACAACTTTCTGGTTGTTGAAAAGAAAAAGGAGTCTTGATAATGATGAAATTACTCTGAGCTCACTGAAAAGAAGATCACGGGTCCTAAGACAATTATTCAATATATTTATTTATAAGAAATCTCAAGATACGGTCTGGGAATGTCTCTCAGGAGCGAAAGCGTGTGCAAAGCCCCAGGCTCTATTCCTATCACTCAAATAAAATCACCTCCCCCAAAAAACTTCAACGTGGAAGCAGTTTACCCCTCATCTTTCACAATATTATCTTCACACGCATTAAATTCCAAAACAAAATAGACACAATCTTCTTCTGTCCTGAAGATTTATCAAAATCAGCAATTTATGACTTTATCATTATATTTAATATTTTCCAACAATATCCTTTCATCCCCTCAAAGGCTTCTGAACCCCAAAGGAAAAGCAAAGAAAGCTCGCTTACCTTCCATAAAGCTAAAGTTAAGATGGCCAGAACCAGCAAGCCAAGAAGGATTGCTAGTATTATGACCCACAGTGGAATTGAGAAGGAGACATTCGGAGTGGCCCAGATGACCGACGTCTTAATCTGAAGAGAAAACAAAGCAAATGGGCACTAATTTACAACTGTCTGATGAGACAAGCAAGAACTGCCAGTTTGCTACTGAAGATCATAGCGAAGTGGTGCTCATAACAGCTGAAGGAATTTGAGGGGGATATTAGGAGGTCAGAGTGACTGAATGTGGGCTCTCTAAAACAGACACACACCCATGCCTAGGAGGCTACATGAAAATCTAATAACACATACTTGTTGGGTGGTGACCTTTAATGATGGAACCCTAGACTAAAATGCAGGTAAATGTGGACCTCTATGCAAACAAAGGGCTACGAGCGTCGAGGATCCACACATTTTCATGTAAGTCAGCTAATCTCACCGAAAGGTGAATTTGTGAACAATCATGAAATGTTAGATATTCAAGAGTTAATGTCACTAGCTAATGTCAGTACTGGATCTCTTCATCTGTAGACTTTGTGATCTGGTACTGAATGACAGCTGAGAACTTGAGGCTAATCACCCTGCATCCATCCTTCCTCCCTCCCTCCCTCCCTCCCTCCCTCCCTCCCTCCCTCCCTCCCTCCCTCCCTTCCTTCCTTCCTTCCTCCCTCCCTTCTTTCCTTCCTCCTCCTCCTCCTCCTCCTCCTCCTCCTCCTCCTCCTCCTTCTCCTCCTCCTTCTCCTCCTCCTCCTCCTCCCTCTTCCTCCTCCCTCTTCCTCCTCCTCCTCCCTCCTCCTCCTCCTCCTCCTCCTCCCCTTCCTCCTCCTCCTCTCTCTCTCTCTCTCTCTCTCTCTCTCTCTCTCTCTCTCTCTCTCTCTCGGCAGTTGTCTCCTTAGATCCCTGTGAATTCTATGACTAGCACACAGGTTGTCTGGATTGGCAGCATGTGCTCTTACCCAGTGAGCTTTCTTGCCAGCTCCTAGCTTGCATTTTTATGGAATTACTTGATGTAAAAATAGTCAGAATGAGAGTGAAGCTACTTATGTAAGTTCTAAGAAACAGGAATAAACAAAGGCAGTATGAAGGAGGATTTTTATGAATGATTGCTTGATAATAATCAGTAACAAAGATTCTGCCGTGGGGGAGGGGAGGGGGCTAGAGAGATGGTTCGATGCTTAAGAGCATTTTCTGCTCTTGCAGAGGATGGGAGTTTGATTCTCAGCATCTGAAACTGCCCATAAATCCAGCTCCAGGAGATGTGACTTTCTCTTTTGACCTCTGCAGGCACCTGCACACGAATATTCACATACCCATACACATAAATAAAAAGAAAATCTTAAAAAGAAGATCCTGTTGAGATAAAAAAGGCCACTTCAACACACACACACACACACACACACACACACACACACACACACACACACACACACACTATGCCATACAATGCCCGCACACTACAGTTCTGTAAAGTTATCTGCCCATCAACTATCTAATAAATCTAAAATAACATTAGTTACTCTCATTAATCTCTAGACTAATGATTAGTGTTTCAAAATTGCGTAGGGTCTAGCAAGGGAAGACAAGGACCTACAACTAATATATTCCTTTTGTATTAACTTGTATGCCTACACACACACATTTACAAACATTTTCCTTCCCTCAGCTTCTCCAATTACATTCAGTTTGCTATAGCAAATGTATCCCCATTGCAGTGCTGTTCTACTCTCTACTAAACATCATTATTTGTAGGAGACACTCTGATGGTTTTTTAGATCGATGCTGTACTGTGTAAAGTGGTGTGGTATTATCCTCATGGGTTTGGGCTGCCTTCAAGCCCAAGTCCAATTTTCATGGACAGAGCTGGAGAAAGCACCTGGAGACGATAGGAGCCCATGTCATTCCCTCCTGCTGGAAAGATTCCTGGAGGAAAATGAGGCCCACACGGTCAGAAGAAGGAACTCTCTTGCTCGAGAGCTGGGAGTCTGTGCTACAGACCCCTATGTAAAATGGAGAGGACTAATCCATGTCACTGAGAGCTTTGCTCAGAGAAAATAAAAATACAGAATATTCTTGGAACTGACTATTATCTACCACGCTTGATATAGGTGTCTGGCTTTACAGTAATAGGCATTGCTTCCTTTAAATTGGTCTATATGCTCTTCATTTTAAATACATCATTGAATGTATTTAACACAGAAACTATGTTAGTAGTAACATAGAAACTACCTGAGAACTCTAGATCACAATCCTAAAGGGAATTGTGAGGGAGACTCATGGCTAGCTGGTAGCTGTGAACTGGTATGGCAGGAAATGACTGGGCATTTTCATCACTGGAACCTAATATTGGGCCCTAACCACACCCATGTATGTATGTATGTTTGTATGTATGTTATGTTTGTATGTATGTATTGTGTGTTTGTTCTGCCTTCTTAACTAGGTATGGACCCCTGCCAATGTTCTGCTCAGTTCTTCCTGGTTCTATTGTTCCTCCCATCTTAATCAATGCCCCAATCTAGCAGACAAATAAATGTGTCCTTCACCAGGTGACCTCCCCACCTGGTCATTGTAAGCTTTAATGGACTGTGTCAAAAGTCAGTCTGTCTGTTGAAAGAAGCATAAAAGACCCCCACAAAGATCAAAGAAAGATACTTGAGGACTTTCTCTCTCACAACAGTAGAGAGAAAGCACAATTCAAGCATGGGATGGACACGTGTTCTCAGCAGGGGCGTCTAAACCAGGGAGCAACTCTCGTGGTTCTTGGCTTATATTTGTTTCCAGAGATTCTGGCAGCCGTGCCTTAGGCAGTGCGTGGGAGATGATCACCACGTGGTAATCCAAAACTCTGAAATCCCCTTTTAGTTCCAGAATTCTGAATTTCTCATTATCAAAACTGTGGCCAGCCTGCTTCCAGGAAGAGTAGGTTTATTTTAAAGCTATCACTTCCTCCCATCCCTCCGAGTCCCCTGAAGTGTAAGGACTCTCCATGCCTTGTATATTTCTTGCTTAGCTCCATTCAGTTCATGAAAGAGAAGGGATGGAAGGCCTTGAGGGACTCTGAGGGCTTCCCTCTGCCTCTGATTCAATGGCACAGTCTAAGGTTGGTGCAGCTGCGGACCCCTGTCCACCCTGGTGTCTCCCTAAGATGACCTGGCATTTATGCTTCACAGTTAGAAGCCGTGTCACCAGTGTCAGTGGACAGGCAGGCAATGCAGAGTTAACAGAGAGTGACCGCAAAGAGTCCATCACCACGCCCCATTGGGAGAGCTCTGTGCCTTGGAACGAAGGGAGCCCGGTAACATTCCGACCTGTGACTCCACTGTAATGGCGGCCCGCTAGCAAAGCATAGCTCTTCCTGAGACTCACTGCTCTGCAGACATAAATGAGAGACTTAAATTGTACGCGGCTTAAAAGGAAACGATTTAATTGGTCACTTTGGTAGGACCTATGTTTGTTTATATTCATGGTGGTGGGGAATTGGAAGATAATTTTGGAGATATTTGAATGAAAATAAAGTACTGACAAACACCAAAACTCGGTCATTTCCAGTGCTTATATTCATCTTGACAAGCCCTCAGGAAGCTTAGCTTCGAGTATCCACAGGCTCAAAACTGACGAGAAAGTGCACCACAGATGAGGTTTCTTATGACCGCAATTTATGCCGAGAAATGTGTGTTTATGTCAAATAATATAAAGCACCCCATATTCTCAGACTCATCAGTTGTGACCTCAAATTTTGTATCAGTCACATTTTTAAAATGAATGAGACATTAACTTTAACAACAGGCTGTTAAAATCCAAATATCAAGTACTATCTGTTAATACAAACTTAATACCATTTAAACGTGCTATTAATATTTTAAAAAGTAAATTATTTCTTACATTCTTTTTGATTGTTTCTAAAGTTCAGTTGCTCTGAACACAGGCCGCATGCAGCAGCTGCAAAGGTTTCTACCGCTAGAGTGAAATGCAGCCCTGCAACACTAACTGTGCTTAATGGAAAAAACATTTGTAGGACACCAGATCTTCCCATTCATGTTTTATAGAACTAAAATGCAATCAAGTTATGAGCTTGTTCCACAGCCCCACATTTTAGGAACTCGGACTCTACACGCCTGGCATTGTCCATGTGACACAGTGGTGAGGTCAGCTGATCCATCCAAACCCTCACTGTAGGATTTGTCTGGCTCACAGCAGAGTACGCAGCACACAATGCTCAAGAGCTTACTTTAGGCTTGTGCTGGAAAGAGGCCCTTGTGCCTGATGACCAGCGTGCAATCCCTGGATTCCACAAGGTGGCAGGAGAGAACCAGCTCCTGGGTTGTCCTCTGACCTCCACTAGGTTCATGCCTGCATGCGTGTGTGTGTGTGTGTGTGTGTGTGTGTTTGCATGAGTGCACGTGCATGCTCTCTCTCTCTCTTCCCCCTCAAAAAGTGAAAGCTTTAAAGATTTATTTCCAGACCCCAGGCTTCTGATACAAGGGTTAATATTGAGTAACTGGAGAACTTAAGATATAGTGGGGAGTCCAGTTGCCAGGCAACAAATCAACTATCTGCTTTTATGTATTTTTGCTATCAGGAAGCTATTTAAGGAAATAGTATAAAAACTTAGCAACTCACTTATTATCTTTATCTGTGGCTTTAGGAAGTAGAATCTATAAATTATAAGCAGTTGGATTTTCTCAAAGTGATCCTGAGCAGAGACCATTTAATCTTACCTCCATCAAATCGTAAATCTTGCTGTTCTTTATTATGGTTGAAAGACTATAAATAAACTTCAATATGTCTACATTCCATCATTGATATTTATGGTATAATTTTGGGTATTTTGATGAAAAAACGCCAAGGTGGGGGGAAACAGCTTCCTTGTGTTTGCAACTGTAATTAACAGTAACATGTATGTTTACATATCACAACATCTTATGCAAACATACTGCAGTGGGGGTGGGTGAATGTTTCAATAAATGTACCAAGACGCTTTACCTACAATGCCATTTAGAGCAAAATAGAAACACAAAGGGGAACAGCTGAGCACACAGTTAACAGCCCTCGGCATCATGACATCCCATCGGATGTCTGTACTCCAAAAATACAATCTCATTCAAGAATTCTGTTCATAAATGTTGAAGTTTTGTGAAAAAAATCTGAAAATGAAGTGTTTTTGCAACTTCCAGGAGAGATTTTTTTACATAAGTATTTTCATGAAATAGTTTATAATAATAATCATTTTTACATTTATAGTAAACAACAATCCTTTCTCCTAGGTGTAAATTGTGGAAGTAGGTGTTTGTTGAATAACATGCAAATGCTTATGTCTCAATAGTCAGTCAAAAAAAAGCATTCATACTCGGGAGGCAGAGGCAGGCGGATCTCTGTGAGTTCGAGACCAGCCTGGTCTACAAGAGCTAGTTCCAGGATACAGGATAGGCTCCAAAACTACAGAGAAACCCTGTCTCGAAAAAAAAAAAAAAAAGCATTCATGTAATTGAATAATCTCTTTATTTTTTTCCCCTGTGCTGTGATGACTTAAGATGCATTGGTATGCCTCTAAACCCCTGCCTCACCTCTGAGAGGGGTTCGTGTCTTACCAATTCAGATGCTGCGTGAATGGCAGGCGGGGACTATTTCCTACACAAGCAGAGCTTACTTATAAGATACGGCTGACTTATGACCATGTTGAAAAGGAAGTACAAACCAACCAACCATCCCACACAAGAGTCTAGGAAAACAATAATATATCAACTTCTCACTACAAAGTCTTCCCAGTGTCCAGATGGACATTGGCTGATTCTCAAGTGACTGATTAAACCACCGTACAGCATTTCTCTTTGGCGGGGCTCTTTCTGAGAGGAAGAATGGAGAGACTTTTGAGAACTTCCTCAACAAGATGTCTGCCCCCTCCAGCCAGAGTTCTCTCTAAGCCACAGGGAGACCAGACCGGTTCCCTACACTGAACAGCTAACTATGTACTGGCAAGGTCTTCTCCTTGAGTCAGATACTGGGAGACTTGAAAGCAGTTTCCTTGCTAAATGTTTTTCCAATAATCTCTACCTAAACGATGCGGTAAATCTTCGTCATCAGATAATGGATCTTTCTTTCGTTTTTAATATGGTAACGGATGGTGCCGTGGGAGGAAGCATGCATTTGATCATTTCATGGATCTTTTTTTTTTTTTTTTTTTGAGATGAGTTGAGAACAGCAGGCTGTTACCTGTAGCCAGCCCTGAAGGATGCGATCCTGTTGATGGAATCGACTGGAACATGTGTTTTTGTTATGAAACACGTGCTCCAAGAAAACAAAAGGGGTTTGGATTTATCTCCCTGAGAGCTGCAAGTCTTTGAACCTCTTTGGACGAACACTCTGTATTAAAAGCCCTAAGCCTCTGTATGCTGGGTTGAACATAAATCCAGGCTATAGCAGACAACTTGTGAGAGAAAGAGAAGTGATCTAAATGAAGAAAGATGTGGCCACGCTGACTTTAAAACCTGTTGCTCAAATCTTTATTGTCATTTCCAGTGCGCGCTTACCAGACTTAGAGAGCGACGAGAAGACATTTGGGGATGTTATTAACATTTATTGAGACTGGAGACTTAATTATCTCTTGAAACCACTAAAAGTTTGATTATGTAATTTTATTAATTATCTTAACAGTTTCATATGATAGCTATGGTTTCAAATTAGATTGAAGGGCTTCAAAGCCTTTGCTTTTCCTCTTAGTGATCTGTGGCGTTAAATCTCTCAGCCTTGGCTCCCCCTGAGGAGCCTCCTGTAAGGGCTGTAAATCAATCGCAGGGCCCTGCCCCCAGCCTATTTAGTCCAGACGCATGGAGAGAGCACTCAAGGTGTACACATTTCTACATGCATTTAAAGTTGCATGAGTAAATATTCTGTCTACTCAAAGTTGAGACTGGAAGAATAATCAACAGATAATCCGTTTCATTTATTTTTGTAGTGTGTGTCTATGTGTGTGTTTGTGAGCAGACGCATGTGCATGTGTGTGGAGAAAACTTCGGGTGTTAGTCCATTTTTGCTTTTATTTTTCTTTTGAGACAGGGTTTCTCACAGGCTTAGAACTGGTAAGGTAAGTGAGACAGGCTGTCCAGGGAGACTGAGGCCTGGTGAGGCGGTCTCTACCGCCTCCATGCTGGGAGTACAGGTGTGCACCATTGAGCCCACCACCTTTTATTTTATTTTGTATTCTGTATAGGCATTTTGCCTGCACATATGTCTGTGCACCACATGCATGACTGGTGCCCACAGAGGCCAGAAGAGGACATCGAGTTCCCTGGAATGGGAGTTACAAATGGATGGTGTGAGCTACCATGCGGTGAGACTCAAACTCTGGTACCCTGGAAAAGCAACTAGCACTCTTAACCGCTGAGACATCTCTCCAGTCGCCTTCTCCTTTTAAAGGATGTGGCTCCAGATCCTGGCCTCATGCTCGCAAGACAAGCAATTTACTGACTGAACTATTTCTTCAACCCCTAATTTCTATGGCCAAAGGTTAATTAGGCTGCAAAGATGAACCATTACAGTGAGATGGAAGGCCAGGGCTGGAAATGGATGGACGACAAAGGGATCAACTACGTAGAGTCTAAAGGAGCGCTTCCCAAACCTGCCCATGTGGATGTCCTGGTAATTTTGATTCAATACACGCTTAGAGCGAAGCTTGCGTCTATATTTCTATATGAAGATGTCTGGGATCCTGGTTTACAAGTCACATTTTGAATAACAAAGGCCTAGGGATTCAGAGTTCAAACTGGAGGCTGGAAATACCCACTGATAACTAAGTAATGAGGCTTGAAACTTTAATACACGTTTGTTTCAAGACAGGATCTCACTACATCTCCCTGGTTGTCCTGGTAACATTGCAAACCAGGCTGACCTTGGACTCACAGAGATCTACCTGCCTCTTCCTCCTGAGTGCTGGGATTAAAGGTGTGCGCACCATGCCTGGCTTTAATATTGCTATTAGGAGAACTGAGTTTTTCAGGGTTAGATGGTCTTTGTAAGGAACCGTAAAGGCAAAGTTTTATTACCCATACTACTGGTATTCTCAGTGATGCCCTTCCCATCTTTGCATGGGTTTGCCACATTCCTGAAGATGTCAAAAACTGTTCTGTGGCTTCTATGATGTTTAATAGTCTCGATTTTAGAAAGCGATATTTGGTCAACTGAAGCTCATATTTCCCCCACCTCTCAACTTAGAATTGCTCTTGGCACAAAAAGGACAGAGAGCTCTAAAAGTCTGCACTGGTCTGGGGAAGTTTCCTCTCTCCCTACCAGACTCTCCATGCTGTTATCAAAATTAAAAACTCAGTATGATTTTGCTCTGACCACTATTTCTATTGGAATGTGTTTCTCTGAAACAGAACAACTGCCTTAGAAAGTGCTGTATAGTGTGAGTCTTGTACCTGTAGTTTTTATTGTAGAAATGTTTGTGAAAATTTAATAACCGGATCAAAAGGCACTGGGAAATTTCTAGAATGAAAGAAAAAAATGGTGGGATAAGGAGGAGAGCAATATTCACTAATTCATGTAAATGTTTTAACCAAGCCCAAGCTGAACAGTGATATAGAAATAACTTTATCATTTGTACCTGTGGTTCTTAAAGAGATACTCACTGCTATGCTCCCGGTTGGGAGTGTTGCTGGCTGGTCTTTATAGGGCATCTTCCTCACTGCAAAGGACACCAGGGATGCAAGAGCATAGGGATCGTTCTTTCTCTGAAAGTAAAAGCATTTATTTAAATGTATGTTCTTGAAAACTCTTAAAAATACTGTTACATAATCAGTTGTTTTCAGAATTTCTATGTCCAGTACAATTTTCTTCTTCTTTTTTCTGTCCTTTTATGTCATCCATCATCCATCCATCCATTCATCCATGCATCTCTCCATCCAACTATGATGCATTTATCCATCCTTCCAAATGTGTCTGTAAATTTATCGTTCCTCTAAATATCCATCCCATCCATTCAAATATTCAAATATTCGACTAACCTGTTTTTAGTTATATATATTTAATAACCATTTTAAACTTCTATTTTACATATATGTATATACACACAGATACACACACATATACATACATATATTTGATTTTTTTTAAAAGATAGAATCTCACTATGTAGCTTGCCTCTGCTTCATGAGTGCTTGAGATTTAAGGCGTGTGCCACCATGCCCGGTTAGGATATATTTTGTTAGTGTAATATTTGTGCCTAAGTTTAAGAGGAACCCTGCTCTAAGGAAATTCTGGTTCTAGAAAAGAGTAAGTACAAGAATTTTCTGGAGTTACTGCTGGTGAAGGTCAAAGGGACCTACAGGGATTACAGGCGCTTGTTCCCCAAAAGAGGAAAGTCCTGGTGACAACTTGTAGAGAAATGTTTCCTATCTCGTGTCACACAGAAGACTCCAAGTGGGACTGCTTAGCCTCGGTGCTACTGAGGCTGTGGGTGTGTCTGGAGTTGCCCTGTGCACTTGAAGGTGTTTACCACAGTCTCCGCCTTCTCCCTGTTATGTATTCCAGTTGTGGGGATTGGAATGCTCCTGAGGGCTAAGGAAACTCTGAAACTCAGAAACTCTGAGGTCAGTTGTTAAATCACAGTACAATAGAAACAGGACACGGGGTGGGAGGGAGATACATTGGGAAGGATTCTGGGGGGGGGGGGGTTAGAGGGAGAAGTAGGGAGTCAGTATGATCAAGATACATGATGTACATGTACAAAATTTCAAATAAGTAAAATATTAAAAATTAAATTATATAAATTAACTTACGTTTATAAAAATTTAACAGTTAAAACTCAATCCTGTTTAACTATATTTTAAATTGCCAATGTTACTAATATTACATGTGTCTACTTCATTACTAAAGGAAAACGTCATACACTGATGTCTGCTTGGGCATCTCTTCCCAGCACCCATATTTTCCAACATGGTGCTGGCATGCTAAAACAACGGCAGGACCATTTTTATCATGGAAAGTGGCAAGTGTTATATCACAGAGCCCTTTGACTCCGCCCAGACATCAATATTCAGTGCATCAAGCAGTCACCAACACATCCCCACCTATAGCACAGTTTTGGGCCTCTTGGAACCAATCCTACTATTTGGATTGCAGAAATTTTGCGCAAATCTTTTTTTTATTTTTTTATTTATTTTTTGCTCAAATCTTTTTACAGGTTAAATTTTTCATGAATAATTTTTTTCTTCCCTGGTAAACCCTACTTTTTTATACACAATTAGGCACAGACCATGAAAGGAAACATTTATGTATTTAAAATAACTATATCTTTTTGCTTTCTTTCTAATTGTCTAATTTCTAATAGAATACTTCCATTCATTTGAAACAAATTATGTTCAAGGTGTCATTCTTTGATGGTCTATTCTTGGCTGTCTTTTCTATTTTAGCTGAAAGATGTATTTTTTTTAATTTAAGACTTAAAAACTTTATAAAATGTGGAAATATTTGCTAGCACTTGATGATTTTCATCTAAGTTCCTCACACAGGAAGCACTCACTCCAGTAATGAGATACCATGATTTTACACTCTGTAGCCAAAGCTCACCTGGATCTCTTGCTGTAGCCTAGATTAGCCTCAAACTGAGGGTAACCACCTAATTCAGCCTCAGGCATGTAAGACCCTACGGGTAAGAATTGTAAACCCATACTCCGTGGTGTTCAGGCCTCTAAACTTGCTTCAGTTAGGGTTTCTACTGCCACAATAAGACACCATCGCCAAAGCAACCCAGGAAATAAAGGATTTATTTCATCTTATAGGTCACACTCCATCTTGCAGAGAAGTCAGGGCAGAAATTTCAAGTTGGAACCCAGAAGCAGGAACTGAAGAAAAGCCATGGAGAAACACTGCTTACCGACTGACACCCCCATCACTTGCTCAGCCTGCTTTCTCACGTAACCCAGGACCTCCTACGTGGGGAGAAACCACCCACAGTAAGCTGGTCCCATGCACATTATCATAAATCAAGGAGATGCCCCACAGACTTACCTATGGGCAGTCTCATGGAGGCATTTTCTCAATTGAGAGTCCTTTTCCTAGATAATCCCAGCAGTTTTTAGACAGACTAAAACCTAACCAGGACAACATCAATGAAGAAGTTTTTAGAGCTGGGGGTGGAGGTGCATGCCTGTGATCTCAGTCTGGACCATTTAAGAGTTTGAGGCTAGTCTACCAGTCAAGGCTGCAAGGACTTGTCTCAAAACAAAACAGTACAGAATTTGGAGAGGCATATCAAAGGAATTCTGACTTCTGTGGTAGACCCTTGCCTAGCATGCTTAAAGCTCTGGGTTCAATCCCCTGCACTGCAAAAACCCAACCAAAGAAACAAAGCCAAAAACCCCAAACCAAACCAAACCAAAACAAAACGAAACAAAAAAACCCCAGATAGCAGTTTTCACTGGTTATGTTTGTTCAGACCTATAATTAAAGGTGAGAAGATGAGGCAGGAGGATCGCTGTGATAGAAGTCATCATGGACTACGTAGTAAGTGTGAATTAAAACAAAAGTCTCAAAAAACCCAAAATGTTTTCATTAATCTTCAAGTTCAATAAAAACTTGGTAGAAAATTAAATTATAGTACTAGAAGCCATATTTTCAGTAAACAAGTTTAGCAAGAGTTGCATCTCTGCATGGATTCTAGACAAAGAGCTTTTTTCTTTTACTGCTTGTAGATTTAGGAACAGGAGCTTCTCGATACATTAAAGATGTGGTTTGATAGTGTCTTCCAGACAGAATGGGACTGCTGCATATACAAATTCACAGAGGCTAGTGCACAAGACCAGCTCAGGTTCAAGTTAGATGGGATCCCAGCACCGAGGGGGAAAGTGGGCACAGGGTCCCACTCCAGCTGATAAGCAATCTGCTACTGACACCCGCCGGCAAATGGAAAATCAGTTTTCTCCAGTGGAGTCTCACTGGGTAGATAGTCTGCACCTCCTCCTTTTGCCAATCCCACTCTTTGTCACAGCTGGACTCCTCAGATTGTTCATTTATTTCCAATCATTACTCTTGTCTCACTGGTCCACAAACCACTGGAATTTTCTGGGTCTTTGAGAACACCTGAGATCTATGTCAGAGGTTCTGAATCTGTCTTCAATGAAACTGTATTTGAAATGTAGTATTATATTATTATATCATAGCAAATATATTTATATTTTAAGTTTTATATTGTGGTTTATAATTTTCCATTTTCCTATTTTATAGTCATGATCCACAGAATGATATCTGGACCACATGTACAGTGGCAACTCTCCTCATAGTACCACGGCTGCCTTAATCTGACTGAGTCTGCTTTATGTTGTGTGCTCAGTAACAATGCTGCTCGTGAACCTCTTAAAGATATTAGCCATTAACAAACGTTCAGTAATAACATCACTGTTCTGTCTTTTCCAACTTGATGACACAAACTGGAAGGCTTACCCTACAGAAATGTAGTGAACCACAAACTAACCACCGCATGAAATGATGTACAAGTTATCTGATGGCCTTTGAGATCTTCATATGACGAATTTGTTGGCCTCTCACAACGATAGGGTGAGGTTTCCCAGTGACTGATTACACTTGGCGCTGTTCTAGGTTTCCCAGTGATTGATTACACCGGGCAGTGTTCTAGTGCCCTCCCTGCTGCTGTGATACAGCACTGACTGAAAGTAACTTCTGGGAGGAAAGGGTTGTTACACTTCTAGGGCATAGTCAATCACTGTGCACATTGTGAAGTCAGATCGGGAACTCAGACAGGAGGTGTGATTGTAGGACTTGCAGTCCAGCACTCCGAGTCAGAGGCAGCAGATCAGAGGTTCAAGGTTCTTCTCTGCTATACAGGGAGTTTGAGATCTGCCTTACTACTGGAGGTACTGTCTCAAAAAAAAAAACAACACGAGGCAAATCTTTTCTGTACATATTGCTGCAGTACCGAGTGTGGGCTGACTGCTATTACTCCTTAGAAGTACCCTGTTCCTCTGCCCACACCACATCATTCAAGCTGTTCTTAGCAGTTCATTGGCTGGCTCTAGCATGCAGTGTGTGCGTGTGTGCACGCATGAGTTCGTGTATGGTGTGTGTGTGTGCGTGTGTGTGTAAGACAAAGATCCACTTTGCTTGTTTTTTCTTAGGGTCTGTCTACTTTGTTTTTTGAGTCAGGGTCTCCTGGGACCTGGGACTGAGCAGTTAGGTTAGGATGGCTAACCAGTGTGCCTCAGAGATACACTTGAATCCCAGGGGTGGGGTTATCTGAGCAAACCACCATGTCCTGTTTTTCACTTGGGTTTTGGAGGATGGAAATTAGATCCTTGTACTGGTGTGTCAGGCACTGTACTGGCTGAGCTGTCTTCCCAGTCAGCTGATATACACTTTTTCACTATGGTTTCCTTATGGTACTAATCAAAGTTAGGGGGTCAGCAAAGTATTGGGAGAGGAGGCTTCTGGCCTTGATTAATACAATATCGAGAGCTTTCTCTCTCCTATCTCTGAACTGCTTAAACCTTCTCAAAGCTGAAAACAATGGTGGTGAAGATGATGGTTTTATTTGAGAAAGCACTTTTGTGTAGCTCAAGCTGGCCTTGAACTTGCCCTCTTCCTGTCCCCATTGCCTGATGTTGGAATTCCAGATGTTGGCCTCCATGTTCAGCCCAGTAATTGTTTTTAAGCCCACACTAATTTTATCTGTAAATACTCACTAGCTGTCAGAATCCACGCTTCTGAGCTTTCTGAGCAACTATTGGTGAAACTCTCAGTAGTGAAGAAGGTTTCACTGCAAGCAGCAATCGGGGAAGAAGATGACACTTGGTTCCAAGCTATGTAGAACCTTTTTCTGACCAGTTTGCAAGTCTACCACGGAAGAGAAAAAGCATAATACAATAAGTCCCACCTGCCTGCTAACTTTAAATCCTGGGTGGGGGAAGCAAAAAGTAGTAGTGTATTGTGGATTATGTGATGAAACTACTTTTAAAGCAAATGTGTAAACATAAGTATATATATATATATATGCTTATTATATATATAAAGGAGTATGCTTATATTTGAATATATTTATATAAGTGAGTAACTGTCTACATGTATATCTCTAATTCCATGTTTTTGTGAGGGACAGGGAGTTTCTAATACTGCGTTCCTTCTTGGCATCAGGCCTCCAAGAGGGTAATACGTAGAAACTGTAGGAAATAAAGGCATTGTGTCTGCAGGTGTGGGTACATGTAGGGTACACAGGCAGTGGTTGTTCTACCCGTAGAGTGCCCTCCTTTTTGTGGAAGGAATTTGGAGTGTTGATGTATGTTCTAGTCTGACTCCTCTGGTAACCATGTTTAAAGAGTTCCTCAGTCATAGTGATGTCCTTTAGATACACTGACTCTTTTTCTTAAGATTAACTTTCAGTTAATCCCAGCACTCGGGAGGGAGAGGTAGGCGGATCTCTGTGAGTTCGAGGCCAGCCTGATCTACAAGAGCTAGTTCCAGGACAGGAACCAAAAGCTGTAGAGAAACCCTATCTCAAAAAATCCAAAAAAAAAAAAAAAAAAAAAAAAAAAGATTAACTTTCAGGTTATATATATGAGTGTTTGCCTACACATACTCACACATGAATGCTCACAAGCATGCATGCACACACGTATGTACAAACGCATGAATGGGCATGCCTGGTGCCTGTAGAGGCCAGAGGAGGTCATCGGATCCCCTGGACTGTAATTATAGACCATAGTGAGCCCTGGGGACTGAATCCAGATTCTCGCAAGAGCCGCCAGTTCTCCTAATCACTGAGCCATCTCTCCAGCTTCTATTGTGGTGTTCTTAATAGGAGAAGGAAGATCTGATGTCTCTATGGAGATGGAATCCCAGGTACCAAGCAGAAGCAGGCAGTTTAACCCCATCGCTCCCTGACTCAATTGCAGTGCTGTAACGACAGGTCCTGTTTCATTGAACAGGTCCTTCTCTCTTGTTTCAGAAGGATGGGATGCTTAGAGCGACAGGAAGAATATGCAGTCTTTCCTTTAGACTGCATGGGCTTGGGAGTTTCCTAAAACACTTCTCTTCCATCTCTCAGATAAGCACTAATAACCCACAGGCAGAGTAACCCACACAGACCTATGCTATGCAGCGGCAAAGTCATCTCCTGGTTTTTCAGTTGAGACACTGTACAGTTAGAGAAGCTGCGACTCCATGGACAATAGTGTTATTATCTATTAAAGGTGGAATCTGATTTGAAAAGTCAATTATAATTTTCAAATTTATGCCATTGGAAAGTATTAAAAATGGCCTAATTTTTGTTGTGGCTCAGTCTTTGGAGAAATTAGTATTTATATATGCATGTCAGAAAAGTAATTAAATGATAAAAGTCTACCGTGGCAATTCATCACGAGACAATCACATTTTCTGAATTACATATGGAAAATAAAATTATAATTGAACCTATCTTTTGAAATTCTGTCATGGTTCTCTCTTATCTAAAGTTCTTATTTTCTGAAAAAACTTTTCAAGAAACCATCTGACATTTTAATGCAAAATTTTGTTTTTGAGATTTTCCTCACAAGGCAAGGAAATGAACACACTGAGTTAATTATAAAAAGATCTCTGTGTGGCATTATCTGAAATAAATTGTACTTGTGTAGAAAGTTCTGTAAAGTCCTTTGGTGTGCATACTTGCTTTTTTTTGTATTTCAAGTGTAAAATGGAAAGAAATTTGCCTGTATATCCGCAAGGAGAGAGAAAACGTGTGACAGGAGCTATCTGTCTAAAACAAGATATGACTGATGTCATGTGGGGCCCCAGGAGTCTGTTCTGGCAGAGGAAATGAAAAGGAACCAAATGCTTGGCAGTTCTGAATTCAATTTTTATTACCACTGCTATTCTGCTAAACAGGACAACCGAAGAATTACCCTTCTGTTAGTCAGAGGTGTGGTGGTGCATGCCTGTAATCCCAGCTCTCAGGAGCACAGGGGGAAGGACTGTGTGCTGGTATCCCAGCTCTGAGGAGCAGAGGCAGGGGGATTGTAAATTGGTAATCTCAGCTCTCAGGAGGCAGAAGCAGAAGGATTATGAGTTGGTAATTCTAGCTCTCAGTAACAGAGGCAGGGAGATTGTGAGTTGGTAATTCAGCTCTCAGAAGGCAGAGGCTGGGTGATTGTGAGTTGGTAATCCCAGCTCTCAGTAACAGAGGCAGGGGGATTGTGAGTTGGTAATCCCAGCACTCAGGAGCAGAGGTAGGTGGATTGTGAGTTAGAGGCCAGCCTGGGCTGTGAGCTATTATCTCAAGTCAACCAATGTCTTCCTTCCTGGATTTTGAAATAACTTCCTATGTAATATATAGATCAATTAACACAGTAGTAAGGCTATATATTCTATATCCTCTCTATATATATTCTAGAAAATCTCCGTATGTGGTTACCATAGACTAACCTATACTATCAGGGTTACAGGCCAGCAGTCTGTGCTACGCGGTTATGACATGATATCTCAAGTGGGAGAGCATCATGTGGTACTCTCTGGTTCAGCACTCTAACCTAGCAATGCACACAGGACTCAAACTCCCAGACTCCTCCTCTTACCAGCTATGTGACCCTGGAAAGGCCACTTAACCTTCATGTCTCTGTTTGCTCCCTTGTAAAATGTAGTTGATAATAACCGTATGTATCCCACAGGTTTGCTTTAAAGATTAAGTAATTCACGCACGAGCATTTGTCCTGGTGCCTCACGGCCTGGTCATCATTCAGCAGAAAGCTGGCTCTTTGCAGACAGGCAGAGCTCTCTGGAAGGTTTGGCTGTCTGTTTCTTAATGTTTAGAGAGAGCCATTTTGACATAGTCTGTTCTGAGTCAACCCTAGTGTCAGCACGATACAAAAGGGGGCCATTAATAAAGCACACAGAATTATTACTGACTTTAGCTACGTAGAATAAACACCATAAATAACTTATTAGGAGAGGTTCCATATGAGCTGCCCATACATCACTGAGATTTTCAGGAAAGAAAGGAGACTTTTGTCCAGTCCTTTCATCTCACACGGGAGGGAACTCAGAGCCATCAAAGTTCAGTTGAACACAGCCCGTTCAGAAAAGAATTGAGCTCAAGGCCTCCTGACCCCAAAGTCTTTGAGATAGTGAGGACAGATTGTAGATTAATTCAGGGACATCAATCTTAGAACTTGTTTTTAATGTGTGGATTTTGTTTCTTACAGAGCATTTGGCTCATAGGTAGTTTTCAGACATGAATCTGTCTATGAAATTCATAAACATGCGTCCCCACACGTTCTCATACATGCTTTGGCCAATGTTTATTAGGAATGCAAAAGAAATCTACATTGGCTTGCCTCTAATCACAACTTTGGCCCAAGATTAGTAATGATATATCTGAGAATTGATGGAAAAACATGTAGAGTGAATTGAAGACAGAAAAGAATCAAAATAAATGTCTTAAACTGTAATTAATAAATTCTTCTGAACACTAAGTCTAACGAAGTATTTTAAAGAGTGTATTAACTAGACTACTACACAGTAGCAAAATGGAATAACACAGGTTACTCAGAGGGAAGTAACTCAGCTGATGGTAGCGGACTGAGAAATTTCCCAGCACATCCATGGCTACATGGAATCTTATAACATGACTTTACTTAGAGTAAAGATTTTCATGAGCTTAAGGTCAAGTCTGAGATGACATTATACTAATTTGGGTGGGCTGTAAATCCAAGGACAGTGTCCTTAAAGAGTCAGAGAAGATGGCTGAGGAGATGGTTCAGTTGGCATAATGTCTACCTTGCGAGCATGAGGACCTGGGTTCTGGAAAAGGTAGGTGTGCTTGTGTATGTCTATAATCCTGGCACTGCGGGGTGGGTTGGGGGCAGAAGCAGGCAGATTCTCTGCTGTCTGAGCCTGCTGGTCTGTAGGCTAGCCTGGTGGGGAGTGCTGGGTTCAACAGGAGACTCTATCTCAAAAGGTAACAAAAAGAGACATAATGGAAGACACCTGTCATCTATCTCTGGTCTACATATGTGTGTGCATACATGTACATGTGTACATGCAGACCCTTATACACACTACTGTATTATTCACAAAAAGACAGAAAGAAAACACAAGACATGAATGAGGTAATACAGCAACTGAGGTTGAAGTGATGTTCACAAACTCATGGAGGACAAGAATAAGGGGAAGGCAGAGAATAACTTCTCTTCCTGCACCCTCAGAAGGACCTACATCTCCACCTCATTGACTTAGGACTTCTGATGGTGTGTGTTTGTGTTGTTGTTGGTGGTGGTAGTGGTGTATGTGTGGTGGTGGTGGTGGTGTGTGTGCATGTGTGTGTGAGTTATTAGGGATTGAACCCTGTCCTCATATATATTAGGCAAGTGTTCTATTACTAAGCTATATACCTTTAGGCTTTGATTTTTTTGAGACAGGATTTTAAAGAACAATTTTTTAAACACACGGGGTCTTTGTGATTTGGTTCAGGCAATTCTCCAACTCAACATTGGCCTCAAAACACCATCTCCCTGCCTTAGCCTCTGTAGTGTTGGGTAGCATTGAAGAACACTGGCTTAAAATGGGACAACTGAAAGCCCAAAGTGCTTTTGTCTCTCTGAACTACAGTTGGCACATCCATAACGTACTGTTTACAATGGCGGGGTCTTACAAAGCTGCTAGGGTTAAAGAAGATGCGTGGGAAGTGGTAAAACAAAACAAAAAACCCTATTTTCTTCCTCTTGTTTGTTTGTTTCAAAAGAAAAATTGGAGATTTGTGGGATTGTCAAAGTAGTTTCATTTTCCTTTTTCTTTTCTTTTTTTTTTCTTTGGTTCTTTGAGACAGGGTTTCTCTGTGTAACAGTCCCTTCCTGGGACTCGCTCTGTAGACCAGGCTGGCTTCAAACTCTGCCTGCCTCTGCCTCCCGAGTGCTGGGATTACAGGCGTGTGCCACCACCGCTTGACTGTCAAATATTCTCAATAATAGAGAAGATGAGGATCTAGAGACACAAAGTCCATATTAATAGATACACAAAAGTTGGTTTTTGTTATCACATGAGGCAGATGAATCTGTCTAGTTTGGGAGGTAGAATATGAGCAAAATCAGACTGACTTACAGCTTCCCCAAACAAAGGTCTGAACACAGCAATATCATTTAACTGATGATCATTTCTCAGTGTGAGGAGGCTTAAATCTTCAATGTATTTAAGGTCAGGCTGGGAAGCTGGCTCAGTGGATAAAGTGCTTGCTGGAAAGTATAAGAGTCCACATTCATCCCACACATAAAAGCCAGGCAGGTACGGTGGCCATCTCTAACTCCAGCACTTAAGAGGCAGAGACAGGGGATCCCCATAGTAAGCTGGGTAGCTAGACTTAGCTGGAATTTGAGAGGTCTAGGTTCAGCAACAGATCCTGCTTCAAGAAATAAAGAGGAACTCAAATGGGGAAGACACTGGACCTCAGCTTGCATGTGCACACACAGATACACACACATACACACACAGGCACACACGCATGCACTTACACACACATGCACACATGCACGCATGCACACCTTTTTCTCTTTCCACTGCAAAACTCAATGAACTTCCCCGCTGCGTAGATAGATAAAGCAGCAGGTGCTCTTCAGATTCCAAAGGTCCAACCTTGGCTGAGATGCTTGCCTGGCTACAGCCTGTGCTGTCCTGATGCTGTGTGAGAACTTTTAGAACAATCTATTGCCTTCTTTGTTGGTTCTGTTTGTTCAGATTGTGGGTTGCATGGCTGGGTCTCCACACTGATTCTACGCTGTTCCCCACCTGACCCTCAGCAGTCTTTCACCAGACTCTCAGGGACTTGCGGTAGTTCAACTGTTCTTATCTTCTGGGGGAGGTGAACAGGAAGTGAAATGGGAAGATCGTTCTAGAAAATTCCTCTCAGACAGCATCAGCACAGCACAGGCTGTAGCCAGGCAAGCATCTCAAGAGACTTTGAACCTTTGGAATCTGAAGATCACCTGCTGCTTTATCTATCTGTGCAGTGGGGGAGTTCATGGAGTTTTGAGATGGGGAGAGAGTAATGTGTGTGTGTGTCTCTTTCTCTCTGTCTCTCAGTTGCTATATTACCTCATTCATGTCTCTGTCTCTGTCTCTGTCTCTCTCTCTCTCTGTGCATGTGTATCTGTGTGTGGTTGAGGTCCAATGTCTTCCCCAGTTGATCTTGGCTTACCTCTCCTACAGAAATCTCCTTTGAAATATTTAAATTCTTGAAATTTAAAAATGAAAACCTTTACATTTAAAACTTTAAAAAATTCTATGTCCTTTGTTTATGGCTAGAGTCCACTAATGAGTGAGTACATACCATATTCATCTTTTTGGTTCTGGGTTATCTCACTCAGAATAATGTTTTCTATTTCTATACATTTGCATGCAAAATTCAAGATGTCATTTTTTTTAACCACTGAGTAGTACTCTAATGTGTATATGTTCCACACTTTCTTTATTTATTCTTCTATTGAGGGGCATCAAGATGAATATGGTATGTACTTTACTCATTAGTGGACTCTAGCCATAAATAAAGGACAATGAGCCTATAGTTTGTGATCCTAGAGAAGATAAATAATAAGGTGAACCAAAAGAAAAACATATATAGATCCTCTCGGAAATTGGAAGCAGACAACATTACCAGGAAAAAGTTGGGAGCATGGGGGTAGAGATGGGGGTGGAGTATGGGGAAGGGGAGAGGGAGAGAGAGAGAAGGGAGAAGAGGAGGATTGGGGAGAGCTTGGGGGAGTTGGATGCTTGAGATGGAGGAGGGGCAGATATAGGAGCAGGGAATAAGATATCTTAATTAAGGGAGCCATTTTAGGGTTGGCAAGAGACTTGGCTCTAGCGGGGATCCCAGGTGTCCATGGGGATGTCCCCAGCTAGGTCCTTGGGCAGTAGAGGAGAGGGTTCCTGAACTGGCCTTGTCTTGTAGTCAGACTGATGACTATCTCGAATATCACCATAGAACCTTCATCCTGCGACAGAAGGAGATAGCGACAGAGACTCACATTGGACTGAGCTCCTAAGGTTCAGTTGAAGAGCAGAAAGAGAGAGAAGATGAGTAGGGAAGTCAGGACTGCGAGGGGTTGGTCAACCCACTGAGACAGTGTTCCTGATCTAATGGGAGATCACCAAAACCACCTGGACTGGAACTGAACAAGCATATGATCAAACCGGACTCTGAATGTGGCTAACAATGGGGGCTGACTGAGAGGCCAATGATAATGGCACTGGGGTTTGTTTCTACTACATGTACTGGCTTTTTGGGATCCTAGTCTGAATGCACACTTTCCTAGGCCTGGATGGAGTGGGGGAGTGAGGAGGACTGGAGGGGGAGGGAGGAGGGTGAGTGAGGGAACAGAAGGGAAATGGGAGGAGGGGAGGAAGTGGAAATTTTGAATGTTCTTGTTTATAAAGCAGTAAAAGTTTGAAAAATTCAAAATAGAAAATGAAAAACCAGGGCTTGGGAGATGGCTCAGTCAATAACCTGATTCCTGTATAAGCATGAGGACCTGAGTCTGGATCCCCAGGACCCTTGTAAAAAACCATATATAATGGTGCGTGTCTGCCACGCCAATGTTCACAGAGGTGAAAGAGTGTGGGGAGAGGTGACAGCCAGTTTAGGTGTGTTGGCGAGCTCCAGGTTCAGTGACAGACTCAGAAACGAAGGTGGAGGAGGGTGGAAGGAGACACTCAACTTTGACCTCTGGCCACTAGCATGTGGCCAATACACAATAACAACACACACACACATGCACATGTGCAGATGAAAAATTCTTGCAGAGGGGTTAATGCTGATCTCTCAGAAAGAGGTTCTAGGTGAGCGACATGGTTACCTGGAGGAACGTGTGGGCCCACAGTCTCGACCTGACTTTCAGGACTGCACTCTCTCCTCCTCCCAGTCGTCCCACTGCACAAGAGATTTGCAAGCACTCAATGTTTGTGCAGTTCTGCAAAATGCAAAGACAGAGACGGAACATCAGTGCCTTGAATGGCAGCTAAAAAACAACACTGACGTGGCCTCCTTTCCTCAGAAGACACTGGCTTGCCTGAAAATCTGATGTATTCCACTTAGTTCAGAGAGAGAACAAATTCATTAAAGCAACTGACACAAAGAACAATTAGCAATGATGCGAAGTTGGTTTCTGGTCAGAGAAAGGTAAAAGTGGATCATAAAATCCCGTTAGATACACGCTTCTCTCGAAGGGCTCCATTTCCTTGTGACAACCAGTGAGCTTTGTTTCATCTTCTCAGAACTCGGGAAGATGTTTCTTAGAGATGAAAGATAAACTGGGAAAACCTGGAAGCCTTTTCAGAGAAAGCCTTTGAGTCCCTGTCACCTCAAAGATTCAAAGTCAATGACTCATTGATAAGCAATTGCTTCACAACATTCTCTCCTCTGTTCAAACCACTTCCTGATTGCTGAGCTGGCGCTTGTACAAGGCCTATGCATTAGGCTGTTGTTAAGCCAGCTATTTACCCGTCTCATACGGGATCCCCTTTTAAATACGAGATACACAATGTGGAAAAAAGGTTCCCCATGAGGACATTCTACCTATCAAATGTATCTTTATTGGATCCCGGTTTCCACAGACTCATTTGTTTGAACACTTGCTGTCCAGCAGGTGGCGCTGTCTGGGGAGGCTGTGGAGTCTAGCAGGAAGGACCTGGTTGCAAGGAGGTCACTCACTAATGGTGTACTTTTAAGCTTATACCTGCTTCTGGTTCCAACATTCACTGTCTACTAACTGACTGGTTATGTATGTGGTCTTGCTTCTATGCACCCCCAAGGCCCAGACAGAACTTCTCCTGGTATTATGCCTTCCCTAGGACAAGCGGAAACCTCTCAGAAACTGCGCTCAAATAAACCTTCCCCATTTCACTTGCTTTGCAAGGTGCTTTGATCACAGTGATGGCAAAGATGACTAATAACCGGGTGTGGGAATACATGGACACCGCAAGTCTGTTTTTCACGTGCCCTTGCAGACCGATGCCTCCTTAATTGGGCTGGAGATATGATTAAAGAAGTAGCCCTGAAAGAGTGGAGGCTATTACAGAGGAGAGCAGGAGGTTGGAGATGGAACCCGCAGGTACTGAGTGGGAAGAAGAGTGGTCCATAAAAATCCTCAGGAGGGGTCAGCGAGGGTAGGAAGACAGCCGGGAGAGGACATATAGGGAGAGGCAAGGAAAGGGCTGTAGTTGTTTCATCAGGTGCAGAAATGAAATGAAGAAAGACACGGGCGTTGTAAGTTGAGTCTGTAAAGAGAACAGAGACAAGTTTGGAGAGGGAGGTAATCCTGACCGAAGCAACGGGCGACCGAGGTGAGGGAGGCGAGGATGGCTGTCGGTGGGAGAAGAATTAAGTTTCCGTGTTGGAGACGCACATTTTAAAAAATGCAAACTGGAAACCGTGATGCCAGCACAGGACATTGGCATGCTACACTTACAAATTCCTAATCAGGAATGGGATTCCGTACTTGGTTTTAAGCAAACAAAAACCGTAGGAGGTCTTCTTTAGCTTTTGATTTTAGAGTAAACTTTGTATAATCATCCTCCCCTCGGAGTTGTCTTGATTCAAGGACATGGGTGGGTGTTGCATGGCTTGTAGTGTTTGAGCCAATAAGAGAAAAGAAGAATGTAATGTGAGTTTGAAATCAGATGCAGAGACTAATGACTGTCTTGGCAATCATTTGCAAGTAAAAGGCTCCTATGATATTTAGAGGTTGAAATTTATGTTAAAATATTTAATGAGAAATAGCAGAAGAGAAGAAACTGGACCTACAGCACAAGTGCATAAAATTTCAAGAGAATACCATTTACAGAGCTCCAGTGCTCTTCTGCTCAAGATTCATGTGCAAAGTACCATTTATAAGAGGAATCTGAATCCTGTTCTTGCAAATGTTTAGTTCTGCAGAAGTTTGGACATTGGTTTTTCAATGGGCTCTTACCATTTTTACTGTATACAGTAGGATTCTATTGATGTCAACTTTTATTGACAACATATACAGTTTTATTTTTCTAAAATAAATTTATTCTAAAAAGGACAATATGAATTGCCTACTCTAACATTTTGAAGTCGTTGTACAGTCTTACAAATGTACAGGCCCTTGACTCATAATCTGCTGATTATTGTAGCTTTATCTCTTCTTACGAATGATATTGGAGATAAATTCCCTTGGGGTTTTCATTTCCATGCTTTCATTTTTCTGTTAAGAAGAAACAAGTGGATGGACATTAGGAATTAAGACATAATTGTGTGTGTTCCTATGTGTGCTGCTGCTGCTGTGTGTACAAGCACACAAACACATGTGTACATATGCTTCTGCAGGCCAGAGGCTACCTGGGGTATTATTCCTCAGGCACTGTCCACCTTCTATGCTGAGACAGTGTCTTTCACTGTCCTGAAACTTGCCAAAGATGCTATACTGGCCAGTGAGCCCAGGGCACCCAACCTGTTGGTCTTCTCAGCACTGGGATCAAATGCACACCACCACACTCAGCTATTTTACATGGGCTCTAGGGAACAAACTCAGGTGCTTATGTTTGCCAGGAACCCCCTTTTCAGAACGAGCCATCTCCCCAGCCCTAAGATACAGTTACAAAAGCCTCTTTCATCATTTTAGGAGCCCAGGCCAGTTGTGCAATCAGTGCCGCTGGAGTTATCACCTCAAACTGGAACTCTACTTCCTTAAGCCTTTGCCTCATTAATACACAACCAGAATTTGTATCTATGTCACCCAATCATCCTGTTATGAAGCTCTTGACTACTACTATGGATATGTTCTAGAATATTAGTGCTGTCATTGGGGATGACATTGTTCTACTTTATTGGACTGAAATAAGTAGTTAGGATTATCAGGCTTTTACATATATTTTCTTCTGCCTTAACAATTACAGTCAGTTCATGTAGTGGCATTTCATTTGTTTTTTAATAAATAAAGCTTGCCTGAAGATCAGAAAAGTAAAACAGCCAGACTGGTCAGTCTTAGACAGTAGGCATCAATGACATACACCTTTAATCTCAGTAGCCACAATGACACACACTACCACCATTATGTGTGCCCCAGCACATGGGGCCAAGGGACCGTGTGATGAACTAAATCACTCACTGTGAGCTAAAATGAAACCTCCACTAAGTCGCTATGTCTTGTATTTGTCACGGCAGAGAGAAAAGCCACATTTGCCATTGCTTCCCTTTCAACTACGCAAATGCTAAACTCAGAGGTTCAGGACCTTGGACATCCTTGCTCTTTGAATTATGTCACTTTTATGACTGGCTGGGACAGTGGGGCTCACTGAAATATTGCCAGAATGGGCATTGTATTTTGAATTCAGGGAGAGTGGTAGCTGGTGAATTTGATCAGCACTCAGTAAGCTATCTTTTAATCTGTGCAGTAGATATTTTTTTTTTTTTTATAGTTGGATAGAGAGTTAAGAGGTCTAAGGGCCATAGGGGAGGAACAGGAGTTAGTGGACTGGCATTCTAAGAGCATTTGAGATATAACTCCAAAAGCTATCACCATTTAGTTCAGTGAATTCATACCTGAGTCGTTTGTTCACACGGTCACTGAGCCCATAAGCTGGGCACTGAGCTGTGCCCAGGGAAGCAGTGCAGGGAACACCATGCATATTCTCATCTGAGGGATTTTAGATAGGGTGAGCTAGTAAGGAAGCAGGCCTGAGAGTCAGAGCACTGTAGTGCCCAGAGGAGTCTCAGAATCACTCTGCGTTCCTGGGAGAAGGCCAACAGTTTGGGCTTACGAGTTTCCCAGCTCCCCACCTAGCCAGGGCAGTGACCGCTGCTCCCATGGGAATAGCTGTAGAGCTGCCCTCGGCTCAGAGTTCTAGCTTTCTCTTCCTTCTATCATCCTTTACTTGGTCCTGAAGCTTCCCGATGAAGGCCCCTCTCTTTTCTGTTTGTGACTTTGGATTGGTAACTTGAGGCTGTGGCTTTGGTTTGGATAATGAGTATCAGGAAGGGCTTCTTCAGTGCAAGTATGGGGCAAGAACCATCTTTCCGGGCAGCCTTTGCTCTATGTGAGGCACAGTGTTCTCAACCTGTTCCCACCCCCAGTCCCTGGGTATGCTTGGAAAGAGGATGGGACGTCTGGCAGTCTCTGACTTCGCAGAATTTGAGGCTGTGCCCATAACTGAGTCCTTATGGCTGTAGTCGGTGAAATGCTGATGGATTGGAAGTCAACGCTTGCTTTGTGCCTTTGCTACATGGTCAGGAAAAGATGAGCATTCATGTGAGGAGAGACAGAGGAGATAAGATCCTGATCAGCATTGGGATGAGTAAGGGCCTTGCATAAAAATACCAATTCATGCTGATGGTTCTGCAAAGTCCAACTAAGATCAAGCTAGACCCTCCAGAGGCCCTCAGTGCCAAGACCCCTATATTTCAGCCCAGAAAACCTGAACACATTAGTTTATCTATAAGGTTTTATTTTATGCTAACTAATGCACAGTAATACAGTGAAACAGAGTTCCTAATAACGTTTTTTCTCCGCACCCTTTTGCTTTCCCAAAGCTGATGTGTACTCACTGAACATGTTAATGTTTGCCCTGTGATGTTTTATACATGCTGACATCACACTTTGCTCTCAGCTGTCTATCAGCTACCCTCTCTTACTCTCTTCCCTATCCACCCCCTTATTTCATCACCCTCTTCCAGGAGTCTCTCTATTACTTTAATTCTGGGTCTTTTGATAGGTCCTCATGTAACCTAGGCTGGCCTTCGACTTGCTGTGTAGACAAAGATGACCTGCTCCTGATCTCTCTGCCTCTCCCTCCCAAGTGTTGGGTCATAGCCGTGTACCATCCAAGTCCCTGGGTGTGTTTGCTGCCTTGCTAAGATGATCATGGGATTTCTGATGATCTTTTATGTTTATATTCTGCATTCCAGATATTGAAAGCTATGTGATTCTTATTTTCTGTATGACTTATTTAACTTAATGTGATGTCCTTTAGCTCCATTAATTTTCCTGCAGATGGCTCGTTTTCCTTCTTTCTCGAGGTGTTTCAGCGCTCCACTGCCCATGTCTGTCGCATTTCTTCCATCTGTTCATGTGTTGACAGCACCTAGGCTGAATCGTGCTTCTTCGTAAGTTCTGCCTCTGTACACACGGAGGTATGCACGAATCACAAGCCGACTTGGTTTCCCTGAGCACACGGTGCTTGCCTCTTTCAGACAAGCCACGCCCCATAAGATTCAGGGACAGGTGTGATGCCGTAGGGACATACTGGGTCTATGGGGCTCTCGGTGCTCATCTCAACTGCCCCTCTCAGGGCCTCTGAGTGGGCTAATAACTGAAACTTGATGGTTGTAAATTGATTTTCAGAAGTTAACCTCCAAATAGTGGGATTCAGTATGCCATTGTCTTATGCGGATATCACGGTTCCTGCCCTTCCTCCCGCCCTATTCTTTTTGTTCTTGGAATGGATTCACAGTCACACTTAGTGTCCACCTCTGTTTCTCTGAAGTGGTCTCATGGTGGATTTAGAAGAATATAAAGGTTATATTGCAAACACTCCTTAATCTTTACAAAAGAATCACTTTCATTTTTCACAATACAAGCTGCCCAAAGCTGTTGGGTGTGTCTGAGCATTGAGGAAAACTAAAAACAAGAGTTAAAGTTAAAACCACCTGCGTCTGGGAATTCTGTCTAATCCAATATTTTCCCTCAGTCCTGTGCACAAGGAAACTCACCAGGATTTTTGCAGGGCTCTGTCTGTGGAGCTGGACCACTGGTACATCCCTCTTCCTGACAAGATGAGGAATTGTAGCGTTTCTCAAGAAGGCGCTGAGCTCGGGGGTGTCCTCTGGGGAGGCAGCCGGCTGCAGAGAGAAAGCAGGCATCACCACACACAGCTGCATTCACAGATTCTACCATTTTCCTTCACCTCAGAGCCCGGGCAATCGGATTCACAAAGGTTGGGCTTTACATCAGCACAATCAACACCAAAATGACTCATGATGACGAGGAACAAGACTGTCCTCTCTTTGGTTACAGGAATCCATGAAGCGCGGGAACACACATTTTTGGGAAATTTATCTTGCAAGGATAAATTTGAAGAAGAAATAATTTCCCCAGAAGGGCAGAAACCAAGAAGTCGACTGACGCTCCAGACATCAGTTACCCTCACTGTTTTCCCCTTGTGAGGGAGGGGCCTGGCTAAACGAAGGCAAGTTCTGTGTGGAAAGATAAACCCTGAGGCGTCTAGAAAGGGTTGGAGTTAGCCTGCTGTCTTCATGACTGCGACCCTGTTCCCTTGCTCGTGAGAAGCGCCCCTGAGAGGAGACTTGTGTCCCAATGCACGCACTGCTATATGACAGCTCACGTTCCACTCTTCGTTTTTATTCCAGAACAGTGTTCCTGCTGAGCACAACTTCTGGCTGAAAACACACTTTGGGATTCCAAATTGTGTGTGAACTCCTGCCCCCCAATATCCTAGTGACATCATTTGCTTGCAGATCTGCCTAACTTGCGGCTCACAGGGCATAAGCAGCAGGGGAAAACTATGAATGAGGCGCAATACAAAGTAGTGAATGTACTACTTTGTATTAATAAATTAATAATGTAATAATAAACATGAGATTGTTCATTATTACTATTTTATTTGCTCGGTTCTCAAGTATAAACTTTGTGGAGACTCAGCGTTGTGCCGCAGTGACAAAGTTCAGACTACCTGTGAGCAACTGAGTGCAGAAACCTGCCTCCCACTTCCACCCTGAAGCTTGAGCCGTCCTTTGCTTGGTTTGTCTACACATAACGGGAGCAGCACGATTACACTCGTGTCCGGGGTGAAGAAAGAAATCCCAGCATCACAGATGTGGAATGTACCACAGAAGGTAAAACAGTGATGATCAGTGTTTCCAAAGGCTTGGAAGAATCTACCAGACGGACAAAGGGATGGAATCCAGACACTTCAGGGTGACGAGGGTCATGACATGCTGGATCTTGCTCTCGTTGGCTTCCCCAGATTCATCACGCCAAGAGGCCTTTGACTCTCTGGTTTCCCTTCCTGAGCTGTCACGAAGCTCTGGGCTTCTATTTCATGTGGCGCTTGATCTCTGTGGTCTGTAAGTAACTATCAGGCCCATCCACACTTGCCACCGACTGGTCTCAGCGACGCAATAAATATAAAGTAAGAAACAGAGAGTTACATGGTCTTTCCCAGGAAACACCAGAAAACAAGCAGAGGGAGATCTAACAAGGAAAACTTGGGGAGATTGGGGTGGGGAGGAAGCCCATTAGGAATGAAAAGGCAAATTTTCAAAAACAAAGGACTCTCAGTGTCACCCAGATCTTGCAGAGGAGGGAAACCTGGTGAGGGACATAAGTATTGACTGGATATGTCCGCTAGGAACTGTGGTCCTTTCCTGAGTGGGAGATTCCTTGGGTGAAAATTGAATCATGATCACTTAAGAGGGTTTGGATAAGTAACAATTGTTTAGAAGAGCATCAAATGAAGTCCCTTGGTCATTCTCATGTTAAAGCAGTCTCTTTCCATGTCAAAGTCAGTATAGACAGTTTCAGTTAGCCAGGGCTGTATTGTGAGGTCCTACCCCCCGCCCCACACACACCCAAATGAAGCGACCAAGTAATCAAATAAAAACTAGTTTTTAGAGGTTTAGAGTTGGGATGAACTTTTCTTAAGTGGGTAGGCAAAGTCCACTCTTGAAAAGGATGCAGGTTGAATTATTTGGTTTACTTTTTATTTTAATGCAGAAGAAATTCTGAGGCTTATAAGGTTCAAGGGAGGGAAGGTAGAGGAGAAGAAGGTGAAGACAGGAAATGGGGACATTTGATGTAGAAAAATTAAGCCTGGAGCAGCAGAAGGGAATAGCTTTTCTCCAAAAGCGTTGCAGAGAGAAGTTGAAGATGAGAAAGAATATTAGATGTTCGTATTGTGGGCTGGATTTTGTGATGTGGAAACTGATCATTTGAAGACACGCTTGTCTTCAGGACAATAGCAATGTGATGGGAACTGGAGAGGCAGTTCAGAGAGTGCAGCAGAGGCTTGGAGTAGTTAATATAGAGACTGAGGAGGGCAGGACCTCCTTGTGACAAGGGCGAACCCACGGATACTTCCAACCACTGGGATATAATGGGACCACCAGCTAAAAGTGAAGAAGCTGGGCTATAAAAGTACATCTCACTGGGACTTCCAGGGCAGTCACTTGGAAACTTTGGAAGTTTCTAAAAGAACGTCCAGGTAAATCACCTTGCATTCTCAGCATGACCAGAAAGAAAGTTTGGCCAAAGGTAGCTTTAAGAGTGGGCTGGGCTGAACTGGGCTGAACTGGGCTGAATGCTTCAGAGAAAGCATGCATATTAAGAGAGGAAGGTTCATTGGAGAGAGACGGTGAGACCATTATATGAATAGAATGGATGAAGAACAGGATGCTGAGTGTGATGGAGGTAAAGTATCTAGAGAACAATGGCCGAAGTCCTAGGATTGTGAGCTGCTGGATGGAGAGGGGTGAGAACTCAAAGAAGTGTCAGCTTCAGGGATGCTAGGATTTCCCAGGACAATGACAGAGCCTGGTCTTGCCAGGAGGATAAACAAAGGAATTATTCACAAATGCTCATAAATGGAGTATCTGGTAGAAAAGTGTTTATAGCCCAAGATTTAAAAAACTGAGCTTCGATAGACAGTTAAGAATTGTGTAAATCCCTAGTTCCTCGTATGTTTTCTATTACATTTCTGTATGTGTCTGCTGCCATGGACTTCAGATTTACTATGCGCAACTTCTCTTTCTTTTCTTATCCTTTGAGATGGGGGTCTCATTATGAAGTGTAGGCTAACCTTAAACTTGTTATCTACTGCTCTGGCCTCTAGAAGTAAACTAATGTACAGAGTGGAAGTACTGGAAAAATTGGGTCATGATTAGTGTGTGTGTGTATGTGTGTGTAAGTCATATATGGGTGAGAGTTGCAAGTGTGTGTGAACATACACACAGTTGCTAGAGCACTGTTTTGGCTATTGTTTCTCAAGTGGCATCCACTTTGGGGTTTCCTGGGTTTTTCTGTTTGCTTTGAGACCCAGTCTCTTATTGACCTGGAACTTTCCAGCAGGCTATGCTGGCAGTCCAGAAAATCCTGGGGATTTGCCTGGCTCTGTCTCTGGGTGATTTCTTTACATAGGTTCTTGGGGTTAAACTCATGTCTTTATGTTTGCATGGTGAGTATTTTGCCAACTGTGCCATTTCCCTAGTCACTAGTTGTGATTTTCTAGTCTCAAATTATAACTTATAATTATTATCAGTATTAATAAAACAAAGGCCCCAGACCAGGAACTCTTTGTGTGGTTTCATCAGATGCGGCTTATGTGGAAATAAAGAACATATGTGCTGGGGTCCATTATAATTTGTCAGTATTAATACACGGTCTCTGGATAAGCATAGGTTCTCCAACTATCCAGAAAACAGGGCCCCCACACAACAGGTGTCAACAGAACATGCCCCTTTCATTTCATACCACTGGTTAGAAGATAGAAAAAGCATCTCTGTTGAGCACCGTAGTCAACGGGTCTTCAAATAGCTTACAAGCCGAGTTCCTCAAATGGCATTCCAGAAATTATTTCACAAAACAAAACATAACAAAGGGGGAAAAGTTATCCAAGAAATGTAAACAACAATTCCCATCCATTTTCTTGATGGATGGTGGAGTCCCTTTCCCAGTTGGCCATGGTCGCACAGACTGAATGTTTCCTCAGCCGGAGATGAGTGGAGGTAAGGGAGGCTGGACTCAGAGTCCTCGGGCGAGGCAGACATGCTGTCAAGAGCAAATTGGTTCAATGCCATGAGAAGCTGTAAATAAACACTCAAGTAGCTCCCCAAGAACAAACAACTTCCTTCTGCAACAAGGAAATAATTGTTAGTAAATACGCTTCTTTCTGCAGCTGCTACTCAGAATTTGACCTCAACAAGACTTTTTCATTTTCATAGTTTCCCCCCAAACTCCTCACTCTGGTGTAGCTTAAATTTATGGATTAAAGGAACAATATGTAGCCAGAATGTGCAGTACAGTTGGGAAAGATGGTCTTTGAGGAAAGAAGTTGGGTGAAATGAGACTGGTGGCCCTGAGAATCCATAGTTAAGTCTTGTATCTCATCTTTTTCTTGTTTGTAGTGTCTTTGGAGCCCAGGTATTCCCAGTATACACGAAAGAACAGACTATACTCAGGGACTATAATTATATCTAAGTGGAGGCAAGCCTAGAGGGCCAATGTACCCTGCAATTAAGACATACATGTTAAGGGTTGTGGGCAGAACGAAAACCCTGCTTTTTTCTTCCCGAGTTATGCAGTCTAAATACAAGAATCAGTGTACCCCATTGATGGTGCTGAAGCTTCCTTAGCCTTTGGATGTGGTGTTTTTCCATTGTATAATATCTATGGGTTTGCAGAGATTGATGTGATATGTGCATGTAGGCGGAAGTCAATGGACTTCCTTAGCTGTCATTCTTCAGAATGAAGAAGATCAACAGCAAGCACAGATGGTAACTATAGCATCGTAACTGGAAAAGAAAACCAGAGCCAGGTGGGCTGTCTTGCTCAGACCTTCTAAAACCGTGGATGGCTAGGATATTTTCTCAAAGGAGGAGGGGGAGCATGTAGTTGACACCTGACTATGATAGGGGCAAGTCACAGGCATTGTGGGTGCTTCAGCTATGATATAAACTGTGGCTGTGAACATTCCAGCCCTTTAAAAGGATTCCAAAGGGCCTGAAAAGAAATTGGTATGTAATGACAAAGACAGGTGAATTCTTCTTCTTTTCCATGTCTTCGTTTGAAAGGTGTATTTTAGGTGAGGGCCTCGGGGTGACTGAGCTAGGGCTGTTGTTTTGGAGCTGACAGGCATCCCCTGGTTTGGAATTGACGAGAAACAGTAGACAGAGGCAGTTAATGACAAGAAAGTACTCTTAGGGATAAGACAAACTATGCAAATTTGCCAAGCCACTGTCTGCTGGCCACTTGAGTCTAGAAAACTATTTGCAGGGCTATAATCCTTGACAGATGAATGGGTTCTGGGTTTTTGCCATTCCTGTTTGTATGATCTGGTTGCAATTTGGACTTCCTGTGAGATCAGTCTTGCTGAAACAAGGAGAGATTCAGAGGCAACCTCCTTACATTTCCAAGGACAATGCATACATGGGACTCTCGTGCTTCTTGGTCTTTGTACCTGAGGATCCTTCTTTTGTTGAAGTTATCCCTGGAAGGTGTTCTGGGTTCTACTGTAGATCGGCTCTGAGCTTCTTCGCCTTTCTCGCTACTCACAGTCTCCAATTCTTCAGCCTTCTTCCTCACCAGCTCACAGCTGAGCTGTTTGTTACAAAATCTTGCCCATTGAAAAACTCAAAATCCTTTATTCTTCGTGAAACTCAAGGTTCTTTGGTTGGGTTTACTGTTTCAACCTCATCTTATCTAAAGATCATAGCATGTTTGAAAGGCTATTCAAACCCCTGGATAAAGTCCACCAAAATAACAAAATTGGTAGTTTGAAAAAAAATCATTTTACCATCTTTAGTATAGCTGAGAAACATTTTATTCAACTTTAAAATCTTATTCCAAGAAGGATCTGGAACAAATTAGATTTAATGGATTGGTCTGAATGCTGCAGACAGTTGAATGTTTCAGAATGTTTTAGATGGTGGAGAGAGGAGAAACTGCTACATTAAATCCTTTCCTTCAGACCTAGACCATGAACTGTGTAGGCAGAACTTCACGGATCTTTGATCCTCCTTCTGGGATCTAAAAGACAGGTAACCAAACCCCAAGAGGTTGAGAGCATCGCTACATAACACAGCCCCAACCTTTGGATTGGGAGGCCAATGTGCAAGTAGAACGAATGAGTCTAACCCACTTTTACTGCTCTCTGCTGACCTCAGCCGGGCATTGGCTTCCTTGAGTGACAAACAGGGGCTGTGTCGCTCTGTCTTCTTCTCTCCACATTTCTACTTCTCCTCAGACTCTGATGTCTCACAGGCCAAGCTGAATGAATCTCCATGAAGCTTAGGGTGATGTGGGAAAATTAAAAATAATTCCCTGTTGTCTAGTGGCATCTATGTATGGCCACCCTTGTCCCATCCCATCTTGGATGCTGATGCTCTGTGGTTGAGCAGCAAGGGAGGTGAATGTGGGTGAGATCGTTTGGTCATTACTGCCTAAAGCCGGCGTCGGTTAGAATCATCATGCCGGCAGCTTTATAAAGGCACTTGGTGTTCCCTCCTCGAACTTGGGGGGAGCATCGGAGTAACTTGATAGAATAACCAGTTCCTACTGTGCAAACTGAGCCCTGTTAAGGTCAGACTTACTGGACCTTGGTGTGCATGTGAGAAGCCTTTCGGGCTTTTGTTGGATTTGGAACACATCTTTGTTTGCACACAGGTCAAATTTCAGAGGGTTTGGGGAGATAGTTGGCAATAAGAAAGCATTTCTCTTGAAAAATCATGTTTTAAATGGTAGCTCAGTTCTCAAGCCAGTCCACAAAAAAATAAAAGTCCCAGGGAAAAAACCTACTTAAGCTTCAATATGGTTTTTATGCCATAAAGCTCTATATTTGCAATAAAAATAGCAATATCCAGGACAATGGTCATATGAGTGATTATAAAAAATAGAAAAAATATTTGTTTATTCTGTGATAGTGAGTATTTGGGTAGAGAAATGGGCAAGTGTGCCTATGTTTGGTAGACTCTAAGGGGATAGCGACATCATTTCAAAGGCTTTATAGTTGGTGGCTCTGGTTTCCTGAAGTGGGTGGCCTAGAAAATGCTTCTCAAAAACTCTGGATGGTTTCTTTTCCATGAGTATGTGAGAGGAGCAGGCATGGTGAGGCCCCCTATAATTCAAGAACTCATTAGCCCGAGTCTGGAGAATGGAGAGTTTGAGGCCAACTTGGGCTGCACAGTGAGAACTTGTGTCAAAAAAGAACAGAAGAACAAAGCAAAGCAAAGTCGGTTAGGAGGCTGTACGGAGACAGCAAAGTCAGAAATCCCTTCAGCCAGAAGTGAGCACAGCCAAGAATTCACATGGGAGAACACGTTGACTCTGAGCACAGAAAGGGGGTGGGGTGGGGTGCTGACTAAAGTGGTCTGAATGGTGGCACAAGATGGACTGCTCAGGAATACAGATGTTTCGGGAGACAGCGTCTGGCACCTTCCTTACTGAAGCATGACAGAGTAGGCTGCAGTTAACGCAGGGACTCTCCGCTGGTCAAAGTGTTCATAATAAATGACCATTGAGTGCTCAGTCCCAAATGGGAATCTGTATCATCAACTGACCCACTTCCGGTCACTTCCTGGCCCACTCCGAGCACCTCCAGGTTTCAGAACTCCTGTAAGATTGCAGAAGAGAGGTGGGAAGGGATGCAGGAGCTGCAGGATGGGAAGGGTGATGTGAAATGATGTCCCTTTGATGTGACAAGGCACGTGCCCTCGTGGGCTCAGTGCAGCGATGGCTGCCTGTACAAGGGCAGGTACTTAAAATTCCATCATGAATGGGGGAGGGGATCATGAGGCTCCACCCTTAGAAGATGAAGTATCGGCAGCTGATGGTTTTGGTTGGGCTGCCATTTCTCTCTGGATGTGTGGTTACTGGGTGACTGCCCCTGCTTTGGTGGGACCCATGCTCATGCGCATAAGGGCAGCACCAATTAGATTCAGCAGGTTTCTTTTCAGAAGGATGCGTGAAGGTACAACGGACAGAGGATCAGTGCATTGTTCTACACTCGTTAGAGAAGCTTCTTTGGCACAAGACGGTTATTAGTACAGAGACCCACAACAGGACAATGTGCAGAGAATGAGAGAATTTGGAGCAGTCAGCCCAAACAGGGATATATTTATCAAATCTCTTCCCTCAAGGCTACAGAAGAACTGGCTGAAAGATTATGAAGGTCAGAGGTGATGGATGGCTCCAAAGAAGCAATATAATCTACACACAGTAGGGCTGGTAAGAACTCTCAGCCTGTGACAGTGTGTACACCACCTGCCCAAACTCAAGCCAGAAAAAAAACAGTGTGAGAAGGGAAAATGGACACAAAGTTTCACCCCTAACCAAGGAACAGTTTGCAATTGATACCTGCTGCTGGGAGAATCAGTCCACTAGCGAAAACTGATTTTCTCTAATGAACACTGGGCATATCACCCACACTCCAGAGCAGGCCACATGCTCAGAAGTAGCTGGCCAACATAAAATAGACCTTGTGGTATTATAGACATGTGCCCCTGGGCCTGGTGCTGTATGTAATACCAGCACTGGGGAGGCAAAGACATAGGTTCCCTGGAATGCATTGGTCAGCCAGGCTAGCTGGATAGGTCAGCTCCAGGTTTAGTGAACATCTGGGATGATAGAGGAAGACACCAGTTCTCTCTCTCTCTCTCTCTCTCTCTCTCTCTCTCTCTCTCACACACACACACACACACACACACACACACTCTTTACACAAACATACACAAAAACAATATAGAAAAGCTATCAATTAGCCTTGCTATTACCATTTTAAGATTTTCAAACCTGTATGTTGAAAAAAAATTGTTGTAATCTGTTTTTCAGTAATTTCTACTCATACTTAATCTAGGGCAAGTTGTTTATCTTGCTGTCAGGGAAGGAATGCCTGCTGAATAAGTTAAAAGCAGTGCCACTAATCTGTTTAATATCTTAGAGAAAACCAATATTCAGGTACTCTAAATTATGAGTGCTACTGGCCTACAACTAAAGATTATCATTTTAATGTCTACTAATAAGAGGGTTTTTTTTTTTGAAATTTCTCTGGGAACATATTAAATGTTGTTAAAGTATACTAAGGAGGCTGGGAAAATGGCTCAGGGGTTAAGAACCCTGGTTGCTCTTCCAAAACAAGTTGGGTTCTGTCCCCAACACCCATCTGGCAGCTCCCAATCATCCCCAGTTCCGATTTCAATGGACCCGATATCCTCTTCTGACCCCCTCAAGCACCCAGTATGCACGTGATACACATATGTATATGCAGACAAAATACTCATATGCATAAAGCAAATCTTTATGTTAAGAACATTTCTACACCTTAGGGATTTGTACATTCCTCTAATTAAGCTATGTTAGGGAGCTGTTATTTCATAATGTCATAAAATCTTATATTTAGTTTTCACAGATTGAAAGCTTTTTTTTTTAAAAGAAGCATAGTTAAGTTGCATTAAAAGAATTTCCTAGCCTTGGGCAGCTTTTTAATGTAAAGCTATTAGCACACTAAGGAATAAGTAGGGAGCAGAGAATGCCAGGTGCTTAGTATACACCGCCACTCAGTTTGCACGAATCTGTCAACATTTAATGCAAGTTATCTGTTAGTGCTGTCCCTGTCACTGAGAGTGATTGTTAAATTGCCACAGTCGAAAAAGAAACCTTACAGTCAGCATAGTGCACATTAAACAAGTTACATAATATATACAAACATATATAAACACTGTCAGACGTAAGCCAAACATTGCACTCTGAGAGTTAGGAGTCTTCTGCTGGAGCATGTGATTCAAGACTGTGTGTGAGATACATTAAACACGGGGCGCACTGTGCGGAGATCTGAGTCACCTAAATAGTATACACTCTCATTTGAAGACAGTATTTTTTAAAAAGCTGGTGTCCCTGAGGACAGAGATCATCGCAATAAAGGGGAAAGAAAGAGGAAATGAGACAAGAATTCCAGGAAGTATTTGAACTAATTTCATGTCCCACAATGGCTTTATTTACCATTGTTCCATAAAGAGGGTGGCTCACCACCCATCGGGTCCCTTACTGCAGAGCCTCCTGTTTTCCTCTTGCCCCTACATACAGAACATGTGGGGGGTGAAAAAGGAAGCCATTCAGAGTGTCAGTGACCCCCAGCCTGTGGCTGGGCCCTGTGGATGGCTAAGATTGTGGTTCAGGAAGTCTGTCCCTGCATCAGAGACACTGGGCCCTTGTAGCTACTAGGAGAAGGTTCTCAAGAGAGGCTGTCTTCTGAGGACAACATCCGATTCACAAAAGTTTTGTTTTTGTTTTCTTGCAAATGTGACATTTTCAAGGGCTTGTGCTACTTCATTCCTTTACTTCCCAGAAGGAACCTGAGCCAGATTTGAACCTTAATCTAGATGGGTTTGCCTTTGGGACAGTGGGGCTCTTTGGTAATGAACGAGTGGCCAGCAGAGCAGCTACCTGGACAGGGGGCAGAAACAGGCTGAGAGGGAGAATCTCAGGCCCAGCCCAGAACCTATTCTTGATGGACTCCCAGGCTCCTTCCAGAACCAGCTTTTGAATAAAGCCCTGGGCCCTGCTCTTACCGAGCCTCCTTATAGACCCTCAGGTCAGGCCCTATCAGCTTTTTCTAGACCCCCAGGTTTTCCTTTGACCCTGCCTTCCAACACACCTCTAAGAACACTTTCTGCTTCTGCTTCTAATAGACTTCTCAGGCCCTGCCCTAACTCTGCATTCCAATAGGCCAAGGTCCTTCCTTGGCCCTGTAAGTGCCATAGACACTGGTCCTGCACTGGCCATACTTGTTCCTAGACCCCCAGAAGGTTTTCAAGCCTGCACTGCACTGCTTTGGGCTTCTCTATAAGCTTTCACTACCATGGGAGCCCTGAACATTCCAATCTAGGGGTTCTCAGCGCAGGGAGACAGCTTTTGGCAAATTCTCACATTTTACCACTTGCTATTGACAACAGCTGCGAGAACCCATCTTGGCAAAGATCCTCATGTCTTTGGGCAACATCCCAAAGAAGACTTTTAAAAATAGCATTTTATACTAACTCTCCCAAATGCGACATACCTAATTATGATTTTGGTTTGGTTGTGCTATTGATGAAACGGTCTATAAAAGGTGATCATTGAAAAAGGTTCAGTAGTTGACAGGTTGCTAGGAGCAGTAAACGTTTGTTCAGGTTGAGACTTTACACTAGGTTTAAAACCAAGAGAAAAGTTCTGCTCAGCGATCACGGAAGCAAGCTAAGTTGAGCCACTGCTTAGACCACGCTCCTACCTTTATATCCTGTGGGTTGATCTCAGGATTTGTTTGACATCGCAGAGGCCCCAGAGTTTGAAGATGAAAAATATAGAGGAGAAACTCATCTCGTGCCGAGAATGGCCACCCCACTTCCAGAATGGTGTCACTGATGGTGCTGGGCCCGATATTGTGCAGCTGCAAGAAGGTGACACATTAGGAGATGTGGTCCAACTCTGTCTCTCACGGGTCTGTTTGGAAAAGCGCATGTCGTTGGTGTCGGCTATGGTAGTAGAACACAGAGTCCCCCCAGGCAGGAGGAGCTCTGAAATCACAGTACGTAGATATTCAGGGGAGAGCATGAAGCTCTGAGCTTGTGTTTCCTCAAGACCAGGAGATGGAGCAATTCTTATCAGAAAGGCTTGGGACCAGAAGTATTTTAAGCTTCAGAATACCCAGGGATGGGACCCAATTGCAATCACAAAATTCACTGATATTTCAGACACACCTTATTATGCTTGAAGGCAACTTTTTAGATCTTTTTTACTTATTTAAGTGTATTTGGGCGTGTGCAGCCGCCTGTGCACACATGTGCCTGTGGAGGCCTGAGGTTGGCATCAGCTGTCTTCCTGAACTGCTTCACACGTATGTATTGAGATAGTGTCTCTTACTTGGACTCAGGGCTCACTGCTACAGGGCTGGACATAGCTGTTCAGCTTGCTCCAGGGATCTCCTGTCTTTGCTTCCTAAACGCTTGGATGACAAGCAGGCTGCCACACCCACATGGCAAGGGTCTTACCCACTGAGCCAACTGCCCAGCCCATTGTATTTTTAACGTGTTTGTGTTTTGGCTACGGTCTGTCCCACGAGGCCAGGTATGGTATTTTCTTCTTGGAGCTGGTATCAAAACAATTGGACTTTGTAGTACATTCCAATGTTTTTCAGATTAGAGAGGCCCCATCTGTACTCTGTCTGTGCAATCACTGCTATGCTTACCTTGAATTTATGTAAATTTAACGGTAGCACTAGAAATGAAATTTTAATTATAGGCTTCCAAAATATAGTCATCCTTTCTTTACATTTGGAATTGGCCTCCTCCTGCCTGACTACTGGCTTGTCAATTGCAACCATATGGGATGCACTCTCTTTCACCCTCTGGGAAAAGGGCCATCCATCAAGCACCAAAGCCGGTCTGTGCGCCTTACAATTCTCTGCCAGTGAGTGTTTCAAAGCTGATGTGCTGTCATTAGCCAATCCCAGAGAAAGGAAGGCCACATCTCATGAAGACGAACATTTTAAACACATGACTTCTGCTCAGAGGACACAGAAGCCATTCTCCTGCAAACACTTAGCACATTGGAAGGAATTATGAGTTTACAAATTCTCTTCAAAATTAGTAGAGATCTTTGTGTCCCCCCACCCCCGCCGTTCTGACAATTACCATCAGAATCTATGAAGCAGTGTGGTTTCAGTTTTTATTTGATGGCCTGTGTAATTCACAGCATTAAAGGAGCATGACATCCACTGACATAGCATGCTATGAGACCTGAGATTAGTGTGTAAGAAATACTTGGGGACTGGGAGGAGGGATGGGGCATCCTGGTGCCTGCTTTAAACTTTCATGATGTTTATGCTAATCCCAGAAGCAGAACTGCACATAAATGATTGAATCTGAGCATTTTTTTCCCAAGCTTTGAAGTTTTACCATTCCTAAGAGGAAATTGACTCCCACAATTTCATAATGATTCAACAGCTTGCTATTGTCCCTGTGAAGTTCTTGACCCGAGTGACAATGGGAAAGGTGTCAGGGTCCAGCTTCGAGAGGGTTTGCACATTCCAGGGTAGAGGTGTGTGGGGTTAGACATATTAGGTAGGAAGAACAGAGATATGAAAGAAAAGGAACAAAGACATAGACTAGAACCTGTCTATGAACTAGAACTGGAGGGCAATCCAGTGAATACTGAATTTCACTTCATTTATTTTTCATATGCTTATATACCCCAATCCAAAAGGAGAAAGGCAAAATGACTGTTTTAACATGATTCAAAGAACAACAGGGCAATTACTTGCTTCGATATGTGAAACATCAAGTCACTATATTCTGAGTTAAGCATTTTGTTGTTAAGGCAGGATGCGCAGTGACTACGCCTTAGACCAAGCAACTGGTAGGCAGTCTCTCCTTGGGTCAAACCATCTGTCACATCCTTGAAGGAGCAGGAATAGGCTTCAATTCTCTGCCCTTTGGTCAGGGTGGAAGGGATTCACTTCTGTGGGTCAACTCAATATCCAAAACACAATTAAGCACACCCTAGATCAAGATATTTTTTGTAGCCACACCTTAAGTCAGACCTCTTGTCAGTAACCTTGAAAGAGCCAGAATAGGCTTAAATTCTCTGCTCTTCAGTCAAGGTAGACAGGACCCATTTCTGTGGCCCTACAGACAGGCTGCCTTTTTGTTATCAGAAGAACCTAAGTTCAGGCCAGGGCTTCTGAAGGTATAGATGAAGGGAGTTTATGCCAATACTGTTCTCTCCAAGGAGGAGGAGCTCAAGTTTGGGAAAGTCTTCATTGTTAACCCAGGAGGGAGGGGGTCTTCATAGCCCTTTGTAATGGTTAATGTCATCTGTCACTTGACAGAAGCTAGAATCACCCGAGATACAGGGATTATATTGATTTTGCATTGTTGTGGGAAGGGTTCTTATTCACTGTGTAGGTGCGGCTTCCCCCCTGGGCTGTATAAGAGAAGGAGGTAGCTGGAGCTTGCATTTCTCTCTGACTCCTGAGTATGGATGCAATGAGACTAGCCAGCCTCCTGTGCCTGCCTCTATGTCCTCCCTGCTCGCTGCCATGTCTTTGCTGCCATGATGAACTGCATTCCTCTCGGACTATAAGCTAAAATAAATCTTCTTCCCTTAAGCCACTGTTCTCAGCGTATTTTATCACAGCTACGAGAAAGTACCTAATGCACTCCTGTCACAAGATGAAAGCTATTTTCGGAAAGAAAATGACTCCTACTGGCATTATGTTGTACCCATAGATCAATGCCTTGCTCATCCATTATCAGAGGAGCTTCCTTCTGAGGCAGATGGGAACAAATGCAGAAACCCACATCTGGACAGTATGCAGAGAGAGAGAGGCCTTGGAACACTCAATCCCAAATGGGATGTTTCTCTCCATCACACCCTCCCAAGCCTAGGAGATACTGCAGAAGAAGAGGTAAAAAGATTATAAGAGCCAGAAGTGGTGGAGGACATGGAAAACAAGGGCTTCCAAACACAGCAGGATTGATCCACATATGAACTCACAGAGACTGGCAGCAAACACAGTTCCTACATGGATCTTTGCCAGGTAGGATCCCAGCACTGAGAGAGGAAGTAGACACATGCTCCCATCCCTAACCTTGAAGCTAGATACCCCAACTGATAATCACTTACAAATGAGAAATGATTTTTTTCCAGGGGAGTCTCACTGGGTACGCACTCAGCAGTAGATGGGAAACACATAATGAATGCAATGGCATTTTGAAGTTCTTCGTCTCATAACGCTTTGTCAGGGCTTTTTTTCCCTCTTACAGGTCCTTTGCATATATATATAGTTTCTGGTTGTGTTTTTATGGGCTTTCTATGTGCAGATGCACATGTGTGTCTCTGCCTATACATGCTTCTTAAGCTTTTTCCTTGGATCTTATTTGTTCTGATTGTTTTCTTGTATTATTATTTTTAAATGCCTGTTTGTATCCTAATGAGAGAGAGCAAGAAAGGGTATGGATCTGAGTGCGTGTGGAGACAGAGAGGAACTAGGAGGAGTTGGAGGAAGGGAAACCATAATCTAAACATATTGTATTAAAATCTGCTTTCTATTTTAAAAAAGAGAGTTATGTTCGGAACAATTGGTTCAGAGGCATGGAGGAACAGAGGATGAATGGAGAAAGGATCTCAATTAGAAAGTAGACTGGAATTTTATTTTTCTGAAATTCCATGCTGGGTTCTCTGAAAACGAATTACTACATGGCTGATAGTATTAACTTCAAAGAAAAATCTAAATAACTGCTAAATTAAGCCTCTGTCATATGTCTATTGTTTATATTAAATTTAAATGTTTTAGGTAACATGTCAACAAGTGATCTCACTATTAACAGTTTAAGACTTTGTGTGGGGAAAGAATATTGGGCTCGTTTTGCAGGATGCTGTTTCCCCTGAAGACAGTTGACTAACCCATGGAGTATTTGGATCTCAGAATAAATCATTCACTTTCAACTTCAGTTATACAAATAAAAAAGTAAAAATCATTGTATCATGTTCTTGCCTCATAAATTATATCCATATTTTGGTCCAATAATGACTAATTAATGGGGTATTCTAATAGTACTTCATAGATAAGTGACATTTAGTTTATATATGGGTAAGCTTGAGGACATCTGAAAGCATGAAAGAAATACAGTCAAAGGAAATGGGCTTTTTTGATGCATAGGTTCTCCAAATATTAAGTGGAGAACAAATAAAAATATTTTTAAAATATCACTTAATAAGATAAAATGTTTCTTGCCCGGTAATAGATCTCACCACTGAGGACTGAGGGTCCATGTCTCTGGGTACTCAGCTGGGTAGCCATCAGCAGCCACTATAGCCATACTAGTCTATGGGTAGTTATTTAGCAGGGCACTCATTGACAGTCAATATAGGCATACCAGTCTATGGGTAGTTAATCAGCAGGGCACCATAGCCATAACAGCACAAGTTATAAAGTTTGGACCTTGAACTGGAACCTGAGGTTCTATGAATTTCTTATTAGTAAGGAGTACATGAATAAAACATCAAAAAATCAATATAGGAAATAACTTTCTTGGATTGAAGAGATGGCTCAAGAGTTAGGAGCACTGGCCACTCTTCCAGTGGATCTGAGTTTAGTTTCTAGTGCCCACATGAGGCAGTTTACAACCACCTGTGATTCCAGATCCAGAGGATCAGATGCCACCTTCTAGCCTCCACAGGCACACATGCCGTGCATATATGTACACACACACATATGTAGGCAGAACCCCCAATGCATAAACGGATAAAATAATAATTGAAAAAGAAATAGATACCTCATAAATATGTTCCACCAAAGGACCGACTTCCTCCTCCTTGTGGGGCTCCTTTTCTGGTTCCCAGTTGTGGATGGGCAGAACAATCTGCGGAGGGTGGGACACTCTGGAATGTGTAATATTAGGTTGATTACTGATGAGCGTCTGCTAAGGATGTCTTCCTTACATATTACTATATAGTCACACTGGTTCCAGAGGAAGCAAACTGCTCTCCAGTTACCTGGGACTATATCTGACACACGGCTAGACACTGTTAGTAAGGCGTGCCAAAATGATCGAGGGAAGAGTGGAGACACAGAAGCACTGTGCGTTCTTATGCTCTGGCCTACAGTCCAGTCACTGTTTTAGACTAGGGAGCAGGGCAGAGTGCGTTATTGAATGGACATAAACAATTCAACACATATATGTACGTTTATAAAGCCTGCTATCCACTCTTTGTAAGTATGTGTATGTGTCTCCTGACATAGGGTTATATAATCCCTGCTTTAACCCAGAGTAAGAAAGAGGGTGTGTGTGTGTGTGAGTGTGTGTGTGTAAATATATCTAGGCTCCTGTGAGATGTATTCAATATTTAGATGAAAAGATATACAGTCTCTGGTTAAAAATGTCTGTATATATTTCTTCTTTGTAGAGTCTCTTGGTTCCTGTTCCTGAAGAGGGCAGAGACAGACTCAGGACCAGGTAGAATCAAGTGTGATCACAGCCTAGAGTTGTCTTATAGACAGTTTGTAGGACAAGAGAGGCAGAACTAAGTATTGCCATCATCTAAGTGCAAAATTAACTTAGCATTTCCAGTGTATACATAGACAAACTTGATGAGTGAAATTTAGCTTGTGGCATCCTGTGTACCTGTGCATGTGTGTGGTGTGTGCATGGGTACACATGTGCTTATAAGGACTCCCCTCTTCTGGAGTAGGTGGAGGCCAGAACTTGATGCTAATATGTCTGCCTCAATTGCTTCTGCACCTTATATTTGAGACAGGACAGCTCACTGAACTTTGCACTCGCTGTTTTGGCTATGCTGGGCTGGCCAGCAGCAAGCCCAAGGAGTCTGTCAATTTCTGCAGTTCTGTGTTGGGGTTGTGGGGTTTGCACAGCCACACACAGCCTTTTCCATGGGTTCTGAGGGTCCAAACTCAGATCCTCATTCTTGCACAGCAAGGGCTTTACCTTGAGCCACTCCCAGTCCCCGAAGTAGAATGTTAAAAGATACCGCTTTCTAGAAGTCTATTGAAAAAAGGTATCTTTGAAAGAATATTCATTTTTTAGCTAAAGTTAATTTCAACAGAACAAATCCTTGCCTGGGTCTCAAATGCTGCTTTGGAAATATTCAGTAATTATAACTCCAGCACTTTTTTCTCTTCTAGGCTGTTCTATGTATTAAGTGTTTATTCCTCTTTACTGTTGAATAAGATTCTATGGTATGGTTTGTTTACCATTGACTCACTGGGAACCATCTGGGTTGTTTACAATTTGAGGCTCTTACAAATAAATTTCTACAAACATTTATACAGAAATTTCAGTGTAAGCTTAAGTTTTCATTTTTGGGGAATAAACTTTTTCTGGGATAAATAAAAATAGTTTTTCTATTGTTGAAGTTTGTTGGCTGTCAGGAACTTAAAAACTAAGGATTTGGTTATATGATGCAAATTCTTTTAAAAATATAATAGAACCTGTTTTCTATTTCTTTTAATTCCAAATAGCAAAGAGCATCATTTATTGTCTTGAACAAGGTTGACCCTACCTGTTATGGATAGAATCCAAGATAGGTTTTGGTTATTCATGGGTTTTTCTCTTATTAATTTTTTCTCTTATCATTCATTCATTCATTCATTTTCTTGTGTGTGAGAATGTGTGTATGTGTGTGTGTGTTTTCCATGGCTTGTGTGTGTGTGTATTTGCCATTGCATGTATGTGTGGGTGTATTAGACATGGTGTGCATGTGTGCATGTGTGTGCATATTTGCCATGGTGTGCATGTGCACTTGCATGTGTGTATTTGCCATGGTTTGTGTGTGTGCATGTGTGTATGTGTATTTTCCATTACATGTATGTGTGCGTGCATGCACATGTGTATTTGCCATGGTGTGTGCATGTGTGTGTGTGGGGGGGTTTGCGTGTGTATGTGTGTGTATTTTCCATGATATTCCTGTGAAGGTCAGAGGATATCTTGTATGAGTCAGAACTTCTACCATTTTAGTTTTGATCCTGGGGATAATAATTGAGTCCTTAAGCTGGGTAGCGAGTGTATTACTTGCTGCACCGTCTTGTGGGTGCTGCTGCTTCCTCTCTTGATACAGCCTATCCCACTGGATTAGTCTGAAAAGGCTGTGTATTTTGGTAAATCTACATAGTGTTGCCACTGAAGGCTAAGCTCACCTAATGCAGATCCGTGTTAAATCAACCCTTCGTCATTTGAATTGTTTGCCAACTGGCTCAAAGACCAGTTGATGCCATGTAGTAATGAGTCAAATGGAACAGTTCTAAGTACTTTTACCCCCTCCAAAGAAAACTCTACTTAAGATTATTTTTAAACTATTAAAACAACAACAAATAAAAATGGGCTTAACATAGAGCATGATAAAACTGTTCGGAATAAACTCCAGTGACCGAAAGAAAATGAGGATTCCTGAAGGTTGACCGTGGAAGAGCTTCAACATAGCAACTACTTGTTCCTTGAAGAATTAAACATTGGAACCAATGTTTTAAAAGCATAATCAGAGGACAGAGTTTTGTTATGCGATATGGCCAAATGAACATTTACATTGTCAGAGAATAAACTATGGTCAATTGTTGGACATTAATGTAGCAACTAAAACAGCTGCATCCACCCGAGAAACCCGGTTTTAATTAGCTGTTTGGATTATTGCCAATAAGGAATAGAAATTTCTTTTTTCACTGTACCCGATGGCAGAAATACGTGAGGAAACATTAATTCCCTAAGACGAATGTGTGAGAATGAAAGGAGTTACAGCCTTTCAATGCTTTGGAATTACTTATACATTATATGAAAAAATTCCCCATTATATGAAAAAATTTAATTTATTTACAAAAATTTAAATTTAGAATTACAAAGCAGTTAATATACGTGGTATCATCATCATTATTGTTATTATTATTATTTGTTTTTTTTTTTTTTTTTTTGGTTTTTTTCGAGACAGGGTTTCTCTGTGGCTTTGGAGCCTGTCCTGGAACTAGCTCCGTAGACCAGGCTGGTCTCGAACTCACAGAGATCCGCCTGCCTCGGCCTCCCGAGTGCTGGGATTAAAGGCGTGCGCCACCATCGCCCGGCCTATTATTATTGGTTTTATGAGACAAAGTTTCTCTGTATAGCCCTGGTGCTCCTGGAACTTGCTCTATACATCAAGTTGGCCTCAAACTCAGAGATTCATCTGCCTCTGCCTCCCAAGTGCTGTGATTAAAGTATACACACTACTATACCCAGCCTGGTTTCTATAATTTTGGGGTTGTAAAACTAAAATGAACTACAGAGTATTGGGTGGCACAGATTTGCAGTCCCAGATACTCACAGGCCTGCAGTTCTAGCTACTCAAGAGTGGGCCAGCAGGACTGAAAGCTCCAAGGCTGCAGAGTGAGTGAGTTCAAGGCCCACTTTGAAAACTTGTGACTTCTGCCTTGAAAGAAAAAGTAGAAGGAAGCTCAAGGAGGTAGCTGTGTGGCTGGGCATTACTTAGCACACCCAAGGCCCAGTAAACAATACACCCAACCCAAATAATAAACAATGCCGAAACTCTGAGATAACAACGGGGAAGAGGCAAGGGTTCATGAGCACTAGTGACAATTCTGAAACCACAGGAGACAGCAGAAATAAATGCTATATTTTCTTCTCCGAGCTTTTAAAACAGTGGCTTTCTTTGAGAAAGAGAGAAGGGAATGAAATTAAAACTCAACAAAAATAAAACAATACTAACTCCTAACTCCACATCACTGTACTTCAAGTAAATCACTGCCCTTGAGTCAGATGAATTGGAAAAATTATAGAGCAAGTAAGAAAATAGAACTGAGTTCTAAGGAAACCCAACATAGCAGCAGTTTAGAATGTTGCTAAAGTCATTCTTTTTCCGAGCTTGTGTGTGCATCTATGTGTATGTGTGTTTGTGCATGTGTGTGAGTGAGTGAGTGGTGTATACTCGTGTACGTGTGCCTATGCATGTCCATGTATGTGGATGCCGGTGATACTAGCAGGTGTCTTCGTCTATCACTTTCCAGAACAGTTTTTGATATGAGTCTCTGACTGAATCTGGAACTTATTGACTGGAAAGGACTAACTGGCCAGCATGCCCCACTGAGCCTCCTCTTTCTTCTCCTGCAGTGCTAATATTGCAGCGATGCATGCCATACTTGACTCCTTAGAGTAGGGACTGGGGGTTGGGTCTTAGGTTGTCATACTTGTTTGCACTGCAAATGCTTTAGACTGTGCCATCTCACTGGCCCTCGATTAAGTCACTCTTAAAGAAAAATATGTAGTGCTAATATTTTTACAGGTAAAAACAAAACTCCAAATATAGAATTTCTAGATAGAACTAGAAGAGAGAGATGGAGTTGGGGGCAGACACACACACACACACACACACACAGAGGGGGGGGGGGTCGGTGGAGGAGAGAGAAAGATCAAATCCACTAGGGAAAAACAATACAGAAAAGCACAAAGGAGACAAGAAGGAGCAGAAGCAGAAAGAGATGTGTGGCCAGGTGCTGGAAGAGTAGACACCCTTCTCCTTGTTCCCCAGAACAAGGCAGTGATGGAATAAGCTAGGTCTAGCCCTGAGAGGCACAGTATCAAGAAGTCAGAGACTGTTTAAATCTGAGTCAAGAGAGGGGAAAGAGAGCTACTCAGGCCCTTCTGAAATCAGTACTTCCTGCCCTGGGGGAGCAGAGAATTTCCAATGGGAGTCAAAAAACAAGAAACGCAGACAGTAAACCTCAGCTGGAGGTAGGCAAGAGAAGACAAGGGGCTGGGAGAGAGGATGACACTCAGACACACATTCCAGAGGGAACACTCAGCCTTCTGAAGGGTGGGGTGTGTGCTGGTGCTGAGGCTGGAGAGATGCTCGGAAGTTAGGAACACTTGGATGTAGGAATGCTTCCAATACGTTCAATGAATCTGGTATCCCTTGACACTCAAGAAAGAAAATGACAGATCAATACTTCTCATGAGCATAAACATGAAAGTTACTAGCATAATTCTAGCCAATTCAAGTCTGGAGTATCTTCTCCAGAAGCAAGCTTAGTTTCAACATTCAAAACAAAAATTAAGCAGCTCACAATTTTCATGGACCCGTGGAGAGGGAGACAGAACCATTTAATCATCTTCATAGGCACAGGCAAAGCACTGGACTGAACTGAATAGGTATTCATTCTAGCGGTTCTCAAGCAAATATGAACAAAACGTGAAAGGGAACAGCCAGAACGTGGTAAACAGCATCTATGGAAACCATAATGTTAGCAACCGATTAAACATGAAAGACTGAATGACTGTAAGAGCGAGAATAAAGCAAGGATGTCTCCTTGCACCAGCTCTACCCCATCATGAACAAGTGAGCCTAGTCTTTGCTGGAAGAGGAGAAACACAAAAGGACAGTCAACAAGTCCAAGAAGAGGTCTGGCCTTGGTTCTCATTTTCTGCACAATAATTTCTAAGATATCATTTGGCTGCCAGAAGTGACAAGGTCTGAGGCTTTGGGACACACTAGATATTCCAGCAAGAGGAGTTGCTATGATGGTGTCTAATCCAGAAACTTCAGCAGTGTAATTTACATGGGAGACTTGGTCGTATCATCTCGGTCAGCTTGGAGATGGATCACTTGGGCGGGCGGGCAATCCATCAATAATGCCTCTTTACAAGGACTAAGGAAACTTTGCCCCTGAGGCTTAGGGCATGGCAGGGGGCACTCCCCGCCTGCTGTTACACATCAGTGTGGGGAAGTAGTAGGTCATACCCTCCAGACAAGGACAAAGAGAAGCCAGAGTTTGTCACTTGTCCAGGTCCTTCCTTATATCCTTCTTCCTTTGGTGAGGTCAATCTGATTTTCCCCCAGCCGTAACCTGTTTCTGTGAGCTTGATAGATTAGGGACAGGATCTGTAAGCTGCTTGTGTGACATTACTTGTGCTAACTTGCTTTCCATTGCTGTGTTACAACATTCTGACCAAAGACAACTTTGGGAAGGAGGTCTATTTCAGCCTATAGTTTCAGGGCGGGAACACTGAAGAGGAAACCTGAAGGAGAAACTGAAGCGGAAACCAGGAGGAGGACAGCTGTTCCCGGCTGACTCACAGGGCTCACCATGGAGGAGGGCTGTTACTGGCTAGCTCACAGGGTTCTGCTCAGTCAGATTTCTTACACAGCACAGACCACCTGCCTAGGGATGGATTGACATCCAAGAGATCTAGGAAGGCTGGGCCCTCCCACATCAGTCATTAATCAGCCATTCACAGACATGGTCACAAGCTAATTTGATTGAGGCATTTCTTCAGTAGACGATTTCTTTCCCCAGGTGACAGGTTGTGACAAGTTGACAATCAAAACAAAACAAAACAAAACAAAACAAAACAAAAAAACCTAGGATCCAGTTCTTTTGAGGGATTCGCAACTTTATAGCTGGCTAAATTTATGCATATACAGTTTGGAAAGTAAGAGGGAAAACAATTTTGTTCACAGGCGACATGCATATGCAATAAAAAAAATTCTAGGAAATCAACAAAATGTCACTGCAACTCACATGCTTGCCAAAACATGAGGACATGGTCCCCCATTTCAAAACTTCCCATCCCTGTTATATGGCACAGAAAAATATCTAGGGCGAGATACTTACATTTGAACAAATGATTTGTTTTAAAAGTGCCACAGTAACGAAAGGGGTGAAATGGTGGGCTCTCCAGCAAACAGGCCAAGAAGAAACTGATACGCAGGAGTGAAATGCACCTAGGGCCTTACCTCACACCAGCCACAAAAGTTGCCCAGAAAGGAATTGTGAACCTAAAAACATAAAGCTAAAGATCTGGGAAAGAAAGCATGTGGTAAGCCCAGAGAGACAGCCATTACCCAGAGAGGACACAACCACACAAACCATGACAAAATCTGTTAATAGATTTTCATTCTTTAAACAACATTGTTAAAAAAAATATAGAGTCAAATATATCACATGGGGATAAATTATTTCAAGGCCAGATATATGGCAAGTGATTTCCTAGCCAGGACATATAAGTGGTTCTTAACAAATCATTAACAAGGCAAACAATTTTATAGTGAATGAATGGATGAAAGATCGAAGCACATACTTCACGGAAAAAGGAGAGACTAGTGGCAAACAACCCTGGAAGAGATAAAAGTACAGCTAGTCCTCAAGCAAATGGACTCTAAAATGCACACTTACTCTACTAGAATGTATGTGTGTATGCGTGTGCATGTGTGTGCATGCATGTGTGCATACATGTGTGGGTGTGTGAGTGTATTTTCTCACATGCTGGCATGGATGGGAGACTTGGGACTCTCTTGCACTGCTAATGGAAATTAACAAAAGGCATGGCTTAGCCCTTCAGCCCTTCCACAATGTAATCGGGCAAGCTCTTATAACCATGCATTTACCATATAACTCAGTAGTAGCTCCATTTGGGAGAACAAATATCCCAACAAAAACTTGTATGTGAATATCCATAGCAGCTTTATTCTTAATGGGCACAACCTGAAGACAACATTTATGGTCACCAAATGGGGAGTGAATCATTCATTGCGTGACTATTCGATGGAACATTATCAGCAATGACACAAAATGGACTACTGATATATATGCAAGAACATGGCTATTTTTCCAGTTCTTTATGCTAATTAGAATCCAAATGCATTCCGAATGAGTTCACTCTGTGACATTCTGGAAAAGGCAAAAATAAAGTGTCAGAAAATAGATCAAGATGCCAGGTATGGGAGCAGGAGAAGAGCTGATCAGAAAGGAGGCCAAAGGAATCGTTATTTTCAATGGACTCACGGTATCCTAACTTTACCAACTGGGCTCTCCAAAGGGTGAATTTTACAACATGCAATCTATATCTCCAACTTAAGTTTAAAAACAAGCTGGAAACCCAGTTAACTATGAAAACATCTGTGACTGACTGATAGCCTAAGGTCAGAGATGAGTTCTTATGGGGCAGCTCATGGTTGAAGATGTCTGATGACCTGAGTTTGATCTCACATACGAGGAGGGAACTAAGTCTCACCAACCCTAATCAGAGCTCTACAGCACCTCCTGAAAGAAAGACAGGTGTTTAAAAATCTCGATGTTAGCAAGAAAAAGGTCAGTTATCTTAGTAGAAATATGAACATGAATTTTCCTCGGTAAGAAGAACAAAATGGCAAAAGTATAAGCAGTTCCTCAGCTTCACTTAGGGACTAGGGAACTCAAGTTAGGTCCTTCAGAACCACGCTACGTCTCACCCAACCAACAGGCTCAGAGATTAAGGCTGGACCATCCTGAGAGCAAACTTTCACCCAGTTCTTCCGGGAGTGAGATTTGGTAAAAGTCATTTACAAGTGATTTGATGTCAGTCAGTAAAGTGAGTAGCACACTCTAGCTGGTCTTGAAATCTCACTGCTTAGCATATTTCTTGCTAAAATTCTTCCGTATTGTACCAGAAGATGTGCATGAAAAGTTCTAAAAATTAGGGGTGTGGGAGCTCCAAACGTTCATAGAATGGATGTGTGATGGTGGAATTTTACAACATAACCCTCTTGTATCAATAAGCTGATGAATTACAAGCATAGGTGCTAAGATGGGCAAATCTCACAAGCATTTATGTGAATCAAAAAAAAAAAAACCTCAACAAAACAACCCACAGTAGTGAATATTAACAAGGTCATAGAATAAGGTTCAAAAGACTATCTCATAGGAGGGATACAGTCACTGTTACTGGGAGTGAGCTCCGGAGACAGATTGACTGTGGTTGTAGTTTAGCTTCCAGTGTTTTCTAGCAGTGTTCACACCCCCCTGACTTATACATGGAGGGAATCAGCATAGTGAAATGGCTCTGCATGCAGAGATCCTGGAGGAGTGAGCACCAGCCAGGACCTGTGGAAAGGAAGGCAAGCAGGATCCTGGAGCCCAAGGAGAATGTGGTTTAAAATACCAGTTAACGCGTTTAGCTGTTATTGATCCGAAGAAAGCAGAATTACAGTAACAAAATCAATAAAAGCCACTGCTACAACCCAATTTCCTTCTTCGCCAAGCAAGGTTTCCCAGCTGGGAGTCATTCAAAGACTTCCCTTGAGCTTCTCCCTCCTCACTCCCCTTCTCAAAGAATAGAATGGATGGACAGACCAGGATGCAGAATGCGGAGTCATTGGTGCTCACATATATGCTAGCAGTTTTCCAAACTCACAATGAGATGGGCGAGGTTAAATGACCACCATGTTAAACAATTCTAAGGAAAGTGAAGATTTTCCTCTGGACAATCATACATCTATCCATCCAATTAGTTTCTCGTTAGTGGTATTCCTAGTTTGGTTACTAAAGTCTTGGTCTGGGCAATTAAGTGACCTCTTGCTTTGATATCATTAGACTTAATTGTTTTACAAGGTTCATTTTGCTTTCTGATGGTCGAATGCTGAGCAGGAAGGATGAAAACCGGTAACTGAACTGACCATGAATGTAGTTTTGTCTAGTCCTTCATTGTAAGTCTTTACATAAAAAAATTAAACTTAATGATGCACCATACTTACCCTCTTATTTCTACTTGAGCGACAGCAGTGATGTTGATTTGCAGACTCACAAAATTGCTGTCCGGATTGTCCTTGTTGGAGCTGAAACAGCGAAGACATGATTTCAGTATATTTTCTCACAGTCACGAGAAACCTTCTGTACATCACAAGAGCAAACCACATTTCCAATTTCAGCACTCAGAAAAACCACAGCATTTATTCTACAAAATCATAACCATTTGTCCAGGGAGACGCTAAGAGCTTTGGGGATCTATAGAAACCAATCAGCTGTCCCTGGGGTGATGCCTCGTTTGAAAGCACAGTGGCAATGGGAGAAGCAAGTACTTTTTAGTTAGAATAAACCGAAGGGGCACTGAATGGCATTTGTTTTCCTGCTTCTACCTCAGACAAATTCTTTTGCTTCCCTACACATCATGCTCAGTGCCATTCAGATAGGAAATGACAGCTCAGTGAACTCCAGATTTTCCATGCTAATAAATGGAGACCTGGCATAAATAACCCAGAGCATCTTATGACTGAGAAAAATTTGGGTTTGGCTATACAGTGCGTCACACCATATGCTGTTTTGTTGGCAATTTTATCTTCCTTATGCTTTATTTCTTAAGTTAATGTTAATATTTAAATAAGTGTTTTATTATATTTATAAGTTAATACTACTATATAAAATAAGTGATTACAGTCATTTTACCCTCATGAGCTGTCCATGGCAAGGAACAAGAGGGATTAGAAGCCCGGCTACCACATTGAGAGGCGTGAGAAAACTGGGCATTGCATTAAGCGAGCGGTTCAGAGGATATGGGTGCTTGTGAAATGCTTCAAGAGTCTTGAGACAGCATGAGTTTCATAATTCCTCTTTGAATATGGTGGAAAAATTTAAGTTTGCTGCTTTTCCCTCAAGCAAATATGATTAATTATCAATTATGAAACTGAACTTTGCAAAAAAGAATACATGTTAAGCAGTCAGGGCTTAAAAGGAAAATTAACTAGAACTCCCAAGAGGCTAAAGCAGTGTCTGGTCCTTGGATGTAGCTGCCACCCACACTTCATGCCCCCTCTGTGCCTTCATCGAAGTCAGAGATGGAGCTACCTCTTTGGGTGGTGGTTATAGCCAGGTTGGTAAGAAGGGAGAGCCTGCCCTGTGGTCCTCATGAGTGCTGCTTGGCTTCAGTGGGCAAGCTCTCTCTGTGAAGATGGTCACAGGGTAGATTTGCATGAGTGTTCTGATGCTCTCCCAGCCATGGCTTGGGAAAGGATAAAATCCTGCTTCCAACTAGAGAAAACAGGGTTGTTTCCAAAGTGCCTTTGAAAAGACCTTCTTGGTTCTATTTACTGAGGAGACAACTTAAACTGCCAACACTGGTAAAGATGCAACTGGCAGATGTCGGGCTCACTCCCTGAAGGGAACTTCCCCCTGCTAAGCTTGTGATGGAGTCTACAGGAACTCCCCCCTCTCAATTAAAGTTCCATCTCCAACCACTAATTTCGCTATTACCACATCTGGGGGGAAGGCTTCTTTACCCCTTTAAAAAGAAAGCATTCAAAAATTCAACTACTGAAAATTGTCTTTGAACTTGAATTTAACATGAGGTTGCAGAGGATGTTTCAATTTTTTAATCACATTTATTTATCTATGCACTTATATATGTGTATGTGAGTATATGTGTGTGCCACAGCACGAGACTGGAGGTTGGGGAAGAACTGCAGGGGTTGGTTCTCTCCTTTAAAACCAAGTAGGTCCTGGGGAATTGAACTCGGTCATCAGGCTTAACAATAAGTATCTTCATCTGTTGAGCCTTCCTCTCTGACCATCTCCTTTGAAATTCAGCGAGAGCAGAGGCTGACATAGCTCAGTCCCTGATTGTGTAGTGAGCATAGCTCTTTCACAGTATGCCAGTGTGGGTCACTTTGCACTGTGGCAGTGCTGGCAAGGTTCCCGGCAAGGAAAGATCTGACTTGCTATATAACTCATATGATTCCTTGACATCTTTCCTGGAAGGAAACTTCCCCCACTAATACCATAGCTACATGCCAACGAGCTACCCATCATCATAAGACCCTGGGTTATTTATACCATCCCCTTGTTCCACAGAAGGAATGATGAATTTCCCTTCTGTAACTATAACCTGTGTCACATAAAAAGGACATTGTTTTTCTCCTTATGGGTACAATGCCATTTCCTATTGACTTCTGTTTCCCAATATTCCTTCTATATGCTCTGGCCTTTGGAATGCCAATGAAGACATTACATGTCACTTAACCATAACTGAAAAAGCAACTTCCAGGATGTTCACGAAGGTGTGTATGGAACTGTGTCCTGCACTTCAGGGTAGAGAGATCATTTTATGCAATTATTTGGTAACAGGAAATATTTTAAGTGAATTGGTACATGAAACCAGCCTATCTTCTGACTTTAACTTGTACAAAGGGGCATTCATTGTGGAGCATGGTAATCAATGCATGGAAGAATGCAGACTGTGTAGCATTTGGCCTAATTTAGTTTTTGTTTGAACACATTTAACTGGAATGCAAAGCCTCCCCTGTAAATCCTTACATCTTTGCAGTTAGCCAGCAAAGCATACAGATCAACACCTTCAAATACTTTAGTATTTATTATGAAGGTGTCCTCAAACTCTTTTATTACCCAAATACATTGAAAATTTTATCCCTGATGCATAACACAGTTTTTTTCTGAATTTTTATAATTTTCAAAATAATATTACAATTGTCTTGAGCAGAAGTGGAATATGATCATGACTTGATTTTAGAAGAAGGTACATACATGCTAACCATGTTGTCATTTCTGATTCTGCCATATCTAACCCTTTACCGATGGATTCAGTTTTTATAAGAGAAGCATCTTTCCACACATAACTTAACACACCCGTAATGCAAGGCTTTAGACCCATGAAGGATCAATGGCGTCAACAATGATGGGGAGAAACAGAAACCTCAAGTGCTTTTGTCTAAGGTGACATCAGTGCCTACACTTTAAGATTTAAAACTTGGTAATATGCACTCACAAGATTTTAAAAATGAAAAATCTGGGGACCACATGAAGTCCTAAGATCACCAGAAAAAAAAAAAACCACTTAATTCAAGAAGGTGAGAAGATAATTAAGCTAATTACAATCAAGAAGCTAATTAAGGTGAGAAAGGAGCCTCTGAGCCAGCTAGAAGGCTTCCTTTCCCTGAAAAGCTGCATCAAAGCTTTGGGTGGGGGCAGGGAGAGGGGGTGGGTAACACATTTAGATTTAAACAGTTATTTCTTATCCTAAGATTTTTCTCAAACCTTTAGCTGATGTATTGGGGAAGTATTCTACCACACAGAATAACTCTCATAAAATTTATCATACTCTAATATCTCTGTCTTATAAGATATAAGGTAAATTACATAGTATTTGATAACCAACTAATAAACACCAACTTTACAGCCATTTGCATGGTTTCAACAAGGATTCCACATGGTAGGCAGAATATAAATAATAATTGGAAGTGCCCATGAGCCATCTATATTAGTGGTTTTTTTTTTTTTTAAGGTTTTTAAATGCTTGACTGCAAAAGAAATCCATTTGGTAGGGTATCTTGTTAGATCTGTATTTCTCAATAAGGAATCATTTATGTACAAGACAATTGCACTGCATTATATATTAGTTATATCATATTATATCTATTTCATTCCATTTTCTTTTATTTTAATATGAGTCTAGAATCCTTTAATTGATTCCATTACAATGCACTGAAGTTTGTATCTGAGAAAACCCAGCGTGCATGCTTCATTTCTCTGGAAGTCTTCCTGCTCATGACATATTTCTGGTCATAAAGGAGCTAACAGAATAGAAAATGAAAGGGCAAGGCCATGCCCAGATCTATAGGACAGGTGGGCAGCTGTCTGCATTTCTATGGGTTACTAGTGAAGGACCTGGTCCCCACACAGTATTAGGTCATGTTGACCTGCCACAGAATGTCACTCACACCATCCAGAGTCCTTCCTGAACATTTGGGAGATGACAAGATTTCACTTGGAAGATCTATTTTCTTTTCTCAGATTTCCCCCAAGAATGAACTGACTGCCTACTGAGTGCAGAGTGAGGTTAGGTTTCCTCTCTGTAGTGTTTTACAGAACAGTCCGGTACAGGATAGTACAAGAGTCCTGTGTCCAGAAGGAGGAAACATGGAGGTGAATCAACAGAGGTGGGGAGCTATTAAAGACACAATCTGACTATTTTGCATCCTGGTCTTAATCTCTTTCAAAATGCAAAATAACAACAACAACGAAAAGGTGAAATAATGAGAACAATAAAGAAGAACGGGGTGGTGAGAGTCTAGATTCTAATTCTAGAATTTTTAATGTGCTGGTACTTGGCAACAGGGCACATATTCATTATGCATCTCTTCATTCATGGGTGCTGTCAACAAAGTAAGCATTTAAAAGTCTAACCTTCTGACTTGGAGATCAAAGTTAATGCTCGTATTTGTTTTCTCAAGACGAGGAACAGCAAATCGGAGGCCCAGAGAAAACTAAAAGCAAAACAGAACATACATGGGACACAAAGGTGTTTGCAGGAGGACCTTATACACAGTGTGACAGTCCCACCTTAGCCATTCCGCCACCCTACTCCAACACCATCACAGCCTTCCATCCCCAACTCTGGATGCCTGGGAGATAAGAGGAAATCTGCTAGGAGACCACAGGGCCTAGGAGACTCAGTTTAATACATACTTTGGCTCTCTCTACTTGGCCTTGTTGCCCATCTTCTGCTACCGCTCTGATGTAGGACTTCTAACAACACAATATAGAAGATTTAGAGAACTGTGGTGCTTCTGTTTGATGGATGCGGTGTAGCTGTAGGGATCACAGCTGTGATGCCAATGCAATAATGCAGGTGGCAATTCTAATATAGTGATGCTCAACCAAGAATGATGGTTACAGAGTTTTGTATGCCATGTATGTTAGCTATGGTCTGGGAAGTCCACACAAGCAAAATTATTATATGTTTAAGAAGAGTGTGCTGTAAGGAATATTGCAGGAGATCATGTTGTACTGTAAGGAATATTCCAGGAGAACATGTTGTAGTCATATTGGGGTTATGGTTGTGAGGATTTCTTTGTCCTCCTTTATTTTCCAAATTGTGAAAAGTTCTCCTGAAAATAGGGTTATAAATGGAGAACAGGGAGCCCATGGGGAATCGGGATGAGGAAGTGAAAATGGAAGCTAATGTATATATGTAACACCCTCTGTATACACCATGGTGCTACATGGTCATCCAAGCAATGTTCTATGCCCTGTTTGTCTTATCTCAGGGACACTTATGTTGACATATTCCAATCCAATAACTATCAGAGGATTAGAGCAACAAAGGCAGAGCTGGGATTTCAATCCCTGTAAGGCAGATTCCAGAAACAGCCCTTACAGCTATGGCATTGTGCAAATGAAACCAGCAACAGAAAACAATGCTATTTAACCAGCAGCAATGACCTGTGATAATCTATCACAGCTCCTCCACCCCATAATGCTTACCATAATGCTGTATGCATTAGCATCATTTTGTGCATATGTGTTTGTGTGTGTTCTCATGTATGTGCATGTGTATGTGGAAGCCAGAGATTGGCATAGGCCTCTCTTTCTATAGCTCCCCACCTCATCATCTCATCTCTATTACTGTTTTATTTCGACAGATCTCTCACTGAACCTGGAGCCCCAGAGATCTTTTTGTGTTACCTCCTAGAACTTGGTTTCAGGCTGTTCCAAAGCACCTGGCTGGGAGATCACACGAGTCTTGATTATAAAACGTGTGCAATGCTTTAATGGCCCAATGAGGAACTGCTTTACAATGTCAAATGTGTCCGTTTTTGTTGGACCTCTGCATATGCTCTTCTCTCTTCTTTGGGAGATTTTTATCTTTACTTTGTCTTGCATTTTCTACTTCAAGAGCTTCTGAAAACTTAGGTTTTGTAACTCAGGTTAAGAGAGGCAATGAATTGGATGCTGTCATGGCCTAAGACAGGCAAGCTTTCCTTTCTTAGCCTCTGTCTCTATTATTATTCTCTTCTCACACAGCCTATGATGTTGCTAATATCAAGTGCCCTGGTTCATAGGAATAAAGCGTTTCCATATTATCTTATCAGATGTTTGCTAAGTAGCAGGCTTATGGTGGTACACCAAGAAGGATGTAATAAAAAATGTTGAAAGAATGGGAGTGGGAGTGTGTCCTTGTGCACATGTGCAGTCATTGTGTTGAAAGCTGCCTGAAGTTGGTCCTCATACAGAACAATCCATATAATGCTGTGGGATTCCCCTCTGTATGCTGTGAATACCACTGGTTAATAAAGAAACTGTCTTGGCCTGTGATAGGGCAAAAGAGTAGAGCTAGGCGGGGAAAACTAAATTGAATGCTGGGAGAAAGGAGGCAGAGTCAGGGAGAAGCCATAGAGCACGGCCGGAGACAGATGTGCTGAAACTTTGTTGGTAAGCCATGACCTCATGGTGGTGCACAGATGAATGAAAATGGGTTAAATTAAGATGTAAGAGTTATCCAATAAAAAGCTAGAGCTAATGGGCCAAGCAGTGATTTAAGTACTATAGTTTCTGTGTGATTATTTCGGGGCTGAGCAGCTGGGAATCAACAAGCAGTCTCTCTCCCTACAACAATATAGAGTGAAGACAGACAAAACCTGTCAATTTCCTATAGGTAAACATCACAAGCAGAGGCTGGAAAGATGATGACTCAGCGGGTAAGAGACCTTGCTGCTCATTCTTTTCTGGTCCCTGTGAACCATCCTGCACATGTGGCATACACCCATATACATAAATAAAATAAAATTTAAATAGTCATAGATTAAAATGTATGTGACAAAATATTAACTAAAATATTTTGACCACTCTGTCTTGCTTTTTTTCCTTGGAGAAATTTGCAAGTTATGAACTTTATTAGGACATAAAAACTATTTTATAGCATCATGACATCTACATGTTTACATGTACATGTTTATTACATGTCAACAACTTTTTTCTCTTTAAGAATCAGAAGTCAGAATTGTGATTACTGAGTGAGCAGGTTTAAATTAATAGTAAAAGTCATTTGAAAATTTTTCTTTTAAATTTTGAGCCTGGGATAAATATTCCTGGGTATTTATTTATTGAATCGTTTTAAATAGTAGGACTGCTTTTCCACCTGCAATTTGCTCCACTCCGTGGCCAGACAGTGCTTTTTAACGTGCAGCACAAAGAGTGAGGGAATCAACATGTTTTATACCAAACCAGAATGCAATAAAATCCGGTGTGTTTGAGGTCATTAGAGGGCAAGATAAGAAACCTGTTAGCTTTCTTCTACAGGGACCTGGAGATAAATGAATCCAAACAATTTACTTCCCTGCCTTCTCCAGATTATTTGCTGGTAAAATGGATTGATAGCCTCTCACATAAACACTCCCATGGTGCAGACCACACTGCCATTTCCCCACTTTTTCCATTGTGGCACTGGTGACAGTGTTGAGTTCAGTTTTACTCACAGTCATTGGTGCTTTGAGATTATCTGCCGTCTAGATTTAACAGTCTCAGTACTGAACGAGAAAGAGTGACCCTATCTGAATGCTGGTGTCGATACCCTCATGTCAAACTAGGTTCTTCTTGTCTTTCAGGTAAATATATATTACATCGAGTGGTGGGACTTATTTCCTTGCAAACTAACAAAACCGAGGTTAGTTTCTGACTGAAAGGACTATCATGGGAAAATGTCTCATTCTGCCTTTCATATCTTCCTTTCAACATCCATCTGTTGTTCATTAGTTTCCATTCAAGTACTTTGCACAGTGTTGTAGACCAGATAGAACCTGGGCTTTGTGGTCAGGCCTGGTTGGAATCCTGGTTCTGCCTTTCATCACCAGTGTGACTTCAGGCAGTGTGTTTGTCTTTTCCAGACCAGAGTGTCCTTGTCTATTAAACAGGTGAGACGCAGTGGGATAACACTGACATAGTTATTCTCTCGTGATGGTCTAGGGACACAGAGGGCATTTGGTACACGAGAGCTAACAGGAATCTGTTAAGGGATTTCACTGGCGTTGAAATGTTTAAGTTAATGAATGAATTAAATTTTTATACAAGAAGTAAGTTTACATGATTTCAGCTAGTCACATTTTTAAAGTACCGAAGATCAGTGCAATAAAATAGTGTAAAGGAGTAAAATTATGATTGATTGTACATGCTCCGGGAGTACACATAGGAAAGAGGTATTATTTCAGAAAAGGTTGCTGACGCTCAGTGCTCAGTTCAGGTTGTGAAACACTGGGATGAAAGATCAATTTGCCAGAAGACACATCAGCACCTTTGAAAGGCAATTGGGATTCTCCCCAGGGATGCATAGGATAGGCAACAGGACCACAAAGCCCCTTTGAGAGGATGGCCAAGTGGCATGGGTGTCTCGAGCCCACCAGGGAGGTGTTCCCATGCAAACCGATGCTATCGTAAACTTTTACCAAGTTCTATTCAAACAGGACATTCCGCTGATGACAGAAGTAAGGTTAAACAGAGGATTATGTACGTTCTCTTTATTGTGATTTAGTTGTGTGACCTTTTCAGAATCTCAGAATTTGTTCCATGGTTTCAAAATTGCTGCTGTTATATTTATTATGAGGCGTTGTTGTTGAGCAGTTAAGCTGAGTTGAGCAGGTTATCCTGAGTCAGTGCCTACTCTTCTCTCTCAAGATCACTACTCGGCTTATTTTCCTTTCACCACTATGATTTTTGTATTATTTTTCAAATATATTTTATTTAAAATTGATTGATGTGTGTGTGTGTATGTGTGTGTGTGTGTGTGTGTGTGTGTGAGACATGTGCTTAGGTGTTCATAGAGGCCAGAAGAGAATGTTGGGCCCTCTGGAACTATAGTTATATTGTGGGGGTGCTGGAAACAGAACTCTAATGCCCTGGAAGACAAAGCACTCGTACTGTCGAGCCTCCTCTCTACCCCTATTTTTCAAACATAGACCTAGCAAAAATCATTTACAAACCAGGTATGACTATTTCTAACATGAAAATACTATAATATTCATATGAGAGGCAGATTGGAAAAGAGTTCTCTTTGCTAATGTAGTTTAAAAATTATTTCCTCTCCCCCTTTAGACAAGGCTGGCCTTGAACCCACTGTAGCTTGGGGATGGGCTTGAATTTCTGGGCCTCTTTCTGCCAGCTCTTGAGTGCTGGCATTACAGGCACGCGACTACACTCCTGGTTGGTTTACACAGTACTGGGACTCGAACCCAGGACTTTGTGTGTGCTACGCAGGCATTCTACCAAATAAGCTACATTCTTAGCCCTCTTACATAGCTTATTTTAAAGCTTTTTAACTTAATGTTGTAGTTTAAAGATAAAATCTATATTGGAATTAAAAGAAAATAATCAAAGGCAAAAATCTGAGGTGCACGTGTGCTCACGGACTTTCTGTGACTACAAGATGTAATTTGTAAAGTCTACAGAAAAAGAGTGCAAAAGCATACATCTGTCTGTGGCTCTGACCCACCATTATCACTCCACGTAGGTTAACACGCTAAATCCCTGTCTGCTGGGAATTTCCTGGGCAATCTGTTCTAGCTGCTGTTTGCTGGGTGCTAATTGGGGGAGTTTCCCACTAGTCCTCTGTGAAATCCAATCAGTCAGAGATCAGGAAGGACTGCTGGTGTTCTCTTACGTTCGTGCCAGCCACCATTGGGTTCCCAAGGTCACACACCACCATCCTGGTCACATTTTCCATCTTGTATTCACAGCTCAGCGGCCTCAGTCCCTACAACAGGAAAAGAGCACCGTTACGGAGTTCAGGGGCAGAATGAGTTACATCCTGTTGCATGCGATGTGGGAGGCCTCGGAGCTCCCCTTGATTTCAAACACCTGTGTGCGTCACGCTGCACCAAGTTAATCCAATCCGATACCATCAACTCAAGAGCAAAATCCGGAGGAAAAAGAACAAGTTAAACTTTAGGAGAAGTTGTGTAAACACGTGTTTTGCTGAGGAATAAGAAGCTCAGGCAGTACTTATGTGGACATTTTGTACTTTCACTATCTTAATGTTAAACTCAGAACAGTAAGATCACAAAGTGATCAAACATGAAGAGATTTATTCCTGACGTTCCTATCACAAGAGCGAAATGATGAGGAAGCACGCAGTTGCTGTGTCTCTATGGCCATTTGCGGAGGAATTGCCTTGAACCCAGCTTCTGACACATCACACATCACAGAGGAACCCTCTGCTAGATCTTGTGTGTCAGATCCTTCAAATATTTAAGATGTAATTTTAAAAAATTGACTTTTTAGGTGAGCATACAAAGGAATGAGTATTTTCTTTCTTTTTTAAAAAAGCATTTGTTTTATTAGTGTGTGTGCGCATGTGAGTAAGCACACATATGTTTGGGTGACTTTGAAGGCCAGAAAGAGGGTGTTGGATCCCTGGGTTTGGAGTTACAGGCATGACACTGTTGTATTCTCTCTCAGTCCTCACGGAGGCATTTTCATACCTATGTGCTATATACACATTGCTTTCGATAGCCCCCACCTGTACTGTACCCCACATTCTCTGGTGAATGTTCACGGTTTGTGTTTAACTGGTTCTTCCTCTCTATGCCCCTCTCTCTACACCCAATCCTGATCAGAACTTCTGAATACTCCAGCTTGAGGAGGTTTCCGTTTTCGTCTGAATAAGTCTCAGTTTTCCTGAAGAGAACGGGGTGCAAAGACCCTTCTTTGCAGCCTCTGCCCCTCCCAAGCCCACCCATGTCTTCGTGGCTGGGCGGAAATCCACCCTTCACTTTCCACCCCAACTCCTTGTCCGTCTTTCCAAACCTGATGGTGTGGCTGACAATGTCTTACGTTTCTCCATCATTCCATCCTAAGTCATTCTATGCTATCAAATTGTGGCCTGCCCCCTTCATCCCCCAAAATAATATATGAATGGCTTTCACAGTGAAGCACCCTTTGGGGAACATCCGGGAAGTCAGTAGATGAAGGTTTCTACTATGACAATCCCTTACTCATCTAGTACTGCTGCTAGGATGTTATGTAAGGAAACAATACGAGGTTTTCAAGGAAAAGCTTTAGAAATCTTTCCCTATTCCTTTCTACCTTGGGACACCGCCCCCTCCCCAACCCTCACCCAAACTAAGAAAAACCAAACCAAAAATCTTCTAGTCTCTACATGAGGAACTCTGTAGTCAACACACTGAGGCTGTAAGCATTAGGATGGCAGGACTTCTGGAAGCTGCTCCTGTCTCGGTGTCTGGAGCGGAGTTTGCACAAAGCATCTGAGCAGGGTAGAAGCAGTTCACACATTGTCCCCTAAAGAGGCAACTACAAGGAGGTGCCTAGTCTAGCATCACCCAGGTAAACATGCGGAGTCTGAGGAGCCGAGTGGCTGCTACTCGGCTGAACTCGCTTTAACGCAATGTTACAAATACCGTGCTGAGGGCATGGTAGCTGTCTCACACATTTCCAAAGCCGGAAATCTCTTTACTCAAAGGTAGGTTTATTGGGTATTCATCTTTACAACTCGCAACCTAGAGTAACAATACAGAGATGTTTCATGCTGAGATTATTAATCATGGAAGCAAAACAAAATTAAAAAGTTTTCGAAAGTATCCATGTTTCCTGGCTATAACTCAGGGATTTAGTTTTTATAGTTAAAATGTTTGACTTGCTTGAAGGTGGGAGATCACACACACTTTTTAAAAATTTATTTTTAAATTAAAAGTATTTATTTTATTTTATGTGTTATGAGTATCTTGCCTATATGTATCATGTGTCCTGCATGTCTGACGCCCAAAGAGGCCAGAAGCAGGCACTGGATCCCTTAGAACTGGAGTTATGGATTCAAGTTAACATGTGGGTGTTAGGAACCAAGCCTAGTTCCTTAGCAGCAAGTGCTCTTCACTACCCAGCCATCTTGCCAGTTCCCACAGGTACACTTCCCCCAGGCTTCCTACAAACAGTTCTTTGCCATCAGTTGAAACATTTCTCCCGCCCCATGTCCCCTTCACCCTCTTTCTTTTTCTTTTCTTTTTCTTTTTAGTCTTTATTTTCTCTCTCTCTGATGAAAAAAGAAACCATTTTTTTCCTAGACATTGCTGGATTGTTTTTCTCACTGGTTCCAGGGACATTTTTGTTCTAATCCATTTCTGGCTCATAGAGCATTCTTCGCTCCCTTATTCAGTCACTGAAAATATTTATCTTGGGGCTGCTACTTTACCAGGTAAACAAGACCCTACGTCCTTATTGAATCTCTAATCATGGCAACAATTCTATCAGGTGAATTATAATAAGCAATGGAGATACAATTACAGAAGAATTCACTGTTTTTTTTTCCCTTTGTTTGTTTGTTTTTTACTTAGAAAGCAAATAGAATTTAAGGAAGGTATGCTTACGTGTTTAAACAATCAGAGAGGACATCCTGGAGGAGGTAGCATCTAACTAAGCTAACGAGGAAAGGGCTTATTGATAGTACAAAACAGGAGAGATTTGACTGGTTCTGCAATACAATAGCCAAGTAACTTGAGCACACTGCACAAGTCTGCTTATGTACAAACTCTAGAACAAAATTGATTCTTCTCTATAAGGTTAGCATCAGGATCAGGCAAATTCAATGCTTACAAGAGTTCAGAGCAGTAGCCAAACCACAACAAATGTGTAGTGCATGTTGATAGTCTTCATTATTAGCTGTCTGCAGTTATTAGTAGATTGTAATTATTATGAAGACCCGAAGGATAAAGACCCTCTTCACTGAAGAGGATGAAGTTACAGAACTAGTGTGTCAGTGCACAATAGAGGGACGAACCAAATAGAAATTCACTGGAGCTAGAATTTAGGACATGGGGGTGAATGAAGCAGCAACTACTAGGAAGATTGATGGCACAGGGGCAAGGAAGAGCATGAAAGAAATAAAAGGAAATATATAAGTAAAGAAGAGAAATAAAAAAGAGAAAGAAAAGAAGGAGAAAAAGAGGGAGAAAGGAGGAGGGAAATATGGAAGGTAGGAGAGTGGGAGGGAGAGAGAAAGGAAGGAAGAAAGAGAGAGAGAAAAAGAGGGGAAGGAAGAAGAGAGGGAATGAAAATAAGGAAAGGAAAAAGAAAAAATTGGATACAAAAAATTATGTACATGTCTAGTCTCATGGATTCTTGTTTTGTTGAATTATTTTCTCAATTTAAAAAAAATTGAACCAAACAGCAATCAAGTATCTTTGACACTTAAAATCATTATGTATTTATATTCAAGAAAGTGATTTAAAAGTACATGCACTCATCAAATTGTGTACTGAGACTTTTCCTCTTAATTACACCTCACTAGAACAATTTAAAACACTGATGTTTTAAATTGTGTTCAAATCCATCCTCACTGGCAGGCAGGACAGTTAGAAGGAAAGTCTCCCTGCTCTTCCCAAGAATATTTGCAGTTGTCATGGTATTTTTCCTCTTCCACTGCAACCGTCAGCATCCCTTGATATTCTAATTTCTCCAAGGAATGATTGAAAATGCTCCCATTTTCTCCTTCCTCTAGTTATGCTGCTTTTATGTTTGTGTCTCTGTTATTTCAGTAAATAATAGACAAACGGTGAGTGCAGCTCTCACCCAACACATGGCAGTGTTCAGTGGCCATTTTGAATTGAAAATGCCATCTCTTGATAAAATGTCTGCAGGCAAAGAGAACAAAAGAGAAGGAAAGGCAAAAGAGACGGCTTGGGGGCTAAGAGCACTAACTTTTCTTACAGAGACCTCGGTTCAGATCCCACCAACCCTACTAAGCAGCTCATAGCCACTTGTAACTCCAGCTCCAGATGATCTGACAGCCTCTTCTGGCCTCCACACACACACACACACACACACACACACACACACACACTAAAAATAAATCTTTTAAAAGGAGGAAAAAGCATGTCACCTACAAATACTTACATGATATATAAACAAATACAAACATTTAACTTAAGTGTGTTTTTTTTTTTTTAATATTTTTGGGTTCCCGTCAAAATTTTGTTTTTATTCCCTACACATCATCCCAGAGACCCTGACTTTGTTTCTAAAAAGCCTCTGTTTTAGAATGTTCTTTTATCAGAACATCCATCCAGTTTGTTGTTCATTTTGCTGCAATGGAAAACACCAGTGAGCCCTTATCTGTATCTTTGGCTATGAACATTGTAACAGGCACCATCCATAATCTCAACTGAGACTGATGCTTCTTTCTTTCTTCCTTTCTTTTCTCTTTCCCCTCTTTCCCTTCCTTCCTTCCTTCCTTCCTTCCTTCCTTCCTTCCTTCCTTCCTTCCTTCCTTCCTTCCTTTCTCTTTCTCTCCTGCCCCCCCCCCCCGTTTCTTTTTGACAGTGTTTCCCTATATGTACAGGCTGGCCTTGAACTTGTGATCCTTCTTTCTCTCCCTCCCAAGTGCTAGATTATAAGGATTCACATCCACACCAGGCAGTTTTTCTGCAACTTTTTAGATGCTCTTATCACATCAGACAGATCACTTTCCATGACATTGCTCAACCATTAGACTATGAAAGCCCCTTAGAGAATGTGGTCTTGAAAAAGTGGTGGACACATAATAAATTTTAGTTAAATAAATCCAACAGAAAGCATTTATGGAGCACTCATGCTATTCCTATTCCTGAGAAAGAATGTGAAACTTAGTCTCTGCCCTTAATTGAATGTCTTGAACAGTTCTGAAACAGGGGACCTGCCAATCTCTCAGACATTTATAACAATGTGTTTGGTTTGTTTGCTTGCTTATTTGTTTTGGTCTTTTTAGTTAGTTTGATATGTAGCTCATGTAGGTCGTCAACTCATGGATTTATTTGCCCCCAGCCGCCTGACTGCTAGGATTAGATGCGTGCCCCCACTGGTCTATTTAGAATGTTTTTCCAGACAAAGCAATTAAGAATACTACAGGTTCCCAGGACACACTGGATGGGAAGAGTTGTATTCTGGTAAAGATCCAGAAGGTCATAAATAGCAATTGTACCTTTTCAATAAACCGTGACATTGAGGACTGGCATACCAGGAAGAAACAGGCCCTTCTCTGGTTGCAGGCCCAAAAATGTGGACTAAGAAGAAAGACAAACGAACTTGTTTCCTTTGCAATTTCTGTTCAGCCTGTTATCAGTGCTCAGCAGGACTGGTTGGCTCTTCTTCCATCACCAGTAATAAAAACCAGGCCTCCTGTGATCTGCTTGGAACTTAAAGGAACTCAAACCAAGGCTCACAAAGTCAGTGAGGAGAGGGGGTTAGCCTGGGAAATGAGTCATCTGCCTCTTTGGCTGGTCTTTGCTTTGCTTCAGCTCCTGGTCTTTGGCCGATTCATCTTCATACTGTAGCAAAGAGAGACTCTAATACTTCATAGACCGTGTTCTCCTGGGCTCATTGCTAGTCTGAGCTGACAAAGGAAGGCACCATTCTGATCTCTTTTGAGAGGAGATTAAACCTTGTTGATCAGACTTAGTGTTTATGTGGATTCAAGCCTTACCTTGCTATTGCGCTCAATCCCAACATAATCTGCTTCCTCGGGGATCATAACAAAGAGTTCAGCTTCATAGGCTCCTTCTCCTTCATTTCTTGCATTTATTATGAGCATAAGGTGGTTTTCATCCCCGATAATTATCTGATGCTTATCTCTAAAAAAAAAAAAACCCAGTTTAAAAAGAGTGATTATGTAGTTCAACATCACATGCTTCATGAATCTATTTTAGAAATTTCAATACTGTGTGCCTGTAATCTAAGCACTCAGGAAACTGGGGTGGGAGAATTGGAATTTGAGGCGATCCTGAACTATTGAGCTACATAGCAACAGTGTGTCTTCAAACAAACAAACAAAGAAAAAATTAATGATTTAGAAGGAAAAAAAGAAAATGTCAAACGCAAGGCTAGGACTGAGAAAGAAGGTACCTGGTCAATAATGGCTGGTAGGAAGATTTAAGGGAACAATTTCTGAATGGGGAGGGTGGGAAAGTGTTCAGTGACGTGCAAGCAACTATTTAACAATTTGTTCTAAAAGAATAAAACCGATACATATCATTTGTGGATTCCAGTGTTGTGTCCTCCTACTGTGACCAATTTGAAGCTATCAACACACTGTTCAGTCGGCTAACAAAACTCCTGCAAACTTAACATTTGACTTCGGAGCCAGAATGAAGAGCTCCCAACTCCTCCATATCACTCAGAACATACATTAGGGAGAGAGCGAGCTGTAGGGAAAGAAAGAGGGAGCATTTAGAGACAGTAATAGAGGGAGGACACACAGCACAGCAACACGGATGAGAAGAGGGAAAAAGAGGCAGGCGAAACAGGATCTCAAGTGGCTGATAGAGGGTTCTAAGGTATTTTAAGAAGCTTTGCTTACTTTGAACTCCAAATGAAATCAATATTTAAAAATGCCTCTTCCACTCCCCTCAACCCCCAAAGCCATTGCTTTTGACACTTAGTAAATTATGAACGCTGGGACAAGTTCCCCTGAGAGATTACCAAGCAGATTCCAAACACTAGCAGTGCAGGAGTTCCTGGGAGAGAGGTGTCCATCCCACTTTTCCACCCAGGGGTGTCTCAGCCCTACTCCGATTTCTTTCCACAACCCAACAGGGCAATTACCAGCTCTGGAGTCAGGCCTTGCCATCACAAGCAGCTGTGAAGCCCTTTGAATCTCATTTGACTCTCTGACACTTTCTGCTTGACTCCCTGGTGTGTCTTTTAAGTCCTCCCCCAAGTAAATTAAAATTAATTTTGTTTTGACAGTTTTAAGGAGGCCTTTGAATCATGGGGTGCTGCAAAAACAAGTTTGGTTAAGGTGTGGACTGAACCAGCTTGTCTGAACCCTTTCTCACTTGACTGAGGTAGGTAAACAGAACCTGAGCCACACCGCACATGGATTTACTTTCAAAAAAAAAACGCTTTTGCCCCCCCCCCCACTCTTGCTGAAAGATGAAATGGCCCAGGCAAGATCTCAGGGTCTGTCACTTGACACCAGTGACAGAGGACTGACCAGATCAGAGGCCAACCCAAAGTGTGGCCACTCTCAAGAATTCCATGCCACACTCCCTTACCCCCAGTTCTTGGGAGAATATACTTTCCCCAAAGCAGTTTTAAGTAAACACCCATAGACCACCAGGTGTGATGCGCGCGTTTATTTATTTAAACTTACGGTCTAGCTGACAGCTTCAAGTCGGGGACGCACAGATTGTCTTCTCCACAGTCCACCAGGATGTGAGCCTGTGTTGAGGAAGTGAGGCATCAGGAAAAAGCTGAGAAAACTCAAATCAGATCCTTCCCCTTGAAGAAGCTAAGCGATTCTATCAGCTAAACCAGGGGTTTCACTGTGCAGAGGCTTCCCAACGCCATCCGCTGTGACGTTAAGCGATCTCTGGATAGAGGCATTATTTCCTCGCCCATTTCCAGTTGGCTCTGAAGTGTCTGTAGAGGATGCTGACTGCACTGTTCTCTCGATGACTGCCTGTCTTGCTTCCATTGCTACTACACTCGAACAAAGCACACTTTGGTTGCATAAAGGGAAAGGCTTCCAAAATAACAATGAGGAAACATGCTCGGAACAGGACTCTACTGCTGTGTATCTCTGCACACAGATGGAATGAGAGGGGTGCAAGAACAACTCTCCAGAGAATGGGAGGAAAAACTTCGCATCAAGGACTTACCTGCTCAGTAACTACGTTGTCCCTGTAGTGATTCAAAATGGGTTTCACTTCCAGGCCATCTGTAAAGGTGGAGTCATCCAAACTGTAGTTCAGGCTAATGTTGATTGGAGATAATTTATCTCGGAATTCAGTTTCATCCTAGGAAAAAGAATCACCAACTCAAGCCCATGAAGTGACTACAAGATATTAGTCTATGACAAGCAGGCAACACTGAACTCCCATCAGCTCTAGTGAAAGACAATGTTCACCGCAACAGGCTGAACTAGGTGCTAATATATGTGGACTGCAATAAATAAGATATGCTCAGTGATGACATCACCTACAGCCAAGGCTTCCCTGGGAGTTCTTAGAGCAATGGTTCTCAATTGGTGCGTCACAACACCTTTAGGGGGTCGTATATCAGATAACCTGCATATCAGATATTTACAATATGATTCATAAGAGTAGCAAAATTATAGTTATGAAGTAGCAACAAAAATAATTTTTGGTTGGGGATCATCACAACATGAGGAACTGTGTTAAAGGGTCACAGCGTTAGGAAGGTTGAGAGCCCCTACACTGGAGGAAATCCTTGGGCACCACGGACCCCAACACCTGAGTCCGCATCAGTCACGTCAACAGTAAAACATGCATCACAGGTGCCAGAGTACACCATGCATCATGGTGTTTGTTTTGGTGAAGTTGTCAGAAGCTTCTCGTGGGTTCAGTGGAAGAAAACATTTTACTTCTTGTTCCCCCCCCTTTTTTTTTATTTCTTTCAAGTTGTTTCAGTGAACTTTAAAATATCTTCAGCACATTTGAAGACGTCTTAAATAAAGGAACAGACATCCTCCTGAGGTCAGGAGAGGGCAGCAAGTGCTAAGCTCTGAGCATGCAACCAGCATCCCAGAAGGGGGAAGGGGCTCATGACCTGGCTTTACATTCTCAAACTTAGTTGTGGATCTTTGGTCCTCACTAGGATTCTCTGTTAACTAAGTCTCTGATGGGAAGAGAAGAAACGGGACTACTGACCACCATCTAACAACTGGCAGCATGGCAGTGGATAATTGGGCCCCAAATATTTGAAATTTTAAATTTCATGAGAATTTGTAAAAGCACATCACTTTTAAAAACACAATTACAGCCGGGCGGTGGTGGCGCACGCCTTTAATCCCAGCACTCGGGAGGCAGAGGCAGGCGGATCTCTGTGAGTTCGAGGCCAGCCTGGTCTACAAGAGCTAGTTCCAGGACAGGCCCCAAAAGCTACAGAGAAACCCTGTCTCGAAAAATCCAAAAAAAAAAAAAAAAAAAAAACACAATTACAAATTATTTTTAATGAAAGTTTGCTTGTCTTAATGTTTCCTCAAGCCAGCTCTAAGTACATCTTAATAAAGTCTAACAGGACATACTCACATAGGATTAAAAAAAATCAAATAAATTGTGTTGAACTTTTATGTACGGGGGAGGGAAGGCAGTTAAAAATGAAAGTCACCTGAGTTAAATGTTATTATTAAGATTTTGTCAAAAACGAGAAAGAAGCCTTAGCAATGAATAGCAACAAATCATTGGGTTAGTTGAAGTCAGGGTCAGCAAGAAGTATTCAACCTTAAGCTAGAGTTTCCTCCCAGGAAAATGAGACTAGACAGATGGGATGTCTGTGGCAAGTGTGAAGGTTAACTAGATAGAAATGGTTGGAACCTAGATTCCAATGTGAGAAGACCCAGAAATGATTTCCAGAAAACTTACTCGAAGGTAAACGATGAAATCCTGGCAGTGGAGGGATCTCTGTTGCCTTATCATGAAGGGGAACGTGAAATGGGGCTGGTGGTTATGGAGGAAGAGTGTCCGCTTGATGGCTCCTTTTTGCTTCAGGAAATCTAGCTGCACCTCAGCCACCAGAGCTAAAGGACAGAGAGAGGATGAACAAAGTCACAGGAGGGACAGCACTGGGCAACCACACTGCTCTCAGGGGCAGGGACTTATTCAGGGAAACCTTTTCTTTTCATAGTCGGATCAAATAACACATAAGTTGAAGAAGTATTAAAAAAAATACTGCCCTGTATATAACTGTTTTGGGGCTTTGCATGCATGTGCGGTGTATGTGTGTGCACATGTTCATGTGTTTATATGTGCACATCTGTTTATGTGTGAGTATGTGTGCATGTGGAAGTCAGAGATTGACGCTGGGTGTCTTACTTGATTTCTCCCGTCCACTTAGTTTTTGAGGTAGGGTCTCTCACTGAGCCTGGAGTTCACCAGTTTGTCTAGAGCGCTGATCAGTGAGGGCTAGGCAGTGCCTGTTTCTACTTCTCCAGACTCGGATTACAGAGGTGTCTGCCACATTTGGCCTTTATATAGTACTGATTCATATTTAGGTCCTCATGCTTGCACAGGAGAACTTTACAACCAAGCTTTCTCTCTAGCCCATATTTTATAACTTAAATTATATACATATATAATATATCACTTTTCAATATTATGTTTTTAGTCGCTAATGCCCATGGTTAAAGTAGTATTAATTAGAAAGTTTTAAATGTGCAATAGAAATTTGAATTTTAATAAGGGGTCCATTAGTTTTCTATTGTCTGGGCAGAGAAATATGTCATGTTTTCTTTGCATAGCTACCATAAAAATAAAAATATGCTCACCTATTGTATCTGAAATGCTCTGGCCTGTTATAGATGCACAGACTCTTAGAGAAAAGCTGTGGGAAAAAAGTAGTCAGTAATTTTCTGGTTAGTAAAGTTCTGATTCTGAGATAGGAATCTTCCTTCCCCTCCTTCTATATGTTTAATTATATACACATATGTATGTGCATTGCACACACACACTCACACACAAAGCTTGACACAATACTAATACAATTGACACAGGTAGCTTTTCATAGAAAGGCAAATTCTTGAAAATATTGATAGAGATTTAATCAATTGATTTATGTCCCAGTTTTTTATGCAATGAATACATATGAAGATTTTCCTTGGGACATGGGAAAGCTGGGCAACACAGTGGGGAAAGGCTATGGAAAAGCATGGAGAACAGCAAAAACATGGCTCCTCGTGCAGGACTTGAATAGTTTCAGTGTGGTTAGAGCTCCCAGAAGATGAGGTTGGCTGGTTTGGTTGATGGATGGTGAACATGGCTTTGGAGTCAGGTAGGACCTGTGAATTAAATCCTAAGCATGGAAGAGCATGCTGGTCTTAATGCCAGTCAGTCACACTGCTGGGAGGAGCCTGGAATTTGGGAGGTGGAGGGAGAGAAGAGGAGAGAGAGAGAGAGAGAGAGAGAGAGAGAGAGAGAGAGAGAGAGAGAGAGAGAGAGAGAAAGAGAGAGAAAGAGAGAGAGAGAGAAAGCCAAGTATGCACAGTGATATGGGTATAAAGGCAGTGCCAGTTGAGTTGAAGACATTCATTTTGCCTTCAGTGTGCACTAACTGCCATCCAGGAACTCATGGGTGATTGTCCCATGACCTGAACACACCCTGGTCTGTGGCCACAGACTGAATGAGAAATCTCTACTTGTTTTTGTCTGATTTTATCAAATATTCTCACCTTCCTCCTGAAATAGTCTAATAGCCAGTACTGCAGCCAGGGTTTGTGCGCATTGCTAAGAAAGTACAGACATGAAAGAATAGACGATTTAGTGGCAGTCTTAAAGATTTTACTGATAAAATTCTAGTACGATTGGAGTATTTCTATGGAATTCAAGGGAAGTAAATACTCTCCACCTCCAATCATGCTTTAATTAGATGTCAGCTTCCTGTGTCAAACGTAACAAAAACGTGTCACATCTGGGATTCATCTATCTCCTTGACCTCAGTCAATGTCTCCCTTCAGGGTAAGTAATTCGCCACACACCATTTAGCCAAAAGCTTCCTGAGATGTCTGTGCTATTCCAAGTGTTTATACCACTTCCCCAGAGAAATCACAAACTGCAGCCCACTTCTCCTTCAGTTAGAATTATTCATGGAAGGTGGGTAGGAAATTACATCTTTAAATTTTCTGGCATGGATTTTTCCCATGCCCAGCTCTTCCGTAAGCTCTTGGTATGGCTGCCATTGTCCACTAACCTATGTTTTATTCACCGTTCCTCAGCATAGACAAAGCTTCGGCAAAATAATCCCACATTTATGGTGAAATTATCAACATACAAAATTAAAATGAATTTACATACAGTAATTGCTTTATCCAACTCGAAGCAATAGAACATTCACAAAGTAAGTCTCGGCTGTGAAAATGGATGTTGAGTCTTTGGCAAGAAAGGATTTGATAAATGATGTTAGCCGAAGTCTTTATCTTCGTTTATAAATTATGTCAGAGTACATTTATATTTCTTTCTTAGTTCTCCCTTTCTGTTACTTCAATATCGTTAACAATTGGACGACCTTAACTTTTTCATCCAAATTCAATATAACTGCTACAGCCTGCTGAATTATTGATGGTAGCATTTCAGCTTCAACCCACCAGGCTAAAGATGGCTCCAGTTAAAGAATCTTTTCAGCCAGGCGGTGGTGGCGCACGCCTTTAATCCCAGCACTCGGAAGGCAGAGGCAGGCGGATCTCTGTGAGTTCGAGGCCAGCCTGGTCTACAAGAGCTAGTTCCACAGGAACCAAAAAGCTAAAAAGCTACGGAGAAACCCTGTCTCGAAAAATCAAAAAAAAACAAAAAACAAAAAACAAAAAACAAAAAACCAAAAAAAACCTTTTCAACATGGTAGTTTTTCTATAGTTCTACTCTAAACTTAAAAGAAAATTTCAAAATTCTACAGTAGTGGATGACAATATCCATTCTAGGTAGAGGAAACTATTTGCTATCTATAGCTATAGATATATATTGAGGAACCAGGTCTATTCTCAGGCCAATACATAATTATGAATTGTGTCAGGCAAAACTGAAATATGGCTTAACTTGAAATATAATTTTAAGCTATGATTTATGTTCAAATTCAGCAAAGCCCAACAGTCTCAAAATTTTTGACTGAAAAAAAAAATAAAACAAAGCCAAACAAAAACTACAGGAAATCGACTGAGCACTTTCATTGTGAATATCTAAAGGAAACTCTGGGCAGACAGGCTGCTATACGCAGAAGGCAGGATTACACAGCATGATCCTCGCGCTATCTGCTACCCATGAACCAGTGGACAACGACTTCACGGTATAACTCTGCTCGTGGTTGTGTATGATGAGGGATGAGATAAATGTGAAATCTGATTTTAAATACAAAGCCGGATGGAGAAGATGCACATGGTCCAGTGCTTGCTGCACGATCCCTGGGACCTGGACTTGGATCTCCAGCATCCAGATGAAGCCCCCCCGCCAACCAAACCCAACAACAGTCATCAAAGCTGGGTGGGGAAGAGTACAGAGACAGGGGACTTTAGGGCAGGGGTTCTAACCTGTGGGTCAAGACCCCCTTTGGGGATTGAATGACCCTTTCACATGGCTCTCATATCAGATATCCTACATATTACATATTTATATTACGATTCACAGCAGTAACAAAATTATAGTTATGAAGTAGCAATAAAAATAATTTTATAATTTGGATCATCACAACATGAGGAACTGTATTAAAGGGTCTTAGCGTTAGGAAGGGTGAGGACCACTTCTCTAGGGTTTATGGCCGGCCAGGGTAGCCTAATTGATGAGAGCGAGGTTTAGTGACTTACCCAGTCTCAAAACTAAGATGGAGACTGATTAAGGAAGATACCCGATATCAACCTGTAGCCTCCACATCCCTGTGATCGTGCATACGCACACACATATATATCACATAAGCATTTCACACATGTACAAAATAACAATGAAAGTACAAAGCGAACAATCACTATTTCTAATTATCTATGTATTATTGTCCACAATGTGTGTTTGTTGGGGAGGACACATGCCATGGAGCTTACGTGGAGATCAGAGGACAATTTTGTAGAATCGGTTTTCCTTCCACCTTTGCTCAGGTTCTGGGGATGGAACTCGGGTCCCAAGGCTTGCGTGGCAAGCACCTTTACCAGTTGAACCATCTCATTGGCCCAACTATTACCAATTCAACTCTACTTTAAGAATGAAAAGTATAAGATTTTACATGATGTCATTCATATTTGAAAAACCTCTTTTCAGATTGGAGAAGTAGTTAGTTTTATGTTTATAAAATAGAAAAAAACCAGTTTTTCTCACTAGTAAGCAATTATCTTAATATTTATTATGTTGAATTTCACTTCTCTTTTTATAACTGAGCAATGCCAACAGCAGCTATTTTATAAAACAGACAGCGGACTGAAGAACACAAAAATCCACGTGGAAGGAAGTGAGGAATGATTTATGACTGGAATTTGCAGAAGGGTTTATCTGAAGTGCAAGTTCATGCCAAATCAGGCCAGTGTTACAGCAAAGATGCTTTTTAAGCGCTCTGGATGAACTACATGAACCATTCTACGTGAGTCAGTTGTTTGCTTCCTGTCTTCTGTCTGGTTGGTTGGGCTTCTGAGGACAGAACCCAGGGCACTCTACCACTGAGAAATACCCTCAACCCCCAACTTTGTCTTTCAATATTCTGAAACACACAAAAACTTTTACATTTAAAAATTAAGTATCAGCCAGGTGATGGTGGCGCACACCATTAATCCCAGCACTCGGGGAAGCAGAGGCAGGCTAATTTCTGTGAGTTCAAGGCCAGCCTGGTCTACAGAGTAAGTTCCGGGACAGCCAGAAAAACACAGAGAAACCTTGTCTCAGAAGAAAAAAAAAATAAGTATCTTCAGAAAAGGATACAATAGAATTAAGCAACAGTTGTATAATTTATCCATAGAACAAATTACATTTTATCTTAGTAACATGACTCCAATCAACAAGGAAATGACTGCCTAAAGGAGAGGGATTAGCGGAGGGGCTATTTGCAGTTGGTGGCAGCCTGGATGACAGTAACTTTTCCTCAGCAGTGTGAGCCCTGGTGGATTTCCAGGGCCCTAGCGGATGACACCATTCATACTCACGCATTTATCAGCAGCACTAATTGGGCTCAGTGGGTTAAATAAATAACTTTAAAAGAAGTACATTAGATTGTGAGGGAGGTGTGATGAGGGTCCTGGGGGCATTGGGAACGGAGCGAGGGGTTGATACGGTCAAGATACATTCTATACATGTATGAAAAATTTTCAAAGATTAAAAAATGTTTTCTTTTCCTGAACAAAAGGAATTAGTCCTATATTGTTTTGAAAAAAAGACTTCAGCCTCTTTCTTAAATTCATAAGACTAAAACTCTTTAGGAAAAATCATTTATTTCAAAATAAACACTTTCTACACTAGAATGTTGCCATTGTGCTTAACAGAATGCAGTGTGGAAAGCCATGGTTTTGAAGGTGTGAGCAGAGGGCTCCTTGGAGAATATTAGAGTCTTAATGCTCACAGCCAAATAGCGCTCACAGTTCCTTTAGTGTTCTTTTAATCACGCCAGGCAGCGGGGAAATGCCGGCTCTTCACGTATTCTCTAAGATCAGGTTTTCATTATACTATTTTATGGTTTGAACCATTTTAAAGTTTGCTCAGGGCATTTCCCAACCACTTTCAAAGGCAGTTAAAGGAGAGGACAGGCCTTCCCACACAGGGAACCCCTCACAACAGGATGTTTTCCAAAGAATTCTTCGGGAACCTAAAACTCTCTACCCATCCCCCAGAGCTTGGACTCCCACAGGAACTCCTGTCAAAAGGCCATCAGTGACATGCTAGGATGTGCTGGAAACAGCTTCTCAGGGTCAAGACCAGCTGGTCTTTATTCTGGTATTTTCAAGAACAGAACAGTCACCCTGGAAAATGAGGGTGACTCTCAAAGACCTTTGTTGATTTTCCAGAGGAAGTGTCCTGGTACCATGAACCAACACAACATCTAATGACTGGGACCCCACATTAACAAACAAACTGGTGTTTTTTGGGGGGATGTGTTACAACCCAGTTTTATATGGCCATTTCATGTGACAGGCATAAGTCAAAAGCTGAATAGCCGTGTTCCCTACTGTCCCCTTTATCCTTATAATATCATGGTCACAAGAACAGGTCAGTGTACGAAAATCCCCTTTTTTATAGCATTGACCTTCTGTCTAGTTGTCCATGCCAAGTTACAAAACTGCTATTTTTAGTACATGAAACTAAGTAATCCAGGCTAGTTTATTTATTTAAAAAAGAGAGACATGATAGATTTCAAAAGTTGTATCCACAATCTACGCAAAAGTAAGAGTCTTTTGGTGTGTTTTTGGTTTGGTTAACATTTAGTGTGCTGAGAAGTTTGTTTAATGGGGAATTTCCCAACTGTTTGGGTCTTTTTTTAAATCTCAGACCCGTAGGTTAGAGCACTGGCCTCTGTCCGAGCCCACAGTCAGAGCTCAGCCTCACATCAGCACTCGTCTGCAAAGACCCGCTCTTTGCTGCTCAGTCTACGCTGTCCAGAGATCTCAACATCCTCTGGAAGAATTTTCCAGATATGCCGACTGCAGGACCTCAGAGTTCTACCCCAAACGTTCCTCATACAAATCCGCATTTTTTAATAAATCAGATCCAGGTGATTGGAGCCCATGTTAGAAAGTGTGTAGCACTGGGCTAACTTACCAGGCTACAGGTGTTGGGAATTCTGGAAGCTGGCAGGTTTTATTTTCAAGGTTGATAATCATCGGGTGTAGCAGGAGCCGGGCATCCACTGTTACAACTGGCCTTGCTCTGTAGGGAGAAAGCCGGGACATGAGAAACTCATGAATCATGGAGGGAATCTTTTCCTGACGAGAGGAACCCTCCTAGAGGCCATTGCCAACACAGCCAGCCTTGCACAATGAATTCTGCTCTTGGCATGAACAAGTGGGCACCACATTCAAATTATCCCTCTAAACCACCTGAGAGTGGAGAGCTCTAACAAAGGATGCTGGAGGGCCAGTGCAAGCACATTGCATCCGTTGACCTGATTTCGTCATGAAGTGGACTCACTATATTGTGATAATACAGTATGATTATTATACAGCTTTGTGATTTTCATGGGGCCCTGTGTCCATATTTGAGGTTATATATATTTTATTTAAAGATTTATTTAATTTTATTTATATCCATGTACACATGCTGGTGACTATGGAATCCAGAGAGGGCATCAGATGTCCTGGAGCTATGGGCTGTTGTTCCCATGTGGGATATGGGAATCAAACGCGGGTCTTCTGCAAGGACAGCAAACTCTCTTAACTACAAGGTCACTTCTTCAACCCCGAGACACATCTACTCAGAGTTGAGCCTTTTTTTGATAAGTTTTCAGCTTGATTGGTAATTTTCTAGCCAACCCTTGCAGTTTATGAACAAATGAAAGTGGGTTTATAGAACAATTCTGTATTTCACTCTGACAAGGGGTTCTCAGTCTTGTCTGCACAATGTAATTACTCGAGGAACTTTCAAACAAACACAACACCCAGACAACATCATGGGTCAATGGAATTAGAACTTCTGGGCTAAGGGTCTGTGTTGGAATTTTAAACACATTCTCAGGTGATTCTAATAGTCATAGTCGTATCTGAGGCAGGGAATAGATGTGATTGCCATTAGAGCCACCCTAGAGAAGACAACAAGGTAAGAGAGTAAATCATGAAGTAGGAAAGTGGGGCAGCTTTTGAAGTTTCTTTATAAGAGACACGAACTGGGAGCCGAAGTTTCCAGAGTTACGTGTGCTCTGATGCTATGCTGACTAGGTTTCTTCTGACAGACAGAGGGTCAGGTCTCGGGGTAAATGTTGTGCAAATACTTCAAGCAGTTTCACAACAACAGCATGGGGCCACTGGGATATTCCACAAGCCTCTGGATGTTATCTGTATGGTATTATTTTCAAAACTGTATTATCTCCAGTTCTGGGGATAAGGATTTGATAATAAAAAGATACTAGGTATGCAAGAGATTTGCTGTGGCAATCACCTTTGAGAAGAAAGGGGGTGAGTAGAAGAAGCATGGCAGGGGTGGAGGATGGAGAAGAAGATTCTGGCACGGACATTGGAGTGTCCTTGGGCAGAGCTCCTGTGACAGGATTGTCTCCAAGGACCGGCGTGCATTTATGTCCTTGTGCCAACAATAGGCTGGGAGTAGCTCACGGAAAATATGAGTTTGGCACAGAGCTGTGGTGGATTTGGAGTGTGGCAACAAAGCAGGGTTCTTGGTGGTGTAAATTTACAGCCATAAGAAAGCCAAGCCTCATACTTCAGAGGTGCGGGGAGTTTCAGCTCGCTGATGCTCTGTATCGTAAGTGAGAAGAGCTGGCACAAAACAGTACCTGACACATTTGTAATGGGGCTGAGGAAGAAAAGTTGGTGTGAAGAAAACTAACCTTAGGGTCTGTCTGGGAGTTATAACCACCTTAGCATCACATGACTGGGACAGTTGCACATGCAGGTCTGTGTGCATGCACTCGCCTATGACTTGGTCTTGAAATCCTGATCTAGTTCCTTAGATTCATATTAAATGTTTTAAGAAAGCTCAATCACCTAACCAGTTACTACTCAGCATAATTTGCATTCAGATTCTCACTGAGTCCTTTAAATAGATGTAGCTGACAAGTTAAGTATAGATAGTCCACTTTATAGGTGCGAACCAGAGGCTTAGAAGGTGATAGGATGAAGATTCTCAATTTGCGGGTCATGACCCCCTGGGTAAACCTCTGTCTCCAAATGATTCATAACGCTAGCAAAATTAGTTATGAAGTAGCAACGAAAATATTTTTATGGTTGGGGTCACCATGAAGAATGGTATCAAAGGACCACAGCATTAGGAAGGCTGAGAAACATTGCTATGGTTTTCCCTGGAATTACAGAACAGTTCGTGTCTAGAAGGGTCAGGTTCTGAACCCAAATCTGTTGCACTAATGCTGCAGAGGGCTTGCTTCTGGAAGGGATGACTCCTGGCATGTTCTAGTCCTAACTTCCTGTCCACACTTGGATGTGAGGGTAAATAGCCACATTCCCCCTGCCATAGTTCTGTCCTGCATGTATGGACACTGATGATCCCCAAAGTACAGACAGACCAAGTTCAGGTCCACCTAAAACATGGGCCGTTTTCTCATTCCAAGAGTTTAATAGCTGATTTCGTGGCAGTTACATTAGTAGGAGCTAGAGGTTTGTTTATAAAGCCTGAGAATAAAACCATGTAAAAATGAGAGAAAGGTGGAAAACAGGGAAAAATACGCCCAGAATTTTTTAAAGACATAGAAACATTCTTCAGGATAAACAGGGAAATGGGTCTTTGGACTCTTTAAGGCAAAACTACCAAAATAGGAAAATGCATTTAAAGCAGAAGAATATTTGCATACCAGCAGCCACATACCTGTAGACAGCTACTTTCCCTTTTCCAAATGCTCCTACAAGTAAATCTTAAAAGAAAAAGCAAAATCAAAATACATGCATAAGTTTTTAGAAGTAATTGGGCATTCCAAACCTGAAAACCCCAGATCAGTAGTGTCCTCCCAGCCTGAAACTTTTTGGGCACCAACATGAGGCAATAAGTGGAAAATTCCACACCAGGAAACCTTGTTTTATGCACAAAATTATTAAAGAAATTTTATAAAATTACCACCAGACTGTGTGTATAAGGTATGTAAAAAATGTAAGCGCATTTTGTGTTTGGGTCCCATCTTGAAGATCTCTTAGTATGCACATGCGAAGATTTCACAACCGGAAAAGAAAATAAGCAGAATCCTAAAGGTTTTTCCTAAAGACGTCTGTTCCGAGGCTTTCTAGCCAGGGCTGCTCAGCCTTGTCTGTGCTAAGCTCGAAATCCGAAGCAGTGCATGGACTGTCCCGTGTGCCGGCTACAGTGAGAACCACGAAAACAGGGGAAGAATTCCCACTCAGTTAAGACAGTTTGGAAGAGTGTGGGGCTTCAGATGACAAACTGGTACATGAATGAGTGGCTTCCAAATACCTTCTGTCTTAGATATGCTTTCGAACTCACCATGGTGTCATTTCCCCATGTGTCAAGGCAGATGACCCAAGAGAAGGCAAAGGGGAAAGTACACACTGAGTGCTGTCTATAAGCCTGACTCGCTGTATGTGCTGTCTGATTTCTCCCTTTTCAAGGACAACCCTAGGAAGCAAGGATCATTGCTGCAAAGTAGCACATTCTGAGTGTCATCTGAGACCACCATCATCTCTTTCCAGAGAGTGGTTGGTAAGTATTCTTTCGGTGAAGCAGTCTACACCATATGAAATAAATGAAATATTATCCCGATGATCTTAAATAACAATAGTAACAGCAAATAGCACACAAACAAACCCAATATTTTAATAAAAATTCTTTTTGATGACTTCTTTGACTTATAAGAGGACATCTGAAAGTTTGCCAGCAGTACAACTTACAGAGAAATACATTGAATATTAAGATGACTCCATTATAAACTTCTTGACATCCACATGACCAGAGCTAGACCTGAGTGACAGCAGGAGTGAACTCCTGGTCTCTGATTGGACAAACTAGCTCAGTGCTTCGTCCCCCAGGCAAAGCAGCCTACTTGTCTCTATCTAATTTACAGTGGCCATTCCTGGTGGAAAGACACAAAGTTAGAAATGGCACTGGCTACATCTACAGCATGTACAGAGAATGGGCATGGGGGGAATAAGGACTCTAGAGTGAAATACACACAGTTCAAACTATGATCGGTTAATTCTAGTAAAGGAGAACGGTAAGCAGGGCGATGTGTGGAGGTGATAGAGGAATTAAATTGATGCAAAGCAATTTAACAGCAAAATGACTCAGTGCCACACTGTCTTGTCAGTCATCTTTCTGTCTGGTTCTTTCTCTCAGCTTAACCCTGGGAACAACATTGACCACTTAGGGCTGGGAGCTGAAACTGGGCAATAGACATACAGCTTCCCTGTCCAAGTGGGAAATCTTGGTGGGGTCTCCCTCCCTGTGACTGGATAGCCCCAGGCAGAGAAAGCCATAACTGCCTACAGAGGCATTCAGATTTGTGGTTCTATTTACTGCACCCATCCTTTCTGAGTCTTTCTTCATCCTTTCCTTATCAATATTTTGCAGGTCAGTACCTTCAACACACACTTTGTTTTCTAATCCTTGGCTTAATTCTACTTGGGGAAAACTCAGTCTGAGATTCAACAATTCTCATTAAATATTTTCTCTTAAGAAGTGGGCTCAAACATCTCCAAGACCAAAACCTCAGGAAAACCCTTTCTGTTTTTTAAATACAGCCTCTGGAATAAGAGATTCAGGATTTGACTCTGAGGCACTGAACATGCTATTGTTTGAGAAAGTCAAATACAAGCCATCTGAAGAGAACTGTGCCTCTGGAGCTAAAGAAACCACTGAAAGGGGGCTGCAGCTTAGCCAGCTTCTGCCTTAAATCACTGATGCAGGATATCCAGGTTCCTAAGTCTTCCAGATTTACACATCATCTCAATGACTTATATTACAATTTCAGCTTCTCCGACTATTTCCACATGTATTCTTTGTTACACGTGCCTCCTTGAGGATATTAATGCATGTTTTTATTGTTACCAGCTCTTCTTTGTGGTACTCACAGGCTCCACCTCACCTGAGATTGGTGCAACCTGGGTAGCCTCACTTGCATCTGCATCTGTTGCCATGGCAGCAGATGGACAGCTCTGTTACACAAACTCATTCAAGAAAGTTAGTGGGCTTAGTTCTTGCCACCAAGTACAGTAAAATATTTATCTACTAATATTGGACTGTCTATCAAAGAAAGATGAATTTTGAAATTGTATTTGAAGGGTTTCAATGGGTAAGATTCCTTACTCCCCAAGCATGAGGACCTGAGCTTGAATCTTCAGCATCCATGTAAGACATCAGCCATTACTCTACATACCTGTAACCCCAGCACTGGGAGATAGAAACAGGTGGATCCCAAGAGCTCAGTGACCTGCCAGCTTAGCAGAAACTATGAACTATGAGAAGGCCATAAGATGGGCAGCACTAGAGGAAGGACATCCAGGGTCCTTCTCTGGCCTTCTCATGGTCGTGTATGAGCGTGACCATCCATACACTCACATTCACCACACACATACACATGGATATATCATTACAACACACACACACACACACACACATGAGAGAGAGCGTGGGGAGAATTAATGTGATAAAAAGGGGAAAGAACATGAGACGACAAACCCTTACAGGGCAGGAAGCTGTGAGTTAGCATAACGACTTCCTCCAATAGTATGTGTTAAAATAAATGAGAAAGGAAATAAATCTTTGCTTTCGTGGCCTTAGGCATAGAGCCACCACACAATCAGGGCCCACAGCTTCCTGCTAAATAAGAGAGTAAGAGCAATGACGATCGTCTTCTAAGGATGAGCAACACGAAGAACTGCGCCCCTTACACAGGCAGGTTGGTGGAAACCAGAATGGAGTTCTGCTGGGATTTCGCATGTGCCCTTGGCTATACTGGACGAAGTGTACACACATCCCCCCCCCCAAGTCTAGAGAGTGACATGGAGGCTCGGTCACAGTTAGATTGTCATCAGAGCTAAGAAACCCAGAAACAAGTTCCTAGCAGTGACAAGGAAGAGGATCATTCCTTTAGGCACTGTAAGTCCTCTGCTTCAGGAAATGAATTTTCCAACTCTGGAAAAAGAAAACTAATGGACAAAATAGGCCCCAATTTTCTTCGTAAGGATATAGCCACAGTTATTCGCAGGCCAAGGAAACAGTTATCTACCACAAAAGTGTGCTTGTCTTTTGAGACCCCACCTTGGTATCATGCCTGCTGGCAAAGGCCGGAAGCGTTCAGGCTCAGAATCTCCAGTTGGGCAGACTTTTCTAAGGGAGGAGAATCTGTCTTTCTAAAGGATGGGCTGATTTTGATAAGCACCATGTAGGTTCTCCCTTTTTCTCTCGGCTTCTCTCTATGTATTACATAGATATAGGATGGATGTTCATGTTTGCATCCACCTACCTATCTACATATCCTTTATGTGCACAGAAATATGTGTTTGTGTGTGTATATACATATTTGCATGCACAAATACGCATGCACATCCAGAAACAATACTTTTTAAGCACTCCTACACAGTCCTGATTAGGTGTGAGTCCATTTTACCTTTCCACCACGTTATTCTCGGGAGTCTAACTCTTATCATCAAGCTTGATTGCGAGCACCCTTCCCCACTGAACCGTCTCACCAGCCCCTTTGTCTAGGCATTGAAACGATAATTTGGAGAGGAAGTAATTTCACTGCTGATCTATAGATCCGTAACCGTGTAAACTTTCTCCTCGTTCCCTTACTTCTAGATAACAGGTCTTATACTATGAGCTCGTGCTTACTTCCTCCCATTGGTAAATGTCTCAAAGGCAAGTCTGAAAACAAACAGGGGAAAAATGTCGCCCTTTTCCGTATATGCACATTAGCTGTTTTCGTTTTGTTTTGTTTTTCTGGAAGAAATAGCTGGCAACTAAAATCAGTTCTTTCCACTCAATCAGAAAATGTTCTCCAAATGCTTCAAGGCTTTGTCACGGCTTCTCTGGCCTTAGGAGCTGGGTTTATTTTCCTCTGGATGGAAGGACAGAGGACTCTTAAAGAAACAAAAGGGGGACTTAGCATAAATGCAGGATCAGTTGTCAAGAACCAAAATAACCCTAAAATGTGAAGTCATCAGAGCTATGCTGAGCCTATCTTTGCAGTCTTCAAAACTATTCTCTTAAAATAAGGAGGAAGGGAAGCACTCGACTTTCCGAAGGGCTGCTTGGAGTGCAGGCTGTCTTCACACACAAGGAAGGGGATCTTAGAGCCAAAACTTTGGAGCCTGTGCTGGAGGTTTGGGGCAGGGGTGGAGCATGCAGTGAAAAGGAGGGGAGACTTCTCAGGAGAAGGGCCACACAGGAGGGACAAAGAGAGATGACAGTGTTCTGCTAAGCTTTTATCAAGGGTCATTTCCTTGGGAAGTCTCTATCATCCATACACCTATGCTATGTAAGATAAGGCAGTCTTTCTCACCCGGAACCTCCATTCTGGAACCATCTCCTTGTCCCACCATCCCGAGGAACACACAGATCTGAAGTCAGCTACAACAAAGGCCATCGGACAGTTCTTTTTTTATTTCGGAACTCAAAAAGATTTACTAGGGCCTGGGAGTTGGTTAAGTGGGCAAAGTGTTTGCGTTGTGTGAGCAAGAGAATCCAAGTACAGACGCTGGGCAGGTTGTTCCTGAGGGTTGTTGATCAGGTAGGATAGCTGGTCATCTCTACTCTAGGTCCAGTGAGAGGTGGAGAGTGACAGAAGAAACACGCATCTCTGGCTGCCAGGTATGTGTGTATATGTGTGTGTGTGTGTGTGTGTGTACTCTGTGTGTGGGAACTCACACACAGGACTTCCTAATTTAGTATACTTATGGACAATGAAGGGTCCATAAGAACATCCAAAGAAATCTGGAGAGAGGGAGTCCAGTGGTCCAGCATGGACCAGCTTCATAACCCAGCACCCACATCCAAAGCCAGTCATGACTGTCTTTTCTATTGACTCCAGCATTTGGGGGCAAAATAAGCACCTAGACTAGCTGAAATGGCAAGCTTCTGGTTTAGTGGGACACCCTGTCCCAAAGTACTAAGACAGAGAGCAGTGACAGGATTCTTGATGTCCCACACTGGCCTTGAAGGGGCACACATATCCTCTATACAGTAAATAAAAAAATGAATCCCCAAATATAACATATATGGAAAGGTAGTAGTTGCAGAAAAAGGTTAACACAGCTGAAGAAGGGGCACCTTAAATATTGAGAAAGTAAAAAAATCATGCAGGCATTCCCAAATTATAATTTTAGCAAATACACCCAAGCACGTTTGAAAAAATGGAATAAGTAGGAAACTATTGCTACTATGTTGTCATATGATCAAAGGTTAGCATTTTTTATGTTTACCAGAGTGTGTGTCCCCTAGTAAAAACTAAATGTTAGTGGTAATTGTTTATACCTAATCTGTAGCAAACACATACAGACGGACAAAACCATGAACACATTCATAAAAAATTACAAGGGGAGAATTCATATAAAACATTTATTGCCAACAAATACACAGGAAGATATTTAACTTCCCTAGTCACAAAAGTATTGCAAATGAAGGCAACAATGAGATACTATTTTTAGCTTTTTAAATCAGAAGGATGAAAGATTGGCACTGGGGGGGGGGTTAGTGGAGGGCTATGAGTTCATATGCCTGGTTTATGAGAGGGTAAATGAAGGAATTTTTTTGCAAGGTAGTTTTTTTGTTATTGCTGTCCTTTGTTTCTGAGACAGGTTCTCACACAGCCCAAACTAGCCTTGAACTTGACACACAGCCAAGGATGACCTTGAATTCCAGATCTCACCTCTAATTCCCAAGTGCTGGGATGAGGGGTGTGTATCACCATGCCCAGTTAATGTCACACAGCCCAGAGTTGCATTGTCTGTCTGGTTAAGAGACTCCAAAGTTGTTTGCAAGTATGGGAAGTCACAACACATAGGTGTATATAGGTGGTTATATGTGTAGAGAATTTCTCATTTACATTCTAAAATCTTTGAAGCCCTGCTTTATTTTGTTTTAATGTGCATTTCTGTTTTGCCATGAGTGTCGGGTCTCCTAGATGGAGTCACAGACAGTTGTGAGTGGCCATGTGTATGCTAGAAATTGAACCCAGGTCCTCTGGAAGAGCAGTCAGTGTTCTTGACCACTGAGCCATCTTTCCAGCCCCCTGAAGCCCTGTTTGTCAAGTGGAAGTTTGCTGGGTGAAAGGTGAGGAATTAAAAGTTCCAAATCCCGCTTTACTTTACTACTGACTTCTGTATGACTTTGGACAAGTCTCTGCTCCCTAACACATTTCTGAAGGAGCCTTTGAGGCTCCTAAAATGAGAAGGCAATTAGGAGCTCACCACGGCCAGCTGGACTGGGACTGAAAATGCATGGGATAAAACCAGACTCTCTGAACATGGTGGACAATGAGGGCTGCTGAGAGGCCAAGGACAATGGCACTGAGTTTTGACCCTGCTGCATGTACTGGCTTTGTGGGAGCCTAGCCGGTTTGGATGCTCACCTTCCTAGACCTGGATGAAGGGGGAAGGACCTTGGACTGCCCACAGGCCAGGGAACCCTGACTGCTCTTTGGACTGGAGAGGGAGGGGGTGGGGCGTGAGGAGTGGGGGGAGGGGGAGGGAAAAGGGAGGCGGGGAGGAGGCGGAAATTTTTAATTAAAAAAATTTAATAAAAAAAAGTATTTGTTGGGCTTAGAGGAATGTTATTCTGTGTTCTCATGTCTAATCCAAGCCTTTTCTACTTTGTATTGCTGCCTTTCTCATGCATGGGTGTGTGTGTGTGTGTGTATGAGAGGGGAGAAGAGAGAAAGAGAGTGTGTGAATGTGTGTGTGTATGTGTGTGTTTTCTTAGCTTTCAAATCTGTACATGGACATTGGCCAACTTCTGTGACTCAATCTACTGACTCTTATCCATATTTTGGGACTGTTGTTGCCCGTACATCATAAAGTCTTTTCCAGACCCTGCTCACCACTTTCCCAGGGTCCATTTATGCAAGGCCTCTTCCTAAGAAGTGCAAATACCACCAAATACAGTTAAGTAAAATCTGGGGACCCATCATGATCTGTTCCTCTACACAGTGAGAACACTAAGAGAGATCCCAACACTGGACACCTGTTACAGAATGCTAGGGTTAAAGATGGGAGTGTGTAAGTCCAGAAACAGAGAAACTGGTGGCTGTGGAGCAGAAAAACAGATCATGTTTGTGGGAAGCCAACATTAGAGTCTCCTTAAGTTTGGCAAATGTGTTAATCTAAAAATAGACAGAGACTGCTTTTCTTGCTATTTTATCACAACATACGAAATATTACTGAGGGGAAGGTTACGAGTTGAGGAAGAAATGTTTGAGAAAAAAACGCATGATTTCATCCCAAAAGCAATAATGCTAACAATCTGTCTGAAATGCTTCCAAATGAACTCTGAAGAAAAACATTTATGAGCTTGAACGTGGTATTAGGTTGCGGCATTGTAATTTACCAAGGGTTTATTTTCCCTTTAAAAAAATCCCACAAAAAAAAATCAGAGCAGAATATCAAACAATGAGTGTGCCTTATGAAAATAGTTTTCTACATGCTATTAACATCCTGTGGTTGCAAGAACCACTCATCCCCCACTTTCTGCTCTCATTGTCACTCGACAAATCATCTCACTATGTCCTTGTCACGGGTCACACTAATGCACAGTGTGTGTGTGTGTGTGTGTGTGTGTGTAGTGTCCAGGCAGCTGCCGAAAGTCCTGGAGAAAAGTTTGCTTCTACAGGACTAGGGTTCTTTTTCAGCCTATAGGAAATGAGTTTCCAGTCCCCAGAAAAGTCACAAGCTTCCAAGACACCCCTAGGAGCCTGAGGGAAAGCTCCTATGATTAGAACATTATGGCATTTTATGTGCTTTCTAAGGATCACGAACTGAAGTGTATACTTTTAGAAAAGACATGAAAGAAAGATTGACATGTTGGGGGAAGGAGAAGGGGTTCAGAAGGAGTGGGGGATAGGAAGGGGTAATGGGGCGAGACTGAAATACAGTATATACATATCTACAATTATTTTTAATTAAAAATAATAAAATAAAAAGATCTCATAATGTCAAAATTCTAACTTGCTTAGGAAGCACCTTGGAGTGTGTCTATACTAGCGAGCGGGTAGTTAATTTAAAGTGCTATCCTGTGGCAGGCTCTAGTCCCATATGCCTGGTGTTATAAGAGGAAACAAGCAATATACACAGTAAACCGTGAACATGTCTGAGCAACTCTATGCTCAACACAAACCAAGGCAAGGGCTGTGGAAGGAATCAACTCCATTACTATCTTGCTTTTGGATTTTTTGTCCATAAGATTGGGAGGAAACACATGGGGTTTTGTTGCTTTTTGTACTTTTCCTTGTCCCAACCCATCTGTGGTTTGTAAAATTACAAATTACAGACTGAAGAGGAGTAGAGGAGACAGGCATGTCATTTATACCAACGGCTCCATGCCCCGGGCACCTCATTCTTCTGTATCAACTACAAGTCATGATGCGCTAACCTTCCAGGCCCATCAGTGGGCAGGACATAGGTCCTTCTAGTCTCTGCACACGTAGATGCCAGTGTACAACTCACCAAACTGAGGCCAAGGTTGACAGAATACTAAGTGGTACAGTGCTTGCTTAGCACGAATACACCCCTTGCTCCCATCCCCAACACGAGAAAAAAGCAAAACAGAGATAGTAAGCCACATAGGCCAGGACCTGTAGCATCAAAGTTTCTAGGTGTCACTTGGCTTTCTTAATCATTCCTAAATTGATGACAATGACACTATTCAGTCCTTCTTTAGCGCATGCCTGGGGAGGTAAAACATGGCATTTCTGTGGCTTTCGTGGCTGGAAAGGAAAACAAGCAGAAGAGAGACTCTGAGCATCCTCAGATGAGCCCCACCTGCTTCACCATGCCTTCGAAGGCTTGGCCGCATCCTGGCCTCTCCATTGTTCCTTCACTCCTCTACAAACATCGCTTAAGACTAATGGATATTAGGTAAAAAAGCCCTAATATCACAGGGATATCGATAAATTACATAGGATGAATAGCATATGTAAAAATGTCTCACCAACAATACAAACAGAAAGGGCTCAAGAAGACTTTACTGGTTATTTTTTAAATGGACCATTTCAGGGCTAGGGATTAGCTCAACAAAGTGCTTGCCACACAAAGATGAGGACCTGATACCCAGCACCAGCGTAAAAGTCCAAGGTAGTGGTGTGTACCAACTAGCCCAGCTGAATCAGTCTCAAAAAAAAAAAAAAAAGTGAGAATGAACAAGACATCAGCATCAAACTCTGGTCTTCACATATGTACACGCATGAGAGTATATGTGCCTATGCACACACGCGCGCGCATGTGCGCGCACACACACACACAGATCCTCTTATAGGAAAATTTAGACTTTAATTATTTGAGTCTTCATCTTAGGACACAAAATTGAACCTGAAGCAGAGAGCTCAGACCTCAGCCTTGAAGCCGAACACCATCCTGCCACCTCCACTTGGCTGGAAGCGTTGAGAAATGGGAATAATTAGCTGACCAGTCACGATAATTCTAGAGTTTTCAAATTGCCTCCAGAAAAAGTTTGAATGGTGAAGGTTAGTCTGGTTAACTTTTTCTATGGTTAGATAAGCAGAGGTTAATACATGTCAAGGTGGTGAATCTGGTCCATGCTGGTGAAGAAAAGAGAACATGGACTCCTGGCTTCAGGTGTGGTACTCTTTACATTACCTGATAGGATGGATAATCTCAATCTTGAATTTGATTGGAGAGAGAAGTAGCTAGCTAATTAGTAAAGCATATTTGTGTGTGTTTATGAGGTCATTTCCAGAGATGACTGACTCTGGGGTTTTGATCTTATCCATACTCGATCCATTGATGGATTACAATTTTGATCAGAAACTGAAAAGAAGTGGTACTGTGGGAGGTGGAGCCTCTTCAGAGGAAGCAGATTCCCGGGGCTTTAGATCTGAAGAATACCGAGTAGCATCCTTGGAGACTGCATCTTCCCGTGGACCTACCTGTCACCACACCACTCTGCTTCCTGCCTGCTCTAGTATAGGCTGCTTTTCCATCTCTCTCACCATGTGGACCAAAACTACTAAGAGAGTCAAACAATTATATCCTACTCTAAGTTATTTTGTATTTTGTCATCGATGTTAAAAATCTAACCTAGCCCTGAAGCATCTTGAACAGGTAATGAGTCTGTCTGAGAGAAAGTTAGGAATAAAGGCCAAAGCTGCCAAGAACAAACTGGCACATTAAGTGGAACCCCCAGGAGAGAAGTACTGAAGCTTGTTCTCATTATCTCTACTTAGAGTCCAAGCTCATTCTACACAGAGATAAAATGACTTGTTAACTTTCAGTAGAGTTAGAAGCCAGTGAGTTGTGAGTTAAAGAGAGAAAGGGACAGTGGTTCATAGACAAAGACATGTGCCTGTGAGGTGGTTGGTGTGTTTATTTGTGTATTTACATCATTCAGTCAGGCAACCATTCATTTGTTCAGCTAATTTTCACCTGGTGTTTTTGTTTCAGCCAATGGTTTGAGCACCAAGACTCCGAAGTAACCAAAACCATATTAACCTCTTGGTTTTAAGAAGGATATTTATCAAATAATCACACACTTGTGTAGTTTCCATCTGTGATGTGTGTTTCTAGGAGGTTTCAACAGTCAGGGAAGGCTTCATGAAGAAGTGACATGTAACCTGAGTTTCTATGTGGAAAGAGAAAATACGGGCCATTTTCTGGCCAGGGTGTGCCAAGACTTTGAAACAGAAGGGCTGGAAAAAAGAAAGAAAGAAAGAAAGAAAGAAAGAAAGAAAGAAAGAAAGAAAGGAAGGAAGGAAGGAAGGAAGGAAGGAAGGAAGGAAGGAAGGAAGGAAGGAAGACACTAAAATAGTATTCATTTTCATATTAAAAATTTAAATCACTTATAGAAAGAACGGACAATAAGAGGGAAGAATTAAAGTGAGATCCTAAAAACTGCCATGTTTAGGCTCATTCTAGTTCTTCCACATGCCACTCTGGCCCCTAACAGGCTTCACATAAGTTGTGGCAAGGAATCAGGATTTTACCAATTATGTCTTTACAAGCAAGAGCAAGTGTAAGTAACATCGCATTTTACTCAGTGATACCATGACGTTCAGAAAGAAGCCAGTATACACTACGGATATTTAGAAGGACATTAGTTCAGATTTAGACTGACAGATGACACCTTGCGCACAAATGCAGTAGCCATACAGTCGAACTTCTTTCATCTCGGGTGGGAAATGCCACAGTTTTGCTACCATCAAGTTGGATATAATTTTAATATACTATAGAATAGACTTTGGAGTGAATTGTTTACCAAGTACTTATGGAAGTTTTAGCTTAGACCCAGAGTCAGATGTGAAGAAGTTACAGTTCATTTAAAGACTAGCGATATCGCTTTGGATGGACAGCACACTATTTCAACATGGCTCCCTCCTCAGGAGCAAACCAGAGACACTGCTGGTAAAGGTGACCACAGCTCCTGTTCCTTGGGAGCCATACCCCTTGATTTTTTTGAGAATGGCTAAGGTGTCCTGTGAGTATGTTCCAGGAATCACCCTGCCTCTGTCTACTCAGAACTGGAATTGTGCCTATCACTGTGCAGGTACCATACTGTACCACTCTGTCTGTCTGGTAGGTTGGTTTTGTTTTTGTTTTTCACATGGGTTCTGAGATCAAACTCAGGTACTCATGCTTGCAGGGCAAAAACCTTTTTAACTGGGTCATTACCCCAGCTTTGATATATGCATATCGTAATAAGAATAAAACTGTGATATCTATTGAGGGTTATGCACACTGGCTCCTATACTGTCTTCTGAAGGATGGAGAGTCTTGTCACTATATCACAAAAGTAGGACGTTAAAATATTTACAAGTGACTGGACTGGAGAAGGATGCTATGCTGGGTTCATCTCAGCTGTGCCTCAGGCAATTGTATAACTCTGATCACCTGAGCATAACGGAAGGTCAGAATCAGTCACTGTAGATAACTTTACAATGCAGAAATAGGCACATGTTATAAATACGAGCTTTTCTTTTGCCCCCATAGCAGTAGCTAAATGTTTGCGAACACACTTGCAAACGTAAGAGCGTATTTGAAGGTTGAAGAGGTAGAAAGTAGATAAATAAACATCTTACTCTGTTTATTGCAAAGACTGAGGTTATTTTCAAGTATTAAATACACTATACTGCTCATTACATTCCTAAGACAGTAACAATTATTTAACATATTCTTCACGGCCTTTAAATAGCTATCTTATCTTAACTTCCCTTTTCTCTATTTCTGTTCCCATCAGACTGGGACAAATTGCTTTAGGAGTAAAAAGAAGATAGTTTTTCCTTTTTTTTTTTTTTTTCAAGATAGGGTTTCTTTGTCGCTTTGGAGCCTGTCCTGGAACTAGTTCTTGTAGACCAGGCTGGTCTCCAACTCACAGAGATCCGCCTGCCTCTTCCTCACAAGTTCTGGGATTAAAGGCGAGCGCCACCACCGCCTGGCTTTCCTTTTGTTTTTATTGAGTTTCTTTCTTAGCATAATCTGACAACACAAGAGCATGTGTCTTTAAGTTATTTTCTCATGCACTAACAGTGATAAATTAGACAGTGTTTTATGTAAAATAGAAACCATTAATATTCACTATTTATGCCAAGTTTCTTTTTTTAAAAAGTTTGTGCCTTTTCAACCTAGAAATGTGTGAGTCCTTCATCCTCACTCAAGCACTCCTCAGTCAAACAATTAATTCACAGTCCTCTGTCCCATGATACAATGAAAGCTTCTTGAAAGTAAGAAATGATTTTTTTCAAATGGTGTTCATAACATATTGAAGACATATGACCCTCTGCTGGGGTCTCATCTGTGTCCTCTTCCATTCGCTGTTTCAATCTGTCTACACCAGGAAGTCATCTTTATTGTTATGTTATCATGGTAAGAATTCTTGACATGCCATCTCTGAGTATTTACTCCTGCTCTGCTGGAGTCTTCTGGGTTACTTCTTCATATAACTGCATATATAAATATATATCATATACATATACATATGTATCCTATATCTTGGAACCTTGTTAACTTAACTCTCCCATAGAGAGTATCTGATTATCTTAGTAGCACTGTGTGTGTTGTGTGTGCGTGTCTCCGTGTGTAGTATGTTCATGTATGTGTGCACGGGTGTATGCACAACCTCAGAGGTCATCCTTCAGCAGCCGTCCACTTTTCTTGTCTCTCACTGGTATCAGACTGGTTAATCAGGATAGTCTGACTAACATACAGCTCCAGGTACCTGCCTTTCCCCTGCTGGGATTACAGACATATGTCATTAGGCCTTTTTGACCAGGGATCTAGGAAATCAAATTCAGCTTCTCACGCTTATACAGCAAGTTCTTATGACTGAACTTTCTCCCAAGTTGCCCTCCCCCAAATTCACCCACATTTAACTTTCTTAAAAGTTGTCTCCTATTTTGCCTTGTATCACAGGCAACTATTGGAAGCTTTGTCTCTGTGATTACAGTGTTCCTTAAGGGCATAGCTTACATCCACAGAGTGTTACTATTTCACTTGTGACTAATAATAGACAATGTACTAGGTACTTCATGTGTATTATGAAACTTAACCTCAAAAATGCTACCTTGAAGGAAAATACTCTTAGGAAATATACATGTTTTCCTTATGAGGACACTGGGGTTCCAGAGTATGGTCATTTGTCAAGGTCCTATTGCAGCCATTGTCACCTCCAGGCTTGGAGCTCAGGCCCAAAGAGGTGAAACACTGTCAAATTCAATGCTTTATTCTCTTTATCTAGGATGGTGCTAGGTAGTTAGAAGATGCTTAGTATGTATTTGTTGAATAAATGAATAATTGCCCTCCTCAAAACATGATCTCTTCAATGGTACATGATCAGTATTCTCCTATCATTTTTAATAGTAAAGAAAATTAGTGGCTGTTCTAGACATTAGCTGAGCCTGAGTATCTGTTATTAACAACTGAAGTGAAGAAATCTTATTCACAAAGTTAAGCTATGTGTTAAAACATGTAATTTGTTGATTTCAAATAGTATAGATAATTTGGGGTGGATAGAGTTTGTGGGACGGGATTACAATTGACAGATGATGTGGGGTGAGGTAGCCCAAATTCAGCACACTGTAAGTTTTGTCTTTGGCATTCTAGTGGCCATGGGAACACTTGGTGTCCAGATCTTGATTGACAAATACCACTCTTTAAGGGAAAAAAAAAAGAATGGTGGCTTCTTAAAAAATGGTTGTGTACAAGGTCTGCAAAGAAAAACCACACACACACGCACATGCACACAGACACACACAGACTATCCTAGAATATCATGTGGTATTTTAGAGTATGGAAATATTCATAGAAAGATGAACAATTTTCAAAGTTAGTGAAACCCATGAGAAAGTTCCCCTCGTTACTCAAGGTGGAACAAATTCAGCAACATAAATGGGCATAGGAATGAAATATGACAAAATTAATAACTATCTATTAGTGAATATTAGAATAAATAAATCAATGTATATAAATAAATGGTTATATATTCCTATATTAGAGTTATAGTGAATAAATTTAAATACAGAATAAATTTAAATACAGCTCAGTTTGTCAGTAATAACTCTGCAGGCAGGACTTATTTATGGATGCTGAGATTAGTGAAGAAACAGGAGAAGGAAACAAGATGTTTCCATAGCCTAATAGTATTTTCCTAAATATACTCACTGTGACAGAAAACAAGCAGTTTTCTAGAAGGGGAAACTGGATGACAACCCCTTACGCAAGCAAAATAGGTCCAAGAAGACAATGGCATCACGCTCCCTTGACAGAGTGCACCCAGAATGGCACAGCCCCACTGGGTGCTATGCTTGTCAAAGAGATGGCCTCAGTCTAACTCTAGGCAAACATCTGACAAAGCTAAGCTCAGTCTTCTTCAAATGTCTGGTCAGTACTCTTCAAATGTGCCAAGGTTTTCACAGTAAACAAAAGATCAAAGGAGACTGACATAAGAAGACCTGACCAAGTTCAACGCAGGATCGTTCAGTGGATCTGAAGTGGACAAAAGGATATAGGAACTAAAAACAATCAAGTCTTACTGAATTTCTAACGGATCTGTTTATAGTTGATGGCTGTTGAACTGGTTATGTAGGTGTTGCTCTTAGGGACTCTGAGTAGGACACATCATGAGATGTGAGTGTGTTCCTAACTTTTCTGTGGATCTAAAACTTTCCCAAAAGTACTTAAAAACTTTTTATGATTTCACTAAATCCTTTTTTTCCCCAAAGTCAAATCCTTAGGGACTTATGCAGTATTATAGAGGCACCTGGGTGGGGGGGGGGGTAAGTGTGTCTTGATGTGGTTATAGAACCAAATCACTGAGGGTCAAACTTTGGAGTAGCAACTTAAATACCTATTTTACTCCTAGACAGAGCAAGACTCTGAAATGAGAAGCTGCCAGGGAAAATGGGGAGATACATCTCATAAACTGAGGCCTGTTACTTCTCTATTCCTTTCGGCTTGATTCAAACTCCAGAACATGTTCAATTGAATTAATTCAACTCCATTTAAACTATGGGCTATATTTACAAGAATTGCATTATTCTGATTTCTAGTGCATGGTAATGGGTTTATGAGCACCGTGCCGCAGTAAGCATGTCACATTTGCCTTGGACACGTGCTTGGCACTGTGAGAAGTGAACATGAACTTTCACCACAAGACTTGGATGCAGTTCAACTCAGCTTCAAATCAAGGGTTTCAAGGTCCTTAAAGTGTAATGGAGATACGCTATTCCCTTTGGGTCAAGTGCCACTTTAGCTCCCCTTACGTGGAGGTTGGTCTAGCTTACTCATTTGCTTACATTGCCCTCTTTCTGTGTGTCTCTCTCTCTCTATTGCCCTATGCCTCTCTGTCTTTCTGCCTGTTTCCTTACCCCTTTTTCCCCTCCCTCCCTGCTACCCTTCCTTCCTCCCACTCCCACTCTCCCCAGCCCTCATTAAAACAGATGGGCCATTTTATTTCATTGAGTGTAATTGTCTGAAATGGCTTCATGATAAAATCACCGTATATTAGGAGCCTGAACAAGACAAAGATAGTCTTGGCCCTCGGCCCATGTTTTCTCTGGTTTTTATTGCTCGTGAGATTTGTGTTCCTCAGAAGAGTCTGCACTTCCCTCCTCCATCCTGTGCTGCCTGGCCTATGTGTTTGGCCGCCTGTGTTGCTATGCAATCGTGGCTAACAGGATTAGGCGAGATCATTGGATTTTAGGATTCCCCACTGTCACAGCTGTTTCTTCTCTGACATGTTTTACTCAATTAATGTACACAAGATCCTCTGGTCAGCTCTTGGCTTCCAGTGAGAACCAAACAGAAACTTAAACACATCTCCGATTTACTTTTTAAATGAAAATATCTGTGATTCCTATTTATATGTATGTGCCAGTGGCAACACTTAGTATATACAAAGCAACTAAGAAATGGGATATGGCTATCATAAATGTAAAAGAAAAATAAACACATTATTTTTATAATCAAGTCTCTATAGTTCTGTATCTCAATCTCCCCTCACATGGTCTGGACTTTTCCCCTCTATCCTGCATCAACATTCGAGTTATCTTTACTCTCACCTCTTCCTTAACCTCTTCTACTCCTCTGTATTAATCAGAGCATGTCATTCTTGTGTTTAGTCTACCGTTCATTGACACAATTTAGAAGTTCTTTCCTCTCGATTTTTATAGATGTTCAGGTCTAACTGGGATGTAATTACATATTTAAATGACTAAGGGCCTGGGAAATAGGTGCATTTTTCCTTTCTCTGCCATCCAGCAAAACACAGACAACCTGAAAGAAGTCCTTAACACTTCATCTCCCCACCCAGGGCTGGCAGTGACAGGTGGATTGTATCATCAGAGGGGATAGCGACCCACAGGTTATAGGGGAAATTTCTGCTGAGGGCTTGCTACCTAGGGAGCTCACAGTAGCTGCAACTTGACTCATCTTCCTGTTTGAGGGGAAGGAAGCAAATATGTCCCTACAGCTTAAACGAGGGAACCAGAAAGTTCGTTTATTCAAGCCAAAGAAAAGAATGTGCCCTAGCATTGCAAAGGAAAAAGTGGATACATAGTTTTAAAAGTAAAGAGGAGAGTTGCCATTCCTTAAATGGTCTATGTAACCGTGATTTAATTTCATGTGATCTCAATTTGTGTCATACAACTTAGCCGACTTGTGTGTTAAATGAACCTGCATACACGTAGGTGTGCATGCTCACAGACTAGACAAGGACAATGGGTGCCTTGTTCTGTCATTGTATAACCTACTGTTTTGAGACAAGGTCTTTCTAGAGCTAAGCCGGCAGCCAGCAACCCCTGGCAATCCTTCTGTCTTTATCCCTATAGCCCTTGGGCTGCATGTGTATGAGTAGACACTGCCAGGTTTTAAGTGGGTGCTGGAAATTTGACCTCAGGTCTTCCTACTCGTTCAGTGAGTTCTCTTGGCCACTGAGCCATCTGTCCAGTCCTACGCCATTTGAGTTTTACATCCACACATTTGTGTCTAATTTTATATGTGAGGAAGCTAAGAGTAAGACATTTTCTCACTTGTACACAGCTGGAAAGTAGGAGAGTCACATTTTCAACCTGGACAGTCTGCCTTCAGCCTAGTAGAATACAGGTTTTCAAAATCCTCTCTCGCCGAACACACCTGTGACAAGGTAGTGTTGGCTCTGCCCATGACAACCAGATTCCATTCCTATTTTAAGAGACACACAGTATTTTGTAAGAATCTTGTCCCAACTTAGAAGCACAAACGAATACACACAGCTCTACAAACACTCCTAGGAAGTAGAAGCTCGCACAAGTCAAATGACCCCTTGAGTGTCAAGCCAATCAGTGGGAATCTGAACAGGGGTGTTCTGAATTCAAGCCCCCATTCAGATGTGCTCTGCTAACTTTACTCAGATAATACTGGTTGACATTTTTCAAAATATAATCAAGTAGGGTGTCATCAAGTCTTACTGCACATACTTGTGCTCACACACACACACACACACACAACACATATATCTGTGTGAGAAAGATTTGAGAATAGTATTCAAATGGACATACTCTACATCTTGTGCACAGTTTCTAGCATGCTTGGGACTCTTAATGATCAGTAATTACAGTTGTAGACTGGATTGGTTTTGTGGCCGCGAAGGTCAGTGCTGGGTGGGAGGGGCAGAGAGGCCTGCTGGCTGCCAGCCTGGCCCCAGGTCCAGTGAGAGATTTTGCTTCAGGGGAACAAGGCAGAGAGTAATAGCGCAGGTCACTCACTGCTCTCTGAGGATTTACAGGTCGCTTGTATCAGCACACACATGTTCATACACCTCCCCCCATACATGCACACACACACACACACACACACAGTTCATGGTTATTATTGCAAAAATGTTAATAGCACAATTAGCCCCATGCTTGCCCAATTCTCCCATCCCTTCTTCCAACGATAGGGAGTCAGAGTGACCTTGCTCAAGTACAAGACATTGAATTCGAGCACATGACAATCAGCCCTACCCTTTCTCTCTGAAGAAAGCAGTCAAGCTGTATCAAGAACACTAGTTTACAAAATGAGACAATGCATGTGTCTTGCCCTGCCACAAGGAGGTCTAACAGCAGGCTGCCCAGAAAGGTTATGTAGCAAGCAATAAAGACAGTTGGAACCAACAGTGCTATACCGCTGCGCCTATTGGTGTTCAGTGAGGGGCAGTGTTCATTTCATTCAAACCAGAAAATCAACCCCCCTGTAACCCAGTCAGTAACTTCAGTTGTCACCACTGTTGGTAAGCGCCCTTTTTAGTTGTTTTCCAATTGGTAAGAACTTCAAGGATTGGCTTGTTCCAAATCTGGAATTCCGAATCTGTTTGTCTTTGTGTTTCTGTTTGGCTTAGAATGGAAGGCATGAAGAATGTGCCTGTGTGTGAATACTCAAGTATGCCTCTGGCCTTCCCTAGGGGAGGAATTCCCTTCTGGATTCTGCCCTCACTTACTCCTTGACTGGGTGAAACCGGTATGTGTATCATGAGCATCCGTCTTGATTTTGGCACTAGCTCGTGTTCTGGAAGTAATCAGGGACTGACGGTGACTGTTTATGAAACCACAGGGCCTGCGCGTTTTCTTCTGGCAATGCATATAATTAAGACCAAATGATTATAAAATTTCTAACAGCTAGCACCATTTCTCTCATAAATATATATACACATATATTTCTAAATGCACAAGCATATTACTCAACAGTTAACAATTTTGTGAGTGTATTTTATTCTATTCTATTCCCCCAAATCTACACTTTCAAAACATAAAGTATTTCATGAAGTTACAAAATTTTACATTCTATGAATTCCTGGAGAAAGTCAAGAAAGCCAAGATATGGGGGCTGGGGAGATGGCTCGGTGGGTAGAAACGTTTGCTTTCCCAGCCTTAGGATATGAGTTCAAATTCATCAAAAAGAAAATAATCTGAATATGAGTGTATATGCGTCTATAACCTCAGCATTGTGAACTGAAAACAGACGGATCCTATGAGCTCCCATCCTACTGAAAGCAGCCAGCTTCCAGCTCAGTGAGACCCTGTGTTGAGGCAATAAGGCAGAGAGAGAGAGAGAGAGAGAGAGAGAGAGAGAGAAGGAAAACACATGACATCTTACTCTGGCCTCCACACATGTACACACACACACACACACACCACAATATAGGAGGAGGAAGAGACAGAGATGGCTGAAAGAGAAGATGGTTTTCTTTCTAGTGTGAAGGCTGTTTGTCACGCCTTGAGCATCTTATTTGGTAGAACTGAGCAATGGATGTTCAACAGGTTAAGAAGGTTCTCGTGTTCTTTAGCAGTGCTCCAAATGGCAGTTTACAGATGTGGAGTCTCACTGTGTCTGAATTGCCACTCGGACTGGCAGCTCACAAAGCCCCTGCTTCAGTGCACATGTCTTCTGGGCCTGCAGTTGGATAAGCTCCATGCTACACACCACACCACACCCCCACTCTGTATCGCCACTGGATGATCAAAGTTATCCCAAGTCCACGATGTTTACAAATCATCACCTCCGCCGTGGCTAGGGAACTCCTCAGTATTTACTCTTTGATTAATGGAATGCTACCGCCACTTAGCTAGTTGCCAAGGTCAGTAAATTGGAAGCCATTCAAAAATCACCCACTCCTGTGCATATAACAGTTACTCACCTACTAAGATGCTTTTTATCTATGTCATTATGACACACATCATCACAACCAAGATCTAATCTTCCACTGAACTTATATCATCCAGTCCCCTCCCCCATCTACCCAGTTCCCTCACTGAAGCTAGTGTGAACAGGTGTGGCCTTTTCCCCATCACTGTAGCGGCCACGCCCACATGACTTCTCCTGCCTTCTCTTCTGCCTGCTGCCCTGTAATTTGTCCATGACTCTGGATGCCTCCGCTGTTTCAGGAAACCATATGTTCTCGTCACAGTTTCCCTCCCTTCCTTCCCTACATGGTTGTTTCATACTCAGCCCTCTCATGAGGTCAACTCAGAGGTCCTCTACAAACAGCGAGGAGCAATCCCCAAATGAGAATGAGCCTCACTTCACCTATTACAGAAATCCCTGTCCTTTGCTGTAAACATTGCCTATAGTTTTAAGTTTGGGAAGGCAGCAACTAGTCTAGCCACAACGCAGTGTGTAGTCCCTATAGCAGAGCCAAACACATATTGTTTGACAGAATGAAGTGTCTTGATTATCTTTATCCTAAGCCTCTCAACTAAAATAACCAACTTAAAAACAAGGCTGAAAATTTAAAATCAGTGTTTCATTTCAAATAATATTTTTCTTTAGATTGTTTTTCCCGTTTATTATTATCATTATTATTCTCTGGGAGTCATTTTGTTTTTATTGACTTAGATAGGGTTGCCATACTGGATGCTCACTGGGATGCCTGCATAACTTACAAGCCAGTTCTTGTCTATTTTGTCTCTGTCTCAGCATCTGTCTAAGTTCGTCCCAGAGGACTAAGATGAGTTGCAGACTTTAAGTGGATTCAAGTGAAATATGTCATCCTTGGAGTTGAGAGCAGAAACAGCTCAGCCTGTGTACAGAGAAATTTCGTCTAGAGAGGACGGGGAGCAAGGAAAAGGGAGGAGAGGAAAGGTCCGGAGAGGAGGATAAGAAAGAGGCAGTGATAAGGAAAGAGGGAAGGAGAGGAGAGAGAATACATGAGGGCAAGGGGGAAGAGAGAAGAGGGGGAATAGAGAGAGGAAGGGGGAGAGAGAGGAGGGGGGAGAGAGAGGAGGGGGGAGAGAGAGAGGAGTCTGAGATTCAAAAGATGAGAGGGAGCATGGGGAGGAGAAGAAAGGAAAGAAGAGGGGATGGGGAGAGAGTGGAGGGCAAAAGAGGAAGCAAAGGGACAGGGGGAGGGGAAGAAAGAGGAAGAGAGAAGAGAAGAGGGAAGTTAGGAGAATGGGAAGAGGAAGAGATGCCAGTGGGGGAGGGGAAACAGAAAAAAGAAAGGCAGGAAGGAAGGAAAAGAAAATGGAGAAGAGGACAAAATGGTAGAGGAGGGAGGAAGAAAGAGGACGGGAGAGAGAGGAAAGCAGAGGAGAATAAAGAGAGAGGAGATGATAATACATTCTAGGGCTTGATGAGTTCCTGCCTCTGTGTTGTCTTCAGATAGTTTTCACTTAAAAATTACCGTGTGTGTGTGTGTGTGTGTTAGCACACATGTAGATATCAGAGGACAACTTGAAAGAGTCCTTTAACCTTAATATAAATATTCCTTTTCTTGCCTAAGCCAGATTAATACAGTTTGACTTTTAACTGTGCTAGTGTATTTTAAATGATACTCTGGTATGGGAAGTTCTGCATATGTGTTGCTTTTATTAGTTAATAAAGAAGCTACTTTCAACCAATGGCTTAACAGAATATAGCCAGGCTGGAATATATATATATATATATATATATATATATATATATATATATATATGAGAGAGAGAGAGAGAGAGAGAGAGAGAGAGAGAGAGAGAGTAGGCAGAGTCAGAGACTCTATGGAGTCACTAGAGGAGAAAGACATGAGCTGCCTACCTTGCCAGTAAGCCACAGCCACGTGGCAATACACAGATTAATAGAAATGGGTTAAATTAAATGTAAGAGCTAGCCAATAAGAAGCTAGAGCTAATAGGCCAAGCAATGATTTAAACAATACAGTTTCTGAGTGATTATTTTGGGGCTGAGCAGCTGGGAATGAACTAGCAGCCTCCTCCAACAACAATACTTGGTAAAATATTAATTTAAGTACACAGATAATTTCTAATAATTGTGGACTGGTACATGAAAAATAAGATGTGCCTTCCTCACTCAGTTCTTCTAGATGAGACTGTAGCCTGTGGTACATTCATCCCTGACACTGGTAGCAACAGCACAAGGATGATCTGGGAAAGAGAGGTGCTGCCTAGCTTGCTGTCCTCGTGAGGACAAGTGGAGTGTGGAAGACTGGATGAGGGTTCCTGCCAAGTGAGAAAACTACACCACTGCTGCAGTGAAGCAAAGACTCTGAGCGTGCTTTGAAAAGTAGAGTGCTGGGTTCAAAACTCGCATCCCTCAGCATCTCCCAGAGTTGGCCAATCCAAGCTTTCAATGGGTGCCAAGTCTTCAGCTTTTGTAGGTAGGCTCAATAAGTACCAAGCATACCTGCTAAGTTCCAGAACCCCAATCCAAACCCCACTCTCCTACAACTCATCCAGGTGTATTATAAAACCCAGTCTTGGCTGCTCATTGAGGCTTGAGAAGAGAGACATGGGGGAAGACTCAACTTGCTCCACCCTCTTGACCCCTGTCCTACTCATTTGGAAGGAATATAATCTGATAGAAAAGTTATTTTATGTTAGCCCCATTTGACCCTGGTTCAGCCTTCACAGGAAGCAGGACACTGACTGTTTGATTGACACATCATCTACTTCTTTGCCCTGTAGAAGGCACAGCCATTCTGCCCATCAAGTTCTCTGTTACTATCAGTGGGGAAAGGATGTTTATGGCAGACATTATAAATAGCCATAACTTTCTCAATAAACTGAAATTGCAACGTAAGAGTTAGATTTAATTAATCACCTTGGCATAGTTGGAATAGAAACGGTATGAGGAATCTTGAATTTTTAATTAGTTAAAACTAGAATACATTATGTATGAAACCCTCACCCCATCAAACTATGAATTATCATTGATTAGTATTGTATAGCTTAAGGAAACAAATGCTTCTTTGGCATTTCCACAGGTAGCATTAACACACAGTATGGTCCCAGTCCTCTCTCAGACCACTACTACAGCTCAGCCAGTCCTATGGAAGGTTTCTGGAAAACTTATAAGAAAATATAATTTTGTTTTGCTTAGTCTCAGAGGAGAAACAAAAGCTAAATAATTAAAATCAAGGATCTATATTTGCCTAGTCAGCTTACTGAACTTCTTCCCCAAATCAGAAAACATCCTACAGATGGAAAACTCCCAATTATGAGAAAGGATAGCTTTAATAAATAAAGTCGTCCATCAAGTATTAATGATTTCTAAGCCAACATAGATGTGACCAATGAGCCATGAAACCAAAAAACTTAATGCTCTCTGCCAAATGTTCTGATTGCCAAGCTGATCCTTTAGGACAAACCTATATTTTTTGTGGTGTCTGCAAAAGATGAATTATCTGCTTGGGCTGTGTGGGTTACCATGCACCCTCATTATGGAAAAGGCAATGAGGAAGAGCTTGTGTTTCCTATCATGAACCATTTCTTTCTTTCCCTACATTAAACTAGTCAACCTGTCTTTGGAAAAGCCAAGAGTTGGTTGGAAAACACTCTGAAAACATGCAACTTACAGAAAAAAAAATCGAGGTTATGCACCGACTAATGGTAACTCTGAGCTTAAAAGGGAATAACAGGTTAAAATAAATCGCTTTAGGCAGGTGTCTGAAGCCAGCCGAATGTCAATGGAGACCACATTACTTTGGGGTTTCAATGAAAACTTAGGTTGCACAGTTGACAAGCTTTGTGTCCAAGGCAGCTTTTAAAGCCATCTTGCCTTTCCAACATTGTCTCCTGACTCTAAAGGGGCTGTTTGTTTTGTCTTAAATGCTTGTGAAAGTCCCTCTGGAATCATACCAAAAAACCTGTGCCATGTTAAACTTGACCTTCGTCTTTTATGAGAGAAATGCTTATGCATAATGTATTTTCCAGAGGATGGACTCTTGCCAGGAAGCAAGAACTCATGTGGGAAAAGACAGTGAACCTTACCTGGGTAATCATTCTTGTCTATGTCTGCATCTCCTCTTAGAGAAAAGCCAAAGCCAGAAGGGATGCTGTGCGAGTCCCACATTCCCTGCAGAACTTGTGAAGGCTTGGTGTGTAAGCCTTTTGGGTTGCCATTGTAAATGAGCACTTCACCTCTTTGGTCCTTGCCTGCAAAGGGCACGCCGATGGCGATGTCTACAGAGAACAAAGGAAATTTAAAGAATAATTAAATATAATCCAAAGGCAATGTCATAAGACCCACATGGCTTTTTGCATTTTCTAGAGGTTTCTGGGGTACTGTAGCAACAGAGATGCGCCATTGCCTCCTGTCAGCCTGATGAGTGTCTGCTGAGAGGTCACTGGGTGCTGCAAGCAGCAGGTGCAAAGCTTGACTCTCAAAGGCCCTGTGTTTGCAAAGTCTTCGTTTCAGAGGAAGGTAATGGACACTTTGAATAGAGATGTAATTATGGAAATACAAAAAGCAGTAAATGTTACAAAAAATCTTTTTTTAATATTACTGATACAGTGGAGAGAGATGACATTGTTTTAGACAGGGTGGTCAGACATTGTGTCACTGTGGCTAGCATCCATACTGAAATCTATGGTCACAAAGAAACCAAGCATATGATTATTAAAAAAGAAAAGCACTTTCTCCCCTTCCAGGAGAAGTAGCCAGAGATGGAAGGAGGGCGGCCCATCTGAGTGGCACAGAAGGAAGAGAACTATTTATATAGGGCCTCAATGTTGTACCTTGAAAGGTATAGCCAGGTCCTACCGTGTATCAGGGAAGGGGCAGATCAAGTTAATTACTGTTTTAGGAATTTCTTCTTTCAAAGATCAAAAGCTCCATTCTCACAGAATGTTTTATTTAATAGTTCCCTAATCTAACGAACTTTTAAAAATCCCATTTTATAATTAAGGGTACTAGAAAACCCAGATAGAAGCCATATCACCCAACTCTCACCCTAATATGAAGCATTTATCTCCTGCCATATGGGTCATCAGGAAGGTCCTGAATATTAAATAGAAACTATTGTAGTTTAAAAAGAAGGTCCCAAACAGTAACAAATGAGTTTGCCATATGAGGAGTCTCATTTGTTGGTGAAATGACCCACTGTACATAATGAGGAGGTCTATAAATCCACTTCCACTGACCTGCTGAAGAGAAATGATCTAATAACTGCATTATAGAAAACATAGACATTGCCATGCACTTGCTGGGAAGGACCACTTTGCTCACTCCTGCTAAGTCCATGACTTTCCAGCTGTCCCCAAGCTTAAGCCCAGCTAGCTTGGCATTATTTTGCTTGGTTTGTGCTCCAGACCACCAAGGCTCAAAACCCAAGAGATTCTTCTCTTAGCTTTTAAGAGCATCAGAACTAGTTTAAGGGCAAAGACAGCAGAAAATAGGATGAAAAAGACAACTGACACAATTCGGCATCATGCCTTGCTGGGGATAGCCGTCTTAGGAAGCAGCAAGCCAAGCTACTTTGAAAAAAAATGTCTTTTTCATTCTCCCAGAACAGTATCTAACATGCACTTGGTTTTCTTCTCAATTCCAGAGCTTGAGTCAAGGGTCTCTTACATGCTAGGCAAGGGCTCTACTGTATCCATGACCCAAGCATGTGCTTTTGTAGAACTCTCAACATCTACTCGAGAAATGGTTTTTTCAAAGAAATTCCGAAACACTTGGTGCTGGTGCCTGTGACTACCCCTCTGATGGGAATCCTCCCTATGCTAGTTAGGTACAGAAAATTCCTCTTATACCTTCTTCTTTGAATGATAAACACACTGTATCTTGGTTCTTCACCTACATGTCCTGAAAATGTTCACAATTTTTTATGTGTGCATTTAGTATTTTCTGAGACAGTATTTAAAAAGCATCGATGGATTCCTTACTTAAAGAACATGTGCCCCATATAAGAATTCAATACTATTATATTTTCAGCGTGGAAAGGGCCTTTGCAATAACATTTGCTGACCAATAATTAGCCTGTATAACAGCATAACCCATATAGTTTTTGATTTGTTTTGTTTGTTTGATTTTGGATACAGGGTTTGTTTCTCTGTAGCTTTGGAGCCTGTCCTGGAACTAACCCTTGTTAATCAGGCTAGCCTCTTCCTCACAGAGATCTGCCTGCCTCTTCCTCACAGATGCTGAGATTATAGGCATGTGCCACTACTGCTTGGCCAAATAGCTTCATCAGAATACAGTAATATATCTGCTAACTTACCAACATGTATTTATCTCCACTCTATTCATAAGCAAATTTCTATAGCTCTCGAGTCACCATTGAGAAATCATACATGACAAAAATCTCTATGCAATATCTTAACTTTAATTAATCAAACCATACAAACGTAAATTTGTCTTGAGATTTTTCAGAATTTATTAAGAGCCAACAATAATAAACTGCCCACCACCATTAAGAATCTTTTAAGTGGCCATGGTTTTCTTCTTGCAACAGTAACATGGCCTTAAGATGCAAGTGAGTCCCATACATTGCTCTAATTACCATTGTATCCATCTTGGTTCAGGTCCCCCAAGTGGGCCACAGCACTACCGAATCTCCCAAAAGTCTCTGTGCCGGTGAGGACCTGTGGGTCTTGGAAGAGGAGGGCACTCACTTGTAGGTACAGGTAGACCTGCCCTACTTCTCTAGGGTTACTTTCAAATTCACGGTCCATAAAGAGAGGTGCCCCGATCAAAATGTCATCCATTCTGCAGGGAACAGAGAGAGGGGACAGTCAGTCACTTTGGTAGACAAGGTTCTCTGGTGTGCTTGTAATCAACCAGAGGAGTCCTCTTCCTTTGCTGTAGTTCCTTTCCTGAGAGCCATTTTACAACCATGGGATTTCTTTCATAGCTTTGTTATGTCTACAGAGCAGAATGCTGGAGAAAAGAAAGGTTGTTAAATTATCACATTGAACTTTCCAACTATGCGAAAAATGACTGAGAAGCCACAGACATTTCATCCTTTCTGGCTTGTTAGTGCATTTCCAGAAACTTCGCACACATGGCAAACCTATCAAACAGACCTGAGCAGGTTTTAGTGTTTAAGGACCACAAGAATTTGTCTGTAATTTATTGAACTGACCCCAACTTCTTGAAAGTCACAAGATTTCAAATAATTTTTGTCCTGTCCTTCCTTTGGTTAAATAAAAGAGGCCAGAGAAGTGATTAATGCTGGCTGGAACACAACTTTTTAATTCCTGATGAGATAGGCAGTCATTTTGTGTATGTCATAACTAGAATCTAATAAAAGAATTTTTTAAGGATTTAGAGATGAGTTATAACTACTGTGTGGATGATTTTTAGTAAATTAAACTAACAAATTACTCTGCTTCAAATTCTGATTTTTTCCAATATACTAATAATGTGTCCTTGAGTACTTATTTACACATTTTAAGACTTAGTTTTTCATTTCTCAAATAGAAGCCAATATTTGTGTTCACAGATTTGTTGTATACATTAAATTATTTTTTTTTGTTTGTTTTTTTGGTTTTTCGAGACAGGGTTTCTCTGTGGTTTTGGAGCCTGTCCTGGAACTAGCTCTTGTAGACCAGGCTGGACTTGAACTCACAGAGATTCGCCTGCCTCTGCCTCCCGAGTGCTGGGATTAAAGGCTTGCGCCACCAACACCCGGCTAAATGAATTTTTTAAACTAAGAACCTAGCACAATGTCTGCCACATTGTTGAAATAGCTTTTCTGATGCAATAGTACTGTATCTACAATGTAATCATACCGTGTCTATGATGCAATCATATCATGCCTATGCCATAATAATACTGTGTCTGTGATGCAATAATACCACACCTATGCTGTAATAGTGCCATGCCTATGATGCAATAGTACCATGCCTGTGCTGTGATAGTAGCATGCCTATGATGCAATAGTACCATGACTATGCTGCAATTGTACTGTGCCTATGATGCAATAGTACCATGCCTATGATGCAATAGTACCATGACTATGCTGCAATTGTACTGTGCCTATGATGCAATAGTACCATGCCTATGATGCAATAGTACCATGACTATGCTGCAATAGTACCATGCCTATGATGCAATAGTACCATGACTATGCTGCAATAGTACCATGACTATGATGCAATAGGACTGTGCCTACTTCATCATCTGTCGGAAGAGATGATCCCTGCCCCACTACTGTGAGGATGAACATGGTCCATTATTAATTCCATTGTGATCTAATTAACTTGGACTAATGTGCTGATCATATTTTTCTAATTCTACTAAAAAGTAGACTTGTATAAAAGTACCCTACTGGTAAATACCATTACCCATAGCATAAGTTTGATAATTCAGTGATTTTTCCATAGTTAGTTTTGCAAAAATAATAAAATGATAAGTAAATGAAGAAATGTTAATTTGTTAAACAATTATTAAATGGTATAATCTGTTTGAAAAAAAAAAAAGAAGAAACAAAAGTGGCTAGAGGCGTCTTCTTCACAGAGGCAGACATCACTGAAGGGACGGGACAGGGAATTTTCTATTTTGTCAGGAAACTTCTAAAGTATTTGATTTGATTTTTTAAAAAAGTTAAGAAAATTTCTACTAACCAAAATGCATACTTTGACCTCTCCGAATGAGCGCTACTAAAGTGTGTCTGAAGACAAGTCTATCTTGGCAAACGCAATAGTATGAAGTTACAAGTTTACCTTTGACTCCTGTCTATGCAGTTCAACGTTGAGGTTTGCCAAGTTACCTAATAACCTGAATGCTCTCAGTCACATAATTTAACTATATATTGCTATGATATTCCTACTAATAATAAACTATTAATACAGCAAGTATATTAATATTATACACAGTGTGATAATAACAATGCTTTGGTATGTTAGTATAAATATATAAAAGTGATATTAATATATGACATAATTATAATATAATTTTTAAAACGTAAGGAATGGGGTGGGAAGCTATTGAAAGCCACATATTTTATTCCTTCTCTTCCCCTTTTTATTGCTCCCTCCTCTTTTCCCCATCCCCTCTCTTCCCTCTTTCTCTTCCTTTCTTCCTTTATTTCTCCATTTCTCTCCACTTCCATTCTGCCCTCCTCTTCCTCTATGTAGCCCAGGCTGACCTTGAACTCATGACCTTTCAATCTCAGCCTCCCAAACGCTGGAGTTATAGATGTGCGCCACCATGTCCAACTTTAGAGCCAAAATCTTTCAGAAGCTCTAAGTAGTGTGACTGGCTCAGTATACTGACTTCATCGTCCTGACCTTTCCCTGAATTCAGAGCTCACCGATAGTAGCAGTTCCCCATCTATTTCTCAGGGCTCTTTCCCTACTGCTGCTCTATCTTGTCTAACTTCGATGTGATGGGTTTTGTTTCACCTTCTTATATCTTATGTATTTAAATGAATGAATGCAAGCCTTGCTGCTAGGGCAAAGGTTAACAACTGAATTATATCTCCTGGAAGAGGGGGAATCAGTTTTCTTTAATAGAGTGACACTGGGTATATCAAGCACTTTAGGACAGGCCTCATATAGTTGACCAACATACAATGAATTTCATATTATGTGTGTGCTTTTATTTGGCTAAAGTTTGGTGGGGTTTCTTGTTAGTTTGTTTTGTTTTTATTTTAAATGTGGTTTTATTTTGTTTTCTTGGTTTGGGATTTTTTTAATGTATTTGCTTTTTTGAGAAAGAACATAAAGGAGGGTCGGTGGGGAGGGGCAGAGGATCTGGAAGGACTTAGGGAGAGCAAATAACATGATCAAATTATTTTTAAGATTAAAATTGTTTTAAATAATAAAAACATAATAAAACAAAAAAGTGTATCATGTACACCTGCTAGGTTTAAGACTATAGTGAATAATTTAGAGTGCTGAATATTGAGTCAAGTCAAAACTCAAAGAGGATATACTTTCAACTTATCACTCATATAACCACAAACAAAGCGACTTGAAAAAAATAAAATTAGGATCCAAATTAGTGCTGAGGTTATGGACAGAAAAGAGGCTGGCACTCAGAAGGAACAAAGGGACATTGACATGTGGAAATCTACCGGATCTGGAAGGAAGCGTTCCAAATGGCTGTGTTGAGAGTGAAGGAAGGCACCAATGAGGAGAGTCAGAGAACACTGAGTGGTCGAGGTGAGCTCCGTGACTTGAGCATTCTAGCATATTCAATTGGAAAGATAAAAGGTATAAGCAATCCTTTGAATTCAAAAATTGAAAGGTAATTATGTATACCAATATTATATATTCTAGTGTTATTGTATGTAATATTATGTAACACCCATAGGTTATTTTATAATCATGTTATATTTATATAACATATAAGAAGAACTGTAAGCCAAAACCTATTAAAATTGGGTGAAATATCCGAATAGATACCTTCTCATAGAAGATTCACACATATGAAAAGACGTTCAATATCATGTCATTAGGAATTAAAAATTTAAATAATGAGGCACTACTGTAAATTGCTTGGAACAGCTGAACTCCAGATGCTGCTACTGCCAAAAGTTAGAGTGGCTCTGGCAATATGCAAATCAATACAGCTGCTCTGAATCAATCTAGCAGGTCCTTACAGAGCTACACATAGGATGGTCACATATGATCTCACATATGATGATCTCACTTGATTTGCAGTCCTCTTTAGTTTTCCAAGTGAACTTTGATATTTAACGCCCACATGAAAATCCGCATGCAGATCACGGCAGCATCACGGCTAAAGCTTGGGAAACAACCAAGATGCCCTCAAAAGCCGTGTTACATTATCTATCAGAATATTCATCAGCAAAGGAAAGGAATGGGTACAAAACCATGGGAAGATGGAGAAAATGACGCTTACTACTGATTGAAAGAAGCCAATCTGGAAAGACTACACAATTCAGGAAAAACCCAAACTGTGGAAACTAGGAAGAACAGTGATTGTGGAGGTAGGGTAGGTGGAGGGGTCAGGAAGAGGTGCCTGGGGTTTGTAAGGTAGTGATGCTGTAATGTCGCCTGTAGTGACAGGGGAATGATGGATACATGTGGACACACACATGGGAAGAGTCACAGGACCCTATAGTACAGAGTGACTGTCCCTGCGGACTGTCCCCTGCTGTAGTGCGGGTTTCTACACAGGGACACAATGCTAAGAGCAGGGAGAAGAGGAGGGGTGGGGAGGGATGTGCCAAGGCTGTACTGAAGAGCTGGGCAGTGGTGGCGCATGCCTTTAATCCCAGCACTTGGGAGGCAGAGGCAGGTGGAACTCTGAGTTTTAGGCCAGCCTGGTCTACAGAGAGAGTTCCAGGTCAGCTGGGGTTACACAGAGAAGCCCTGTCTTTCTGTCTCAATTAAAAAAAAAAAAAAACGCAATTGAAGAAGTAAGTTGAATCCAGATGAAATGAGAAAAATGGGAATTTTAGAATAATATTGATGTCGATTTAGACCTAGGACTGTGGTAAACATGTGTGGCATGGCGAGGAGCTGTATTTGTTACATGTGGACAACACAGAAAGGGACTGATTCACTGGATACAATTGCAGGCATCTCTCCCTGCTCCCTCTTGGCCACCCTGACTCCCTGCACAGTAACATTTAACAAATGGCAGGTGTTATGGAGGACATGGGCTGCCTTGCAAGGAGAAGACCCAATACTTTTACTTTATACCAATGCAAATAGATATCATTTGTGTCCAGAAAGCAAAGCTCACTTCCTTCTTTCTCACACTGCAAGAGCCACAAACAAGTAGAAGCAACTCTGGAATGGTTGGGGCCCAGAGATTCTTTTAGAGCAGGCTACCCACAGTAGCAGACACAACATACTGGAAAACACTGGGAGCGGCTTCCAGCGGCATGCACATTGAGAAGGAGGTGCAGGCAGAGGGACGTAATTCAGGACTGACTGTTACTTTTGTTTTAGATTCCAATTCCTAAGAAGAATTCCTAAACAAACTTTTCTCACTCCCTCCCTACTTCCCTCCATTCTACCTTTCTCCTTCCATCCCTTTCATTCTTTCTTCTTTTAGGCAGCATCTAACTGTCTCACCCAAATTGGCCTGAAACTCACAATTCTGCTGCTTAGTCTTCCAAGTGCTGGGATTACATGCTCACACCCAACTTAAGATGCTCCAAATACATGTCAACCCGCCCCCCACACAAACAAGACTAAAACCATCACATCAACTTATTGGAGAAGATAACAGGGATCCTTACTTCCAGCCCCTGCTCTTTCACCAGGGTGCCCTGGCTGGCTGTGTTTCTGTGACTGACACATAGACGTGAAGATGCATTTGTTAATCATCTAACTGTGAGTGTGGAGCCTCAAAGTAGGACACACAAAGTTACTAGTTCTGCATTACAGAGACTAACAGAAACAATTCCTCATTCCACAAAGAAGGAACAAAGTCATCTAATTGGTTCCTGCGGGTGTGGCTCTGACTTGGTGTAGTGTGGAGCGGCGGGCCACTTCCTGCCACCTGGGCTCCCGCATGGCTAGTTTATGCCCCGAAATAATTACACGGAAATTGTATTCTTTTAAACACTGCCTGGCCCATTAGTTATAACCACTTATTGGCTAGCTCTTACATATTGATCTAACCCATTTCTAATATCCCTATTGCCACTTGAGTGTGGCTTACCGGTACAAGTCTAACGGGCATCCATCTCAGAGAGGAGAATCATGGCAACTGCCTGACTCGGCTTCTTTCTCCCAGCATTCTGTTCTGTTTACTCCGCCTACCTAATTATCTGTCCTATTAAAGGGCCAAGGCAGTCTCTTTATTTAACCAATGAAATTAACACAAAACAGAAGACTCTCCCCCATCATTCTGTTGAAGGAGCTGCCGGCCGCGTTCCTGCCCCCCGGCTCCTGGCCGCCAGCTAGCTTATGCCTTGAAATAATTACACAGAAACTGTATTCTTTTAAACACTGCTTGGCCCATTAGCTCTAGCCTCTTACTGGCTAACTCTCACTTCTAGATTAACCCATTTCTAATAATCTGTGTAGCACCACAAGGTGGTAGCTTACCGGTAAGATCCTAACCTGCATCTGCCTCGGAGAGGAGAATCATGGCGACTGACTGACTCAGCTTCTTTTTCCCAGCATTTTGTTCTGTTTAGTCTGCCTACCTAATTTTCGGTCCTATTAAAGGGCCAAGGCAGTTTCTTTATTTAACCAATGAAATCAACACAAAACAGAAGACTCCCACATCAACATGGGTTGACACAATTGCCCCAATACTTTTTTTTTTTGTAAACCCAGGATTCTAGAAGTGGGAAATGTTCACGAGGGACTAGAGCATTCTGGAACATTTGAATTACAAGGTAGCATGGTGAGAGCATTGGTTGATCTTCTTAGAAATATATTTCCCTAGATGCTTAAGTTATGTCTATTAAAATACTCTAAATATCCTTACTTTACACATATGCTCTCATAGAATTAAGAGATAATTACCAGCTCAGATTCAGCTGCCGCAATATGCTTCAAAGATTACTTTTCCCTTGCTATAAATATTATCTTACACACATGGTGTCATTTAATCACAGCTCATATGATCGTTTAGGCTAATGCTTTAAAATCTTGATTTGCAACCCATTAGAAGATTATGAAATAGGAGTCTGCAGTCGGGATCCAGACACAGAGCAAGCAAGATGTGACTGCCTAGCTGAAAAAGGTACCCACCCACATGTCTAACATAGACAAGAATAATGGGCTAATATAAGTTATAAGAGTTAATAAGAAGCCTGAGATAATGGGCCAATCAATTTATAACAAGAAAAAGATTATGAAATAGACTGAATGGGTTCCCAGAAACAGGTTTTTTTTAAAAAAAAAATTGAATATAATAATAGAAAACAGAGTAAACGCATTATACATAATGAGGATAAGGAGAGAGAGAGAGAGAGAGAGAGAGAGAGAGAGAGAGAGAGAGAGAGAGAGAGAGAGAGTGTGGTGGGGTACGATGCAAATGTATTTCTTTTTTAGATAGGGTGCAAGCTGGTTTGGAATTTGTTATATAGTCAAGGATGACTTTAAACTTCTGATTTTTCTGTTTCCACTTCCCAGCTGCTAGGATTACAGGCATCCACTACCCTGCCTGAATTTTTTGCAGTGCTTTAACCCAGAGTGTCTGCACACTAGTCCGGCACTCTACCACCTATAGTCCCTGCTGGCAAATGCCTTCAATATTATGGACTATCGGTACTAAACTCTGTGCTTTTAAAGATAAGGTCTTGCTATGTAGCCAATACCGGCCTTGAACTCATGATTCTCACGCCTCAGCCTTGGAGCATTGGAATTATAAGAGTATGCCACTGTATGAGGACAAATCCTTTACTTGTGCGTTCCAATTCAAATTAAAAAATTTGAAGTACTTACTAGCATAGACGACTTTTGATGACCATCTGATCAGTAACAGTGTATGGCAGGCTGGTGCATATTCCAAAAGAATAAGTATAGAAAGATTTTTAAATATGTTCAAATGTTTTTAACAAGGTAGTTATGAATAAATGATGTTAACGATGTGTTTTAACTTAAACTATTTCCTTTAGTGGTGGTATAAGTGAGATTTAACTTCTTTAGGAAAGGCATTTCATGGAGGTAGGATAGTGTATCAACTTCATTTTATCGGAAAGATGTTAAGTTTAAGTATGTTCTACTTAAACACCTCTATGAAGCATAGAGTTTCAATTTTCTCTCTTATTTATGTCTAAATCGACTCTGATAACCTAATATAATGAAAGGGTCAACATCTCCTCCTGAAGTGATATGTGAAACAGGACATAATTACAGTTACCATTTGTGATAAAGCGTGAGAGAATGCACCGAGAACATCAAATATGAGGGATCAGAATATATATTTCCTGCAGATGAGAGATATTATGCCAATTTAATATAGGAACCCCTTCTTTTTCTCCAGGAGTAAAATTTGTATGATAATACCTAGCATTGATATTCATAGTGAATTTGCTTATTAAAGGAATTCAGAACAGTGGGTTGCAGAGTTGATATTAAGGCAACCTAACTGTGATAGGCACTAGGAAAGGCACGTTAGCTAGTTACACTAGTCAAATGAATCTAACTTGTAACCTTTTTATGCTTTTTAAATTTTCTACCTAATTTACTCATAACAATTTCTCCTATGTGAATAAAAAATATTTGGACTGAATCCAGCTTAAAATTATAACTATGTAAAGCTACTTTCCTTCAAAAAGTTTCTCTACAAAGTGCTGTCAATTTCACTGATGGCTAAAAGTCTGTTGAAATGTGTCTCCTTTGGTCTTGTTCGAGCTATAAATGATGAGTGTGCAAATATCCATGGCTTCAATTTTAATTCTCTGAGTTTCTGAAAAGGATAAGTAATACTACACAGTTCAATTACTATAATGAAAAATTAAAACAGATTCTCTTATCTACAAATATAATGAAAATTACTATCTCCATTTTCCATTCTAGAAATTGATAAGAAAGTTTACATAGATGAATTCATAGTAAGAGCTGCATCAAGAAACAAAAACTGAGGTTAGTTCTGTCAATCTGTATATATCATCATTCAAAAGCCATGACAGACTTGATAATATTCCCCACCAACAAGTGTGTGCACAACTGTGTGGTCTAAATGTTTGGAATCCATTTATAATACTGGTAGATTTTTTTCTAAATAAAAGTATTTAGCTGTGGTGATAGATATTTGTAAGCCCAGAACTAGGAAGCCTGAGATAGGAGGGTCCTGAGTTTAAGGGCAGCCTGGTAACAAGGCAAAAATCTACCTAAAAATAAACACATGCATTATATAAATGCTTATGGTAAAATTAGCATCATTCATTACCTTGCCATCTTGCATAACGTCACCTTGTTTTCTTTCCTGATGCTTAGATTTTGGTAAGAACCTTGGTTTTGTTGTATACCAGATGAACATGTGTGTTGTCAAGCAATCTTAATTATCAATCTCACACACAATGGTACCTATCAATCTTTTGGTGTGGAAAAAGTCTAGTTCAGTCTGGAGACAAATACATTCTCTCTCTCTCTCTCTCTCTCTCTCTCTCTCTCTCTCTCTCTCACACACACACACACACACAGAGAGAGAGACAGAGACAGAGACAGATACAGAAGACAGAGACACACAGAGTAAGAAAGTAACACTGAATATGTTTGTACCTACCTAAGTAATTTTCTTGGCTCTCTGAGTAAACTATATAAACCACCACTATTGTGATCTTAGATTTCACTTTTGTTGTCCAGCTCTATCATGGATTTGCATTTGATCAATCCTATTTGCTTCCAGAACACATTTATTTGTCATAGGACCTTGAATTTCACAGTATCCAATTAACTAAAAACAGCAAATTATTAGCACACTGAAAATCTGTGGTCCCTTCATCTGTGAGAAAGTATGGGGTTCGTGAATCCATCCTTTAGTGGAGTACAAAACATTATTAATTGAAGAAATAAATTAGTTATGAAAGAATTAGTCTATACAGCAATTTTAAAAGCCACCAGTAAAGGACAAGAGTTCCTACTTGAACAGTTACTCAGTTTGCTATTAGCAAGTTGTTTTGATCAGCAAGAAACCAACGAAGCTCCTTTCTCCCAAGCATTTTCTCTTTACATGGCAAAAAATATGTATTGTAAATATTGCCACAGAGTTGTGCTCTCATTTAAATTGAGCATATTTCCAGGAAAGAGAGTCCTCCAGAACACGTGTGAACTCTGGGGAAAGTCACAGGATTTTATGCAAGTGGTCTGCAAGAAGGCTGTTGGAGAAAAGGTGGGCCTAATGGAATGCCGCCAGTGCATAAGGAGGCAGCCTTTGTGGTCAGATGCACGCCCAGGAGAGAAACATGGCTATGCACATCTGACCGCTCTGCATGGAACTGCTGTCAGTATCGAGTGGAATCAGTAAACCTGGATGCCCCACCATGTTTGGGTTTCCTGTTTTTCTTTATCTAGATTCTTCTTGAAGTATGTTCTATGAGGGTTTCATAACAATTATAGCCCATCAGGTGGGAAGCTTGAGTAGGGTCCCTAAAAGTATCTTTCTCTTTGCAACTAAGACAATTGGAGATGAATATTATTTTATTTAAAATGAATTGCTTGTAGGGTAAAATCAGTGCTCAGCAAGTTCTTTAAGATATACCCAGTTTGCAACTGCTTCTACTCCCAAAACACCGTCCTGCCTTTTCTGGAAACTAACCAGACGAACAGAGTGCACCCGAGAGAATGGATGCTTCTTTTGAATTCCCAATAGTTCACAGGAGAATGACTCCCGTGGAGGCAGATTCCTTTTCCCCTCCCTGCGATGTTCTGTAGCCACATCTATTAAGCGTAGTGGGATCTATACCTTTCATAATCCAAGTTCTCATCATTCTTCAAGCCCCTTTGCCATTTCTAAAATATTCCAGAAACTCCCACCTCTGGGAATTTATACTCTTGCCGTTTTGCAGGGAACTCCCTTCCACTTATGGCTTTCTTGGTTCTTATGCTACAGCCCTGTCTTGGTGTTATCTTCTCACAGAGACCTTTATCATGTGTTCACTTCGAAACAGCGTCCTTCCCAATATGTCCTCTCTGTTTTCCTCTACAAATTATTGTCAGTAGAATTCATTTTATAGATCAGGTTTAGATTCTAAGTAAATTGGGACAGAAAGTACTGAGGTCTGTGTTGCCCTCTGACAGGTCGCCTTCTCTACCCCCATGTCTCCTACTATAGAGGAACAATAACGAAGCAATAAACCAACATTCAGAAATAATTATCCAAGTGCCTAGTGTACCCGGAACTTAGGGATGCTGCTTTTAACTCTATGGGGTTTAGCGAATAGGCAACGACTGTATCTTATATGTCTATTTTAGTTGATAGTGCTCTGTGTTCTACTTGTTCACCCCTTCCTACCTCCTAGAATCTTGAGCAAGAGCGGATGTCTTTACAGTTTTTACAGTTTTCAATTTGCAGAATAACTATTGCAATATACAGTACATATCTTTTCCAGCTTGGCTTCTTTCACTTAGTAATGTGAGTCTTTTGTCTTTCTTTCTTCTTCTTTTTTGACAGCTCTAATCTTTTAACACGGACTAAAGCCTTATTTTCTAGATTTAACATATGTTGTTTATTCACTTCTCTACTGGAGACAACTTTGTTTCTAGTTCTTCTGAAGAAGATACCACCATCTGACAGGCTCTTCACTTGACTTATTAATTTGGAGTAGTGTCTCCTGTCTCCCTAGCTCTAACATGGCTTTCACGGTAGAGCAGCACTCAGTCAATGTACAGTTGATAACAAAAGCATGTCCAACAAGAAGAGAGCAGTAAAAGCATTTTCCAGAATGAATCGATTGTTCTCCATTCCATGTCATACCGTGATATATAAGTATATTTCTAGTGTTGCAAATGTGAGAGTGAAATAACCTATTAACCATCTATCTAAAGTGATTGGCTCTGACCCTGGAATACAGTAAGGATCCTTCAGATACTTACTTTGTACAAAAACATGTCATCTCTGTGAGAGAAGACAGTCATCTGTCTCACTTGTCCGACGCTTTTTGGGTGCCTGAGAATGATGCCTTTCGTACGAGATTCTCCAGCCACATTTGTTACATGGATGAGCAGGACATCTCAACTTAAAGGTTCCTCTTCTCCCTCCCTCTTTTCCTCTCTCTCTCTCTCTCTCTCTCTCTCTCTCTCTCTCTCTCTCTCTTCCTCCTCCTTCTGTACTCCCTCCTTTCCTTGCTATATACTCTTGTCCACCCTCTACACTCTATTGTATAATTTGAACTCATGATCCCTGCTTCAGTTTCAAAAAGGCTTATGATACAGACACACACATTCACTGCCACCCTTGGCCAAGATTTTTGTTTAATATTTTGACAAATTATCTCTTAAGTGCTTTGATAAAACAAAGGGGTGTGCAATCATTTACTTTTGATATAGTTACTTCTATGCAAGCACAGTTCAGTAGTGGAGTATAGTTCAAGCGCAACTGTAATTTGCTGCCACGATTTGAAAAATAAAAGTATTACGTATTCTCTATGGAGTTTACTGATATGCTGGCTAGAGCAACATAAGGAGGAAAAATTCATCACTGTGAAACATCTTTATGATTATATCCCATGGAGGGAAAACCTCTAGACACGAAAAGAAATAGGTGAGCAAGCCCTTAACTGTGGCTGTGGTGTCTGAAAGACCAATGGCTATTTGTTTAATAATATCAGAGAAAAACCAAACAAAACTGTCCTCTTTTTAGAAGTGGCAGATGTGGAAAATCTCAGCAAGACATAAAATAAGATGACAGAGTTCTTTATTAGATACATCCTCTTGTCCTGAACCAAAAGTTAAAACAAGAGGGCCTCTATCATGTTCAGGAAACACAGAAGGATGTGTTCTGTGAAGGAAATATGTAACATCTTTTATGTATGCACATAACATACAGCAGGGAGGAAGTGCTTAGAAACTTACCCATCATTGTTAACATCTGATACCACCACTGTGTATCCGAAATAAGATGCCATCTGTAATACAATAATAATTTTTGTGTTCAGGAAGCCATGTTTATAGTCACCTCTTAATTATTCATGAGAAATGACTTGCACTGTGGTACATTTTTGCATTTAAATACATAGACCCCTGAACTTGTTCCAAGTGTTCAAGTCATTTAGTCTAACCTCTGACCTAATGAATAATTCCTTCCACAATAACCCTGACATCTGCTTGCACAGCCTCTGGATACATTAGGCCCCTTTAATTGGTGGACACAGCCGTTAGGAAGGTCTTTGCTACTTGTAGTTTTTCTGGGATATCTATCTACTGCTTTAACTTAGTTTAACCATCTTGAACTCTGTAGAATTAACTCAACTCCACCATGTGTGGAGGATTTCAGGGCATTTTCAGATGCTACACTGTCCGACACTGAGATTCCACACACAGACTCAAAGAACATATGGTATTCGTAAGTACAATGGTAGAAGAGCTAAGCAGGAATTGTACTATCTAGTTTGGCCTCTATATTATTAAATCACAAAATGGTTTTGATTTTAGGGAAATTTACAATTCATCAAATTATAGTGAGAGCATACTTAATAAGACTCTTAAATCTTTTTAGTAAATGTAAATGCTATAAAATAATCTCCCACAGTTTCCCTCAGAATTGTTTAAATAGCTTTTAATTAATTTTAGTCTGGTTCATCATTTCATCCTACTAATGCTGTTCTTCGTGTGTGTATGTGCTTGTCTACGTGTTCATGCATGGATGCAGGTCCATGTGTACGCACATGTGGGTGAGGTCAGAGGTCAACAGTTGGGTGTCTTCTTTAATTGTTCTTTACTGTATTTTTTTTTTTTTTTTTGGATTTTTCGAGACAGGGTTTCTCCGTAGCTTTTGGTTCCTGTCCTGGAACTATCTCTTGTAGACCAGGCTGGCCTCGAACTCACAGAGATCCGCCTGCCTCTGCCTCCCGAGTGCAGGGATTAAAGGAGTGCGCCACCACTGCCCAGCTACTGTATTTTTTTCGAGTCAGACTCGTACCAAATCTGAAGTTTATTAATTAGTTTAGACTGTCTTGGCAGCATTTTCTTTTCTCTGGTTCCCCAGAAGTGGAGTTATAGGCTTTTACCATTGTGCTCCCCTCACCTGAATGGGTACAGGAGATAGAAAATCAGATGCTCTTGCTTGCAGCACAAGCATCTTACCAAACACTCCAGCTTTATTTTTGTTTCTTTAGTCTACAATCTGATATTTTAGCTGATTTAATCTCCTACCATCCACTAATTAATTGAAAATACAGCCCATAGAGACTATGTTCCAAGGAAGGCAGACTTTAATCTGTATTGAGCTTTTTCCTTCCTGCAATGCCTGAGTAATGTGTGGACCATAATATACTCCATTGTGATATAAAATCCCTCCAGAAGGACCGCTCAAAATTTACCAACCCACCCACCTTCAATCTCACCCCAGCCTCATTTATCCTACCACCCAATAAAGTTTCAGGAGAGGAATGAAATTCCTTTTTGAAAATTTTATAGCAATGGGTACCTGAGCTCTCAAATTTTGACAAAATAGTATGAAAAGCTCTTTTTATCTATTTGAAACCCTTCCTAACTGATTCTCTGGACATGTCTCATCTACAGGGCAGGGTTACCTTCAGTGCTTTGAAAAAAAAAAAGTGGAAAATTTCACCAGGTCACAATACCTAGAGAAACAGGAATCAGACCATATTTGTTTGGGAAGGTGGTAGCATCCTATATTCAGGACATTGAACGGTTCACAAGAGGATCTCAGTTAAGGACAGGGTATAAAGATAAATGTCTAGTTGCTTCAAGGAAGGGACACAAGACTGCAGTGTTTCAGGACTGTATATAAAGTTGAGGCTCAGAGAAAGGCTTCGGGTGTCGTGAGGAAGAGAAGCAGAAGCCAGAGTCATCCACTCTGGCCAATAGGGTAGGCCCTGGGAGCAGCAGGTCTCCTGTCACAAGGAAGTAGGTTCTGAGAGCTTGGGTACATTGAACACCATTTACAATGGAATGAGATTGTTCTGCCGTCTCATTTTCTGGTGACTTTTTGCTTTTGAGCCTTACAGTCTGCTATGCTGTAGAAACCTGGCTTATTGGCTAACAATGAGGGAAGCTACAAATCCTAAATACTAAATGCATCCGGCGACTCTTTCCTTCCTGAAGTCCTTGACAATACACTTGGAGAAGAAAGAAACCCAACTTAAATTTCTTCATGTTGTAGTCTTTTTCCAGGAATTTCTGGATTAAAAGGGAGGTTTTTGATTCGATCTCTTCAGCATCCCTCCAAAACACACACACACACACACACACACACGCACGCACGCACACACACACATGCATACATACACACACACACACGCACACACACACACATGCATACACACACACACACATGCACACACACACATGCATACATACCTACTCAAACACACAGGAAGCTCTCTCCTTCTTTGAGGACTTTCAGGAATTGACATCAAATGGTCTCTTTGCCATTCCCAGCTATTCCCAGCATTCAATGTCATCTACACCTGCGGTTGTCATTTATCACTAATAATTACTTAGCCATCTCATTAAGATCCTAGTCTTAAAGGTTTCGTTTCGATTTTCTTTCTTTCTTTCTTTCTTTCTTTCTTTCTTTCTTTCTTTTTTTTTGAGAGACAGCAAGCGAGAGAGAGAGCATGAAGTTGGGTAGGTAAGGAGGTGAGGAGGACTACGGAAAGAGGGAGGGGAAGGAATATGATAAAATATATGAAAAATTAAAATAATAATAATAATAAACAAACAATTCTTTCTTTAAAAAAAAGACCCTGGGATATTCCTTCCATGACCTGAATTAAGTCTTAGTCTTAAATGCATTATATAATCGTCAAGGGGTTATTCTGATAGAACATGGAGTCCTTTCTTTGCTACCAAGAGGTTCCCTGTGGCTTGCCTTTATTATACCTTGAAAGACCAGAGTTCATGCTGGGCCTGGTGGTTCATGCTTGTAGTCCAAACATATGAGAGGCAGAGGAAAGGGGAGTATGAGTTACATAGTGAGACTATCAAAAGAAATAAGAACTAGGGGTTAGCTCAGATAGATCCCATAGATAATGTGTGCAAGGTCCTGTTTCATCCCCAGCACCACAAAGACATAAAAGGAGCTCAATTCAGGTAGCTAGTATTAGCTTCACAATGTGTGCTTAATTTTGTAAGTGGATATGGCAAAAAGGAAACCCTTAAAACTAGAAGATTCTGGACTAGAGCTTGTAGTAGGTGTCATGCCTTTTACCAGAACCCTTAGTTCTGACTTATTTCTTGCTTGCTTATAGCCCCTGCAGCCCTGAGAAACGTCAGATTTACCCGACTAGTTCCTGTGTGGCCTTCGCGTTCTCTGCCACTGGCTTTGCTTAGGCATTTCTACTGTAGAGGCCTCCCGCCTTTGTACTACCCCCGCCATAGTGTATAATTCTATATTTACACATATTCTTCAAACCACTATCTGAAGCTGAGTCAACTGAGGTGCACCATTATATCCAGTGTTATTTCCCAAATGAATGACTGCATGATGTGACCAGCAGTTGTTTTGCATTAAAATGTCTTTCCCTAAAGCTGGATGTGGTGGTGAACATCCATAATCCCAGTGCTTGGGAGGGTGAGGCAGGAAGACTGCAGTGAGTTCAAGATCAACCTGGGCTCCATAGTGAATTCCAAGATAGTTTGAATGAGGCTCTGTCTCAAGACAACAACAACTGAAAAGTCTTTACCTGCTCACCAGTAAAATTCTGAATGAAGGTCATATCTGTGGAGTTAATGATGGAGACCTGAAATTGCAAAAGCAAGACAATACATCATCCGCAGAATCAGAGAAACCGTTTTTAAACAATTGAAACGTAAATGACTCAAAATTCTTACAAAGTGTAATAGTTGGTTAGCCATATGTAGAAGTTGCAAAATTGTAGGCCCCCAAGAATAATTTTAGAAAAAGACAATGGAACTTGCTTATGATTGTAAAAAGGGGAAATAGGTAAATGCAAGGATATGGGCAGCAGTTAGCATGTTGGTCAGTTAATTTGTCTGATCTTGATTTTGTTCTAAACAAATATCTATGCTTATGCTATTATGAGGACTGATAAATGGCTCTTTGGGAAAATAACCTTTCTTAATGCTATCCACCTAGAAAAATGTCTCCTTTAATTCTATTTAGCCAAATACAAACCTGCAAATTGTATATTGCCTAGATCATTTTTATTTTAATTTATTTTTTTGATACAGGGATTCACTTAGAACATAAACTGATCTGGAACTTCCTGTGTAAGACAGATTGACCTCGGACTCTGGATTCTTCTGACTTATCAACCTCTTGGGTGGTAGAATGATAGCACCGCCATGCCCACCTTAAATCCTCGTGTGACTGCATGTTGCGGGAGGTTCTTCCTCTCCTCCAGCCAATAACCGCTGAGATACCAGCCCATTGGGGCGTGGTCTCTCTTTAAAAAAGCGGCCACTTCCCTCCTCGCTTTTTTTTTTTTTTGCTTCCTGCTCCGCTTCCCGGTGACTAGACTCCTTCCTGATTGCGCAGAGGGCTGTTGTCTGGGACGGTGATCTGAAAGTTTTTTCCCCTTTAAATAAATACCACCCTATTAATCATAATTCCAAACTGGTGTGGGATTGTTTGTGACTTATGCCTTCAACTGCATGCATATGTTTGTGTGGGTGCAAATGAACACGTATGCATGGGCATGTGGAAGTCAGAGGTCACCTTCAAATGTCATTTTTTTGGGGAGACATCGATCTAGTTCTTTTAGGCAGCATCTCTCTTTGGCCTGAGGCTTACCAGTTGAGCTAAGCAGACTAGCCAGCAAGTCCTAAAAGGGTTCATCCTGTTTCTGCCTCCCTAATGCTGGGGTTACCATGTCTGACTCTTTACACGGAGTCTGAGGATCAAATTTAGGTCCTCTTGCTTCCACTTAACTAACTGAGCGATCTCTCTCATCCTGTGAGCCATTTTTGTGTGGCCTCGTTCTATATATCTTTTTTCTGACTTCATGGTAACCAGTTATGAGGGTCTTAAATATTATCCTCTCAAACCTGACACTTCAGAATGTGCGCTTATTTTCCAATACCTTTGTAGAGAAATAAGTTACGGACTTGGAGAAAAGTTCACCCTTTGGGTAGCTTTTGTGAAAGGAGAAAATACAAATATAGAAGGATTTTTTTTTTATGTTTTGGATAATGGTGATTCTTTGCAAAAAAATGCACCCCACATTTTTGTTTCACATGGATCCCCAGAAATCATGCACCAATATAGTTGCATTTACCTCCTATTGGGATGAGCTGGGAAATAGCACACTTCTGTGGTCGGAACTCATTAGTAAAGAACATTTATAGTGGCTTACATGGGAAAAATATTTCAGTGCACAAAGAACATGTCTGGGCTATACATTGATACTTACGTATCCAAAGTTCTGCGCTCCTCGTGGAATCCCAGCAACCAATTCTGGGGATAAGAAGAATCATTTATAGGGGGAGCCACATTAATTGATTAATTAGTGTGCTTATATATGTGTATTCATGCATATGGGCTGCACATGTAAGCAGGCATCAAAAGGCCAGAGTAAAACCTTGGGTGTTTTTCCTTCAGAAGATATCCACCTTGTGTTTTTGAGACAAGGCCTTTCATTGGGACTTGGAGCTTATGAAATTATTTTGGCTATGTGGCTGGATGGTGAGCCACAGAGATCTGCCTGCTTCTGCCTCCCCAGCTGTGGAATTAGAAGCACAAGCCACCTCATTGTCTATGTTAGATGGGTTCTGAGGCTCTAACTCAGGCCCTTATGCTTGCATGAGCTGTTCTTTACCAACTGAGTCGTCTCTTCAGCTCCCAGTGTATTTAAAGCTACTTAGCGGTCAAGGGGAAAGATGAAGGTGCCTTGTAAATGAGTGATGGAGAGGGTAAAGATGGGGCCATGGAGATGAGTGAAGGAGAGGGTTACAAGCTGGAAAGCTGGAAATCAGGTTTTTTTTTTTTTGTTTTTTTTTTGTTTTTTTTTTTTTTTTTACAGTTGCTTTCTTCCCGATGCTTCTTTACAGATGGGAAAAAACAAACAAGCAAAATTCACAATTTGAGCTGTTGCAGTTTGCGAACTAGACAGCATGCTCCTCTGTCTTATAGGATGTCCTCCCGTCTTCGCAGGTCAGTGTATGATTGAAACGTCACAGAAGCTTTGCTAACTTCCACTTTGGGGACATCTTTTATACTGCCACAAAGATACATCCTTAGAAGTTCAATTATGATGAGGCCCCTCCATGGACCAATTGCTGACCAAGGATTCCAAGTTAAGAATTTACGTTTAAAGTTCATAGAATTATTTTTTTCTCCTCATTCTTCTTTGCCTTGTTATTTATCTTGTGGTGTAGGAGGGTCTTCTTTCTATGTGTTGCTTTTATTGGTTGAATAAAGAAAACTGCCTTGGCCTTTTGATAGGGCAGCCCTTAGGTGGGCGGAGTAGACAGAACAAAATGCTGGGAAGAAGGGAAGTGAAGCAGACACCATGATTCTCCCGCCCAAGATGGACACTGGTTAGACTCATGCCGGTAAGCCACAGTCACGTGGCGATACACATTAATAGAAATGGGTTAAGTAAGATGTGAGAGTTAGCCAATAAGAGGATAGAGCTAATGGGTCAGGCAGTGTTTAAATGAATACAGTTTTTGTGTAATTATTTCGGGCGGGTGGGAGACAGGTGGGACAAAAAGCAGCCTGCACCTCATACTATAATCTTGCATGTGTATTTGTGTGTGTGTATTTGTGTGTGTGTATTTGTGTGTGTGTGTGTATGTGTGTGTGTGTGTGCATATCCACCTGTACATGTAAGGAGGAGAAAGGTTGAAATCCAGTGTAGTCCTCTATAATTTTCCACTTTAGTTTTAGCAGACCGTGTTTCTCATGGAACCTAGCGCTTACCCTTTTACTTAGACTTTGGCCACTGAGCCACAAGGAGTCCCATCTCTGCCCCAGTGCTGGCATCACAAGTGTTTGCCACTGTACCTTGTTTTTTCACATGGGTGCCAGGGATTCGAACTCAGGTCTTCACTCTGTGTATCAGGCTCTTTGCTGACTGAACCATCTTCTAGTGCCTCAAGTTCCCTTTCATGGAGCTCCTCCACTTGTTAATGAGCACAGATAACCATGGATCCAGTGCCCTGATGAGCTGTGTGAGGTGTCTTCAACAGTGCCTTTGGTTTACAAATCCTCAGCTCAAAGTCTGAATGCATTCTCTAGATATTTCTAAAATCCAGTGAAAGCTACTGATAGTCACTAGAGTGGTTATAAACCCTACTTGTTTCCTTGGGCGGGAATTGAGTGTTATTTTGGAGAGTTATAGGAGCCCAGTGCTATGGAATTGAAGAAAACCATTCACACACTTTGCACTCCCTTTTGAAACCATGAAACCAGTAGTAAAACTTTTTTTTTGAGAAAGGGTTTTGCTGTAGCTTTGAAGCTTGTCCTGGAACTAGCTCTTGTAGACCAGTCTACAGAGATCCACCTGCCTCTGTCTCCCCAGTGCTGGGATTAAAGGAGTGCGCCACCACCGCCCAACTTGAAAGATTAGACGTTTTTAAAAAGTCATTAGTTATTCAGATCTGTCCCTGATGACCTCCAATCTACAGAATCTTTCCTATAGCTAATCATTGTACTGTTTTATTAATATATAGAATTAATTTATAATTACCTAATTTAATCTTTGCAAGCATCCTATGAAATAAACAATACTATTATTGTTGCCTATATTTTAGAAATAAGGAATTGGAAGCCAGGACAGTAGATAATTTGCCTCAGGTCTTAGAACTATTAGCAATGAAGGGTAGAGAGCTAAAGGTCTGGAGCCAAAGTCCGTGCCTTTTGTTACACAACATGCTGTGTTTATTTGTTTATTTTTGAGGCAGGATCTCTCTGTATAACCCTGGCTACCCTGGAACTCCCTGTGCAGATGAGGATGGCATTGAACAAATAGAGAGCCACCTGCCTCTGCCTTCCAAGTTCTGGGGTTGAAGGCGTGCTCCACCACACCCAGATTAATATACTGCTTTTTCAAGTCAGAATCTGAAATTGACTCAAATTCTTTCTATCAGGCTACTTATTTTATGAGTCTTTCATGAGCAAAGTATTGTCTAGTCCTTCAATGGAGACAAATAACAATAAGACATGGGTTTTACATTCAAGAAACCAGACAAGAACATAGCTCGAAAAGAAAGATAATAGAAAGAGAGGTTCATTAAGAATTAGCTTTTATTTAAAGAAAAGCATTCCTCTTTAGAAATTTAATTTATTTTGAACTTTTACAAAACTGCAAAAACATTTATAGTGAATTTTGATTTGTGTACATGTGAACACGAAACAATGAAAAGATCTGTTATGATTCATAAAGATAGCCATATTTTATTTGTGCTTGAACATCTGTGCATTAGTCAAACTCATGCAGTAGGAAAAGCAGTTAATGTTGGTAAGAAACAAGATGGAAACTGGCAAATATTGATTGACAGTTGATTTGTTCAATACATATCACTAGTTCAGTAAAAGCTCCTGTTTCGCCTTGAATGTAGCATGCATTTTTATACAATATTCAACATGGTCATTCAGGCCCCATAGCATTAGTATTATTCAGATTTAAAAGCAAACAAGAATCAGAGAGGTTGTACTATCCTAAAAAAAAACTACTGTTAATCAGGTCAGAATTTAAAACCGACTCAAATTCTTACTCTCAGGCTATTTTATGAGTCTTTTAAGAAAAGAATATTATCTAGTCTTTAGAATCAAGACAAATAACAGTAAGACATAGGCCTTAGATTTGAGAAGACAGACATGAACATAAATATATTATATTATCAAACCATTCTTCCCAAGAAAATTTACATGAAATAACCAGTGTGATTTCCTTCCTTTTGTTTGTGTTTTGTTTTAGATGGTATTTCCTCCTCTGCTTAAATCTTCTGTGATTTCTCTTCCTATAATTTTAGAGCTTTATGATCCGTAAGACCCAGTGTGAGCTGATCCTTCCTCCCTTTTTCTACTCCAATCCCATTAACCATCAAAGTATAAAAGTCTGGCTAGGCTGACGGATTTCCTAACTACTTCAATCTTTTATACAACTTAGCTTGTAGAAATCTCCTCTTGTCTGCACCGGTAGGTACCTCATTTCCACAGTCCTTTACTCTCTATGCTTAATGCTAATCAACAGTGCCAATCACAATTTTTGGCAGGTGTTCTGTCTGTCAAACCCAGTATAGTGTAATCTCTGAGATTAAAGACAATTTGTTTACACACACACGTATGTATGTATGTATGTATGTATGTATATATGTATTCCATCTATATAAATTCTTGTGTAGCAAAGAAAATCAATAACATTTAAAATAAGACTTCTTATGCCATTTACCGTTACTCCACACTTTTAAAATTACAAGTTTAACAATGTCTCTTACCTTGCTGAGAGTCCCCAGTGAATTCTCCAGCAGCAACTGAATAGCCTATATTAAATAAAAGAAATGAACACATTGCATTTGAAAAAAAATGAGTTGTATTTAGAAAACAATGAAAGTGCTATCATGGTACTATTTTATTTCAAAGCCTCTACAAATATCTAAAAAAATAAGGACTCGTTAAGCGGAAAAAAAAATAATCACAGAAATATTAACACTTTCAGACTAATTCCCAGTTATAAAGAAGGTCTGCTACACAGATCTTAAATAAAAACACAACCAAAAAAGTCAGATTCTTAGATCAGCCTTCAAAGAACGGTTCCTAACCCCCTTTAAGGGGGAGTAGCAGCTGTTGCATTTTAAAAGCTGTAAGTTCATCACTATCAAGCACAATTCCTATGAGACATCCTTTGTGTTCAGGTCTTGCTGTTGGTCATCATAATGAACTACTTCTTTTTTTTTTTAAATTATTTATTTATTATGTATACAATATTCTGTCTGTATGTATGCCTGCAGGCCAGAAGAGGGCGCCAGACCTCATTACAGATGGTTGTGAACCACCTTGTGGTTGCTGGGAATTGAACTCAGGACCTTTGGAAGAGCAGACGATGCTCTTAACTGCTGAGCCATCTCTCCAGCCCCAATGAACTACTTCTTAATTCCTTTCATGATTGGGGCCCACAGATGTCACTGAGCTCAAGAGCAAGGTTCCACTTACATTGACAAAACAAAGCCATAATTTAACTTTTCAGTGCATAAAGCAATCAGAATTGGTTGGACCCCAAAGGCGAGTATCAGTAATGGTAGAAGGCTATTAGATGACTTGCACATGATACAATTTGAGAACAATCTTGAAGCTCAATAAAAATCAATTTTAAAAAAGAAAAAAAAGATTCTTTTGGTTTTGCAGAAACTGGACAGGCCTGCTATCACATTCCCATAGCATGAACAGAAGCCCTGCTAATGCAAATGTCTTCTTTCAGTGATCTTTCATGAGAATGTTAAAGCATCTACAAAACAGCAGCCCAAGTCATGCATGGTATATATGTTATCTGGGGAAAAAGTTGTGGTGAAAAAGAAGATGTAAGGGTCTACTCAAAATAATAAGAAAAAAAACTTTCAAAAGACGTAAGCTAACATCAGATAAATCAGGACCAAACATTTCACATATATTTAATTTGCTTGCCTCATGAGAAAGTACCAATACCTGGAGCAATGGTTCTTACCAAGGTAGCTGTCATCGTAGGAAGCTGGAGCCACATCTGTTTGCTTTTCTCCTGCCAGCTTTCTTAGAATATTCTTAAATGAGTAATTTGCAATGATATCCGCTATGCTGGCAGTGATCACCTGACCTGTGTGTGTGAACAAAGTAATACATCAACTGAATGGATGCAAGGGAGGGGCAGGCTCTTACTCAGCAATCCTGGAACCATACCATACACTCCTGAATGTCTGCCCCAAGAACTGTCAGGCAGAGGTCAGTTATAACTGAGTGGGTAGAACTTTCCAATCTAGGCCAGAGATAAACAGCAATGTTTTATCCATTCTTCCTCGACTTTTAATGTCTATCCCCTCTCTACCTTCAAATGATAAAAGCATAAAAGAATAAGGACACTTGCAAGTGAAATTTATATTTAAAGTTGCAGTCTAGAGTTGAGGGTGGAGTTCATTTCATCGACTGCCTACTTAGCGTGCATTGGGTTCAATCCCCATCTCAGCCTAAAACTGAGCAGGGAGATGCATGCCTCTAATCCCAGCACTTCAGTAGTAAAAGCAGAGCATCAGAAGTTCAAGATCATCCTGGGCTATGCAATGGGTTTGAGCCCTGGCAGGGCTGCATGAGACCTTGTCTCAAAAGCAAACAGCAAAACAAAACAAAACAAAGAATAATGTTCAAGCCAGAAGGGAATTTATCATCAACCAGTCATACATAAATGTCTTATGCTCAAAGAAATTGATGGCATTCTACAAAGTCACATAGTTTTGCTAGCCGTTCTAGAACTGAAGTCTCCTTTGCATGCTAATAAAGAGTTTTGTTTCCTTGCAAAGAATCTATGTGGAACTCTCTTACTTGACAAATGGTAAAGATCTCAGCTAAGTTAAAGGAAGGATCTAATAAATCTTCAAGCCATTTACATTTATTGCAAAACTATATAAAGGAAACATAAAATTATGATAATAGAAAGCAGCTGTGTTCAATGAGATCTAAAATTTCACACACAAAAAAGATATTCATGACCACCAACATTGATTAAGAGCATTGGCTCCCAAAGCCACTTTCAGGAGTCTTGAGATATGATTGTTCTGGGACACATAAATATCTAAAATCCATCATTATATGGAAAAGTCTATGCAGCTGAATATTTTGTGTGGACATCTAAGGCAAAAATGTTATCTCATGCCCTTTGAGGCAAAATGGGAAAATGCTTTTGAAAGCATGGTGCTTAACATCCAATCTAAAACTACATTATTCTTTGGGAATTCCCAGTCTTTTCCCAAGAAAAGAATAAAATCCCGTCAAACCAGGTTGTAAATATTTCTGAGTAATAGGGATGAATGAATGTTTTGATATCAAGACAATGAGATTTACACACTTATTTAGGAAGAATGTCAAACCTGCCAGTTTTCTCTGACTTTCAGCTCCGTGTTCCCCTTCCTTCCTCCCACAGCTGGTCAATTTCTTGTTTTTATAAGCTAGGTCTATAAACATCTCAAGCATCTATAAGATTTTAAATTCTGCATCTCAGATAAATTTTTCTGTATTCTTACATGACTATTAATTCATGTGAGATATTTTTCTACTTTAAATGAAGAAATTAATTAACCAATTAATTAACCAACTTGAAATTAATCAAGGTTAGAGAAAAATATGTATATATGTATATACATCAAAATAATTTTCGGTTTGCATCTATCTCTGACCCTGATTCAAGACCATAAGTCAGTGAGTGCTAACACAGCTCCCACAAGCCTTCTGTGTTTTCAGTACGACGTCTCCAGCACCTAACGCAAAGCCTGGCATAACCTCAAAAAATTCGTGGAAGAGCAATAGGTAGCAGACTGAATGACACTGCAGAAACATCATTTGGACAATGAAGGGCAAAGTGCAATGATACTTCAGTCAAGAAAGTGTGAGCAGAGGTTTCCGTTGTCTCTAGAAAAGGTCTGCGTTTGGTGCTACTTCTGTTCCCCTGTCTTAGTAACAACACGGGTGCTTTTCTCTGATATGGAACATACCTTGCCAATAAAAGCTTCCGGGTCCTCCCACTATGAGGTCTCCATTCTGCAAAACAGAAGCATCCAAGGAACTTGTGGACAAGAATCCAAGTGTTTTAAAGAGCATTGAGTCACTGCTGACAAGCAATGCTCTAACAGTTTATTTTTTGCAAAACCACACTTTCTTGAAGAGGACTTTAAACCACACTTTTGTTATACCTGAGGCCTGGAGGTTGTTTTCTTCTCTTCCATGCTTTCAATTATTTAGTTTGTTATGTTAAATTATGTTAAATAATTTTAGTTTGACTCAGTTAGGCATGTTCACCTTGCTCTCTTGAGAACATATAAATTCGGGGGAAAGGGCTGTCACTGCTGGAGCTACAAGGCCTGCACATTGTTTGCAGCTGAATGGGCATAGGCTTTTGAAAACTTTAGTGATAAAACCCAAAACTTAATTTCAGTTATTTTTAAGGCAACAATGATGTCTGATATATATATATATATATCCAGCAAAATGGCTCTGCAGGCAAAGGTGTTTGTCATCAAGCCCGACAATCTGAATTTGATTCTTACAACTCACAATTTACAACTGGTAGGAGAGAAATGAGTCACCAGGTTTGTTGTCTGAGCTCCTCCACACTCTAAAAAGCCCTTCTCTCCAATAAGTAAAGAAATGTAAAATCATATTTTTTATTATTTTTTTTATTTTTTATTGAAAAAACAATTTCTGCTTCCTCCCAGCCTCCCATTTCCCTCCTCCTCCTCCCACTCCTCTCCCCCTCCCCCCACTCCTTTCCGCCTCCCTCTCCAGTCCGAAGAGCAGTCAGTAAAATCATATTTTTAAAATCTGTAAACCCACCCTTTTTCAAAAGAGAAAGCAAAAACTCCAGATTAGCAAGTGCGAGCTTCAGTCTATAACTTGCAGGGGGAAAATATCAAAGCAAACAATCATAGAAAATGCAATGACCAATAGTGAAACAGAGAATGTTTATGGAATTTCTCTCTACTAATTTCAAAAGCATGGAATCATTTTCCTTCATATATTCATCAAATGATCTCTATTTTCTGAATGAATATATACATTTTATATGAATATGAAATTAAAGGAGCCAATTACAGCTAAGAGATAAAGTGACCAAATTATAAGTTCTTGTAATTTCTTAGAAATGCATTTTTGAGATTTGCATTCAAAATGATTAATGCTGGGAGTGGGAAGGAAGAGTCCCTTCAACCTGGATGCTTTTCCGTACTATTATCATGTTCATAGATTTAAGCAGAAATAAAAAGTGAGTAGGAAAAAAACGAAAAATACTCAAGGAGAAGTTGCCAGACATGATAAGCTCCCAAAGCTTCTCTGGATGTTATCGTTTGGGGAATGGGTATGGGAATGAGAGACAGAAAATCAAACAGTAGCCACAATGACAGGAAAATTCATCCAACCACAGACGCTGAGAGAGCAAAAGAGTTACCTTATAGAAGTCCAGACTAAAGCCTGCTTGGCAGTAACCTTGGCCCTCAGGATCAGCATTGCCTGGAATGATCAAAACAAATACCCGCTATAACATCATCATTTCTGAGAAGCATTTTAATAAGTAATACAGATTTTTTTTGTTTTCCTCATATACCCCAAATCAAACAGACCAATTTATGTTTTATTCTTAAAATGCATTTCAGGCAATCTTAAGTATGTTTCCATCTATTTTCTGATCCTGACTATCACATCCATGCAGCAGTGAGATCAACGTGAGAGGTTATGACATTAGGTCTACTGAGCACAGGGCACAGCAGCCCTTCTCCAGCTAGGGAACATGTCAACATATGGGTTTGTATTGGGGTGCATATGCAGATTCATTTCCAAAATAAACCTCCATCTTCTGATTGCATCCCCGAATGTCCATGTGGCAGTAATGTCTCCTTCGACCCCTCCTGATGTGTCTGCCATTTCTACAGTGACAACTTGTGAAGATCCCTAAGTGCCTGCCTTCTGCAGAGAAACTGCTAAAGATTTCCTTTGTCTTCTTCATGTACAGGCTGGTCTCATACTCTCTATGCTGCTGAAGATGAGCTTGCACTTCTGAACCTCCTGCCTCTACCTCCTGAGTGCTGGAATCACAAGCGTCAAGTAGTCCATCCTATTGATGTAGTGGTAGGACCCAAGCCCAGGTTTCGCAACTGCTACCCAAGTTCTCCACCCACAGAGCTGCGTCTCCAGTTCTTACTGCCATCCCATTCTCTTTAATAGGAACATGGTTTTAAATTGTTATACTGTGGCCGGTCGGTGGTGGCGCACACCTTTAATCCCAGCACTAGGGAGGCAGAGGCAGGCGGATCTCTGTGAGTTCGAAGCCAGCCTGGTCTACAAGAGCTAGTTCCAGGACAGGAACCAAAAACTACGGAGAAACCCTGTCTCGAAAATTCAAAATAAATAAATAAATAAATAAATAAATAAATAAATAAATAAATAAATAGTTATACTGTGACAAGTTAGGATGATTTGAAAACTGTGTTGCTGATTCTCATGTTCTCACAGGGGCATTGCAATGCTAATGTTCACAGAAGCGAACCCCCCCCCAACAATGTTTTGTTTTGTATTCTCTATACTAACTGAAGACCCAGTGGGATCATGTCACACATTTTATAATCTACAGGCTTTATAATGAGAATATGAACTCCGTGGAAGTTGTTATTCATCTCTGTAGCAAATTAAGATCATAAATTTACTCCCTACATCCTATACTTTGAAAAGGGCCCTGCACCTTCTAACATACTTGAATTATAGACAAAATGTAGTTAAGTAGGGGGTGCCTCTTTGTTATCTCAGTTAGACAAGAGCATGTTAATGATTCCACGTTTCTTACTGAGGATATCATCTAAGTGCTACTTCAGTGAGAGAGAGAAAGGAGCCAGCATCACTGTAGGAAATTCTGATAGGCTGGGCATGCCCTGTCCCAGAGTATCTTTCAAATGCACCTGGTTCTTCTGGCTTTCAAGAAATTTATCCATCTTCTTTCTTCCAACCAGTTCATAGCTCCCTTTTCTCCTATTGTCTCTGTGCAGAGACCCCTCCTGTTCTGTTTGTTAATTGAAACAGTGTCTCGTGCAGCCCAGGTTGCCCTGGAGGCTACAATGTAGCAGAGAATGGCCCTGAACTCCCATTCTTCCTGGCTCTACCTCCCAGTCAGAATTACAGGTATGAATCACTACACTTAATCTTACTCCCTTTGTGTCTAAAATACCTTACTATCCGATACAGTGTCTTTCACCAAATTCCTTCTTTCCTTTACACTTGTATGTCAATGTCTTTCACCAAAATCGTTCTTTCTTTTACAAGTGCATCTTAAGATTGATGGCTATGAATTTTATAGGGTTCCCTAAAATCCCATCTATATAACCTCAATTTATGGGGTTCTAATTTTCTAGAAGTTCCATGATATAAAATTTCTACCCATCCAGAAATATATGACTGTATGTTGTAGTCTATGTGAACCCATGTAGATTGCGTTGATTATATTTAAGGAATGATTTATAAACACACAAACCTTCTTTAAAATCTACTTTTGAAATTGGTCCTTTATTTTTAATAACATAAATTATTCAGAAGAGAAAAAACCTGACCATTTTTTACTTTAAAACAGGACACCAAAAAAATTTTTTTAATCTCTAACTGAAAACGTCATTGAGAAAATAATCAACTCCCAGTGTTTGTTTGAGTGGCAATTAGAGAAGAGTAGGGGTTCCTTGCTCAGCAAGTCTCTTTCCCTTTTCTCATTGAATTGTAATTTATGAGACCCAAAGGAGTCTTTCTTCCCGGAACCTCGGAGTGTCTCTAAACAGTATGCCCCAGTATAAACTCAGGGACCCAGGGACACGTTCATTCACTGCCAATGGTTAACTGCTAAAGTGAAACTGAAGGGCCGTGAGAACCGCCCTCACCTGAATTATGAATGACCATAAGAGCAGACGGCATGCCATTCAGATAAACGAGCAGGCTGCCGCCCGCACCGCGCAGGGACCCCCTGGATCTGTGTTACAGGAGGAAAGCAAGACACTTCCTTCAGTTCCCCATCTGTGATATTGACCGAATGCTCATGAACAAGCAGGCATTGTGTTCGTGTACTGTGAGCTTCTCAGCCACGACAGGAAGCCAGCTCTTTGGGTGATCTGGAGATGAGGAAGTATGAGGGTATGTTTTAAAGGCCTTGGTGTGCCCTAGAGCTAAATGTTTCCTAATGAACTTTTCCACAACTCCGCCTAAGCTCCATTTCATATCGGCTCTGCATTATCTCTACCTGGGAAAATAAGAAATAAAGAAACAGGCATGGTGATGTGCACACAGAGCTCAAAATTCTTGGACACTATACATGATACGTTTAGAAAATAGTTTAAGCTCATGTTCAAACAGGCATCCAGCAGGTTGAGATTCTATGGGCTATGACTTAGCCCAGGCTCTCAGGTCACAAGGACATAAAATAGGAGGGCAGAATGAGACACAGTGACACTTCATGATAGCCAGAAGAGTCTAAGTCATCAGGGCCAATAGGTACATGAAGGACACCATCAATTGCTGTTGTGAGGGAATTTCCAGCAAAGCCTGAGGATTAGGACACACACAGATGGAAGCCTTGGTGAGAAGTCTAACATTGAATCTCTTTAGGGCAATAATGCTGGCCACTTATCTGGTTTGGATTATGGCCACTTCCTGGCTGTTACCAGCGTTGATAATTCCTCCTTTCCCCACTCTCAGTGACATCTGCTGGAAAATCTTTCCTGTTACCCTTTCTGAAGATTTGCTCTTCTCTGTGTTCCTCCAGACTCCGGTCATTTCTTTACCTTTTCCGTTGACTATAGACCTAATTTTTCATTTATATAACATTTTACTCCTTGATATTGTGTTATGAATTTGTTTATTTTGGCTTCTTCCCTCTCTTTCCTTTTAGAATGCCCATTCTTTGGATGCTGTTGGTTTGCTTTCTCTAGCTCCTTGACACACTCACTCCCTGCATATAGAATAGTTGGTGCAAATGTGTTCAGTAAACACGTGTTAAAAGAATAATGGAGTCTCATTCTTAACAAAGAACATTCATTTTAAAGCTATTTAAGACCATTCTTTAATCTCGGGCCATTCTTCCAGCTCACACCTAGGAAATCATACTCCATTTCCTGCCAAAACCCTCACAAGAAACTCGGGTTTAGAAAGTTCAGGTTAGTTTTGGAGCTATAAATTCCAGTGGCTTCTTTATTAACCCTTTAAAGTCCCTTATCCATTCTTTGTCTTCACTGTTTCATTCTGATATTTGCTTACTGTCTTCCCTAAATTGATCTTGAATCAAAAAATATATTAATAAATAGTAAAAGAGGGAAATTTTACTTGTACTTTTTAGGATGATCTCTAATAACTTCAGACGGAGTCTTTCAAAAAGTAGTATTCTAAAATAAGTTACACTAATATTCTCTGCAGTGATATTTTCTTCTCTACAGTGTGTTCCCATTAATTAGAAGAAGAAAAAGAATAGAAAGACCCTTTGCTGTTTCTCCACATCTCACAATGATCTGTCAAAAACTTAGAGAAATAGAATTTACGAAAGAATTCTGAGCTGAGAATTGGTAATCACACTATCAGTCATGACTTCCCAGAATAATTCAGTGTCAAGGCCCCTAAGGAAAATGTTTGCTTTAGAGGAAACATTGCAGTTGTGTGGTGGTGTGTGCTTGCTTTCAGCACTTGAGATGCTGAGGCAGGAGAATAAGTAACTTGAGGTCAGCCTGGTCTTGATTGCTAGTTCCAAGCCAACACAAGAGAAATAGAAAGGATGCTGTCCTGGGAGAACCCTAGGACTACTAGATGAGATTTGGACTCTAAGCGGATTGAGAATATAGAGGATTCAATGTTTTAAGCAGAAAATGTCCTATGCGGATAATAAGCACACAGCTGCCAAACAAAGCAGCCACCATTAAGAATGAGGGCTACACAATGCTGCAGCCAGAAGTGACTCCAGCCCGATCACCCTGATACTAACGTGCTTTCATTAACAAGCAAGCTGGCCAGTCAGCGTCCTGTAGAACACAAAGTGGGATTTTCTACAGAAATTGTCAGCTAAGGGACACAGTTATTCTACCAAATACTATCTAGAACTGACTTTTAAATACAGAAGAGTCAGAAACATAGCTCATGTGTGGATGGTTATTGCTAAGGCTGGTAATCCAAGACTCACATAGTGGAGAGAACCAACTCTTTATGGTCCAACTTCTATACATGTTCTGTGGTGGGTATGTTGCAAATAAATAAGTTTAATAAAACAAAAATAAATAAATCATGGTTGTTTGAACGAGAAAGGCTCTTATAGGCTTATATATTTGAATGTTTGGTCCTCTGTTAGTGGAACTGGGAAGGAGGTGTGGCCTTCTTGGAGGAGTTAAGTCACTGGGGGCAGGCTTTGAGGTTTCAAACCAAAGCATTCTCGGAGCTCTCGCTCTCTCTGCCTCCTTTGGGGATCAGTTGTAGTCTCTCAGCTACTGCTCCAGCACCATGCTTTCTTGTCTGATGTCATACTCTCCACCATGATGCTCATGGACTCATCACTGAAGCTGTAAGTCCCAATAAGCTCTTTTCTCCTCTAAGTTAGTCATGGTGTCTTATTACAGCAATATAAAATAAGACAGGCATAAACAAATATAGAATAGATGAGTCGAAACCTGAGTCGTAGATACCATCTACCACAGTTGTCAAGCCTGGAGGCTTTTGAGCTAAATTTTACTTTCAAGGAATAAAAACAACTTACTGTTGCGGCAAGGAGAGTGCTCAGCATAAGCACTGAAGTTCTGAATTGCTACGTAGCATGTGCCAACAGGGTCCTTTGCTGGGTTAGGTTTCAGAGTTCTCCAGTGATACAAAGGGGCACAGGCCTGTGGACACCAAAGGCAAGAAACACAGTATTGGCACAGGTTTCTGAGATAATGGCTTGATTTGAATTGCTAACTAGTGTAACTAAAGTTAGAGGTAGTTGTATTAAGTTGTTAAGTGAACTAATTGGCCTTCGACTAGTTTTTAATATTAGCTCATTGAAAAATTATAAAAAAACTATATATAAACAAAGGGATGATCCTATTCTATAGCAGAATTTTTAATTAAATAAAAAATGTTGGTGCACGCCTTTAATCCCAGTACTTAGGAGGCAGAGGCAGGTGGATTTCTGTGAGTTCAAGGCCAGCCTGGTCTACAAAGTGAGTTCCAGGACAGCCAGGACTATTATACAAAGAAACCCTGTCTCAAAAAACCAATAAGGAAAAAAAAAAAGAAGAAAAAAAAATTATTTCCTAAAAGTCAAAACCTCACATTTCCTATTCATTCCAAAAAAAAAAAAAAAAAAAAAAAAAAAAAAAAGCCTTTGTAACAGCAAACAACATTCAAACATTGAATGAATTAACACTATGTCCTAAAATAACTCACTCCTTCCATTGTCTGGTCATTAATTTTTTTTTAAAAACAGCTTTCAAATCAACAGATTTATGCAGGTTTATAAATCTCTGTTTTGTGGACTGCCTTGGTTTATCCCTGAAGCTGATCTTATGACTTTTAAACAATGACTGTCATATAAGTGGGCTACCTCCTTATCATAGCATTTTACTAGTTCAGATGTCATGGTTTTTATTCATGAAAAAACTTCAGGTCAAGGAGCAGTGAGGATCGGCGAGCATTCGAAGAGCACATGCTAATGACAGACAACACATTTCTGAGGTATTGTGACCACTGTTCTGATAAACTCCAGTGACCACAGATAACCTTCTTGATGGAGATGAACTACCCAGTCATTCCATAAATATATGTTCAATTCTAAAATGGTAAAAACCCTGCAGGATATAAATAAACCATTCCATGATTATTTCCAGGTAAAATACAGAGCAGGACCTTGGAGAAGAATGCACACAATGTAAACATGCGCTCACACATTAAGGCCTTGCTCAGAATTTATTTAACTGCTAGCCACACTAAACATGGAGCTTTGCATGTAAAATCTCCCTAATAAATAAATGTGTGCTGAATGAAATTAAATCCATGCCCTCTAGATAGAAGCTGAAACACAGTTGTATAGCAGGTTATTGTGAATTAGTTCTTACATGTTGGGTTTTACGGTATGTAATTTGTTATATCAGATACTTATTTGATGACTTACATGTTCTAATTTTAGGACTCTGATGAAATCAAAAACATACTTGTTAAATTATGCCTTGTGATGGCATTTCAAGGACTATATGAGGGTGAAATGAACCATCTTCAAATTAGCTAGCTAAATATCAGGGATTTTACCAGCAAAAGTTAAGTTAAACAATGAGAAAAGTATGCTTCATTCATGACATGATCTGGTTTCTTCTTCTTTTAATTAATCTGTTTTATAAAATTTAGCACAAAAAAATGCAAATAAAATAAACATTACACACCAAAATTAACCAGAACCAATGTCTATACATCTCAATGAACAGCTAGAGTAGATATTCTGAAGCTGTGGAACTTCACCTTGGGTTTTATACTTTGACTACTAAATGTATTTTTAGGCATGTATCCACCACCAAAAATAATAAAAAAAAAATGTGGCAAAATTAAAACTAGAAAAACAAATAGATTTATATCCTCTGTCATGACCTCTGTCCAACAACTGCATTGAGTCCTTTTACAAAAAAACCCTCCAGATATATCAAAAAGTCATTCATTTCTCAATAATGTAGACACATAATTCTTAACAACAATAAGAGAATAAAATCAGAGTCGTAGCTAGCACTTGAGAGCTGAGAGATCCAACCTAAAAGTGGGGTTGTTTGCTTTTAAAATCATTAATGAATTCAGAAACATTGGTCAGCTGGTATTTTTAAAGAAAAACTTATCCCACAACAATAGAGGAATATTTAAACAACCATAGAGTCATTTTCTAGACTTATTTTCTCTGGCTAGCGTGGGAATCTGCATAGGACCAATTTTGAATAGCCTTTTAAATTGATCTTGAACAATAAGGTGTTTACCCCTTCAGGGTGTCACTTTTAATTTTCCATTTTTCCTAGTAATTTTTAAAGTGTTTGCAAATATCTGGAATTTTAGGGAAAAAAGATTTCATTTCTTATAGCTTTGAGCACATTTTGTAAAAATGGATTTTTTAATTTCAATCACTGGCCGTCTGGTATTATACACCGCTATTCTCTCAGCAGCGAGCGCGTCAACCAGCTCACCCCTCTAGGAAAGTGTGTAGATCAAACATTAAACCATGTGATGCAAAGGCAGGCAGCTCCCCGAGCCGTTCATACTCACCACGACTTTTCCTTTGTGAGCTCTCACTGTTGCTCCAAACCATTGGTTTGATTTAAACTCTATAGGTTCCTTGGTTCCATTAACTCTGATTTTCCTGTTGTCTAACAAGAAAAATGAATGGTGGCTAGTTTATTAAGTATGACAGCCAATTAAAATTACAGTAATCAATCGATACAATAAGACACCAGCAGAATGAATGCCACTTTTTCTTAAACTTGTCTAAAAAGTTGGAAAAGGAACAAATATTTTCAAGGGGCAAAATTATCCTGATATCAAAGTCAAACAAAGATTCTACAAGAAAAGAAGCACATGCCTTCATTTTATCTGTGCAGACAAATCACTGCCAGTGGTCAGCATTCTGTCGTGTTCGAAACTCTCGATAATTAGGGATGTCAGAAAGAACACAACAGAGGCTATATATCACAATTAATATAATACTTCATGGTGTAAAGTTAAAATCTTAAATCTAGGATCAGAGAGTTTATTTGTGTGTGTGTATGTGTGTGTGTGTGTGTGTGTGTGTGTGTGTGCGTGCGTTGCGTGCGTGCCTGCTTTTCTGCATGTGCACATGTGAACAGTGCCTCCCAGGGCTGAAGGAGGGCATCAGAACCCTGGAACTGGAGTTAGAGGCAGTTGTAAGCTTCCCCAAGTGGATGCTATAAACTAAACCTGGGTCCTCTGATCTTAACTGCTGAGTTATCACCCAAAGATCCCACCCTGTCCACATATATCCAAACAAAATATTAAAAATGTGTAGACTTATAAACAAGAAAAAGAAAGGAAAGACATCTAAATCAGAAAGGAAGAAAATAATTCTCTGTGCAGATAATATAGTCTTATATGTACAAAACACAAAATGCTCCAGAAAAAAATTAGAAATAAAGTTTTGAGCCAGGCAGTGGCAGCACAGACCTTTAATCCCAGTGTTCGGGAAGCAGAGGCTGACAGATCTCTGTGAGTTCAGGGCCAGCCTGGTCTACAAAGCAAATTCCAGGATAGCCAGGACAGTTACACAGAGAAACTCTGTTTGAAAAATCAAAAAGCTTTTTTTTTTTTTTGGTAAAATTGCTACAAAATTAGCAAATAGAAATCAGAAGCCTGGGGATATAGCTAAATGATAGAGTTGTTGTTCTGGATATGTAAAGCCCTAGGGGTTTATTACAGCAGCACATATACTTGTGTTCACGTGCATGCACACACACACACAAACACACATACACACTAGAAATCAGAATTGACTATAGAGTCACAAATTTATAGTCCAGTTCTGAGGAAGCTGAAGAAGGAGAATTTGCGGCAACCTATGCTACATAGAACTTTCAAAACCATCCTGGGCTGTGTAGGGAGACCCTTGACATCTACAAAAATATCAGTACCATTATTATATACTAAAGAAGAACTATCTGTGAATGAATTAAAGAAAACAATAAAACACAATAGTATCAAATTTTCTGTACTAAATTTGTATCAAAAGCAAAACATTAGTATGTCAAAACGATAAAATATTGATGAAAGAAGCTGATTGAGACAAAAATCAGTGGAAATGATAGCCCAGGTTCCTCTTGGGAAATTTTCTAACGTTAAAGTGACCATGGCACTCAACATGATTACACACTTGATGTAATCTCTATAAAAACTCTAGTAAGGTTCTTCACAGAAAGAAAAACTCATAATGAAAAGCAAAGATCCCACATAGCCAAAGCAGTCATAAACAAAATGAACAAACCTGGAGACTTCGTTGTATTTAGCTTTAAAAGACTGAATAACCATAGAAATCAAAACACCATCACCCTGGCATACCATGATGGAGCGGGCAGAGATAAACTCGCACATTTTCGGTTTATCTAGCTGACCTGCAACAAAGGTAGTAAGAACATACAACAGAATAGACAGCTACTAAATAAATGGTTGAAACAACTCGACAACTCACATGCAAAAGAAAGAAATTCAGCCCCTATCACACACAAACCCACATACAGACCCCACTCAAAAGGTATTCCAACTGTCAACTGTCAGAGGAGTGAAGAGAGTTCATGGCACGGGTCTCAGCAAAGATTTGTTTGGACATGACTCCCAACAACACAAGCAACAGAGGAAAAATAGACAATGAAATTGTGTCAAATTAAGTGAAGAGACCATCTATAGTGTTGAAGGAAATATTTGCAAACCGTACATCTGATAAGGGAATATCTCAACTGTAAAAATTCAAACAACTCAATAGCAAGACAACAATAACACCAATTAAAACTGAGTAAACAACCTGAACAAGCATTTCTCAAAAGAAGATTGTAAAAATGGCACACAAGTAAATGAAAATGTGTTCAATATACTAGTCATCGGCGAAATGGAAATTCATATCACAGTGAGATCATAGGGTCTCATATGATAGCAACTTGTGATATCAACTTACCATAGGGGGAAAAAGGGGAAAAGGGAAAAAGACTAGAGCAAATTCTGGTGCGAGAGTGAGAAAAGAAACCTTTACACCAGGTGGGTATGGATATGCACTGGTCTATCTGTCATGGAAAATAATATGCACATTCTTTTAAAAGTTGAAAATGGAATGACCACACAATCCAGAAGCCCTTTTTCAATGTCTATATCCCCCTCAAAGGAGTGTGTCGATGAGCTATCCTCACTCTATGCTCATGATAACGTAACTCACAGTAGCCAAGATACAGAGTTCTTGTTAGTGGGCACCAGTAGATGAATGAATAAGAAATGTGGTTCAAAAACACAGTAGATTATTTGACCTGATAAAAGAAGAATGTTTGTAACCCAGACCCAGAAAGACAAATATCATACGTACTCACTCATAAGTGGCTTTTAGACATAAAGCAAAGAAAAACCAGCCTACAATTCACAATCCCAGAGAACCTAGACAACAATGAAGACCCTAAGAGAGACATCCATGGATCTGATAGACATGGGAAATAGAAAAAGACAAAATATCCTGAGTAAATTGGGAGCATGGGGACCATAGGAGAGAGTAGAAGGAGAAGGGAAAGGACAGGAGAGGACGGGAGAAAAATATATAGCTCAATAAAAACAATAAAAAAGAAGAAAATCCTATTATTTGTAACAGTGGATTAATGGTCTGTAGTATATTTTGTCAGTCAGACACACACAGTGCATGAGCACAACTGTGGGTGGGATACAAAGGAAGCAAACTTACAGAAACACATGGTGTGGTGGTGTTTGTTAGAGGATGTGGAGGAGGCGTGATCAAAAGGGAACAAGATGCAGCTAGGAGGCAGACATTCTGAAGATTTATCAGACAGTATGGCGCCCAAAGTTTTTAATGATTTATTATATACTGGAGATTCTAAGAGAATAGATTTTGAATGTTATTATCAATGCTAAAATGTTAATGATGCTAGGTTACTGTTGTTTGAATGAGAAATGTCCCTCATAGGCTCATGTAATTGAACACTTGGTCCCAAAGGTGATGGCAATGCTTGGGGAGGTCGTTGTACAGCCTTGCTGGAGAAGTAAGGTCACGGGGGGAAGGCTTTGAGAATGATAGCTACAGCCTACTTCCAGTCCCCACCCCCACCCCCCGCTCCCTACGTGAAGATGAAACTCAGTCAACCTACTGCCCCTGCTCTCGTATGGACCCCATCATGATCGACTCTGCTCTACTGGAAGCATGAACCAAATCAAACTATCTTCCCAAAGTTGTTTATGGTTAGAGTGTTTTATAACAGCAACATACAAGTAACCAAAGCACTGATAGATACATTACGTAATTTATGTTTTCTATAGTATATATACATCTATCAAAGTATATACTATTACATACTATACACTAGATACTATATATATCTTAGTACTGTATATATACTATAGTGTGTATGTATGTATGTGTGTATATCTGTAGTGGTACCTGCCAATTTAAATATATTTGAAAACTAATTTTAATACACTGTGGGAATGTCTTTTTAAGGGTAAGTTACAGGATAGTTTTAGGACTGAGACTATGACTCAACTGTAGAGTGCCTGTTTAGCATGTGTCAGACCTAAGTTTGATCCCCAGCTCTGCAAAATGATAGCGTACATGAGAGTAGCTTTCATTATACACAAACACCATGAAAATACATATAAGACACCTCGCAACTTAAAGGATGCTTCCCCTTACATTTCACACTTCAGAGATAATTCTAGCTTCCTCACAGTGTGGGTTCTGAGCATCCTGAATGTACATCTAAGTTACTGCTGATAGGACACCAGATCATTGTCCTATGATCTTTGAAGAAAGCTGGCTAGTTTTCATAGTAACCGATGTAAAATTCTTCCTGTAGGGCTAGAATGAGTGCTCAGCCATTAAGAATACTTGCTACCCATCCAAAGCACAAGAAGCCAATTCCCAGCACCCACTTGGGCCACTCACAACCAACTACCCATAACTTCAGTTTCAGGGGATCCAGTAACCTCTTCCGGACACCCATTCACACAGGTGATGCACACCCAAGTAGAAACACACAGACATCGCATAAGAAAAATAAGACTTAAAAAAACACCTTCTCCCTGGCCAGAGGAGCACCAAATGTCTCAGCATGCATCAGAAACCATCATGAAAATACGCTCAGGACTTGGCTTTTAACTGAGTAGCACGTGTCCATAATACCACAGTTTTCCATTCCCTTTGCAGATCTCGGCCTGACAGACGCTAGATAAGAGAAACTCAGCCCAAGTGTAACACATTTCAGGTCCTAATCCAAAGCAGGGATCAGTCCTTTCCCCCTGAGTCCTAGTCAACTGACGTTCCCCTTGACTTCATCTGCCCCGCTCCACTATACTGTATAGCTAAGGAATTCCTAAGGACATTTGTCCTCAGCCATCTTATCTGCATGTGTTTCCTCTCATACAGATTTTTATTTTTCTTCCTTCCCTCTCAAATAAATACATTACAAAATGAAGTTTTAAGCTCTATTAGGTAAGGCCAAAGTAAACACCTAATTAAGACTTCAGCCGGGTTTACTTATGACTGCAGACATTTTTTAAAAGAATAATGTATTCAATCTGAATCTAAAACTTACATTGTGACATGTTAGTAGAAAATCATGAATTTCCTTTTTAAAAATCTTAGCTTTGATGTTCCTAGGGTTTTTTTTTTAAGACAAGTTCTGGAAATTTTCACCCAAATGCACACAACGGGCAAAGAACCACAGCATCATGCAGCTTAAAGCCTGAAATGGAATTCATAAACACTGCCGTTGATGACTAGGCAGATGGGGGACCAAAACCTCAAGGCCAAGGAATCTTGCCTCCACTAACTAAGTGGTCTTGGCTGGTTGGTTCAACCTTTGGGAGTTCTCAGTCCTTCTGTTTGCAGGTGACCAAAAGTCACCAAGTTCATAATCAGGAGTTGGCATGAAAGATATTTATAAATTGACAGTCACATTAAGCAGAATCTTCTAGCAATCTGACCAAATCCTTAAAAAGTAACTAATTAGAAACTCAGAAAGTCAACCTACAACTAAGAATTAGAAAGAAACTCACAGACACACAAGCATAATGGGTTATTACTAGTGATTTGTGGGGCTCAGGAGTAAAATAGGTGACACCTCACAAGATTGTCAATGTGGCTTTGATTAAGCATGGGGAGAAAGTACTGGAACGGCTCTGAAATTTCTAACCTAGTAAAAAGTTTGGGAAAGGAGACTGGCGACTCAAACACTCACAGTTAAAAGAGATCCCCAACGGACTTAAGAGACTCGGGCTTCTGTAAGGAAGGAAGAAAATTACGAGGAACATAATTCCGGTTCCAAGTCTGGCTTTGTGTTGTGGGACTGAATTATGTGACTCTGTCTGGGTGTCTTTCAAGTATTTTTTTTTGTTTGTTTTGCTTTGCTATTAAACATCGAGCTGAATGATAACTTTATTAAGAGAGAAAACTGTGGTTATTTGGAGAAACAAATTTTTCTAGTTGAAGAATACCAACGAATGAGTTTCGTTGATTCCATTTCCAGCTTAAGCACTGTAATAGAGAAGATTCTTACTGCATCACTCTCAATTTTCCCTCATCTGTTCTCATGGGGGGATGTTATTCTTTCATTGATCCTGAACGTCCACAAGCCATCTTTTAAAAATTCTGTTTGGGTCCACAAACTGACAGCAAGGCCCCTTTACAGAAGGCAACACCCACACAACTCATAGAACATGGAGAGGTTGAACCTGAGCCTACATAGAACCTTCACCCCCATGTTCTGGTGTCTATGACATGGAAAGGTCCCCTGTAGGCTACCAAAAGAGAAAAGTAAACACCAACCCAAACACAAAACCTTTGGTTTACAATCTGCCCTTGCAAAACATACTAGGGCAATGGCAGCACAAACCTTGTGGGAGTAACCAACCGAGGTCTGCTTTGACTTAAGCCCACTCCATGAGATGGAACCTGCACCTGATACTGCTTGGGTGACCAAAAACCAGAGTCTACCTAGCCTAGAGACCTGGGGTAAATCTAAATATTATTGACCTTTTTTCAGAAAAGTAGCAATAATAATGACTCCTTATGATATTCTGCTACTCATTGCTCAGTGCCTTATTCAGCCATCACCAGAGATGCTTCCTGCTGCAGCAGATTCAGAGACCCACAGCCAAACATTATGAAGAGAGAGAGACCTTGGAACACAGTGCTCTAAATGAGATGTCTCCATCAAATCTCTCCCCCCAGAGCTCAGAGTATCCCATGGAAGAGAAGGAAAAGGATTTGGGGAGACAGAGGATGGAGGATACCAGGAGAAGAAAAACCTCTAAATCTACTGAACAGAGTTCATATGAACTCACAGAAAATGAAGCAACAATCACAATATCTACATGGCTCTGCACCAGTCCTCTGTGTGTGTTTGTGTGTGTAAGTATGTATGTATGTATGTATGTATGTATATATATGTATGTATGTGTATATATGTATGTATATATATGTATATATAACAACTTTCAGTTTAGCATGTTTATGGGACTTCTGAATCTATAAATGAGTGAGTCTCTGATTCTTGTGACTTCTCTTGAGTCTCTTTTATTTTTCTGTTGGCTTTTCTTATGCAGCTTCAATATGATGGCTTCAATTTTATCTTATCATGTTTCATTTTGTTATAAAACCATTGTTTGGGGCTGGTGATGTTGCTCAGTGAAAAAGGTACCAGTCACAGAAGTGTGAGTTCTTTCACCCAAGTCCTGGAATCAACATAAAGATGGGACGAAAGAGCTTGTTGCACAAGAGTTGTCCTCTTCTACTCGTGTGCCCACAAACACACACATCATATACATACACAATAAGAACACAATTTAAAGTAGTTAAACAAATAAAAATAAAAATTCTGTTTCACAAGGGAGAAACAAACTTGATCAACAAGTAACCGAATGAACTGAGCAGATAATCTCTTAGAAGACAAAATAAAGATGGTCAAAGATTATTTGAAAACAAATTCTACATTTTTAACCACAAGAAAAAGGCAAATGAAAACTGCAATGAGATTTCAGGTCGCATTAACCAGATGACTGTCGTCAGGAAAACAGATGACAAGTGCTGGCAAGAATGCAGGAGAAATGAAACTCACATACACTCTTGGTTGTAGTGTAACATGGCGGGGCTCCTAGGGACACCAGAGGCCACGTGATCCAGTGACACCACTCCTGGTGTTTACCAGGATTCTAAGTCTGCATTTCACAGGGATGCTTGTACAGTTGTGTTTATAACTGTATTATCCACAAGAGCCAGGATAAGGGAAGTCTAGATGCCCATCCACAGGTGAGTGGATAAACAAAATGTGGCACAGCCACACAATGAGATTTTATTCACTTGGAGTGTGAAATTATGTGCTTTGTAGGAAAACAGGTGGAATTGGAGACTATCACACTAAATGGAAAAAAGAGAGGCAAAGAAAGGTGAATATCTTTTTTCTTATTCGAGGAATCCAGACTTAAGAATATCAATACATATGAAAGTAGAAGTAGGGATTGCAAAAAGGGAGAAAGGTCTGACCAGAGTGGAGACAAGGACAGTCATGAGGGGAAGAAAGGTAAAATATAACATATTGTTTCATCATGAAATATCAAGGTAAATACACATGCATGCAGTTATGACATGAAAACAGAAGGAGTATTTGGGGAAGAGAAGGGGATCAGTGAGAATATTGAGGAGGGGGGATGATGATGGTTGGACAGTTTTGAGTAAGGTACAATATTATAAGCATGGAAATGATGTAATGACATCAACAAATTTATTCACTGAAAATTTTAAAGGTTATATATAGGAATATATACATATATATAGAAATACACATATGCATTCAATAATAATTGATGGAAAGGGGCCATGAATTTCAAGGAGAGTGGGGAGGGTACAAGAGAGGATTAGAGGGAGGAAAGGGAATGGAGAAATGTTTTGATTAAATGACAGTTTCAAGAATTATAATTTTTCTCACTTTAGTTTGAGCCTGGTGAAACAGGCATCTAGTCCTCCTGCTTGATAGACCAAGGAAGGAGGCTCAAAAGTTTGAAGAGTTCCTGGACTACAGAATGGGGTAAAGCCTAGCCTGGGCAACTTAGTGAGACTTTCTCTAAATAAAAAGTTAAAGAGAAAGTTGAGAACAGAATTCATTGCTAGACCCTTTGCCTACCTCATGTAAGGCTCAACCTCCATTACAACAGAAACACACATTCCAACCATTGTAATTCCACAACATTTCTAGTAAATAACACATTCTTGGTTGGTGCTGAAAGTGATCTCTCCTAATTTCTCATCTTCGTCTTTGGAACGAGATTCTTTCATGCTAATTGGCATGACCCAGGGTGCCACATATCCATCTACCACACACTATCTACCTACCAACCATACTATCATACCATATCTATCGACCACATACTGGTGCTCAATGAGCCTCCCATACATGGAAGATGGCTTTGATATAATTGACCTGACCTTACTAAAAAGTAGCCCCAGGCAATAGCTCTCACTGTTCATCGCCATTTCTACCCGTCTAGTCTCCTTTTATGGCACGAACCAAACCCTGGAAAACACATTTCTAGGACTTTCTTATGAGGAGGATTCAGGATGAACAAGAAGAGGGAAACAGGGAGCCTGTTCCCTTCCTGATAGCACCTGCAGACAGACTCTTAGTGGTTGGTGGCAGATGTGATGCTTCATCACGTGTCCAAGCCACTCCCAGATGTCGTCCTGACATCCACGTCTTCGGTATGCTTTGGGCAGCTGAGATCATGTTCTATGATCTCCACACTTCTAGATTCCATAATCCATGGAAGCTGCTCTCATTCTCAGGGTTTACACATCTCTCGGCTGCTATATTAATTTCTTCCCCAATCATAACAGGCAAAATGGACTCTATTTTCCTACCCATATCCAAACCCAACCCTAACTGCTGCACTAATGACAAAACAGAGCATTTAGGGCAGGTTTCATGCCCTTTGAAGCAGAAGAGAGCATTGTCTGCCCCACAAACCTGAAAAGACCACTCAGTCTTAGAAACTTCCTAACAGATTATAAATGGCAGGTGAAACAAAGTCCAAGACAGGAAACGTTAGCCAAGTAACTATGCACAATTTAAAGTTTTCTAAGTGAAGGGGAGTATTTACAAAGTTAATAAACAATGAAATTTTATATGCTTTTTTCCAAGAGAAGCAAAAATATAATTAATATATAAAGAAATTCCCAAGTCAATTCACAAAAGATAAAACGTCAATAGGAAAACCACTGTTGATGAGAATATTAACTAATTCAGTCACCATGGAAATCAGTATAGGGATTCCTCCAAAATCTGAGAATACCTCTATCATATAACCAAGTTTGTATTGCTCCTAGGTATTCACCCAAAGGACCACAGGCCAATGCATCACAAAGATACATACATATCCCTGGAGCATGGTTCACAGTAGTTATAGAACTAACCTAACTGTCCGTCAACTGAAGAATTTGGATAAAGAAATTTGGATATATACACAGGAGAGTTTTTCTGTCATAAAGAAGAACAGAGTTACGTAAATGCTGGCAGAACTGACAATATCCCAGATTTCTCACATTCATAAGCATTACAAGTCCTTCTCTGCCCATGCCAACTTCCTCCTCTAGCTGTGCCACCATCATGAGTTGTGTGCGTGTCTAACAAGAATACTGGAGTGAAGGAGACAGCTCAGGCAATAAAGTGCTGGATATGCAGGCAGAAAGAACTGGATCTAATCCTCCTCAGCCATGTGAAAGACATGTGATGTGGCATGCCACGTTATCCCAGCCCTGAGGAGGTGGGAACAAGAGAGTCCTTTGATTAGCTAGTCTAGCCAAATTGGCGAGCTTCAGGCTCAGTGAGAGATCCTGCCTCAAAAACTCAGATGAAGAACAAGTAAAGAGACAGCTGACCTCTACCTCTGGCTTCTGCATGCACTCAACACACATGCCCCAAAACAAACAATCTCATGAAAAATATATATCCAGGCTCTGCATCTGTCAAGGACCAGGCAATAAATGTTTTGGACACTGCAGCCTTCCGCAGTTCTTTATTACAACTGCCCAGTACTACGCTCGGAGTCAAATCAAACCACAGCCAGAACAGAGGAAAGTGAGCTTGGCATAATTGCAAGAAAATTTTAATGTGTGAGCACAGAAATTGAAAATCCATATTATTTTTATGTGCAATAAAATTCTCTTTAAAGTATTAGCTACTTAAAACTTTGATAGTACTCATAGTTTACAAACTGTGCGAAATAATAACAATAATAAAGAAAAGAAAAGATAGAGCAAAATCTAGTTATACTTTGTCAACATTTGATAGACTATTCTTTTAATTGAGAAATGGAATTCTGTGATCTCTAGGTAGGTGAGTGTGTTTGTGTTTTGTATTTACTAAGTCTGTGAGAGACAGCCACAGGTGGCTAGCTAGCTAGACAGATGTACATGTATATAGAAACATAGGTGCATGGGTGAACAGGTGGATGGACAGACATAAATCTAATTCATTCCTTTAAATTCTTATATAGTAACATATCCCACTAGATAACCACATATGTGTTAGGTATCTATTTCACCTGCATACACGTGGACTCTAAGCATCCTTGTAAAAATCTATTTCATCTGATAAAGTAACTGTAATTCCCAGGCCCACCAGCAGAGCAAGGGGGAGGGGAATCTGCTATTCAGGAAAGCTAAGATTTTTCTAGGGACCTGGACAGGAAAGGGCATCTTATTTATCTATTTATTTCATTTATGTTCCCACAATATAGTAACTTTGATCACCTTTATATGTTTGTGGACCATTCGTTCCTCCCTGTTAAGTCTGCTTAGTGGCTTTACTGATGGATAATAATCAATCATAAGTTTGGGATATGGATTCTTCCGTGTGTGTGTGTGTGTGTGTGTGTGTTGCATATGCCTTCTCTCATTTTTTTCTTTTTTCTTTTTTGCCTTTTAACTTTATGAGGCTTATGATTCATGTTGAATTTATTCCTATACTCTGTGCTTATTTCAGCATGACAAGCCGTAGATCCCCACACCACTGTATTAGTTACTTTTCTTCTCACTGTGGCAACAAAATAACTGACAGAAGCCACTGAAGGGAGAAAACATGGGTTTGGGTTCACTGTGTCAGGAGATTTCAGTTCATTTGGCAATGAAGCCATGTCAACGGGCCGGCTGGTCACATCCTATCAACCATGAAGCAGACAGAACTAGATTGAAACTAAGGCTGGGCTCTACTTTCAAAGGTTCCCCATCCTCCACGGAAACCCACCTCTGCCAACCATGTCCTATCCCCTGAAACTTCTACAACTTCCTATAACCACATTCTACTGGCCCCTAAGAGTCCATACACATGAGCCTGTAGGACACATTTCACATCCAAACCATCACACAAACCAGAACAACCATTTATTGAAAATTCAATTTTTTTTGTTTGTTTTGTTTGTTTGAGATAGGGTTTTTCTGTAGTGTTGGAACCTGTCCTGGAACTCACTCTGTAGACCAGACTGGCCTTGAACTCACAAAGACCCACCTGTCTCTGCCTCCCGAGTGCTGGGATTAAAGGTTTGTGCCACCGGCAGAAATTCAATCTTTTTGCTCAGTGGTGGTTCTTCTATCTCTGGGGCAGGGAGAAAGAAAGGGAAAAGAAAACACTCCTTATGTGGCCTAGGGAGCAACACAGATTCTATGCTGCCTCAAACTCCCTCAGTTATGATTTCTGCTGGTCTGGCCTGTAAATATACCCAGCCTTTAAGACTCTCCCATTGCCATTGCTCCTCCTGATGTCTGGAATGTTCTTTGTATTGTGCTTGCTCATGGCTGATTCCTCCTCATTGCTCAGGTAGAAGTTAAAACGGCCGCTTCCCCAAGACACACACCTCCTAAATCACCTGACTCTTGGCGACTCTCCTGTCCTTGGCAACAGCTTTTTCTCACAGCACTGACCACTGTCTGAGATGATGGTACCTTAGTCTGCACAGGTATTGATCCTCCCTTGACAACATGCATTAATTCCACGTGCAGAGACTATCCTGTCTCTCCTCTGTAGTTTCCACTTATATTCCAATAATTCATGGCACCCAGTAAACCATCCACAAGTGCTTACTGAATGAATGACCCAGTTCCCATGCATTCATTCAGAAGTTTTCCCAGGATAAATTATTCAGTACAATTTCACTTTTATTGAAAAAGTAAGTGTGCCTGAGTCGGGGTTGGGGAGATTGACATTTCCTGTTAATGTATTTCAGGAGATGAGGACAAACCTGAAGATACCCTGAAAAGACACATAGCCAAGCTGAGAAATACAGATGGGTGTCTGCAAACAGCAATTGCTCTGTTTTCTGGGCTGTAAATGAGCTCCCCTAAAATTTGATATCTGGGCAGTCTGGGTAAAGATCCCAGTGAGTGGCAAAGTCTACCAGCTCTAGGTCTTTTTATTTTGGAAAATATGTATTTCAGAGCAAGAGGGGGGTGCAAGGCTGCAGAACACAGTACACAAATGAGGAAAAGCAGATTTCTCCAGTGCGTTCAGTGGAATGAGAAAACCTGAAGCGAGGATAGATTACCAGGGGAAGGGGCGGGAAAGCTGAAGCTACACAGGTGTGACCAAACATTTCGCCAGATGAGACAATTTGGGGAAATTATAAAGCTCTCGATTTCAACTTGGAAAAACAATAAGTTTGGCTCTCGCCTTCACTCATCACTTCCAAGTCTGTCACCTCAGGGATTTTCTTCAAGCTGTTGCAGGAGCTGTCCAGACAGTTTTGATCAAGAAAGGGGAAAGAAATCTTTAAACATTTGAATTTTGATCATCATCAAATGTGTGCTGTAAAGGTTGCATTTGAGTTGGAGCTCTGCATGTGAGAATGAAGAATACTCAATGCAAAGTTCAAGATAAAATGATGGTGACAGATAACCCCTTGTCTAAAAGAAACAAGCTCAAGAAAAGAGCACGAGCCGGGTTTTATGTCACAGAAAAATCAAACTTCCAGATGAATTACTCTCAATCCCCGCCCCCAATAAAATGCTAAAGAGAGCTCTGGGGCTCCATTCTTGATTGTGGGGAGTTCTTAAGTGTTTAAATAAATTTTTGACTTTTTTCTGTCTCTGACGCTCAAGGGAGGTTTTCTTCTGATTGAATGATATGGTGTCAATCACTGGGATTGGTGATTTAACTCACATATGCATTCCCTATGTAAGTAGGTATATACATATTGTGCAAACACGCATGTGGTATGGATGAATGTCATACTTTTGCCTGCCAGATTGAATTTCCATGCCCTGCTCTCCACACCGGAGGACACAGACTTTATCTGATCTCCATGTCCGAGGCTTCTCTTACCTACCTTCTTGTAGCTCTCTCCTACTTCCCCTTTAGTTCCATCCTCCTTTCTCTCTCTCTCTCTCTCTCTCTCTCTCTCTCTCTCTCTCTCTCTCTCTCTCTCTCTCTCCCCCTCCCTCCCTCCTTCTCTCCCTCCCTCCCCCCCTCTCTCTCCCCCCCTCCCTCCCTCCTTCTCTCCCTCCCTCTCCCCCCCCCTCTGCAATTCTTTCTTATCTCCAACTTCTCTAAATCATTTCCTTAAATCCGTTTGTACATGGCAGCTTCAGCGGCACATCTTGCAGTCCCCTCACTTGGTTGGAAAAGGCAGGAATGTTATGATTTTGAGGCCAGCCTAGGCTAACTTAGTAAGATCTTATCCCAAAACAAAATAACAAAAAAAACAAATGAACAAACAAACAAGTGACAAAAGTTTTTCAGAGTGTCTGTTTACACTGTGTAAAGATGTGTCACTGTGGTTAGCTTAATACAGAACTGAATTTAATGAAGAGCTAGGCAGGACTTCTGGGGAGAGAGGAAAGAAGAAAGGTGGGGACAGCAGAGAGAAGAGGAACAAATCAGATGAACAGATGGGAGAAAGGTAAAAGCCTTGTGGTAGAAAGTACATTTATTTATTTTTTTTTTAAAAAAAAGATTAATTTAAGTTATAGGAGCTAGTTGTGAGCAAGCCTAAGCTAAAGGCCAAACTTTCACACTTACTAAAAAGTCTCTATGTTGTTATTTGTGAGCTGGTGGTCGAAAGAAAAATTTGGCTACACAAAAGGGCTGGTTACGTAGCTCATCCGTCCTCAGAATGTTTTTCTAGTTTGCACAAGATGGAGTTCTATGCCAATGCCAACACCAAATAAATAAAGAAGGCTGTAAATTCTTTTTTTCAAGTTGAAAAAATATTTGGTTATTTTAAATGTTTCAAGCAGTAATGTGTTTTGCATGAGGCATGGGTTTTAGTGGTGGGCACCAAGCAGTGTTGCTAGCAGTGGTCCAAAGCATTTTCTCTGTTATTTACCAATAGGAATATTTCACATTCTGGGGGACACGGAAGACCTCAGAAAATGATTGTACCTGGTTGAAAGACAGTTTGTCATCTTGGAGTTGTATCAGTGATGAAAGGCTCTTTCTTGGGTTTTTCTGTGACAAGACTAGGCCACAGAAGTTCCTTTTCTTGCCTGCCTTCTTTCTTTCCTTTCTGGCTAAGGTAACTGAATATAGCGCTCTATAAGAGGGCAACCAAAAGGACATGAGGCTTCAACTTCCTGGATACACTTTCTGCTCATGCTAAACTCATCCAGCCGTTCACAATTTAAGAACAGAAAAATAAATTATTCTGTTCTGAAAATTGTGAAACTTTTAAATTCATTTATCAAAACCACAATTTCAATGTTTTCCCCATATGTATTCAAATATTAAGATGCTTAAATAAAAATAAATTTGTGCCTTTAGAGCTTAAATAATAATGTTCATATGTATGGGTTTGGGATGGCAATAGTAATGATTATATTACAGTATCCCTATTTTATATTTTCCTTCTCTGAATGAGAACCTAATTTTTCTATAATTATTTCCATATCTAAATCATCTTCCATAGAACAGAGAACCATTCCAAGCTTCTTGTTTTGAATAACTATAGTAGCTAGCCAGTGCTATTTAGAGTTTTGTTTAGCAATAAAAATGAATGAGTTCTACATCATATAATGTTATTTGAAATGTTTTTCATATGTTACTTGACTAAAGTTTTATGTAAAGTTTGTTCTGAAATTACATATGGACTTTTGTTGGGACAATGTAAGCAATTTTAGAGGGCGGGAATTCTGCTGATTTATATGGTGCAGCGAGAAGAGCAAGAAATTAGAAATAAAGAAAAAAACCAAAAAGCTCCCCAAGAGAAATCATAATCCATATGTAAGACTAGCTTAGGAACCAAGGCAGGAACAACTCCCAAGTGTGACAGAGAGGCTGCAGGGCAAAGTTGACTGTGGTTGGACTGTCGTGATGGAGCCATCAACTTAAACCTCAATTTCTGCAACTCAGTTCGCTATGTCCGCATTGGCTGAGATGGCTTTCTCTCTTACCTAACAACCCCAGCTATAGACATGCACACATGCGCATGCCTGCACACATGCACACACATGCACATACACGCACACACACATGGATGCACACACACGCACACACATGCACACACACGCACATGCACACACACGCACATACGTGCACACACTCACCACTCTTCAACTCTGTCTCTATATCATTTCCTCCAATTTAAGCTTTCCTTGCCCTACAAAATGCACACATTTCGGTCAAACATGGAATCTTTCTGCACCCCTAAATTCTTTTTTTTATTTTCTGCTACTAGCACACATCTACTTGGAATAAAATTTCATGCACTGGTTTCCCATAGGACTTAAATATTTTATGGAAAGACTGTCATGTCTGTCTTGTCCATTAGTTTTGTGTGATTTAAAGCAATCCCACTAAGCAAGTCAGGAGTCTGCCGGATTACATCCTCGACACTCATCAACCCTGTGGTCCACAGTTCCATCCCATCATCACTTTCTGCTGATTGCTTTTCTCAATCTCTCTCAAATCAGAAGTCGCTGCATTTCTTTCTGTCTCCATTGCCTCATCCCTCGTGGCAGCCACCGTGCTCTTCAGCTGCAGTTGCTGACGTGGCTTGCTGGGGGGCTGTTTTGGCTTAAGGGTACCATCTTCAACTCCACTCTCAACCCAGTGGCAGAGGATTTTCTCACTGAAAAATCAGCCATATAGAACCTTCATCTTACCGGGGTGATTCCTGTCACTTCCAACTAAAGAGACTTTAATTTGGCTCCTTGAATTTTTCATGCTTATTCTCCCTCAAATCCCTCTTCTAGATTTTTCTCTTTCTCTTAGAATTCTCTTTCTCTCACGGAATCACCTGGGATCACATGCCTTGACTGTGGGTTCAGCTCTAAAACCAAGTGCTTCTAATATGGACTATGTGTTACATTTATTTGTCAAAGGTACAGCATGCTTCTATTTAATGTCCCATCATTCATTTGCATTGAGTAATGAAAATGTCTCAGTATGGTAGTCCCAGGAAGGTCACTGGCTAATGAAAATGTCAATATGACCTCAGGGGAATGCTTTTAAATATAGTATCCGATTGGGTTTCAGAATAAGGGTTATGTTAACTGTCTTCTCTTGGTAGCATTTGGGAATGTACACAAACTAACTCCTGTTGCTTGGTTGAACATTCCTTAGAATTCCATCTCCTTTGTAAGAAGATGATGCAGTAAAAATGACCCCAGCCATTCATCTAATGAAACAGTTCATGCAATTTAAATTTTGGAAATAGATTTGTTTGTGTGTGCCTGTACACTTGGGTGTATATGTGCTACAATGCATGTGGAGATCAGAGGACAGTCTTGTGGAGCTGATTCTCTCCTTCCAGCCTTTTGTAGGCCCCAGGGATCCTCCTGAGATTGCCAGGCTTGTACAAAAGGCATCTTAGCTGCTAAGCCATCCCATCCATAGCATAGTATGATTTAAAAAAAAAAAAAAGAAGAACCATTCCTAATGTTGTTAAAATAGGCACTACAGAATTCCAGACTTCTATGTCTGAAGTTTATACTTTGGAAGATCAGTGTCCAAGATGGACTTGTCCTCTGGGAGATTTTTTTAAATTCTACCCCACCCAGGTACACCCATGCTATGGGGTGAGTAGACACAGAAGTATATTCATTTAGCAAGTGCATGCAGGAACACTGGTCAGTCTAATGTCTAGCTGTTCTGCCGCTTCAATATCCCATGTGTTCTGACTGTTCATAGCGTCCACACTCCCCCTCCTTCCAGCTTTCTGGGTCTTCTCATTCTCAGCCGACTACTTTGCTTTTTATTGCATTGATAAAAATCTGAAGACAAAGTGAAGTAAAAGGTCATTTTTTTCCTGCAGCCCATAATGTATCAGCCACTTGCCGCTGTTTTTTTGTTTTGTTTTGTTTTTTAAGTCCTCCTTTCCAGCTAGGACTGAGAATGAGCAGTTTTCCTTCATGATCCTCCATGGTTAGACTTTCTGTTTATTTTAGAACCCCACCTATTCCTATCTACGTGTATCACCCTCTCTTTCAGTCAGTATTGTTCTGGTACATTCCCTCTGGTAATTTTCCATCATATTGCAACCATGCTATGGTAATCATGTTTGATTATTATATTTCCCTGGCCCCACTCCGAACTTCTCATGCTTGCTCTATTCTGTTATCTTCTCCCAATCATTTCTTGACATATTCCCTTGAAACTACTTTTTTAAAACAAATACATAACTTTCAGTTAGCAAAGCCAATCTTTTCATTCCACATCACATTTGTTGTTGACATCTCGACTTTCACCTAACAGGACACTCAATACCTTATGCACTCCCCTTTATGCCTGTCTTAGTTAGGGTTTTTATTGCTGTGAAGAGACACCATGACCACAGCAACTCAGAAAAATATTTCACTGGAGTGGCTCACTTACAGCTCAGAGGTTCAGTCTATTATCATCATGATGGGACAGGGCAGCATGCACGCACTTGGTACTGGAGATAAAGCTGAGAGTCCTACATCTTACAGGCAGCAGGAAGTGGTCTGTCTCACTGGGCATGACTTGAGCATTTATGAGACCTGCCTCCACAGTGCAGCAAAACACTTCCTCCAATAAGACCACACCTACTCCAACAATGCCACATCTCCTAATAGTGTCACCTCCTTTGGGGGTCATTTTCTCTCAAACCACCAAAAACACTCAATACCTTTTTAGAGGTTGGGGTGTTATGGGACTCAGTTTCAATCTATATATCATTTCTTTTCTGCTCTCTCTCTCTCTCTCTCTCTCTCTCTCTCTCTCTCTCTCTCTCTCTCTCTCCTTTTGGTCCACACTTGCCCCAAAAGTAAGTTATTGTCTTAAAGCTCATCTACAAGCAATTTCCACACTTAATCCCAGGCATCTTGCACAAGAACTGAGTCTGTCCAACAGCCTATTAAACATTCATTTGGAGGTCAAATAAGCTTCCCAAATTTCTCATAACTGGATTCAACCCTTGATAGTCCCACCAAGGCATGCTCCTTCTCCACTGTTCCCAGCTTCTGTCCAGTTGCCCTGGGAGCTAGGGTCAAACTTTTGTTTCTCTTTCACACTGCTCATCTGATCCAGAATGAGATCCTGCTAACTGAAATGTAAAATCCAGCTCTGCCCATCTCTCACTCTTCACTGCTCCTATTCATGTCAAGCTGTTTTTCTTTCTTTGGACAGTAGTAAGAGGTCCCTGCCTTATCCCCTTAGCTTCTGTTCTGGCTTGGTGATAGTCCATTCTTTATCCAAAAGCTCAATGTATCCTTTAAAAACACCATAATTCAAATAATCCTGCTTCCTACCCAAAACTTCCCATATTTTTTTTTTAGTATAAAACCCAAATCTCAACCCTGACTATTAAAGTATCATATAATTTAATGCTGGTCAGCACACTGAAAGAAACAATACCATGTCATAATAGTAAATGTTTACATTCTGAAAGATCAAAATCCATAAGGTTTGCAGTGCCAAAAATCTAAGATCTCTGAAATCACAATCCTGAAAGATTACAGTGCCAAATGTTAAAACCCCCAAACTCTCCAAACCACAATTCCCTCTGAAGGGGAAAAGCAGGAAGGAAAGTCAAGTTCTAGGAAAAGATTTGCATGGTTTGGCTGTACACAGAATAGCTGCATCATGTCAGGCAGAACAAATGCATGGAAGCCTGCTAAGGCATTATTTTGAGTGTGTTTCCAGAGAAGAGTACTGTATCCAAATGGCCTGAGGCTTTTAGAAAGACTTTAGAAGGTTCTGGTTCACTTTATGTATTTTTGCTCTTTTGACTCCATGAAATTGCATTAGCACAATGTTGACTTAGTTTTTATGCATTGTGAATGTACTTAAAAACATCCCTGTTTCCTTAGCAGATAAAGAGATGTCCTTTGTACATTTGCATTTGGGAAACATAAAATGTCTACAAATCTCAACTCTTTTGGTAACTGTGCGTTCAGTGGTGACCCATTGAGGGGCTATTTTTAACTTTGAGAATTTAAGCTTGGACATGTATACAATGTATTTTGTTTAAATGCACTCCCCTGTACCTCCTCCCAGATCTACTGCCCACCAAAACTTCCTTCCAACTCCAGGTACTGTTTGTTTGTTTGTTTGCTTGCTTGTTTGTTTGAGCCAATGAGTTCAGTTGGCTCAGGAATCAACTGTGAATAGGGAATAGGAAGACTGTAGGATCCCAAGGTGATGGAGAACTACTGGGAAACCATGATTTCCATGAAGTCTTTGATAGTTCTTATGAAACACTTTGCTTTAGAACGTCCATCACAGTATCTCAGATGACCGCAGTTAAAAGGCTGGCTACACACAATACCAAACTTTGTAAGATACATTTATACTTTTCCTTTTTAAATCTATATCTTTTTAAAATGTGTGTGTGTGTTGTGTTCTGTGCTGTGTATATGTGAATAAATACACACAGAGGCCATGGGCCTTCAGAATCATGTGGCTTAGGGATCATGACCCAATCTTACCCCCAGTGTCTCTCTGATCTAATTTTCTCCTCTTTCTCTGCACTCTCTTCTCTCCAAGTGCAAGCCTTTCTCTATTGGCCACGTACATTCCCCTCCAGATTTTACCCTGGACAACACTCTAAAACACCTCTCTCTCACAGGCTTCACTTAGCTGAGGCCTATTCTGGAGTATCATCCCCTCAATGAAGGCTTGTTGACCACTTGGTTTAAGCAAATTAATAGCTTCCATGTGTCTACAAACCTACAGATAAATTATGAATAAACAACAATAAAGGAGAGATGCAGCGTCTGGAACACAGTTGAGATGGGAGTCACCTGACCTGAAGACAGGCGGGGGCTCCTGCTTATTAATGTGCCCAGATGTAATAACAGGAGTTCTGCAAAGCAGAAAAGGAAACCCAGAAGAGAGCCATGGAGAAACATGTGGTCAACACTGTGAGCTTTAAAAATGGAAAGGGCCACCAGCCAGAGCATGGGGCAGTCTGCAGCCTGGGAAAGTCAAGGAAGCAGCATTTCCCAAGAGCTTCCAGAAGACCAGGGCTGTGCCAAGATCTTGATTTTAGCTCAGGGAGACCAATTTTAGACTTGGACTTTGAGAGCAGCACAACAATCAATGTGTGTTGTTTAAAACCCCTCAGGTGTGTGCTAATTTTCCGTAACACTAAGGGAAAGCTGATGATCCACCCTGTCTGAAATAAATGCTCGTGCACATATACACAGACGCTCCTCTCTCAGCTGAAATGGAACCACAATCTGGCCATTTTCCCTTACTAGACCTGGTGGATGGGGGATATAGCATGGGTTATATACGGTTCTGGAGTCAACATGTTACTGCGGTAATGCTGTGTGTCCTTTTCTCTGGTCTCCATGTGTCCAGATTGTAGACCGATAAAGAAGCTTTGGCAGTATCATATAAGAGTCTGTGCCCATATATCAAATACCAGAGATAAAGAAAAATCAGCCTGAAATTGCAGGTAAATGCTAAACAGTGCAATTGCACTCATTTGATATAAAGTATTATGGGTGAAGTGAGAACTCGGCTTGGTGACTCTTGATGGAGGGTCCCGCACTGAAATTTGACAAGCTGGGGAACTGCAGGTTAGGACATCTCAGTGAATAGACACAGTCTTACTTAACATGTTTTCATTCACAGCTCTCGTAACTAGTACATTCCTCATAGTAACCTGTATTTAAAGAATGATGAAGGTGGTCCCCCGTGCTGATGTGGTTGTTCACTCTCACTCAGGGGAAATGGCTCACACTCATCATTCAAAAGATCTGTCCTTACACTTTCCTGCTTCATTAGCTCGGAAGTCGCCATAGCTTAAAGATCTTAAGCTTTGTGCTAGTAGCAATGGCTACAAAACTGGTCATATTAAATATATAATTTTCTTGTTATATGTTCTCCAAACAGGCTTTTTTGTCTCCATTTTTAAGTTTTGTTTGTTGTTTGTTTGTTATAGTAAAATTCACTCATATATATCTCTATGGGTTTCAGCAGTTACATTTCACAAATATTCCCAACAATCAGGAAGCTAGAAGTTCCACCAAGCTGCCCCAGCTCCCTCCTGATGCCCCTCCCAAGTCGGTTCCTCCCCTTTGGAATGTTCAGCAAGCATTTCAAGAGAGACCCAGTTTTGTGATGGACACCTCATCTTTACAAAAATAATCCGAAGGGCAAAGGATCGATTTCGGCGGTGTCGACAGACCTTTGCGGTGCTACACTTCGCATCAGAGATCCCAGTTCTGGCCTTTCTGCATGGCTGAGATTGAAGTGCACTCCCCCCAGACTGTCTGGTGACATTCATCTGCGATCTTCCCATCTGCATTTCATAACAGGGCAGGACTGCTGTGAGAGGCAGAGTGTTTTGAGTATAAACCACCTATCAGCGAATCGGCTTGCTTGCCTATCTCAGATCTTACAACATGGCCTACGACTGACATCACTTCTAATCTATTTTAGAATTCATTATACAGATACACCTCATGTGCAGATACACATGTTTTTGGTAAGCATGCACTTAAATTGCATTTTGAAAAATGAGACATTTTCATTAAATGTACTAAACATGTTTCTTGCCTTAAAGATGAATGGATGCTTCTGATGAAATCGTCACTAGCTTTCTATATATCTTCCACAAAGATCTGCATGTGTAGCCAGACAGCACCAGGTGAGCGCACCTCCGCAGACACCTCCACAGTGTTCGCCATGACCCTCATCCCCATCATGGATGCAAGAATCCGCACAGGGCTCCAAGTGCATGTCTCGGCCAATCAGCTTGAATGTCAAAGCGCCGTTTTCTTCTTTCAGAATAATTTCAAGACGATTTTCAACATTTCTCTTAGAATGCTGCATCTGTTGCCTGGAGTATTCTTGCCAAGATCCTGGAAGCCTGTCCCCTCGCACAGACTTCCAGCTTCTTGAAAGAATTTTGCAGATTAAGCAACAGGCGCCTAGTGTTCATACTCCCCAACTGGCCGCGCAGCAGATCTGTTTTCCATTTCTAGTTGGAGTTTCAAGGGCTTCCTCTTTCTAATTACTTCCTCCTTCTCCCTTGGTTGCTAAGCACTGTGGGGGCTGCCGCCTCCTCCCTTCTCCTGTCAGGACTCAGTTGTGTTTGTTGTGGGGAAGTCTAAGCCAATGGAGATTCCTTTAGGACTGGGTGGTAGGTGTCTTTATGAGGCCAGCATATTTGGACATGGTAGCCTCAGGGATTGTTCACAGGAAAAGTAGAGGGTCAGCTGAATAAGTCTTGGTCAGTCAAGATGAGCATATGGCTAGTAATATTTCTGCATATGCATTCATATACCTCTTACCTTCCATATGTCAACATATATTTCTGCATATATAAATTCATCTATGTATATTTGTGACTAGTACAACCTCTCTTATTTATTTATTTATTTATTTAGTGATGGAACTCAAACTCAAGGCCTCATCCATATCAAGAAATCACTCTGCCAATCAGATTCAGCCCTCATCCCGTTATTGTTCCTTATCTGCAACAGTTTTCTGTGCTGGGGACTGACCCTGACTTCCCACGTACTAGGCAAGCACTCTACCATTAAGTGATAGCTCCACTTAAAGATGAGTCTCAGTTGTCCAAACTGGAATTGGACTCACTCATTAGCCTACACAGGCCTTGAACTGTCAACATTCTGACCGCGGCTTCCACGTAGCTGAGATCACAGGTCTGTATGGGCACTGCTAGTTCCCTTGTGGATGTTCAAAGGCAAAGGTTATCACTAAGTCCCCTCCCCCATCCTTTCAACTGAGCTCCCTGGAGTGCGGCTTTCGGCTCTTCCCGAATCCAGTCACATCCATGTTCTTCCTTCTGTCATTAGCTTGGGTAGCTCTGACCTATATTTTCCTTTTCCTTTGTTGCTGAAGAAAACATGATCTTCCCCCGCCCCGGGGATGGGCGCCAGCAGCAGGAGAGGCTGGAAAAGCAAGGCTCCTGTCACCCACATGTTCCCACCTCACACATGAGGAAAGCGGCAGCGCAGCCCACACTATCACAAAACAAGCCAGCCCCAGCGCCACAGCCAGATGCTGAGAGCGGCCCGTGTTCTGGGCCCAGGCAACACGAATGAAAACAGATCCCACAAAACAAGGAATTTCATGTTCCAAGCCCAACCCTGGCAAAAAAAACAAAAACAAAACAAAACAAAACAAAAAACCCTCACAGTTCTGAAACTTTGAAACGCCCTAATTGAATTACCTAATATTTTGGTTTTTTATTATTTTCCTCTCTTTTCCACAAAGACACTACATTGAGGCAAATTCTGGAAGTCTTTCTCAGTTGGCTTAAATCAGTGGCACCTCCTACCTCTTCCTGTTCTTTCTCTCACGTGGGTCTCCAACTCTGCGTGGATCCCAGCTGTCTAACTCTGCACTCACTACTGCTGTAACCATTGTGGCCATAAATTCACACATGCCATTAGCTTTCTCTTCCAAATCTGTCACTCGAGAATCACATATTTTTGGGCTGGTGCTTGGTTACAGTGGTCAACCATTTACTCTTTCGTGATCCATGGCTGAAAATGCCTAGTTCATTCATCCCATCCTTTACCAGAAGGATTGTATGCTACTGATTTTTATGTCATCCACACATTGCTGTGGAAAGTGGAGGGGAAAGAAGAAATGAGCCTTGGAGCATCACAGGCATGTGGCACATGTGAGGTTTTAAGCTTTGTATGACAGGGGCACAATTCAGAGGCAAAAGTGAAAGAAATTGATTCGGCAGCTAGGAGGAATTCCACCACACTGAAGTGTGAGGGTAAGAAGAGAGAAGTGCATCTTGGGAACTACTTGATTTTGTACAGAGCAGGAAAATTATCTGCTCTCTGCACCTCCCCCATCACCATATGCTGCCTTTAAAATCCCTCCTTCTTGACTTGAAAGGATCAGAATTTGATGGTATTCATGCGTTTGAAGTCCTGGGCTATCGGAAACTTCCTCTTGTTTTGTATTTATCACTTGATGTAGCATAGCAAAAAATGAAATCCAAGACGATTGATAAGGAAAAAATAAATGAAAAGCACTAAGCTAACAGGTAACTTTTGAAAGGAGGCAGTTAGTTCATCTTAAAATTAAGAAATTAAGGTAAGTTCTAAGACTAGATGACATGGCTAGCTACTTCAGTGTCTAACCTGAGAACACTTGGTTACAGAAGCAAAACAGGAAATGGTGAACATCCCAAGGCTAGGACAAGTTGTAACAACTTCGTTGAATAAGCAGATTTTCTTGGGTATTCTTGGCATACAATGAGGAAACAGGCAGAGTGAAAGACATGAATAGTGGGTAGCGCCACAGAGGAACACTGACAACATAGTGCACACATATGCCTGACATTTTCTACACTGTTCCATGGATGCCACCTTGCTCGTGTCTCTAAGTCACAGCCCCCATTTTCTCAAGAAAAGGCATTGTCTTCCTTTTCCCAGGAAAACTCTGGAGGTAACTCATTAAGGACTCTGAGCAAAGATTCTGTGGGAACTTAAATAAACCAGGGACATTAAAACTCATCATTTCCACCAAGAACATGCCTACTTCTAAGCCTTTGGTTTCTCCAAAACTCTGGCCAAAATTGCCACTTTGTTTAGCCTCTTGGAGGAAGAAGACATTTCCATTGGCATTTGCAGATCCACCTGTGTTGGGCAGGTGAGAATTGGGCAAGAGTAAAAGGAGGGAAGGTGCGTAGTGCTTCTGGGGCTCAACAGACCCAGTCATGACCCTGTACTTGCACTCCAAAAAAACCAGCTTTCTCCCATTTCTGGAACGAGTTCAGGAAAAAGCCTACAGCTGCTACTGTATCATCATATGGTCTCAGCCATAGTTTCGTGGTTGGTTTCTTGATTCACAAAATGAGTTTTACATAGTTGTTTTGTGTGAGAGATTAGGAGCAATGAAGAGGAGCACAAAGGGGCCACTATGTAGAGTTCATGCATCTACAATGTTGACCATGAGACCAGAGTTGGTGATACCTGTTGCCATCTTCATCAAGTTCATGCATCTACAATACTGACTGTGAGACCCAGATTGAAGCCTGTGGCCACCTTTCATCCGGATTCTAATATCCCCGTCTGCTCACAAAGTCCATGCTCAGGTAGAAAGCAACTTTGAGGGTTTCTGCTGTCCCTTCTTTGCTTTCACATCTTTGCACCAACTTACAGCTACTGTCAATTCCACTCTCCTGGGCCATCTGAATAGAATAACTGGACAGATTGGGTATGAAGAAACAGCACCCACTCAGGAATATACATCCCATCTCTGGGCTTCTGGCTCCCCTCCCAGATCTCCTCCTTTCTAAAAGAGCAATGACAAAAAATAAAACAAAACAAACATGCAAACAAACAAAAACCTGTTTCTGGACTCACAGTACCCCCTCTTGGCTGACACGGGGATTTTTTTTTCTTTGCCAGAGATTTCTACCTTATCTTTCAGTGAAACTTCTCTCTCTCTCTCTCTCTCTCTCTCTCTCTCTCTCTCTCTCTCTCTCTCTCTCTTCTCTCTCACATAGGTCATTGAAGCATTAATTCCAGTCTGATCTTTTCATTTCTCTCAAAGTCTATGCAGCCTTTTTTACTCCACTGCTTTTGAAAAAATAATCTTCTCAGAGCTGAGGAGATAACTTGGTCAATAGAGAGCTTGCCACATAACTATGAAGATTGACTAGGTCATCAGGCACAGGAGAGCACTCCCAGTGCTGAGGAGGTAGAAACAGGGGGATCCCTGGTGCTCCCAGGGAGAAGAACCAACACACACGCGAGTGCGCACGCGCGCACACACACACACACACACACACAATCTTGTGTAGTTATTTGAGGAATAGCCATTTCTTTTCCCTTCCATTCTTCCCCTTTGTTCCATTTATGAGTTCTCAAATTACTGTGACTGTGGCTGAGAAGTGTAATAGATGCTGCTCTCTATCCATCTAGAGGCGGAGGGTGTAGCTCAGTAGCACACAGTATGTGCATTGTATGGGGTTTGATTACTTAACCTCCACATAAACACAAAACAGAAATCCTGTATACATTTTCAAAACATAATCCCAATGCCTGAGTGCTGAGACACCCTGCTTTGTCTTCAGAACCATTCAAAGAAGCTACGGACCACTTCAACATTCTTTGAGTAACAAAGGTCTTTTCCTATGTGTGTAATTGCCAAAATTCTCCTCACTTCTCCCCTTCTGTTCTGCTGCAATATAAATCGAGCTACACTATGGGCTAAGTGCATTCCTGTGGGCCATTCTGGAAACCCAAACACAAGCTTTCTGCACGAGGCTGCTAACGAAAAGTGAACTCAAAGCCCCAAACAATTGCTTTAGAGTGAATGTTGGAAAATATTAACTACTGCAACTTAACATGGAAAGTTTTGGCTGGAGAGGTCAATTTAAAAGTCAGTTTGATGCCTGGATTCTATGTCTTTTATCTATAAAATTATGACATTAGCTGAGATTAGCACTTACAAAGATACTCAGGTATAGCTTATCTGGGCAGACATCAATTTTTCTTCTAGAAAATTAAAAGAAAACACTAACTACATCCTGATTTCATACATTATGGAATGTCCTAGAAAGTTATTAAATTCAGTTGTATGACTAGACATTACTACTTGGAAAAAAAACCCAACCATTTCAAAATTGAAATGCTTCTTTTCTTGAATGCAAATTCAAATAGCACAATGATATGTATCTTTATGTGTCAAGATTTGGATTTAAATTTCCTTTTAAAAATATAGATTAGTGGCTGAATGGTTGGCTGCTTGCTATCCTTCCAGAGGACCTGAGTGAAATTCTCAGCACCCGCATCATTTGCCTCACAACACCCATGAATCCAGACACCATCTTCTGGCCTGTATGGGCACCCATACACATGCAGCATACACAAGAAGATGCACACAGAGATAAGTAAAAATAAATCTTTAAAAATATAATTATTTTGTGGGGGGAGGGAAATGGGAGGCTGGGAGGAGGCAGAAATTTTTTTCAAAAAAAATATATAATTATTTTTAATATAATCATATAATTAAAATGGCATTGATTTCATGCTCATATGATCAAGTCTTAGATGAACTCTTTGTGTATTCATGTGTGTATGGTATATGCCTGTGTGCATACGTGTATGCTGATGTGTTTACCCAGGTTCCACATGTGGAAGCCGAAGTTTGAGGTTCTATCCTCCCCAGCCCCTCTTTGCCTTATTGCTTGAGGCACGGACTCTCACGGAAGCTGGAACTCACAGTTTTAGCTAAGGATAGCTCATCAGGAAACACCTGACATCTTCCTGCCTGCCACCCACCCAAGCACTGAGGTCCCAGGCTCACCCTAGGTGTTCAGCTTTGACATGGTGCTGTGGATTGTAACTTGGGTCCTCGTCCGTGTGCAGCAACCGCCCTACCCACCGAGCCATCTCCCCAGTCCCAGAAGTTTGGTCTTAAACTAAAGATCAGGAAGGAACTCAAACTTTATTGCTTTATTTACAAGAGGTTTCAATTTTCCAGCTGCTAAACTTAAGAGTAAAAAATAAAAGCTTATAAACCTGGCATCAAACTGCTGAATTATTTAATAGAATAACAAACAAGATATTGTGACCCTAGATGGGCATGGGAATACCATTTCAAAAATGCTTTTATAAAACATTTTCCTAATTGGGTCATAATTCAAGGTAAGGTTTGTATAATTTTTTCTTTAAAATTGTTCCCATGGTCATAGCCCTGGAACTCCTTCCCTATCAACCTAAATGATACAAATTAAAGTCACAAGTACATAGCACAAAATCAACTTCATCAAAATTTTGTAAAAATGAACATTCTATATAAATTCTAGATGCACGACATCTAAATAGCCCCCCCCCAAAGAAACCCAAGGAAAGCAAGAATGATGTCATAAAATAGCTGTGCTATGTACAAGGTATGTTAAACAACTGCCCATCAAACCTTGTCAAACCCTGTCATTTGATCTGACATATTTGCATTTTTGAAAAGAGATATTTGTTCTCTGATAATACATATCATTTGAATGCTAACGTTTGGGCGGTACAAGCTAAAACACTGATGATAATGCTTTCAAAACATTACTTTTAAATTATTTTCTTAGGACCCAAAGAGAAAACAGCAGACGAAACACAACCAGACTGAATTGTTTAAAATGTATTTTCCTTTTAATTAAATAAGAAACATCTGTCTAGGGATTTTGGAAATGAATGTAATCCATCCACACTCTGCCTGTAGTATTTTGCATTTAGTGACCAATATTTCGAAAGAAAATTCTCTCTGTAAAGAATTAGAATGGCAACCACCCCAGGTTGCAGTCTGGATCTACTGCAGGGGAAGTCTTGCCTCTGGACTCGGTTACTAGAGAACTACAAATGCTCCGAAGCCAGCCTTTTTCCAAGTCTGTATTTGAGGAACACCCCGATTCTCTCTACAGTCAGGGTGAGGTGGTAATTCTGGCCGTCCTTGAACTCACAGAGACCCACTTGCCTCTGCCAACTAAGTGCTAGGATTAAAGGCGTGCGCCACCACCGCCCACAAGGTCATGCATCTTCCTATTCCTTGCAAACATCCACTCCCCGTTAATGCTCAGCTCTGAACAGTAGGGAAACAGAAGTTACCAGATTCTCCCAAACACTTGGATTTACGTTAGTAGGGCAAAGAGAATGCAAAGTTGCCACGGGAATGGCTCAGGTTCTCTTTTAACCAAGGGTCACAGTGCGGAATACCATCACTTACTGGTGGTGTCAAACGGTATCTGCTTGCATTGTGCAGATCCCTCTGCGGGCCAGGGGCAGTAGTAGACAGCTCCCCCTTCCACGATATCCGGCTGGCTAGTGTTGGCTTTGGGCGCCCCCACCAAGACGCTGGCTCTACAAAAGGGTTTGAGAAAGTCACTTCTCAGGGACCTGTGCGCACAAAATTCAGTCCAAAACAGCATACTCACTGGACTGCCGTAGGGGTTGGGAGCACAACCAGATTTACGATGGAAAGACTGTCAAACTTGATTTTCTTTTGGGAAGACTATGAACATCAAAAACCTGGTTTGGGGAGAGGCTGCCAATGTTTCTGAATATCTAGGTGGAGGTAGGTGGAGATTGGTGGGGGAAACCAGAGGATAGATCCCAACTGCCTGCAACCTAAGGCACTGGCATCCTGACCTTAGCTGATACGAGGTCGGTAAAAACAGACTGTATTGTGGTCTTTATTTTTAAAATTAGTCTGTCCGTTCCCATTCTCTCCTTTGTATGATGCTCCTGTCTTTGAATCCGGACTTATATACAAGTGGAGTGTCTTCAAGGTTCACAGGGCTCATCTATCTAGCATGAGCCATGAAAGAAAAAATTGGTAGGAAATCCGACCCCGAGTAGGCAGAATCTCAGACTTTCTTTCCTCTACGCTGCGGGGACAGACAAGGAGGAATTGGTACAGGACCCGGGAGCAAGCGCGCCACTAACCCAACCCAGAAACTTACGTGCGCACATCAGGTATGTAGAAGTCCAGTGAATAGCCGAAGTAGCTGCCCTCGGGGCCAGTGTACACCGTGAGCTTGTCCACATCCAAGTTGAACGCCAGCGTCGTGGGGGACCACAGCATCCCCAGCGCGGCCGAGACGCAACAGAGACACGCGAACGGAGGCGCCCGGTTCCCCCGGGGACCGCAGTGGGTTCCCGCAGACATCGCCCTCCGCCCCGAACGCTGTTCACCCGGGATCGGGAGCCGTGGAGTCCGAAGGCAAAGGCCTGATGCTCCCCAGAGGCCGGTGTCCCCGGTTGGTGAGCTCGGCGCGTCCACAGTGACAGTCCGCGTCCTGTGCGGCCGGCGATCCCGTGGCTCTGGGCTTACAGCGTCGGATTCCGCGCTCGACCTTCTCCAGTCTAGGGCCGGCGCGCTCTCGGCGCCCTCCAGTGGCTGGTTCCCAAGCTGCGGGCCGGAGCCTGCGCTCCAGGACCAAGGCAATGGCCAGATGGCTTGGTGGAGACTGCAGAGTTTCTACAATAGTTGCGATTTTAAAGGCCATCTAAATTTCAAGCCATTATTTTGGAGAAGCAGTGTTCTAAAAGGGACGAAAATATACTATTTTCCCACAGTTGCGCGGCTCCAACGCAAAAGTGTATCCCACCTCCAGAAAACAGTGATTATCTGGGCATCACCTCTACCCCTGAGGGATTTTTAGGGACAGTGACTTTTTTCCTCTGTGAATGGAAGTTGAAATTTCAATGTAACAGCCCTCTTCCTCTCCTACTCTGATGACATAGTAATAAAGAAATCTTGTAGGTTTTCTCCAATCTTTCTTAAAGACATCTCGGGTACATTGTACCCGTGAGGTTGTGATGAAGAACAGCAAGGTCAGACATGCCGCGGTTCATGGTTTACGAAAGCAGGGTTTGAGGGGCGGGGAGTTGGAATCAACAGGAACTCTACCCCACAAGTATTAATTGTTGATCTTTTGCAGAACCTGAAGGTGGAGGGAGGAGAAGAGAAATGTGATATCAACGACTTTGAGGACATAGGTGGGCGATAAAACAGCCTGTCGCTGAGGTAACAGAATTTCAGCGTAGGAAAAGAAGTGTAGAATGTGACCCAAACCTGGAACTCCAACATTGGGATCTGGAGGCAGCTGCCGTGTGGGGATATAAAGTTTGAGGACAGCCTGGACTAATCTAACAAGCTCAAGGCCTGCCTGAGGCATTGTTAAAACAAACAGAAATCAAGCATATGTAGGCCGAAGAAGCGAGCAGTTTCTGGTTGTTTTCGGGAGATCTGGAAACAAATGTAAAATAGGCAGGAAATTGAATAGGGGACTTAGGTTTGGACCTCACCTCATGGGACAGGAAGATGAGGAAAACTTTGAAGACACTAATCACCTAATATAAGATTATCATGTACACGTTTGAAGTGAGAAGGAGTAGCTAGTGGGTGATCTGAAAGAGAAATGAATCCTGAGACCAGGGATCCAGGCAAAAAGGGAGCCAGAGCAAAAACAAGACAGGCAATGGAGATTCAAATGTTTAGGGGCTAAGTTATTGAACCACAGAGAATGCAGAGATGCACCAGGAAGTTCCAACCAGGCTAACAGAGCTGCAGGGAAGGGCCAAAGGCCAAAGTTTGGGTGAGGATGAAAGACAAGATAAGGGTTCAAGTCGAGTCTAAAGGGACCTACGTAGAAGGAAAGGATGCAGAGAGTGGATGAATAAGATGCCAATTTGTGCCTGACCACTCAGGAGGCAGAGGCAGGTGGGTCTCTATGAGTTTGAGGCCAGTCTGTTCTATAGAGTGAATTCCAGGACAGCCAGAGCTATTATACAGAGAAACCCTGCCTTGAAAAACAAAACAAAAGATGACAACTTGTGCAGAATTAGTACCACTTCCCCAGTGGGCGTGGTCATCAGTAGGTTGATACAATTTGGGGAGACTAGACAAAAATCTCAGCCTACTGAAAGAAGTAGGCTTTTTCATCCCTTTTCCATCACAGCCTGCTCAGTAGGATGATTTAAAGTTGGTGTTTCTTCTGTTTCTATTAAAAAGTCAAAATAAACCAGGTATCACAAGCTTCCTGGCAAAGCGTCACATCACCCTTTCTTAACTCTATTGTCCTTTCCCAGATATAAGGACTAAGGAGTAGATGGTAGACCAGTTGGTTGTTTTTCCTTCTCTATGCTAAAATCCATTTGTGTTAGAGATAGAGTCTGCTACTTTGGTCAAGTTATTGCTAATAATAAAAGTGAGACACCCCAGCATGAGTTTAAATGAACAATTCACATGCTGCACACATGTGGAACTACTCAGAGCTGTGATTGTCACTGAGGCTTGGGAATAACCACAACTTTGTCATTTCCTGACACCAGTGCACTGCAGTTTTGAAGGCTGTTGTATTGCAGGCAAGTCTTAGTTTTATATAGAATGCTAAGAGGGTAGAAAGTGACAGCATGACCCTAGATGTGTCCTTGACCAGGGACAGACTTTCTACACAGGACCAGTGCTGAACTGCCTGATGCACATTGTTTGGTATGGACCAGCTTATCACCAGGGCATCCCTGTCATACCACTTTCTTATTTCTTTTGAATATCCCTCAAGGGTTTATTCTTCTTGTTTCACACAAGTAGGTAGTAAAAACAGGTACTTTGTATGTGTGTGATTGCGCATGTGTACTTGTGTATGTGCAAGTCTGTATGCAATCATGTGTGTGTGTGTGTGTGTAATCTAGAAGCAGATGTTTTACTGGTGTCTTCCTCATTCACTCTTATATTTTGAGACAGGACATCACTAAACCTGAAATTCACCAATTCAGTTCACCTGAACTGCATGGCCAACCAACTTCAGAGATCTTCATGTCTCTGCCTCCCCAGTGAGGGGATTAAAGACTTCCCTGCCATATCCAGGTTCTACATGGTTGCTAAGAAATCAAACCTGGCCCGCCAAGAGAATAAAAGATGACAACAGCAGCCAGACCGACTTTTGAACCTGCCAGAGGTGGAAGAGGAAAAGGAGAAGGGGATTTGAGCCAGCTCTCAAAGCAATATTCAAGCAGAGACCTTCCCTCCCATACAAAGATAAAATACAGACAAACTACACAGGATGCTCCTGAAGAGGTTCGCAACCGTGACTTTAGGAGAGAACTGGAGGAGAGAGAGAGAGCTGCTGCAAGGGAGAAAAACAGAGACCGTCCGACCCGAGAACATACAACTTCCTCTTCCGTGTCCAAGAAGCCCCGCTTAGACCAGATCCCCGCTGCCAACCTTGATGCCGATGACCCTCTCACGGATGAGGACGATGAGGACTTTGAAGAGGAGAGCGACGACGATGACACTGCGGCTCTTCTGGCAGAGCTGGAGAAAATCAAGAAGGAAAGAGCTGAGGAACAGGCCAGAAAGGAACAAGAACAAAAAGCAGAAGAAGAGAGAATTCGCATGGAAAATATTCTGAGTGGAAACCCTCTCCTTAATCTCACTGGCCCGTCCCAGCCTCAGGCCAACTTCAAGGTTAAAAGAAGGTGGGACGATGACGTCGTTTTTAAGAACTGTGCAAAAGGAATAGATGATCAGAAGAAAGACAAAAGATTTGTAAACGACACACTGCGATCTGAGTTTCACAAGAAGTTCATGGAGAAATATATTAAGTAGTACAGTTTTATGTGCTTAATTAAAGTCTGAAATGTTAAAGATCAAAAAAAAAAAAAAAAAAAAGAAATCAAACCTGCATCCTCATGCTTCCACAGCAAGCATTGCGCCCACTGAGATGTCTTCTCAGACCTCATTTCCTATTGCCACATACATGGATGAAAATTCACTCCTTCCTTTTGATATAGACTCATTCTTGCTTGTATATAAGAATATAACTTACTTAGTTATATTCTTAATATTGTCAATTTCTCCTTTACAGATGAGAATTTGGCTTAAGTGTCCAGAAAACACAATACTTGCATGCTCACAAAGCAACAAAGTAGTATAATTTGAGCTCATGTCTAATCAGATGCAAAGAACTCCTTACCCTATTCCATTTCCAAGGAATAATTTCTCTTTCTCACCTGGGTGGACAGTGCTTCCTCCAAGAGCCAAAAACCCACCACCGGGCATGAGAAGAAGCAGTTGATCAGGTTTATCTAAGATGCTCCCTCATTGCAGATTACTGCTGTGGCCCTTGGTTGCCCTTTAGAGGTTGAAGGGAAGTCCCTATTGCTAGAGACACCATTCCCTTCAGAACAGATCTGAATTCCACCTCCCTGGAAACTACCTTTCATGGTACCAGAAGAAGCCATGCAAGATTCCAAATCAATCACCCGTCCTACCCAGCCATGACACCTATGGACCACAATAATGACGGGCTGTGCTTCCTAGTAATGTCAGAAGCTACACCCTTAAAGGTTCACCAACATGACTGCCTACGTATGAGCTGGACGAGGACAACAACAGAGATGCCAACATGGATGAGACAAGGACCACGAGGCCTCAAACCTAAATAAAGAACTACAGACGACTAAGGAATGCTAAGTGGGAGAAATGGTCAGCCCCAGGGAAGAGCAATTAGCTGATACTAAATGATCAATCCTGAAAGTATACATACCAGCAACATTATAGTGAATGAGCAGGCTGTATCTAAGAATATGTGTGTATGTATGTGTGTATATATATGTATATGTATATATATATTTGTGTGTATATATGTATATATACACATATGCATGCAGCAACCGTAGTTGGGGGGAAAAGGTCATGAATTTGAAAGAGAGCAGTGAGGGATACATGGACGGGTTTGGAGGCCGGAAAGAGAAGTAGAAAATGATGTAATTATAATCTCAAAAATAAAAGAAAAAAGAATACTTTCTTAAGCCATGATAAGCATGAGAGATTACCTTCCTCCAGGCATAAGCTATTTGGGGCTGATCTTCTGAGCAAGGCTGTGAGAGCTGCTTGTGGGGTGGCATAGGGAGACAGCTATGCACTTTTCCAGGCAAGCTCGGGGAACAGTTTGATGGTACCTTGTTATCTGGGAGTGGAGGATGAAAGTTTTTTGACCTTTCTGAGAGGTCTGCAGCCTGGCACAGTAATAAATCTTACAAGAATCCAGAGAAGGGGGAATTCTGATGACTGTGGGGAAGGCACAGGCCTGAAGAGGTGACTTGTACACTTCAGCCTTCAGGCACTTGGGAACCATGCCAATCAGGTCTCGGGTCTTGTCACAGGCGCACATGGACAGTGACAGGTCTTGTGCTCCATAAGAAGTTTGACATTTTAAAGATCTCATGGTACTGATTTATTTGTCAGAAAAGCAAGTCTGGGAACTGTTTATCGTGCATGTGAGTATATGTGTATGTTTAATACCAAGAAAGGTATACATAGCTGTTTCCCTAAAAAGAAAAGAACCCAAAGGTCAAAGATGGAACAGATTTGGCTCAAACATTCCAAAAATAAACAAGTAAAGAGCAGCAGAGGGGAAAATGACCTTGGCTTTGCAGCCATGTACAAAATGCTTAAAATAGAGATGCTGTAACATTTAGCCAGCAAGTGCCAACTTTACAGTCAAACACACACATAACTTAAGATCAGTTATAATGACTGATTGTGGTTAAGTCTGTTGGTTTTTTTTATATGATGGAGTGTAGTCAAGTCTTAGTGTCAAGAGGTCAGAGAGTTCTGACACTATTATTTTCACTAACACAGTCATACTTTCAGCATGTTCACTAAACCACATGTGAAACAAGCCAGTGTCAAAACAGTAGGCTCTTAAGTGACCCTCCTGATTTCAAACAGTTAAATTTGTGTGTGTGTGTGTGTGTGTGTGTGTGTAAAGTCAGAGGACAATCTATGGACAACCTGTGGGACTTTCACCAACTGAGGTGCTGGGGATTGAACTCAGGACATAAGACTTGTCCACAGGTGCCCTTCCCACCAAGATATCTTCCCAGGCCCTCTATCAACTTTAAAAGTCAATGTAATAGGGAAATTTAGTTTTCCAATCTCTTCTTGTAATCTGGGCAGTTATAGCCAGCAATTACTTTTGCTTTACTTTTGCTCAACTTATTTTTTTTTTCAGTTCCACCACAATAGTAAAGGAAATGATTAGTAGGAACTGGTTAGTTAGACTTCAGTTAAACCTAAGCGTCTCTGCTGATGTCGCTTATGTCTGCAGATTTTCTTTTCTTGTCTCTGGAGGGTGAATTTCATCATAGTCAAATCATTTTTCCTCTTTTCGTTGCTTTTGTTTGTCGTGCTCTGTTATGAATTCCCTTCATGATTTTATTAGCCACCTCTAAGTGACAAGCATTGAGGTGACAGCCTCATGTTGGCAGCCACCCAAGCACAGCCAAGAGCTGGTTCATCTGAAGGAAAATTCTCACCAGTCAAGTTGATCCTTCCAGAACACACCTTTCCAAACAGCTATGCTTTAGGAACAAAGATTCCTAAGGCAACTCTTCCCCCGCTGGCTAAGTGACTGAGGAAGATGTAATTTCCTGAGAGTTGAGATTTGGGGCAAATCTTCCAGAGATCCTAGCCCCTGGGGGATTCCAACCTACAACCGGGATCTTGAATGGGAACTGGCAAGATTCAAAGAAAATTCCTTTTTGCTTCAGAATTCTGAATGCCATCCACAGGTCTGATGGGTGAATGGGATATGCCTTTTACAATCTGCTCAAGGAAGTAAATGGAAACTGTGTGTCCATGTGCGTGCAAGCACACAGGAGCGTGCATTTCTTGTACACTAGGGTATACACTATGATTAAGGCCTGCACTACTAGGCCCAACCAGAGTATGTAGTTTTGTTTTTTTTAAAAAAAATGATTGATGATTGATTGATTGATTATGTATAGAGTGTTCTGCCTGCATGTATGGTGCAGGCCAGTAGAGGCAACCAGATCTCATTACAGACGGTTGTGAGCCTCTGTGTGGCTCCTTGGAATTTAACTCAGAACCTTTAGAAGGGCAGCCAGTGCTCTTAACCACTAAACTATATCTCCAGCCTGGGCATCTATTTTCTAGTTCTGGTGTGCAGGGTTTGGGAGAGCAATGTGCTTCCCATTTTAAGCTCCATTCCCAACCCTAGTGCCCTAGTACAACCCCTAGACATAGGGGACCCTTGAGTACATCCCTGTACTTGCCCGTTGCACTGGACTCAAATATGAGCCCTGGGGAGTAGAGTGGGGGGAATTACTCTCTCCAATCTCCAGGCTTCACTTACACAATTAAGATGAGGTTTAGTGGTGTAGTTCAGTAGTAGAGGGCTTGCCTATCAAGCGTGAAGTGCAGAATAAGCAACGGCAACAAGAGTGGATGTAGTCCTTGGGAAAGCAGTCGATGCTGACTGCTTCAGTTCTTGCTGGAGGTTACAGGACTCACAAGACACTGAAAACCTCCTATAAACAGGCAAGGGAGTCTTCCAACCACAAGAAGGATTGATGCCTGAAGCATTTGATATACTGATCAGAGTGTGCTGGAATCCCCAGGCCAGGAGGCTGTGTTTTTGTCTCACGGGTGTCCAGGGCTGTCTTCTGGTGTCTGTGCCCCTATTCAAGTGTGTGGGCTTTTCCATGAGCAGTAAGTCTTTCTTGTGAAATCTCACAATTTAGATAACCTTTGCAAATAGTCTTAAGATGTTTATAATTTTAGTTTCAAAATAATTGTGGTAATCCCTCATATACTTTCTAAGAGTTTTATTTCCTTGCTGTAGTTTTGTTCATCATTATGGTTAAAAAAAATACACACAAAGACAGAATAGAGGATAGGAAAGAAGTATGAGAAGGAAATTCATCTAAATACACTAAATAGTATTTTCCTAATAATGGCAAATCTAAATCAGATTTCCTGGCAAGCCTTCACCATCTATGTCCCCTTCAATATCCTTTGTGTTCTTGCTTTATTTACTCTTTGTTTTTGTCTCAACAAACACGAGCAGCCACTCCATCCTCGGCACTGTAACAGCGTGCATCCAGCTAAAGAGAAACACAGCCATCCCACATGTCTACAGGTCCGACATTCATGGCTTTACCTAAGCGTAGATGGAAATATCCAAAGATATCAAGTTCTGTATTAAACCTTCACAGAGCTTTCTTTCTTTTGTCATATTACTCTACACAACCCATTATAACAACTGTTTACACAGCATAGGCATCTGTTATTATTATAACTAATCTAGAGGTAATTGAATATATAGGAGGATGTGCATTTTATAAGAGGTTTGAGCATCCCTGGATTTTCCTCTACATAGGGGCTCTGGCTCTAACCCCACAGACACTGAGAGATGAGGACAGATCTTGTGGGACTTGCGATCTATTTAAGATATAAATGGAAAGGACATAAGAAAGCAGAGGAAGACATGATTAAAGGGATGGATGACAGGATTAAAATTGAGGGATGACATCGGAGACTGACAAGGCTGGAGCTAAGTGAGGAGAACGTTTCTGAGATAGTTTTCATTAGCAAAGACAAAAGCTATGTGTGTGCCACGTTAGTTCCTTTTTCATTGCTCTGACAAAATGTCTGACAAAAGCCACTTAAGGGAGATGGAATTTGCTGTGGTTTACGGCCAAAGAGGGAATCCAGTTCGTTACAACAGGGAGGGCATGGCTGTCAGAGTTAGCAGTCTTTGAAAGAATGGCTTGAACGTTGGAAGCGAATTTCTTGCCTTCTACTTATATGACCTAAAATGGGACTAATTGACTTTAAATAATCTCTCTTGTTTTTATTGGTCTAACTTATTTAAAAATCTGTGCTGTTCCCAAAGGCCTCCGGGCACATACACAGAAAACTAGAAATACGACAAGTTAAATTAAAATCAGCAGATGAAAGTTAAAATCCTGCCATAAAGGAATCAAAATGCCAGGTAGCATTACTGGAAAGAAAAAGAAACATATCAAATGGATTAAACTTAGCCTGTTTTCAACTGGTTTGCAAGTAGGATTTGTTCAAAGTAGATGTTGGAGTGACTCCCTACAAAATCCCCGAAACGATTTGTTGCTGCTTGCTCTCAAGGCCAAACCAGCGAATCAATGGCCGTCCCGGGGAGTTCTAAATGACAGTTCTTTCTATCAGTCATTTGCTTAGCACTTAATCACTGTGTGTTCTCGCTTGTTTTCATCTCACTCTTGGGACATGAGAGATTAAGTCTTAAAAATATAAAGGCCAGCAAGATATACATATACCTGGGACTCACGTGGTGGGAGGAGAGAACTGAGTCTCACAAGCTGCCTTCTGGCCCCGTGTGCACTGTGGAATGCATATGACCTCTTTAGCCTACACACACACACACACACACACACATACACACACGCAATACACAAATAAATGTAATGGAATATTTAGGCATAGTTCAATCTCTCTCTAGTCCCAGCACGATCCTGTTTAAAAGCCAGTGATCTTCAGAGCTGAAGAGGCAATGTAGAGCAGTGAGCGGGTTCTGGTCCAGACTTGGGCGTATACAGATAAGTGAGCATCACCTTGTAAGGGAGGGGGAGGCTTTGCTATTTTCCCATGAGTCTGAGGCTCCTGGCAACCTGTAGGTGCCTAAGAAATTCCTTTTTCCTTCCCTCAATTTCTCCACTCATAAGACGCCCATGTCAACAGCAAATCACATGGACTAGTGAAGACCTCTAAACTCACATAAGAATGCACATGGAAAACAGTGACATGTGTCCCTCTCTTACACTTCTAGCTGAGTGTGCACTGTGTATGTAACAACATTATCTTTGTACACCATTTCCATGCTTCTCTGCCTCTCCCTGAGGACCTTGAGTGCTCAATCTTTGTTGGAATCAGCCTGAAAATTGTCCCATTCTTGAGCAAAACAATGTTCTTCTGTCTTGGTTGAGTCTTCTTGGTTAAAATTTTCTAATAAAGGCAATAAATGGCAGGGCATAGAAACCTTACTGAATTATATTGAGATTTTGATGGAATAAATGGTGTGGAAAGTGGAGGAAGTCCTGAGTGAATCAAGCCCTGAGTGAATGTATACTGCTGGGCATGGGCATGGCCATGTCAGGGACCATAGCCTCAGACTCATGGGAAAATAGCAAAGCCTCCCCCTCCCTTACAAGGTGATGCTCAGAGGGATGACAAAGCCTCCCTCTGGTACAGATATTGATAATGTGTACAGAAAATGTCCACCATAGTTTTCTTTCCCTGGATGTTTATTGCCTAAAGACTGCTCTCCTACAGAGCCTGCTTCCCAGGACAAGATAACCCTGCCTCCTTGTTCAGCTGTAGCCCTACCTCTCTGTCTAATTGCACATAATCAACACTAAGCTCCTGGGGACCCAAGAATTCACCATCAGAATGAACACAACCCCCCAGAACCCAGCTTTTCTGTGTGTCTATATCTTTGTCTTTTCTTCTTTCCCTGTCACCCCATCAGGTCCGTTCCTAGAGCCATGAAAGAACATGGCAAAATGATCTTTCGGAAATGTTACTCTAATAGGCGGAAGAAGGAAGATTGGAGAATAATTATTATGCATTTAGATTATTCTATATGGGAAAAATAAAGCATCAGAGTCAGAATAATGAGCTGGAGCAGGGATAGACAGACACAAAGCAAAAGCCTACAGAACTGTGTGTCTGGCTGGCAGGACAGGGAAACATTACCTGGAGGGTACCCCCAGTACTGGGGATAAAATTGGAGCCCCCCATATGTTAGGCAAGTGCTCTACCACTGAACACTGTCTCCAGCATTAGCTTTTGGAACAGAGTCTCATCTTTGCAAATAATGATCCTATTGCCTCCATTCCCCCAAGTGTGTGATTATAGGCTTGCATCAGCATGTCTGACTTGAAGATTTTGAAAGTATTAAAGTTAAAAATTGAAATATAACAAGAATCACAAAATGTAATTAAAATGTGTAATAGATTATCACAAAGCAAAACACCCTCTAACTCTCATTCAAGTGAACAAGATGTTACCAATATCCTAAAAGCTCCTCTGGCCACTTCCAATCAGCTTCTCAGACTTATCGATAGCACAAAAGCACTTGCTCAACTATGTTCATAGCAGCTTTATCTGTAATAGCCACAACCTAGATGCCCCTCAACCAAAGAATTGATAAAGAAAATGTGGTACGTTTACACAATGGAGTATTGCTTAACTGTCAAAAACAATGCCATCAGGAAATTTGCAAGCAAATAGATGGAACTAGAAAGAAAATTATTCTGAGTAATGTAACCCAGGCCCAGAAAGACAAACATGGTGTGTACTCACTCATAAGTGGATGTCAACTGTTAAGTAAAGGATAATGCTACAATCCACAGCTCCACTACGCTAAGTAACAAGAAGGGCCCCAGGGGCCATGCGCAGATCTCCCTGGGAAGGAGAAATAGAGATCTCCTGGTTGGAGGTGACAGGTGGTCATGGGAACTTGAGGGATCAGGTTGGGGATGGGCAGAGGGGGGCAGTGCTGACAGAAGATGACTGAAAAGGGGGGCTTCATGGAGTCGGGCAGAGCCTGGTGCAGGGGAAACTCCCACAAGTCTACAAGGATGACCCCAGCTAAGACTCCTGACAGTAGTGGTTGCACCTCCCAAACTGATCATCTCCTGTGACTGGATTGGTCCTTGGTTGTCATCAGAGACCTTCATCCAGTAACTGGTGGAGGAGAGTCAGAGACCTGAGGCCAAACATTGGTGGAGCCTGGGGAGTCCTGCTGAGGAGAGGGAGGAGGGGTTGTAGGAGCCAGGTGGGAGTGGGGTGTGGTCATGGACACCGGAGGAAAACCCATAGAAATGGCTAGCCTGGCTCATGGCAACTCACAGAGTCTGAACCAACAATCAGGGATCTTGCTTGGGACTGACCTAGGCCCTCTGTACATATATGACAGTTGGGTAGCTTGGTCTATTAGTGGGACTTCTGGCAATGGAGTAGGGACTATCGCTGGTGCACTGACTGGATATTGGGAATCTATTCCTCGCGCTGGGTTACCTTGAACAGCCTGAATACAAGGCAGGGGTTGCTTGGTAATCATGGCAGTTTGATAAGCCAAGCTTTGCTGATGCCCTTGGGAGGCCTGCCCATTTCTGAGTGAATACAGAGGAAGGGTGGATTGAGGGGGTGTGGAAGGGTGGTGGGGGGAAGGAGTGGGAGGAGAGAAGGTAGGGGAGGCACTGGTCAGGTTGTAAAATAAACAATTTTTTTTTAAAAAAAAGAACTGTAATGCAAATTTAAAAAGCATATATTAGGGATCTGAAGAGATGGATCCATAGTTAAGAGCACTTGCAGAGGACCCAGATTCTATTCCCAATAACCACATAGTGGCTCAAGTTTCAGAGTATCTGATGCCCTTTCATGTCTTCTGTAGGCATCAGGCATGCACATGGTGCACATACATACATACATAAAAGAGTCATACACATAAAATACAAATTGATAAATCCTTTTTAAAAGCATAGCTTACTGTATTGATTTAACTGTATACCAATGAATTCCTATACTGTGTTTTTGTTTGTACCTCTTACTTTGTCTAACAGATATTTGTAGCCCATCTCTGTTGTTGTTTGTATAAATTGTGTTGGTAAGTGGTACTCCATTGAATAAATAGAATATTATTTATTCATCCCCTTTTGATAAATCTGATTTTTTATAAGCAGTATCATTATATCATTTATGTACATATCTCTTTTTATTCTTCTGTAAGCATTTGGTTGACATAGACCGAGGCATAGAATTCCTAGGGCATAGGATATTGTTGGTTGCTGTTAATCTTCGGTCCCTTCCATTTGGGTGTGACCATACTAAGCAGCACACAGGTGGATTCTGATATTTTACCCAATCTTTTAGTCTATGTGTTTGAATTGGAGCATTTAGTGAGTTTACATCTAATATTAATAGATTTGAGTTTAACTATTCTCTTATTATTTACTTTCAATTTACCTTAATCATCTCATAGTCTTTCTGTTCTGCTAACTTGTCTACTTTTAAACATAGTATTTTTATTCTATTAGTTTTATAATTTCATACTTTATTATTATACATTCACCTATGCACTCTTTTCATATTGATCTCTACAATTGATTAACATTTTTACCTTTTCCTAGAAACTTTAGAGCCCATAGAGTGCTATAAGCCCACTTATCCTCTCCTGGCTTTTATGCTGCTGCCATGTTTTACAAAAAAAAAAAAAAAAAAAAAAAAAAAGAATAACTATAGACATTGTAATTATTCCTTCCACAAACAATATTCACTTGACATCACTGCATATTTGCCCTTTTGTTGCTCTTCATGCTTTCCAAGATTTCTGCATATCTCTTTAAAGTATTTTCCACTCTGTCTGGAGAATGTGTTTCTCCGTGGTGACTCTAGTGGCTTTTGGTTCTTCTAAAAAGAATCCTGCTTTGTTTTTATCATTGGAAGATGTTTTCCCAGATACAGAATTTAGGGTTGACTGTTTTGACTTAATTTGTGTTTTTACTTTGAAGCTATCACTCTAGTGTGCTCTAGTTTTCACTTGTTTCTGTTCTGAAATCCCCTTCAGTCCAATTATTGCTCTTCTACAGGATAAACTATTTTACAGTGTGTCTGCTTTCGACATTTCTCTTTGCCTTTAGTTTTTGGTGGCTTTAATATGACAGACGCAGTTGTGACCTAACTTATAATTTGTGATATAAAGAACATTTTGAAACTATGGCTTTGTGTCTTTCATAGTTTAAAATGAATTCTCATTTACTAAAAGTGGATTATACCATAATTCTCCCTACATTATCTCCGTCATCTTTACAGACTCCAATGCATATGTTACGTCACAGTAGAGTACAGCTTTATTGTTGTTTGCATATAAATTGAAGGCTTGATTTCCAACTGGCGATGCTGTGGAGGTAGCTGGATCACAACAGTGCTTATTTCATTGATGGAGTTCATGGTTGAAGAAGGTATTAATAATCAGCTAATTCGTGGCAGAAGGGCATCACTGGGGCATGCCTTTCAGTGACACATTTTGTTCCTGGACCCTTCTGGAACTCTGTCTCCTAACTGATGTGAGATGATCAGCTTCCCACCACCATGCTTTTCTGCCATGATGTTTCTGCCTCACCACAATCTAAAAACAATGGAGCAAGTAAAGCATGGACTGAAGTCAAGAGCCAAGATAACTCTGTTCTTGGCATCTCAGACATTTTGTAATGGCATTGAAAAGCTAACACGGACCCATTTCATCTTTAATAGTATGGGGCTCGGATCAATGTCTTCTTCTGATTGATCTCTCAACTGATTCCTTCTATAATTGTGGCTATCTTGCTACCAAATTAGGGTCTGGAGTTCTGAAATTTTGTCTGGCATATCTCTGGGACTTAGGTTTCCCATGCTTATCTTACCTGTATGGTTTCCAGTCTGCTACCAATTTTCTATTATTCAACCCACTGGATAGTTTTCATACAGGCAGAAATAAGCAATACTGAAATAATCAATAACTCAGAATATAAAACAAACTCCATGGCTCAGAGTCGCTGTGGCTGGGGATATAGCCTGGTGGTAGACTGGCTGCCTCCTAAGCATGAAGTTCTAGGTTCACCCCGGTACCACCCTGTCAGTAGATGGATAATTGAACACACACATGAGTAGGGAGATGAAACAAATTCACACAAAGAAAAAGTTCTTTAAAATTATTGAGCTACTCTCTAGTTGAGCTCTCTTCAGCTGCATGTATGCTACCATCGGGCAGTTCCCACGGAGGACACAGAGCGTGGCTCTTCAGCTTTCGAACAATATCCTAGAAACTTCTTAAAATTTGGGTGTGTGTGTGCGCGCGCGCACGCACACTCGTGGGTGCATGCATGTCCCCTGTGCCACATGTGCATAGGTCAGAGGACAAGCTCGGCTTAAGTAGTCCTAATGGTTGAGCCCCCTGGTGACTCTCCTGCTAACAGTGTATGTGGGGATAAATGTGATAAAGCTTAAAGCCACCACTGATTGGTTATACGGCTATTGTCCCTTGGTGTGAGGTAATGAAGGTGGCACTTTTATCTCTCTGTACTTTTCCTCCTCAAACATCTAACCCAAGCCTGACAGAAAAGAGCATTAGAGAAACACAAATTGAGAGAAACTCTGAAAAGTGCCTGGCTTGCGTTTTCCAGAAGTGTCCTGGCCGTAAAACAGAAGTGAGTCTGCACAGATTAGTAGAGGCAGAGGAGAGATGATGATTCAATGTCATGGGGTGTCTAGGTTTCTAGATGGGATCCTCAAACAGAAAGAGTAACAAGACATCTTAGTAATACATCAACACTGAGTAATCGCAACACATTAGACAATATTAACAATGATGACAAGGACATCGTAATAGCATACAGTCATTTTTGTTTTGTTTGTTTGTGACAGTATTTCTTTATACAGCCCTGGCCATCCTGGAATTTTCTCTGTACACAAGGCTGGCCTCAAACCCAGAGATTGATTTGTCTTGGCTTCCCTGGTGCTGGGATTAAAGGTATGTGCCACCAGTGTCTGGCATAGTAGTATAACGCTTTAACAGATCATACTAGCTGAAAAATAGATGTACATATTACATGTACAGTTGCCACTCACTATCTGTGGCAGAATAGTTTCAGAATATCCAAGTGCAGGTACCAAAATCTGTGGATGCTCAAATCCTCATATGAATTGGCACTGCATTTATATATGACTTATGCACACCTTTGATGTGGGATCCCCCTCTGTATGCTATGAATATATTTTATTGCCATTGGTTAATAAAGAAGCTGCTTTAGGCCAATGGCTTAACTGAATATAGCCAGGCTGGAAAAGATATATAGAGACAGTAGGCGGAGTCAAAAAGATACCATGTAGCCTGCAGAGGAGAAGGATGCGAGCCTTCAGCCAGAAGAACCTTGCTGGTAAACCATAAGCCTCATGGTAATACACAGAATAATAGAAATGGGTTAGTTTAAGATGTAAAAGCTAGCTACAAATACACTTAAGCTATTGATCAAACAGTATTTTAATTAATATGGTTTCTGTGTAATTATTTTGGGTCTGGGAGACAGGGAATGAACGAACAGCTTCTGCCTACACATTTTCCTGTGTACTCCAAATCCACTGCACATAACCCATGATGCTTAATACAATGTGAATACCACTTATAAGTCTTATACTTTATTGTTGATGGGATAATTGCAAGCAAATTTTGCATACATTTGGTACAGATTTTATTGTATTTGCTTATTCATTCTGTAATGCTTCAAGACAAGATCTCACTTGCAATCTTCTTGCCGCAATTCTCCAAATGCTGGAATAGATTACAGGTGTGTGCTACCACACCTAACACAAGTTTAATTTAGAATATTTTCTCTCCTCAGTTTATTGAATGGATGGGATACAGAACCCAAGGATACAGAGATGGGTTGTGTATGTGTGTGTTTGTGTGTGTGTGTATACTGCAAATTTTCCATAAATCTAAAGCTGTTTTAGTGGGAAATGTTTACGAAAATATGTGAAGCATATTTCTTATCACTTCCTCTTACATTATTTTCTGCATATTTGAAAAACAATATTCATAGCTTTAGACTGGGACAGGATATGGGTTTCTGTTTGTTTTGTTTTTTTACTTGTTGGTTTGTTTACTTTGCTTACCCCTCCATCTTCATCTAGCAGGATGCATTCTTGTAGCCAATATTCTACCATATGCTGTCAGAAGTCCAGAGGTCAAGGGAAGCTTGGGGGAGGGCCTGCTCATCCGTACCAACCAGGAGGGTCTATGGTCCACCCTGACGCATCCACACAGTCCTCATATTTGAAGCTTCTTCCCAACAGAGTCTGTCTCTCCATCAATGGCTAGTTTCTCTATATATAGAGAATCTGAAAATTCTATGAAAACATTTGTTTGTTGCTGGTTTTGGATTAAGTCCTCTATTGTCTTTTTCCTTTGAGCCTTCTCCTTTTTTTCCCACAGAGAAATTCCCAGATTTTTTATTTTAAGATTATGGGACTGAACCAGATGATCCATCTTGGCTCTTTGCCTCTCAGGCTCAAAAACAAAAACAACAAAACATAAGAAGCAAGTGCCTTGCCGTGGGCTTTAAACAACACTTCTTTCTCTCAGCTGCTTGTTCCAGCAGCACTCAGGGTAGATGACTCCAAACCCATCCCTCCTGCACTTCAGCACTGGCTCTTGACCCAGACCTTGCTCCAGCTGTGCTGGCCTGGGTCCCTTAACTCTTTCCTCTCCTTGAAGTGGGCAAGAGAGGGAAGGAGACTCACTTGCTCTTCACACCATGCTTACTAGCTGTCTACAACAGCCAAGGCACCGAAATGATGTCTCTCCACGAAGTGGTCACATTCCAATGGTGGAGATACCTTTGTTTGTATGTTTGTTTGTTTTGTATTTTGAGACAGGGTTTCTTTGTAGCTTTGGTGCCTTTCCTGGAACTAGCTCTTGTAGAGCAGGTTGGTCTCAGACTTACAAAGATCCACCTGCCTCTGCCACCCCAAGTGCTGGGATTAAAGGTTGTGCCACCATCACCCGGCTTGCTTACATGATTTAACATAGTCCTTATGACATAGGCACTGTTGTTTCCAGCATATGCCATGACACCCAGTGCCACACAAATGCTCGGTGGTAGAGCACAAATCAGCTCTCACAATACCAGATTCTAGTATATATAATAGCAATCAAATTGCTCCTTTGGAGAAATACTATCTCATTTTACCTTTGTTTGCGTCTGAATACCATAGAAAGCTTCACAAACATCCATCTATTGTAGCTCATTCCAACTCTAGAGATGGTTCTTTGTTAAGGGATTTACAAGTTGTTTGGCAATCAACATTCACCTGTCTTTCCTCTTGTGCATTGAGGCTCACCTCCTTCCCCTCATTCCTCCACTATGATCAGGTGGGGTAGACTCACCAGCCAGTCCATGGATAGGCTCTGTTTGACAGAAGCCAAACAGTTTGTGCCACTCTTCCGTGAACAATGATTGACAGGGATGTGGTTTGCATCTTAGGTATTAACCAATCAACACCTAACATTCAATCAGTCACCTGATTGGTTCAGGCTCAACAAAACATGGTAGGAAATGAGGCTTTCTCTCTTCCTGGCTCAGGAAGAGGAAGGATATAATGCCAACTGCTGGCAGCAGCCGCTAGAGAGGAGAAATAAGCAAAGCAGAGAGAGAGATGGCATCAGGGTTCTCACAGGACGGATAGTGCCCCATGTCTTCCTTACTCCCTCCCTACACATTTCTGATATGTGAGTTATGTTCCCCTATGTAAGTCATTTTGAGTTGGAGTTTCATTTGTTTATTTCAAGTCATACTGATCCAAATAATCTGTTATTTTTTAGGCATATAAACTCTAAATGTTTAAATCGATTTTTAAAAATAAATTTCACAAGATAGGTACAAATGTTTCAGACTGAGTGCTGTGGTGTGCGCATTTATTCCCAGCACTGGAAGGCTGAGGCAGGAGAATTGAGAACTGGAGAACTTGAGGCTAACCTGGGGAACATAGACAGATCCTCTCAAGATATTTTTTAATTTTATGTAGAGGGCTTCATATAGATATCCAGAGGTTATTCACAAACAAATCTGGGCCTCTAACTTATGCTGTGAAAGTGGGTGCAGAGCCTGCGTGATGCTCTGCTTCCCACGTGAAGGTAATGGAGATTGTAAAGTAACTGGGGTCCAGATGGAGTTTACTTAACTGGCCCACGTTATGCCGGTTGCAGATTGTAGCTCACAATTGTCTTGGATTTTGTTGCTAAAAACACTCCTGTTTTTGCCAGACAAGCCTGCTTTGGACACTTGCCATGGCAAACACAGGCAGCTCGCTGTGGTGGAGGTTTGTGCATCGAGTGGAAGAGCCAGAGAGACGACTAGATGACCGCAATGTGAAGGGAAGATGCTGGGCCGAGTGCATCGATGAATTGTGCTCACTCAGAACTTTGAAAAGCACAGCTTCTTTTCTGATAGCCAGTGATTAAGACGGAAGGCGGTGGCGGTACGGTTAGGACTTGAGAGTGTGTGGAATGTTGCCCTCTAAGGCTGTGTGTGAAGCCAAGGACATTCCTTCCGAGTCCCAGCTAATGTTTTCTGCAGGTCGGAAGGCCAACACCAATCAAGAATTCATTGGGATGTCACACACTAAGTTCAAGTTTCAAGTGCAGAAGCAACTATCTAATCCGAGCTAGCCCATTCTGTTTTCAGCTTCCCTGCTAACTTTATGGAACTAAGATGGCTCTGGGGACACAGTGAGCATGTCAACTTTCTGCTCTACTATTCGAGAAAAACAAACAAACAAACAAAAAAAAAACAAAATAAGAAAATCAGGGTTGGCTTGGCAGTGGCTGAAATGGAAGTGTCTAGAAGCCTTTGCTGCCTGCCTTTGTTTCTGACATTAACAGCTGTATTTGTTGGTTAAAATGTGGATTGACATAAGCCACAACAGTGGTTCTCAGTCTTCCCAGTGCCGCAGTCCTTTAACACAGTTCCTCATGTTGTGGTCAACGCTAACCATAAAATTATTTTCATTGCTACTTCCTAACTGTAATTTTGCTACTGTTATGAATCACGATGCAAACATTTTTGGAGATAAAAGTTTGCCGAAGAGGTTGAGACCAACAAGTTGAGAAATGCTGTCACGTAGGGTCCTCTTGGGAACAAAGGACATCTGGACCTGTGTTCTGTTGTCTTAGAAGGTGATGGTGGTCTGGGTGTTGTCCGTGTGTATAACATCACAGGTTCAGGACAGACTATGCTCTGAGACCCAGTTTGTATGAACTAAGTGGTGCTTGGCTCACATTTTCTGATAGGAACCAATGTGATTGTCATGGTGATAGAGCAAGTTGGCATGAAGCAAACAGTCATGTGCACACATGCTTCTCTCTTCATTTGCTGCCCTTCTGCCTGCCTGGCAGTCCCATGAGAGAGTAGTAAAGCATGTGGGTCTGGAAGGAAGTAGAAAAGACGGGGAGCATTGGCAAGTTGGAAGCAAGTCTGCTGCTCTTGTCCCAGTAAGGCTTAAAGCCTCCTTGTGATTACATCTTTTTAGATAATCCTTGTCATCTTTAAGGACAATGTCAAAGATGCAGGCTTTACCTACCATCTCTTTATTGGCCAACTAAATGATGGACATTTACTCAACTCAAAGCACAGGGAGATTCTGTCACCGTAAGTCCTAGAACCCCAACATAATTGTGTACATTCATGGTTGTCTAAAAGGAAAGTCAAAACTGAGAGGATATTGGGATTAGGGGTGTACTTCAGAGGTAGAGTACTTGCCTAGTGTGGACTAGGCCCTGGGTTCCATCCCCGCCGCTGAAAGACAACAGCAACAAAATACTAAAAGAATAGGCATCAAATGTCACACATTTCTGTCATTTGGACACATAAATCACAGTTACAATTTCATTTTCTTAGTTGAGCCAAAGCAAATTTGACTCTTTATTGACATGTGATAAGAAATGATTTTTGTGACTTTTAATTAAACTTCTATTTTAGGAAGTACACTTTAATTCTCTTACATATTTTATTTATATTAATAACAAACCATTTAAAATGAAATAAAGACTACATTTTTCTTCTGAGAAGGTTCATGGCTTTCATCACCTGCTGAGAGCTTTCATGGCCCCTGAAGGCACAAGATCCAGGGACGGGGACATGACTCGGTGAGTGGAGGTACCTGCTGCCAACCTGATACCATAGCTCCCTTATATGGTGGAAAGAAGGGATGGCCCACAGATTGTCCTGTGACTGTCACACCCACATGAGCGTGGTAACCACTCAGGAAATAAATGTAATAAAAACTATTTTAAAGAGCGCATGATTCAGTGCTTCACATTACATATTTATAGTTATATATTAGTATATTTAATACATAAATATATTATACTTAAGGAATAACAGGAGATTTTTTAGAAGAGGTGGAATTTTCTTTTTAATTTTTTAAAGAATTCATCTGTGAATGCATTATTTGCACCCCTTCCTCTGCAGCTCCTCCTTTGTCTCTTCCAGTTTCTCTCAAATTCATGAGCTCCTCTTTTTTATTCACTGTATATATATATAAAATATGTGCATATGTACATAAATATATATATATAATATGTGCATATGTACATAAATAAGCCTACTAAGTCCATTTACTTTTGCTCCCATGTGTGTTTATTTAGGGCTGATCACGTTGAATGGAATAATTTGCCAGGGCCTTGTCCATGGAGAACACTGATTCTCCCTATAGCAGCATCCATTAATCGTCTGTAGTTCTTTATGTAGGATCAGGACCTTGGGGGATTCCCCCCTCACATTGGCATGGCAACTGGTGGTGAAGGTATTGTGCAGTATTTACTAAGGGAACTGTAATTTTGAGGCTTTATGGGTTTAGCTTTCTTGTCTCATAAAAAAAACAAAAACAAAAACAAAAACAAAAAAAACCACTATCTTGCCCCTGGCATCATAATCTTCTGAATTTTTCAATCTTTCAGGCCTCTTTCTCTCTCTCTCTTTTTAAATTTTATTGATTTTTATTGAGCTCTACATTTTTCTCTGCTCCCCTTCAACCCTCTCCCAAAGTGTTCATGCTCCCAATTTACTCAGAAGATCTTGTCTTTTTCTAGTTCCCATGTCCATGTATGTCTCTCTTAGCGTCCTCATTGTTGTCTAGGTTCTCTGGGATTGTAATTTGCAGGCTGTTTTTCTTTGCTTTATGTTTAAAAACCACTTATGAGTGAGTACATGTGATAACGGTCTTTCTGGGTCTGGGTTACCACACTCAAAATGATGTTTTCTAGCTCCATCCATTTGTCTGGTTTTAGGGATAGGGACCGCGTTCCAGTTTTATCAATTGGGGGTGGAGACCCCAGGGGCTGTTGTTTTATGCATTTTGTCCACTTGTGACTCTCTGAAATGGTCTCTGTCTGCTACAAAAAGAAGTTTCTTTTTAATAAGGGGTGAGAGCTACCTTATACTCTTACCTATGGGTAAAAAGATAAGTATTTAGGTTGCAGTTAGAAATCATACTTACTTAGAGAAATGGCCATTGTAGGTTCTCTTCCAGAGTCCATGACCTCATCGTCCACAGGAAGTTGGCTGGGTTTACAGTACCAGACATGAGTACCCTCCTACTGAGGGAGCCATAAATTTAATTAGAAAACTGTAGTTACTCCTAAGATATACATGCCACTATTGCATCCTTGGGGATGTCTTGTCTGGCCAGTCTTTCCTGGGCTTATCAGGCTTTGCAACTGGGTAGGGCTGTTGATTGTGTGGCATCTCTGGCTACTATGACAGCTCCTCAGAGAGGAGCCTTCCGGGTTAGTTTCAACCTGATCTCTCTATGTCCTGTGTCTGACATCTGTGGTGTTTTCAGTAATTGGGTCTTATCTTCAAATTCTTGGAGTCACCCAAGAGAAACAACAATGCCTAGAATGTTCGGGGGGGGGGGTCTCTTCAACACCCTTGACCAGAAACTTGAAGGGGGGTTTTCCATGCCTGGCACTGGAGTTTTGCTGCATGATCTATGACTCTTGGGAGAAGCATTATTACTCCAAGTGGTATAGTTTTATTAAATACTACATATACATATATGTGTGTGTGTGTGTATAGTGTTCATATACACTATATATTATAAATACATAGCTAATGTATTTTAAGTAAACCTAGTATGCTTCCCTATGGTTTTTTCAAACAGTCTCGGCATTATTTATCCCTCCCCTCCCTCTCTCTCTTCCTGCACTGCCCTTCACCCCCTTCTTGGTATAATCCCTCCCCCACCTAGTTTTCTTCATTCTCTACTTCATAGCAGCATCTCTGCTTGTCACTTTGGGAAATCTATCATCTGAAAGTACCAAAGGCTATGGTTCTTTCCTTGGGATGATAAAAGCAAAATCTAAATGCACCTCTGGGTTCCTACTTTCATGCCTTAGCATTTGTTAAGAAAATAAATAGTTTTAAGTCTATGATGTATTTAGGTGTTATTTAAAAATACATGGAAATGCAGTCAGACATGGTGATAAAACCTGATTATTATACTTGCTAGGATTCTTGAACCAGGCTATAAAGGGTATAGGCTGCACATTCATTTGGATAAGAAGTTCTACCTTTTACATCCTTGGAATTCCCCTTCTGACCCGATCTCTTCTTTTCCATCTCTTTACATATATCATAATCTGTACATGTTCATGTAAGATAAGTGCACACTGTTAGTCTAGCTGTCTCCTGTGCCTCCCCCACCTCTTTGATACAAGTTCTTACCATGTAATGCATGCTTCCTTGGAACTCCAGGTCTTCTTACCTTAGGTTTCCTGATTACAGGTCAGCTAGATCTAGCTTTGTGCACAGTGTTTGTTCTTCCTCCTTATCAAGTTTGTACTAGATATTCTAGAAGCTGTCTTCAGACGTTGTTCCCCTTGTCAGTGTTCTCAGTATTCCTTTGGATTCCCCACTTAATTCTCTCTTATATGCCATTGTAATCCTTGCCTGTTGGCTTTTTAGTTATCAAAAATTCCTTTAAGTCTTGCCTATCACAATGTCTTTATCCAGCAAGCAAGAATGGTGTTGTATTACTTTAAATTGTTGTGATGAGACACCTGACAAAAACAGGCTTAGAGTCCAACAGGGAGCAGTTCATCATCATGGGAAGACATGGCGGAGGGCAGGGAAGGCATGGAAATAGGAGCAGGAGGTTAGCTGGTCACATTGCATCACAGTCAGAAAGAAAGAATGAAAAGAAAGTGAGGCTGGGCATTAAAACTGCAAGTTCCACATCTGGTGAGTTACTTCCTCCAGGGAGGCTCTTCTTCCTAAAGGCTCCACAACCTTTCTAAACAGTGCTATTACCTGTAGACCGAGTGCTCAAATACACGAGCCTACAGAGGACATGTGACACTCAAGGCACAGCAAATGGAGAGCACAGGTACTCGTAAGCATCCTTTAAACATGTTCTGCTGATGTCGCATAATGTGCTTTATGCTAGGGGTGTGGTGCATAATGTTTATCCTCAAATAGTTAAAATCCAGAATGACCAAACAGCCCTCTGGCCCCTCCCCTCCCAGACCTTGTCTCACTTGGCTAAGAAGAAAAGGGTCTGATGGAATGAGAATTCTGCTATATTTACCTGCCCTGTATGGGTACTAAGTATTTATACCATTTCCAAGTTCCATTTCATAGATGAACACTCAGACTTACAAAGATGGTGACCGTTTGATTGATGTAGGAAGGTCATTGGCTAATAAAGAAACTGCCTTGGCCCATTTGATTGGCCAGCCTTTAGGTGGGTGGAGTAAACAGAATAGAATGCTGGGAGGAAGAGGAAGTGAGCTCAGATGCAGGACAGCTCCTCTCAGAGGCAGATGGAATGAAGCAAGCCGCCAGGTCAGACATGCTGAATCTTTCCTGGTAAGACTGATGCTACACAGATTATTAGAGATGGGTTGATCGGGATATGAGAATTAGCCAGAAAGGGCTAGAGCTAATGGGCCAAGCAGTGTTTATATGAATACAGTTTGTGTGTTGTTATTTCGGGGCATAAGCTAGCCAGGCGGCTGGGAGCTGGGGCGGCAGGAACGCAGCCTGCAGCTCCTTCAACATTTCATCAATAAATTTACTCCAAACATTAATCCAATGTTCTTTGCTTTTACAGCTAATAATTCTTTTCTTGTTCTCTAAACCCAACACCTTTGATGTCTTTTTTATGTCTTTGTAATTAACCACAGTTCTACTCAGTGGATCACAGAAATTTAATCTAATATTCTAATTTTCCTGTAACCCCAAAGCCCCATTTTTTTTTTTCAGTCACAATGAGGGTATATCAATAACTGGGAGAAGATGGCATTCGCTTTCATTTAGTCACCAGGTGTTTGCTGAGTGTAGGTGGACAAGCGATGAGTACTGAGCACACAACAGAGGGCAAATGAAGCCTTTGCCCCCAGGAACTGTGGTTTGCTGACCGGAGTATGTGTGGGACCTGTTACTCTTCCTCTCAACCAGTCATCCTGCATCTGTTCTAATTGCCTAAAGTCTTGCAAGTTCTACAAAAAGCTGTCTTGGACTGCTCTGTGTAAAAATGTAGAATTCCTGACTTCAGGGGCTCCAGGGCATGGTGTGGTCCCCTTAAAGGGGCCCCCTCAATAGAAGCAGCAATGATGCTCGCTTGCGACTAACACAGGCTTTATCAGCTGTGTGGGATCAGTTTTCTACGGAGGAACAACTGTAACCTGAGCCACACCCGATGAAGTCACAATGGTGTCGTTTGCCAGATTCTCCCACAAGACAGGCTGTCTCCCCTCCATGTCTACCTCTGTGAAAGCCATAAAGGGGGATGGAATCCATGTTATTACTAAGGGTTTTTCCAGGCTGTTTCTTCTGATTTTGGGAAAAACCAAAGAAGAATCTTTCAACTGCAAAAGCCTGTTGTGTAAGCTTCAAAATACTTCAAAGTAATTATGGCGCTGGAGTGAGAGTCTTTAAAAGAGACTCTATATGTGTGTAGTGTAGTGTATGTGTGCACACGTATGTACAGGAATGCACCCTGTGTACAGAGGCCAGAGGAAGATGTTGGGTGTCCTGTTCTATCAGTCTCTGCCTAGTCCCTTGAGGTAGGATCTCTCCCTGAACCTGAGGCTCAGTTTCAGCTAGGCTGGTTGGTTAGCAAGCTCCTTGGTACCTCCTTGTTGCTACCCTCGACACACCAGGGTTACAGGCACATGCTGCTGTGCCCATCTTTTTCATGATTTTTCGGGATTTGAACTCAGGTCTTCATGATTATACAGCAAGTGTTCTTACCCACTGTGCCATCTACCTAGTCCCAGAGTGTGGTTTTACCTCTCAGATTCCATTCATCTCCTAACAGTCTAGCATTCTGTTCCAACATATGACAGATGTTTCTCTATGATCACTCAGGGGTCTATGCAAACACACTCTGGAAACTTTCTGCAAACTGGTCCTTCTATTTTCCCCATTCCTTAATTTTTGAAAGGCGTGAACTAACACCATCTTGGTCAGATCAGCGTGTGTCTTAGAACATATTGTGCTACTATGAAAGAGCCTCTGAGACCGGGTATTCCATGGGAACAGAGGTTTCATGTAGTTCTGGAGAGTGTGTAGACTACAGTCAAGGGCAAGGGGCTGATGAAGGCCTTCTTGCTGCATTGTGCCATGGCGGAAGATAGAAAAGCCAGGGGGCATGCATGTGAGAGTGCAGGAATAGGGACTGAACTCAACCTTCAAGCAAGAGCCCACTCATGAGATGAATGACTCCTGTGATAACAGCAACCGCCCATTCCAGTTGTCTCTAAAGCCCCCACTTTATGACACTGTTGCATGGAGGATTAAGTTTCCAACACATGAATTCCTGAGGGACACCAAATACTAGCAACACTTTAGTATGGCTTGGGTTAGGAATATCTAGTTCATTCAGACACCATACTACGAGCTAGGTAAAGAACGATCCTCTGAGGCTACTTATGCCTGCCAATTGCTCTTTGGTGCTCGAGGTGGTCTGCTAGATTGTCTAGGGTGATCACTGTCTAGGATGTGACTGATCACCTCATCGGGGCTACTAAGAAATCTTCATAGGGAAGTTTAGCTTCCAAATAATGTGATAGTGCTCTGCCTTACAGAGGGACAGCTTATATGTAATGACCCAAACTTGAAATGAGGCAGCAGTTGTGACAGAGAGTGCAGAAGACATTGAAAGACAGTGGCCATGTATTCTCCAAAGGGTCAAACATAGTACATACTATGTACACAGTATGTACATGTAACAAGCCCATGTATTATGTCTATATGAAGGCACTGCCCCACTGACTACTGGGTCCCTCCAAAACATTAAATGTGTTACAAAGAAACTGTTAATGGACTTGCATCTGCCATAACATTCATTATGCTGCCAAGTAATGACCGTGTCTATGGAATGTTTAGCTGATTTAGTTAGAGGAATTTGGAACATTGGAACCCACTGTCTTAATGAGATTAACACTCTACATCAAGAATTTTAGAATGAAATTTCTCCCACTTACGGGAAAATGTCATAGAAGTGTTGGAGAATGGCCCACCTACCATATATTCTTCTACCCAAGCTTCTAGGGAACGTATTTGCATAAGTGGAGTACGTGGACTCATCATGAAGGACATTAGATATCCTCTTCACCCTGACTTGCTTGCTGGTAAGATGGCATCCCTCCCTAGCCGTATCTTTCTGGGAAAATGATGAAGAGAGCACATCTCTTTATCTATACGTCCCTTGCAGTGGTCCCACTTCTCAAAGGGCTGTGTTTTTTTATCCACTGTCCCTTCTCACTGCTGTCAAAATAGAGCCACGTCCCCATTGGTTCATCCTGTAATGAGAAAAAGTGGGCATGTTCTATTTACTAAATCCCATGAGAAGAGCAGTGAACAGCCCTACTATCAATGCAGTCCTTTTAAGTTGCTAAGTTAAATGCCAGTGCTCCACAACTAACAGTGGGGTTTGGTCCAATACACCTAATTAAGGTGACAATATTGCAAGTTAAAAGTGCATTTAATATGCCTAACCTTGTAGTGGGGAGCTGCGGGCTCTGTTCCTGCCGCCCCAGCTCTCGGTCGCCTGGCTAGCTCATGCCCCAATATAACAACACACAAACTGTATTCTTTTAAACACTGTTTGGCCCATTAGCTCTAGCCCTTACAGGCTAATTCTCATATCCCGATCAATCCATCTCTAATAATCTGTGTAGCATCAGTCTTACCGGGAAAGATTCAGCATGTCTGACCTGGCGGCTTGCTTCATTCCATCTGCCTCTGAGAGGAGCTGCCCTGCATCTGAGCTCACTTCCTCTTCCTCCCAGCATTCTGTTCTGTTTACTCCACCCACCTATGTTCTAACCCATGAGGCCAAGCAGTTTTTTTTTATTAATTAACCAATGACCTTCATCCATCATAACCTACTGAAATCATTGTTTACCTCAACTTGCCTTAAATGTGCATAAAACATTTATATTAGTGTACAATTGGGCAAGACTGTCTAACACAAAGATGGTTCTAATTGAAGTAATGACTATCTCATATACATACATAGGGTTTTGACAGACATGATGGGACATAAAACAGGAATCAATATCCAAAACCTGCTGGCATTACAGTCCACTGAGAGCATGGGCGATACACTCTAATGACTGTGGGACCAAGTGTTGTAATAAGAGCGGCGGGGCTGCTTCCCACCGCCACCCGGCTAGCTTTACCCGAAATAATTACACGGAAACTGTATTCTTTTAAATCACTGCCTGGCCCATTAGTTCCAGCCTCTTATTGGCTAGCTCTTACATATTGATCTAACCCATTTCTAATATTCTGTGTAGCACCACGAGCTGGCTTACCAGGACAGATCTTAACCTGCGTCTGTCTGGAGTGGGAGAATCATGGCGACTCCTTACTCGGCTTCTTTCTCCCAGCATTCTGTCTGTTTACTCCACCCACCTAAGGGCTGGCCTATAAATGGGCCTAGGCAGTTTCTTTATTATTTAACCAATGACCTTCCTCCATCATTTCCCCTTTTTCTGTTTAAACAAAAAAGGCTTTCACTTTAACATAGTAAAATTACATATAACAAAACAGTTATAAAGCAAGAATTACAGTTACAATACTTATATCTATTTTATCTTTTATCATAACAATGGAAAACTGTAACTATAACTAACCATTCTTCAACTCCATCAAAGACTCCAGAAGGATATAATATTACCTAAGTAAACAAGAAATTAGAAAACTCTAGAAATGACAGAGACATCTTGCTGCCTGGACAGTCACCCAAAGTTCTTTTGTACCGTTGGGGCATCCATCTTCGGCCTACAGGCCCATAGTATCCAGCAGACACATTTTCATGAAGCAGGAAATTCCAAAGACAGTTCAGTCACTTTTTGCTGTGTCCTGCAGAATGTCTCGCAGACTCTTTTAGGAGTCAGGAACCCCGAAAAGCCATCTCACCTTTAGGCAAGTTCAGCAGTTCTCTTTCTGCGGGTTCTCTGTGTCCAGTTTATGTAACAGTCCAGGCAAGAGCAGTTTCTTGCCCAAATGGCTATCAAACTCCTTAAGGAGCCTCTTCGGTGCCCATCTTCCTCTTGAAGTAGATTGGTGCTGCCAGGAGCAGACGTATCTCATTATCATGAAAAGCCCTAAGTTATTAAAACATTAAATGCCATATTCTGCAGTCTTTGAAAGATATGAAGAATGCCTATCTAGCTGAAATATATCTATGCACATCTAGAAAATCTAAGTAACATGACTAAAAGCTTGACAATTATCGATGATTATCCATTAACAACCTATATACATTACATTTTTAAATGAACTATACAATCACAATACCTTAATCAAGATTAGAAATATGCATATACATATAACAAAATTGACCTTCAAATCCACACCAATGCAAATTATTTATATCTATATCAACCAAGTGGGAACTGTATCTCTCTGCCACTGCCCAGGACTACAAAGGAGAATGTATTCCAGGAAAAGATCAAAGTTAAGAATCTCCGAGTAGAGTCTGTACTCAAGAGGGATGCCAATTTCACATCATCATGAGATTAGAAGTTGTAAGACAAATCCTTATTTATTTATTTTTTTTCTGAGACAGGGTTTCGATGTGTAACAGCCATGGCTCTCCTGGAACTCACTTTGTAGACCAGGCTGACCTTGAACTCACAGAGGTCTGCCTGTCTTAGCCTCCCGCTTGCTGGGATTAAAGGTGTGAATTAGCCAAATCCTCATTAATGGGGTCTATTCTTGGGATAGGAGTTACATTACTGACTTTTCTCAACACCATGTCACAGTCCCTGAAAAAAAGCAACTTGGCTGAAAAAAAAAAAAGTGTATCTTGGCTCTTCTCAGGTGGTGGTGAAGTCAGGACAGAGAAATCTGGCAGACACAGTGGGAGGTGAGGCAGCTGCTTGCTCACAGGGTAGCAAACAGCACAGAGACCCAAACCAGATGGAAGCATCACCTCCAAAAGCCTGATCTTAATAACTTGCCTTACCAGTCAAGACCCATTCGTAAGGCCTCCCAGCCTTCAGAAGAGCATTCCTAATCATCAAAATATAGGCTTGTAGGGAACATTTCAGATTAGATCCAGATTATGAGTGTCTCTGGTTACTCTGTGTTGTGAGGAAGACCGCTTGTTGGTTCCCAGCTGCTCAGCCTCGAAATAATCACACAGAAACAATATTATTTAAATCACTGCTTGGCCCTTTAGCTCTAACTTCTTATTGGATAACTCTTATATCTTAATTTTACCCATTTCCATTAATCTGTGCATCACCATGAGGTTGCCTACCAGCAAAGTTTAAACACATCTTTCTCTAGTGGCAGCTCCATGGCTTCTCCTCACTCTGCCTCCTTTCTCCCAGCATTCAGTTTAGTTTTCCCCGCCTACCTCTATTCTCCATGCAGGCCCAAGTCAGTTTCTTTATTAACCAATGGTATTCACAGCATACAGAGGGGAATCCCACATCAAATCTGACCACAGCCAGGTTATCACTGATTGATTATATGCTTTGTTTTATTTATTAATACTATTGTATGCATATTCATGATGCATGGGATTATGTTGGTGTGCACATGGCAAGCCTTGCTTGTGGAGGATAGAGGACAACTTTCAGGATCTGAAGATTGAATTCACATAGTCATGCTTGCATGGCAAGTGCCTTTACCTACTGAATCATCTAGTTTAGAATATCAATATGTAACCTTAAAACTTTCAACATTTCACTTTAACTATGAATTCTTGTCGAAAAGAGATAGTCAAATCTTTGGAAAATATTTGGTCACAGGCTAAATTTGCCATTCTTCCCCTTTTACCTATTTATTTCACATGTGTATGTGTGTGGAGTGGTAGGTGTGTACCATATGTGTGTAGGTATAGATGTGAGTGTGTGGATGGATTGTACACTCATTTATAAGCATTCAGAGGCCACAGCAGGATATCTGATGTCTTCTGTGGCTCTTTGCTTTGTTGCTTTGAGACAGGGTCTCTCACTGAATGAGAAGCTTGGTGTTTAGGCTAAGCTGGCTTCTCTGTACAGTCCTAGAATACAACTGTTTCCACCCTCCAGTACTAGGGCTATAGGCATGCACAGATATGCCTGGATTTTCACATGGGTGTTGGAAATTCAAACTCAGGTCCTTGTGTTTGCAGAACAAGTGTCTTTAACCACATGCTATCTTCTCAGCCCTCCCTTGTACACCCTAAGGTACAGCACCTCAAACATAGTTTGAGGCCTTTGCTTATTTGCACCTTGGGGAAGGCACATTCATTTTCACCATTCCCTGTGTCAGTAACTGCCTCCCTGTCTATCAAAAAGGCCTCCTGCTTCCACCAATATCCTAAAAATTAAGCACACCCCACCTCCAGATAGATGCCTCGGCTCTAGAATATCCTTATTAATTGTCCAACTCTTCTATTCTGGAACTATGTTGTATTAAAATTCAACCTTCATTTGGCATCTCAATTTTGGTAAAAACAGTACTAAAGCAGAGATTCATATCTTTGGCTATGCTTCTGAATCACTTTTCAGCATTTTAAAAATGTTTTTGAAGCAGCATTCCACCCATGAGTATTCTAGCTCGGGAGATCCAGGAGGCAGCAGGGGTCTGTAGTTCTGACTCCACAGATGACTACTGTCAGAGTAAATAGGCTGCTCTTGACCTTCCAAGTCTGTGTCCATATGTTCTTTGCCTGCTGAATACAGACTATTAGCCATGTGGGTCGCGTCCATTCATGCTCAGATGATAACTCCGGAGTGACACCTCTTTCTCAAAAACAGGGCAAATGCTCCATGTATTCGACAGAATTCAGTTGTGGTGACTCATCGTCATTTCCTGGCCAGAACACTCCCTTTGGTATTAATCAGTGTTCTATTTCTACTGGTTCCCTGCCACCCCTGGCACCACTGTTACCATAACAGCTGGCGGGGATTAAGGAAGTTGTCACCATATACATATAAGGAGTTTAGTGACTAGTGCTGGGCCCTAGTAGGGTAAGGACATGGTCTGGGAAGGGCTGCAATTGTATGTCTGGGCTTGCCTCCAGATACAATGTGCTGTTTACTTATGCCAGCTGCCAAAAGGCTACAACTTCAGACTTTGCAGGGGTACACAGGATGCTACCTTTCAAGTCTTCACAGCCCAAGATCTTCCTAATGCTCCTACTGAGAATCCAACACTCCTCCTCCACCTTCTCTGCCCCTGCGTATGGTTTGGAAAAGGTTCTAAGAACCCCATGGCATCCACATTAGCCACTAGGAAGTATGTGGGTTAGAAAATGCTCTAAGAAATATTAGGATCTGGCCTGAATAGGCCGAGGAACTGCCAGCCCGCCATGCCTGATGGAAAACGGTCTGACCTGGTAGTTGGCAGTGTCTGAGTCCAGGGAGCCCTTTTCATAACTCACCCAATTCAAGTCAAGAGTAAAATTCTTTCTGGTAGAAGCTGCTCTAATTACTTTGACTGGGGGAATGTCCCAGGGTTCTGTGTTGTGTGATGTTTTACTCTTTTGTCTTTTTTTTTGGGGGGGGGGGTTGGTCCACCACCCAGCTCCCAAATAAGTCACACAGAGTCTTATTATTGCTTTTGAATGCCTGACCTTAGCTTGGCTTGTTTCTTGCCAGCTTTTCTTAAATTATCCTGACTGCCTTTTGCCTCTGGGCTTTTTATCTTTCTCTATTTCTGTATACCTTTCTTTAATTCTTTATCCATGACTTGCTGTGTAGCTGGGTGACTGGCCCCTGATGTCCTCCTCTCTTCTCTTGTTACTCCTCCCCTCAGATTTCTCCTTCTATTTATACTCTCTGCCTGCTGATCCCACCTATTCTTGCTCCTGCCCTGCTATTGGCCATTCAGCTCTTTATTAGAACTATCAGGCGTTTGGACAGTAACACAGCTTCACAGAGTTAAACAAATGCAGCGTAAATGAAAGTCACACACCTGAAAATAATATTCTCCAACACTTGCGCCTGCCCCCTGTTAAGCCTTTCATTCATTCAGGTTCCTTGTTTTTGACGGGTGACCTTTTTTCAAAATCTCTGTCTTCTGTCTGTTTCTTTTTTTCCTTCTCTCCAGTCCTAGTCATAAGTACTGAATGGATCCTGACTGGCCATTCTAGAGGAATCTGATTTGAATTTCTCCTGGAGATGACTGTGGCTCTCTAGCAATGCTGTAATGTCCCCCAACATCTTCCCCACTTCATTATAGAGCACCATAATTCAGGCCCAACACCCGTCTCCCCATCAGTCATGCAGGCGAAAGGGTTGGGTCCCAAATAGTCTGCAAAATAGCTTCTCCTCCTCTTCTTCTTCCTCCTCTTCCTCCTCTTCTTCTTCTTCTTCTCCTGCTCCTTCCTTCTCCTCTTCCTCCTCCTCCTTCTTCTTCTGCATATATGAAAAACACTACAGAAGAATATTTATTGTCACTGGAATTTCTCCTTTGGGCTCCTCCAAGCTACTGGTACTTGCTCTGAGCTATTTCTTAATTGCCTTATCATTAATTTTTTGGCACTTTTACTTTACTGGATTGTGAGCTCTTGGAGGTTAATATTGTGGTATATATACTTTGCTTTCTTGGAACATCTGATATGGTATTTTATTTGAGATAAGGAAAGAAATAAGCATCAAATGTATACACAGAAAGAAATATTAAACTATGCATTTTTAGTGCTTTCTCTGTGCACAAAGATGTGCATAGAGATGATGGGCTCGTAGATATCACAGTTATTTCCATGGTTTTCAATGAGATATACTGCTTGAGTACTTGTAGGTCTCTAGAGCTCAGTGACAGGAAGGGTCTTCCAGCTGTCATTATGACGTAACACAGGATTGATTAAGAGTGACTGTACTCCCACTCTGAAGTATGTTTACTATAAAACTTTCTGGATTTCTCCATCAGAGCTGTTCAGAGCCACAATAGGTTGTGACAGTCATCTTTGGTACTACGATAGAGTTTGTGAGATTTGCAGAGTAAACAGTGGGTTGGGATAGCAATCTTCAGTTTCCCTCATCCACGAACTCTGATATTTTTAGCCAGAGTGGACCAGACACTTGTCTTGAATCTGCTTTTTCCAGGCCCTGGGCTTTGTTCTGCTGTAGATGTGCCAGAACATCCCTTTGAATGGCTTTTCCTCCTTTAAAGTCAGACTACCTCTGAAATCTACCATAGTCTTTGCTTATGTAATTGTCCCCAGCCCGTTCTTTTAGAGATGACTATCAGGAGAGTTCTAGGAAAGATTCTTTCGCTCAATATGTTTTGCACAATGCAGTAAGCTACTGTAAACCAGTGTTCATCTCAACCATGTTTCAGTGTTCTTCATAGGTTTTGCTTCCTGTGGGCAGGGAGGATATTGGAAGGCAGCTGGCTAATTCTGAGCAGTCATTTGTTTGTTTGTTTAAAAAAACAGTTTTGGTGAAAGCAATCACTTCCTGCTTGTAGTCTGAGTTGAAAGTGGCTCTCCTCTTGAGCAGTCATGCCCCTCCATGTGGCAGAGAATGAAAACAGGTATTCACCCACTTCGAGGTGAGTGGCAGACCTGAGGGAGGCATGGCTAGCTGGGAGGGGGGAGCAGGAGGAGGATGACCCTGCTCTGTAGCTGGAAATGAAGGCTCTTGGATGCTGGAAGAAGGATGCAAAGTACAGATCCTTGTTATGGGGGCTGAGGATGCAGCTCAGTTGGCAGAGCACCTGCCTAGCATGCATGAAGCCTGGGGTCCATCCCCAGCCCTGTATCAAAGTGTGCAGAGGTGTGTGCAAGCCTGTGATCCCCTCACTAGAGAGGCAGGAGGATTAGAAATTCAAGGCTATTCTCAGTTATATAGTATTTTTCAAACTACCTTAGGATGTATGAAACCCTGTCTCCACTAAACAAAAATACAAGATTTGATGAAAACAATAAATACATTTGACTTTCAAACCAGTCGTGGCTTTTGACGGCCAGGTGTGGGATGTGAATGACTGTGATGACATTAGAGTAAGGTGACATAGGAGGTGGTAGAGGAAGGAAGGTATGGAAGAGCTCATGACTGGAGGCAGTTAGGTCTGATATGGCAGAATGTCAAACCTGAGCTTGCAGAGTGGACTGGAAGGAAGGAGAGAAGATAGAGGAGGGAAAACCCCAAAGAATACTGGTGCCACCTTCGACACTCAGGGAGATCTAAGCATCCAGAAGCTGACTCCAAATTAATGACTTGTATTGGTAATAGTCTTTTTAGCAGCAGGGGGACTGCCCACATTCATTGGCCCATGAGTGACCTGGTCTTGGGTTTCTAAGGTAGCGTAACCCCCGCACTTCGCTGTGGTGCAGGAAGGACAGATTCACTCGTTCCCCAAGTCTGGTGATTTTCTTTCAGACTGCCCCCACCCACCACTAGCCACTTCCACCACTTGGTAGAACTCTACTTCCCCTCTGAGGAGCTTCAAGGATGAGCATCAGTTCTTCCAGGCGCGATACTGATGCTACGATATTGCATCTTCTGTACGGTGACACTCCATAAACTCATCAGGCTTCTAGTCGATGGAAAGCAAGCTTAACTGGATTCTTTAAAACATGGACCGACCTGTGGCATTCTCTTTCAGCACACAGCTGTGGGGGAGGGGACACTGAATAAGGGAGTGAGGAGGGAAGGCAACCTGAGAGAAGCACTGGTGGAAAAGGGAGACTGCTCCCTGGAGTGCTGCTGGCCTTTGTTTTGTTTTTGAAAACAGCTGAGCCCAAAGCTCAATTTGCTTTTGATTAGCTGCAATTGCTGAAGAGACCCTTTGTCTCCTGCAAAGGCAGGGAGGGGTTTATATAGGAGTAAAGCAATCCCTGGTGTGTGATTGGGGTTCTCTAATGAAACTCTAACAGTGATACTCTAGGGCTGATAGCAGGCAATTCTCTAGGGCTGGTGTGATAATGTGTAAAGGACAGAACAGGACCCTCCATTCAGATGCCTTGGAATCTGTGGCCTCATGGTTGTTTGTTCTTCCAATTTAGGTGAGCTCTTTAAGTCAGAAGGTCTGGATTTCTGGGTAGCACTGACCATCTTAGTTCTCATGAGGTCCTGGCCAGCTGTTCTGGTACGTCTGTGTGTGTGTGTGTGTGTGTGTGTGTGTGTGTGTATGTGTGTGTGTGTGAGAGAGAGAGAGGGCGGGGGTTGGAATCTAAGAAGCAGTATTTGAGACATTGTCATAGTCTTTTGGTATTTATTTGAAAGAAAGTCCGTTTTTCTCTGTTCAACTCAGTCTCATATGGAAGCATTCAAACACACAATAACTGGAAAGACCTTAGTGAATCCAGTGACGCCTTGCCAACAGAGAATACTGAGGCAGGAGGATCCAGCTGGTGCTGATGGACCTTTGTGTGGATGGACACGGAAAAGCTTTTCCTAGTCACAAGGCGAGGCTGCCTGCAGCCATTTGTCCTCTTCCGTCACATCTGTGATCCATGCAGCTGGCAACCCTCATGAGACTTGGGTATTGAAAGAACCATAAAATAATTCATTTTGTTCTCACCAAAGTTTTCAGATACACACACGCACACCCACCCCCACCCCACACACTTCTGCATACATGTTTAAATTAGGACTACTTTAAATGTTAAGTAAGTTAAAATTAAAATTTGGTGGAGAGTGAACATGACCAAAATTCATTATATATAAGTATGAAACTGTCAAAACATCGAAACTTAAATTCATTAGAAAAACACATGATCTGTGAATGATTGAATAGATGTTAAGGAAATTGAATGTTTTCATAACAAATATAAAAGGAAAGTTCACTTTAATAAGCTCACAAGAGTTAACATTTTGTTGCCAACTTCAGCACCCAGTCTTGACATCAACGGACAAGGTCTGAAAGCCTAACTCGCAGCTTTATGCCATGACATTGTTGTGGTGATATTTTGTTTGTGCTCTAGCAAATAAGGCTCCCCTGAAGACCAGAGGGTTGAGCTAGCCACTATTGTTAACCATAGAGGCCAGGCAGTGGTAGTAAATACCTTTGATCCCAACACTTGGAATCTCATGCCTTTGACCCCAGTATTTGGGAGGCACACGCCTTTAATCCCAGCCCTAGAGAGGTGGAGACAGGAAGTGATATGACTGGGCAGAGAGAGAAATTGGGGTTCAACTTGAGAAGCCACTGGTCAGCTACTAGCTCTTACCTCGGCATCAGTCTGAAATGGCCGTCATGCCTCCAGGAATCGCAGAATGAGACTGTGTTTGAGAGCTGTCTCCTCCTGTTTTACAATCTTCTCTTCTCTAGGGCTGGGATTAAAGACGTGCACCACTGTGACTGAAAGCATATGTCCCCCAGTTTCTATGGCAACTAGTGTGGCTACTGGGATTAAAGGTGTGTATTACCACTGCCTGATCTGTAAGGCTCTCCAGTGGGACCCTTTTACTCTTAGATCTTCAGGCGGGCTTTATTTATTAAAATACAACTGAAATGTCTCTACAAGAGGAATATAAGGAGGGAGGAGACAGGAGCTCAGCTTTTCAGTCTGAGGAGTTTGGAAACTTAAGAACTTTAGTGGCTGGCTATTTTACTTCTCTTTTCAGCTTTCATCCTTCGTATCTGTCTCCAGGTTTTTATTGTTAAAACTAATTAGATTCACGGCACACACTGTGAATGTGTTTATTAAGTGAACCAGATACACAGAGGGACTTCAGGTTTTCTTGAAAGCACTAACAAATTTGCATGTCAATATAATTATATGATGTACCTTTTATTAACCCACTTGCGCTTCTCAGACTAATTATCAAATCATAGAGAATAGGCCCAGGCAGCATTTTTTAAAAATTTGGCAACTTCTACCACCATGTCACATATATTATATGAATTTCTAATATTTGACTCAGTCTATATTTTGGAAAATCTTACACATAGAATAATATACCAGGCCATTATGCATTTAAGAAATTCAAAGTGGAATAAATAAATGTGTTCTCATAAAAGAAACACATCTATTGATGGAACACTTAGAATATACAACTAAGGATAAAGAAAGACAATAAGGGTAATCGAGAACCTTCTTTACCAGAATGCATTACTGGTAAGGAGTTTACACTCAATCATTAAGTCTGGTACTATAGATGCATGCATATTAAACTGACCAAATGTCCCAGTTTGCTCAGGTCAGGGCATTTCCTGGCATATTGAGCTTTAGTTCCACACTGGAGCGTCCTGAGCAAACTAAGAGTTGGCTTGCACCAATGTCCTCATGGATATTTGCATATTCGATCATTTCTTAACCCCTTATCTATGTTTTTGTATGTGTGGCTTACATGTGTGTGGCCCATACATACGTGCATGCCCATACATGCACACAAGAAGTCTAGAGCAAGACAGCTGCCTTTCTCTCTCACTCTGCACCTCATTGCCTTGAGATAGGGTCTCTTAGTGAACCTGACAACCTCAGCCTTTTGGCTGGCCTGATTGGTTGGTCAGCAAGTTCTTAGGATCTGCTTGTCTGTCAGTGCTGTAGTTACAGGCTCACACAGTACCGGGGTGAGGACCAGCACTCAGGTCTTCATGCTTAGAGAGCAAGCTTCCTTATCCACTGAGTCATCTCTTCCCTAGCCCTGGTCAGTACCAAGGGCTTCATGAAGGGCTCACACCTCTTCACATGCACCTCCATTGGAGTGGGTCTTTCAATAATACTGCACATTGTGTGTAAGTCCATTTTCTTGCCTGAGTAGTGATATGAAAACTTTGTTAGCCACTGTTACATATTTTTTCCTAGTTTGTCATTTCCTTTTAAATGTTTATGATTTTCTCTACATAGCAATTATGAAAGATTTCATATAACAGTCCCATCATTTCCTTGATTATGCAATGCTTAGAAATTCATTTTTCCCTCCTAAAGCCATATACAAAGTAACTTAGAACTTTTAGCAGTACCCTTATGGTGCCTGGTTCATTTGGCAGGGTGTTAGGTGGGAATCTAGTGGTATATTTTTCTTCTGTGGATATAATGGAAAAGCAAATCATCTTTCCATCTTTGACATGAAATTCATGTGAATGAAACACAGCTGGATACCCATTTCTAGAACCCATTCTGCCCTATTGGTCTCTCTGCTTCTGGGACTGTACCATCCTACACTATTGTTGAGCTTCAGGATCTGGACAGAATGAGCAGGCAGAGTGCTAATTAGTTTTAGTATTGATTAGGTAATAGGAGAGCAAAGATGGTCCTGTGCATGCCATTGTAGACAGGATGACTTCCTCCACATGGCTGGCTTGCTCCAGTGTAGATGGGGAGATGTCTGTGTTAGTGTTTTCTGGTTCCCATAGAAACAAGCGGTGAAGCTATAAGGAGATTCAACCTTGTGAAGTTTTTAATAGCTGTGGCAGACACTACTACTGCACTAAGACACTGAAGACAGAGCTTCAACCTCTGTCTGTTCTATACAGCACAACACAGAAGCCAAACTTTCATTGTTCTTTTAGGTTGAAGGTTCTGAGTGCTTTTTTTAGGGTGGTGGGAGTGGGAGAAGAAGTTCTTTGTGTTGTCTGGATAAACACTGGAGTTTGAAGAAATACTGTAACAGCAATAATGAAATTTCAGAAAAGGATGGCTATATGTAATCAGAGACTGTTCTTTTGTCTCCTGGCCACCCAGACCCAAATAATCACACAGAAGCTATATTCATTAAACACTGTTTGGTCAATAGCTTAGGCATATTCCTAACTAGCTCTTTCATCATAAATTAACCCATTTCTATTAATCTGTGTATTGTCACAAGGCTGTGGCCTACTGGTAAGGTTCCAGCATCCTTCTCCTTCAGCAGCTACCTACATGGCGTCTCTTTGGCTCTGCCTGCTCTCACTATATGTCTTTGTTTGGTTTTCCCACCTAGCTCTATTCTGCCCTGCCATAGGCCAAAGTAGCTTCTTTATTAACCAATGGTAATAAAACATAGTCACAGCACACAGAAGGGAATCCCACATCAGCTGCCCTTTAAGATATATCCTAAAACCTGGAATTCTGCTGACACTACCTAGTGAAATAGTCCATGATATTTTGAAAATATGTCTAGTGGCTAAAGTTAAGAATGAAAAGGTGTCAGAGATGTTTTACCACAACAGTACATGTTTTTTGTCCTTGTTTAGAGATACTGCAAAAGCTTTTAGGTGGTTAATTTGTTTGCTCAGTGAATAGAGCCTAAGTGATTCCATATTTTTCCTAAAGCACTGAGAAAAAAGACAACTGGGCTTTAATTTTGCCGCTGTTGTCTTAGTGGTAGCAAATTGGTGTTTTACTAAAAGCATGCTTGTCCTGTTTGCAATTTGCTTTGGCTGTAAACTGGTGATAGTAGTTTGAAGAGTTTATTGAGCTTTGATAGATACAGCTATTGTTTTGCCATCAAGTCCTTGAGCTCACAGAGTTTGCGTTTCTTCTTTCAGATGCTGTGTCTTAGTGAACAAGCGAAGGCACCCGAAATAGCCCACAGAAAGGCAAGCACTTGTGTGTGATTCAGGCTTTGCTGGGCTCTGTAATCAGCTCCACGCATGCTAACAACTTAATTTGATTCATAAAGATTGCATTAAGCAAGTGAGCTTTAAAAGTCAAATAAAAATCAAAGATACAGAGCACACATCAAGTTGGTCACGCAGCGCACAGTAATCAGAAGAGGCAGGGACTTCCGCAATCAGTAAAATGGTGGGAATGTGCCATTCATTCTCAAGGTTCGTGGCACAAATGGACTAGGAAAAATGCCAGCAGCCTCCATGTCTCGCTCTCCAGTTTCTTTTGCAAGCTCACCTTCACAAGTTTGGAAATTTCTGCCGTGAGGACATTTTGTAATTTGTTGGCTAAACGTCAAATGTCTTAACTATGGGAGATAACAGGTACTCAGGGCTTCAGTGAGTAACATACCCTTCCTCGTGAGGTTTACCCTTCTAGAGCTTTGAGATGGTCAATAAAGCAATAAGTCAGCATGGGCACCAAACAGAAAACCTTATAAAGTGCTATGGAGAAAATGGCATATGGCGAAGGAGCGCAAATGCTGGCCTGACAGGTGGTGGTAAGGGTTCTTTTTCTTTACTTTTTATGTTAGTCAAGCTTTGGTCGATATGACAAACTCCTGAGAAATGCAGAGTCAGAGGGGAGAGGTTTCATTCTGACTCAAGTTGCAGAAATTTCAGGCCCTGTCTGGCGGGGCCTATTGTCACTTTGTCGTGAGACAAGGTGTCATGGCAGCAGGAATGTGGGGTCGAGGCTGCTCACTTCGGTAGCCAGGAAGCCAAGAGTGTGCTGATCTTTGTTCTGTCTCCATAGTTTTGTCTTCTCAAGAATATCTTGTAGTTGGGATTACAGAGTCTGGCTTCTTTCTCTTGTTGATATTCACTAAAGTTCCAGAAGGAAAGTCCGGGGTGGTAGAGGAGGCAGATGCTGGAACAGGAAGCCTAGAGATCACATTCAATCACACACAGGACAAGGGGAGAGTGAACAGGAAGTGGGGCTGGATAGTAACTCTCAAAACATTCCCCAGTGATGTTTTTCCTCCATCAAGTCCAGACCAGTTTTACAAACAGGGCCACCAGTTGGGGATGGAGTACTCAAATACTTGGACCTTTAGAGGACATTTCTCATTTAAACTAACCAATGCAATCCCATCTTAACCTTCCTGGCTGTAGATTTCTGGGTGTTTAAGGAACACTCCCATCTTGACAAGCTAGCTGTTGTTTCTTGGAGTTTGTCAGATTCTTGCTGTATGTCTCCTCCCTCGGTGTCTCTTAACTTTCTCTCTGGAATTGCCAGGTTCCAGTGCTCATGGGTATGATCTTCCTCACGTCACTCCTTAAATCTATTCAATGGTGCCGTGATCTCTTTCACTGAAGTATGCTCATGAAATGGACAGTTCTCAATGTCACTGCTTCTGGTGTCCAATCCACAGCCACATCTCCTTGCCTGAACTCCCAAGAGAACTCCCTGATTTTCTCTCACTACCAATCTGCCCTTTCATGGTGTAGATCGCATGGAGAAGTTACTGTGGTTTTATCATCAGACTCTAACATATTCTTGTTCAACATTCCCAATGGTATGTTATCACAGTAAGAAAGAAGCATAAACCATGGCTTAAAGCACCTGCAATATTCTGATCTCGCTACAATTCTCAAATGAGCCCCAGCTCCCAAGCATACTAAACTGATTCATACTAAACTTGTTTTTGACACCTGCTTTGTCTTCTCTTAAAACACCATTTAACTAGCTCATTCTTTAGTAATTTTCTTTGTAAATTTTCATGCATTTATTTCTACACGTTTTCACATGTGTTGGGGCATGTACATGCCACAGGGAGTGTGTGGAGGTTTTAGGACAACTCATGGGAGTCAGTTCTGTCTACCTTGTGGGATCTGGGGCTTGAACTTGGGTATTCATGCTTGGAAGTAAGAGCCCTTACTCACTGAGTTATCCCGGCAGCCCTAAGCTACTTCATTCTTATTGTTCAGGTCTTGGGGGCTTCTCAGATACCCACCCAGCAAGGTAATGTGTTGATCAGCCTCCCTGTGGGTTCTGGTCATTCCGTATCCAATGTCTCATTGTTCTCCTCATTCTTGTTTCCCGTGTTGTAGTTTTCACTTCTGAACAGAGTAGAACACCCTAGAGGTCTTGCTCGTATCTGGCTCCTTGAGCTCAGTACAGTTGCCTACCACATAGGAAGAGCTTGAGTTCTCCCACTGAATCAATATTTTTTTTTTTTCGAGACAGGGTTTCTCTGTGGTTTTGGAGCCTGTCCTGGAACTAGCTCTTGTAGACCAGGCTGGTCTCGAACTCACAGAGATCCTGAATCAATATTTTGAAACTTAGCATGTTCTTTCAACAACTCATCCTTTCCATTTCGTTCTAGATGGTTTTCTCAGCACTCTGATGTAAAGCTTTGCAATCATTTTATCTTCTGTTGTGTATATCCAACACTGCCCTCAGCCAAGTCCTGATAACCGTTCCTTCCTCTGCGTTAGCCGTTCTCTTCCCCTTCCCTAGTTGTGGCCTCCTCACTAAGTTTTCATCTTTCTTAATATTATGGCAAGGTATGAGGCATTGGTTTGCATTTTTCCCTCTTAGGGTATACTCCTTCTAAGAATTAGAGACACGCAAAGAAGTATCACTCTCTCTAGCTTATTCCAGGAGGCATCGGGAGGGGCTTGTGATTAGTTATTTGGGTAATGAACATGTATTATGTAAATATTTTACTGCTAACACTGATATCCTTGAATTTCTTCCAGAAACCACAAATTTAAACTAGTGGAAAATCTGTCCTTGGTAACTTGGTGGTATTTAATTCTGAAAGAATAATTGCATAGGCCTTTGTGAAGCACCTCCCCCACCCCAGGGGGTGGCTTTGAACTCTCAGCAGTCTACCTGGTCTCCTCAGCAGACTGATGCAGTGTAGAGAGGCAAGCTTGCTGTATTATAATGCCTGTAAAGCCACCAAGGTCCCATAAGCACTACCTTAAATTCTTCCAAGAGTGACAGACCGAAAATGTCATCACCATCTAGTAGGTTGTGCATTTCAGGGTCCTTTCCATCCTCCATTCACCATGCTTAGAAACAAGGTTTCAACACACAAACCCTTAGAGGAGAAGCCACATCCAAACCACAGCAGAAAGTGAGACAGGATATCTGGTAAAGTATAAAGGCCCTGGGGTTCAAAAACCCGTGGTGACTGGAAGAACTGCAAGGAGGCTAGCCCCAACCAGAAATGATGCGTGCTTTGGGGTTTGTTACCAATCATCCGGTCAGAGAGATGTGGGTGGATACTAGTGGGTGGATTCCAGGGTCTCGTGCTTGGCAGACAAGAGCATCACATCTTAGCTATACCCAGGGTGTGCCCTTCTCATTTTCTTATAAAAATAGGAGAGGCAGGAAGTGGTGGCACGAGAGGCTGTGAATCACAACTGGAATATTTGGAGACAGGTAACAGAGGCCTGAATGCTGGGGAGGGAGAGACCTTCCTGTTCTGCCCCTGAATATCATGGACTCTGTTGGTCTGGCCAAGGAACAAGGAGAAGTAGATCTAACAGGTTTGAATCAGAGTCCCTGCACCTTGGGCCTTAGCATCAGGTGCTACTCCTACATATGGCAAAGGCTGCCCTAGGTGCAGGTGCCTTCCTGGGTGGTCCCTCCTGCTCATGGAAGGCTTCCATCTTATTGTTTCTCTTTGAGGATGTCTAGTTTTGCAACCCCATCAACACTGCTCTTATGTCTTGATTTTGACACCTTTCTGCTAACAATATCCAGAGACTATTTACACTTGCCCTCTCTCCTCCCTGCCAGTATTCACCCGCTTTCTATAGTTTCCTGGAGGCAGGCAGGCCCTAGACAAGCTTGTGCTATTCAAGTTCCTCATTGCTATTGTCCACCCTCCTGCACCAGGCATGCTGCTGCGGTAGAAAACTCCAGCCCATCACTAAAGCTGCGGTCCCTCAAAGTCGAAATTGGTGTTCAGACCAAGGCAGTAGCCCTGAACTCAGAGCCTTCTTTCCCATTGGTTGCCAGGACTTTTCCTTAATCTTGCAACCAGCCTTGCCTCAGATCTCACCAATGTTTCTCTGCCTCATTCAATAACGTCATTCGGGGGACCCTGAGATGTTAATCAGCTTAGTCTCATTATGGTACCTCCTTCCACATTTAGCTCTTGTCCTGGGGTTACACTAGATACTACATTCCTTAAGGACATCGGAGAAAAACTCTTAGAATCCCAGAATTTAAAGGAAAGAAAAATCAATGTATATACTTTGCCTTGCTCAGAGGGTGAAGACTGTAATGACTGACAAATGTGTTGTATGTTAAATAACAGTTCAACATAAAACATATCACTGGTGAGACCCCATTTTGTCCCATAAACTGTTACCAGAACTATAGATGCAAGCCAGATATGACTTCTGCTTCTGATAAACTCTTAAGAGTTTATCACTTCTAGAGATGAGCTGGGGGCTTTACTATTTTAAATGCTATGTTTTTGTCACTGTACAATAATATGCATGTGATCTCCTTTATAGGGAGATCCCCCCTCCACTCCCACCAGTTTCCATGAGAATTATTGTTCAATTGGCTAGAATACTGTTACTGGTTTCCATAAAAGGTGATACTTTAACTTAATATTTACTTTGAGCCAGAATAACTCATTTCGCGGGGGGGTCAACAGGACAGAAAACACATATACAGTATAGGGGTATACACAGCTGAGGAACGTGGTCCCTGGAGGGTCCTACCCACGAAGAGCTCCTCCAGCCTGACTCCCAGCTGTGGTTGCATAAGAAATGCTGGGCAGTGGTGAGGATCTGGGGACTCAGCTATGTGGGAAGATACAGTGTGGGCAGTGAATGAGACCGTATACCAAGTGGAATGAGTACATTGTTTTCTTTCCCCAGAGCACAGTGGTTTTGACACAGTGTATTTCCGTCATTAAAATTGTATGTGCACTTAGAGACAAAATGCTTTAATTTCATGAGGCAGCTGGAAATTGCTCACATTTGCTTTACCACTCAGAGTATGTTTAGAATTAGTCAATGGTTGTACTTTGTAACATCGGTTTAGCGCAAACAAGACATGAAGGGCATCGGCAGGGAAGAACATACTACTACATAATGTAAAAACTACATTGACAGAGCGAGTATTCCTCAGTCAGGATTTTAAGTATCAGTTTTGATTTGGGCATAGTGAAATCATTTATTTAATGCTGAGATGAATTTCTGGTGGAAATTTTTTTTCCTGCTCAGATAATTACTGTAAGTTACATTCACTGGTAGGGTAAAGCATCACATTGCAATATGGGCCATATATGTAAATTCCTTCATTTATCTCCAATGTCCATTATATTTTATGTAGCTATAGGCCAGGGAATACCTAAGTGCCAGTAAATCACATTCAAATCAAACTACATTATGAACTTTGCTGTGGAAACAATAGTTAAGAAAAAAATAAGTAATTGAAGTCTTACTAGACTCCGAGTTGGTGTAACAGGTGTGTGGTTGGATACAGCGCACTGTCTTCCCTCCCACCCCCCATGAAGAGGGGACCAGCAGCTGGCACAGGCACCCTCAAATGAGGCTAGGATGCTTCTTTTGGCACTTACTTAGTATGTACAGCAAATTGTGATGTGAGACTTCCTTCTGTATGCTGTGAATGTGTTTTATTGCCATTGGTGAATAAAGAAACTGCTTGGGCCTATGGCAGGGCAGAATATAGTCAGGCTGGAAGAGATATAGTGAGACAGTAGGCAGAGTCAGAGAGAAGCCATGTAGCCGCTGCAGGAGATAGATGCTGAGTTCCAGATAGAAACTTACAGTAGGTCACAACCATGTGGCGATACACAGATTAATAGAAATGGGTTAATTTAAGATGTAAGAGCTAGCCAGGAATACGTTAGAGTCATTGGCCAAGCAGTGTTGTGATTAATATAGTTCAATGTGACTATTTTGGGTCTAGGCAGCCAGGAAACAAAGGAGCAGCCTCCAGCTATAAAGTTCCACCAATTCTTGGGACTATGTGGGATGTTATTTTCAACCACTTTACATATAAAGGAGACTTATATTAAGTGAATTATTTGTGTGCATACTGGGAGCAAGCAGTCAGTAGTGAGACAAGTCCTTGTATTTACAGAGCTAAATTGTGCAGTCCACATGTCTTAGACTGTGTCCTAGGGTTACTATTGCTGTGATAAAAAAGAAAAACAAAAAACAAAAAACAAAAAAAACCATGACCAGAAGCAACTTGAATAGGGAAGGGTTTATTTTCTTCACAGTACTACATAAAAGTCCATCATAAAAGCAGTGAGGGCAGGAACTCATGCAAGGCAGGAACCTGGAGGCAGGAGCTGTGTAGAGACCATAGAGGATGCTGCATACTGGCTTGCTCTCCATGGCTTCTTCAGCCTCCTTCCTTATAGAACCCAGGACTATTAGCCCAAGGGGCCCCATTCACAATGAACTTGGTCCTCCCTCATGACTTATTAAGAAAATGTCCTACAGGCTTGCCTACAACCTGATCTTATGGAGGCATTTTCTCAGCTGAGGTTCCCTCCTCTCTGAAGACAGTAGCTTGTGTCAAGTTGACATAAAACTTGCCAGTATAGACAGCATGATGTTAACTGTTCTCGATGCTGCCACTACCATGGTTCAAAGGAGTTCAGTTCAGGGTCGATTAAGGTCTCTGCACAATTTTAAATTTGGTTGCTCCTTTCTTTATGACTGACATGGGTTCTTTGTGTGTTCTGGACAAATTGCTTCTATACATATTATCTTAGTTAGGGTTTACTGCCTATTGCTGTGAAGAGATACCATGACCACAGCAACTCTTTTTTTTTTTTTTTTTTTTTTTTTTGTTTTTTGTTTTTTGTTTTTTCGAGACAAGGTTTCTCTGTAGCTTTGGTGCCTGTTCTGGAACTAACTCTTGTAGACCAGGCTGGCCTCGAGGAGATCCACCTGCCTCTGCCTCCCACATGCTGGGATTAAAGGCATGCATTGCCACTGCCTGGCTCATAGCAACTCTTATAAAGAAAACATTTAATTGAGGGTGGCTTGCTTACAAGTTCAAAGGTTCAGTCCATCATGACGGGAAGAATGGCAGCATGCAGGCTGATGTGGTGCAGAAGCTCAGAGTGCTACATCCTGCAGGCAACAGGAAGTCTACTGACTGTCATACTGAGGGAAACTTCAAAAAAGACAGATCTCAAAGCCCGCCCCCACAGTGACACATTTCCTCCAACAAGGCCACACCTCCTAATAACGCCACTCCCTTTGGGACATACACACACACACACATAAGTATATATTCACATGTGTATGTAGATGTATAGAAATATATGTGTAGCAGATATACCAAGCATTTTCATAAAGTCTGTTTATATATATGTATTTATACATCGCACACACAAATATACATATATGTAGGACATTTAACAAATGTTTGGATAAACTATATATGTATATATATCAAACATACATTGTATATTACATATGTGTGTACATATGTATGAATATGTACATACACACATACATAGGACATATAACAAGTTAAGTGTTTAGGAACATTTGCCAGTGATACCATCCAGGTTAGGTGTGTCCTTGTTGGGAATGTATTTGATTACTGACTAACCTTCTTTAGCCAACAGAGAATTTTTTTGTGTCAATTCTGTTATATTGCATTTTTCAACCAGGCATTTAATCTAAATTAAAATTGCCTTTACAGAAGATAACTTGCAATCTCCCTTTAATAATTTTAATATAAATAGTATTTATATACTTTTATTTTTTCCCATTTTAAAAAATCATTCTTAGCTTTTATAACTCTATTTTTTTTTTAAAGGGAACCATTGGATTTGCCCTCTTGCATCTCTATCTGATTTCATTGCCTTTTCCTTTTAGCCTCACAGTTCAATGGTTTTATGACTAACCACAATCTAATTTTAGGACATTTTATTACCCTCCAAATAAACCCTAAACCCAGTCAATCCCCAATTTGGCTACCCTGTTCATCCCCAAGCCAGCACCCAGTGCCTGCTAATCCCCTTTCTGTGTGTCGCTCACTTGTTCTAGACATTGCAAATAAATGGAGTTATAAATGTCCCTTCTGACGGCTTCACGCAGCACAATGTCTTCAAGATTCACCTATGCCTTAGCATGTACCACCATTCACTTACATTTACAAATAAAACTCCACTGTATGCGTATACATCTGCTTACCCCTCATCAGTTGGGCATTGAGGCCGACTCCTTTTGCTGTCATAGTTATGCTGGTATGTAGATTCTTTTTTTTTGGGTGGGGTTTTCAAGACAGGGTTTCTCTGTGGTTTTGGAGCCTGTCCTGGAACTAGCTCTTGTAGACCAGGCTGGTCTCGAACTCACAGAGATCCGCCTGCCTCTGCCTCCCGAGTGCTGGGATTAAAGGCGTGCACCACCACCGCCCGGCTGGTATGTAGATTCTTATAAAGCCTTTGTATGCACATTTCATCATTTTGTCTGGGAACATGCCTAGGATATTTATGGGTCACATGCTGTCTCTGTATTTGGAATTTTGAGGAAGGATAAAAGTTGTTCTCTAAGATAGCTTCATCATTTATATCCCCAGGAGACACATGAGGGTTCCTGCCTCTGTGATTTTGTCAAGTGTTGCTGTTATTTGGGTTTCCGATTTAGCTTGCTTAAAGTGTGGTGAGTGTATCTTGGTTTTGATATGCACTTCTCTAATACCTACCTGGGCTGAGAATCTTACATGTTTACTGGTCGTTTGAACATCAACTTTTGAAGGAATAGCTAGCTCTTCAATTCACTTGAAAACACCAGAGTTGTGAAGTCTTCATGCATGCTATGAAAATTTTCTTTTGACTTATGATTTACAAATACTCTCACTCATTCTATTGATCATTTTTCCACTACCTTGATGGTAGTGTCTGGACATGTTTTAAATTTTGATGAATATTACCTTTTCATTTTTTTGTCATATCCAAGGTCACTAAAACTTATCCCTATATTATTATTATTAATTATTATTATTATTTTCTTTTATAGCTTTAGCTTTGAGAAGTGGACATATTGCAAGGGAAAAGGGCAAGCCAAAGAAACCCACCCTGACCCTGAAACCAGAGCCAGTGAAAGAAGCACACTCTGAGTCTAAAACCAGAGTCAAAGAAACACACTTTGGCCCTGGAACCAGAACGGGGGGCACGGGGGACAGGGGGACTGGACGACGACCCCAACAACAACAATAACCACAACAAAAAATCCGGGCACTAAAACTAGAGCCAAAAGGTAACCAAGGCCCAGTGAAAGAGCACACCTTGGGCCTGAAACCCGAGCCAAAGAAACATACTCTGCCCCTGACCAACTGAGTACAAAACCAACCAATCCCTGTGCACAAAATCTAGCCAATCTGAATTTTCCCAAGCTGAGGAGATTGAAATCTAACCAATTCCCACACTGAAATTCTTCTCACTGGAAAACTCTGCCCCTAAGAAGCCAAGTGCCTATTCATTTGGCAGTTGCCATTTTTCACCCTGGCAGAGGCAACCACTCTCCTAGATTCTTCCCTCCCTATAAGTCCCTTGAAAGAGTTTTGGGTGAAGACCTTCTTTCGCTGGAGTAGAGCAGACTCTCTGCTGGGGAACTCCTTAGTGGGGAGGACTAGAGAAGCAATGTGCAACTACTTCTGCAGGGAACCTCTCTTAGGGGAGGGGGACAGAAGCAACAACTATTTATTCACTGGAGCTGAGCAGACTGCTACGTTTTTGTAAGGGTTTCCCCCTTTAGAGCAAAGCCCAGAGGTAACAATTTGGGCTGGAGGTGGGAAGAAACAAGACATCTCTGCTGGGAAACTCTTTGTAGAGTGGAGCAGAGCTGAGCTGTAAGGGCTCTCTTGGAGAGCAGCAGGATTGCCACATCCTGTGGAGACCATTCCCCACCAGAACAGTTTCGGGTTCAGCCTACTTCCCTTCACAGCTGTAGGTGTAGGCTGACTTCCTACAGTCAGGGCGTGGTTCCTTGCAGAGCTCTACCACTTGCAGGTATAGCCTGACTTCTGACAGTCAGGGAACCTTTCCCTCCAGAGCTGTTAATGCTTGCATATATGATCACATAAAGTTAATTTTCATATCAGGTATAAGGTAGAGTCCAAACTCAATCTTTTGCCTATTTTATCTTTTATCTCCTGATACTGCCTTTAGGTTTTTAATTACAAACTTTCTTCTCTTCTCTATTTATTAAAAACTGGTATTTCCTTCTAAGCATGACATTAGTTTATGAAGTGACTTTTGTTCTATCATACTTCTGGTATCATTTAGAAAATGCTATGCTATGATATTAATTGTAATTCTCTTTGGTTTTTGGATTACTTAAAACTATGTGGCTTAATTTCTACATATTTTGGGATTTTCTAGATTAGCTTTATCTCCCATCATACATTCATTTTGGTGACTTGCACATAGATACTACACAAAGACTTACTGCAGAAACTTTCAGCAGTGTGACTGAGCTAGATGGAGCAGCAGGCAAGCTATCACTGTATAGCGTTTCTTTCTAAAAACAGGGTTTTAGGTATCCCAGGGTACCCTCCATCTCACCATGAACTTTTGGTTTTTACTTCCAACTCTGAAAGTGAGATTACAGGTGTGTAACACCATGCCCAATTTTATACTGGAGATTGAACACAGGGCTTCATGCAAGACAGGTAACCTACCAACTAAGCTACATCCTGAACCCTCATTTAAAGTTTGAGTGACAATTTGCAAAATAAACACACAGTATTTCACACAGCAGCAGTAAGAAGACTGTTGGGGGAGGGGGGGCAGATAATTTCTGTGCTATCTCCTGAAATCCTAGTAGTATTTTATTCCTGGAACAGAATGCCACTAGTTATACATAAAATCTTGTGTCAAGTTTTTCCTATGCTAAGATCTACTTAGTTTATATATTGTAATTGTTTATATAGAAATCCAACTTGACCCAGATGCTCTCAAGAGAAATACAGTGTTGAAGGTAAAGTTCACATCTGAAATGCACTAGGACATAGTTATGGTCTCACTCAGAAGGGAAGGAAGTGGATAGCTCTAGAGAAGACACAATGAGGCTTCTGTAGTTTTGCTACTGGTCCAGACGGCTGCCATCCAGCTCTTGTGTTGTTGGCTGAGCTCACAGGGCTCTCAGGTAAGCCAACCTTGTGCTTATATTCACATTCCTTTCTGACTCCATGAGGAACATTTTGTTTGCAGGTTTTTAAGGCAGAAATGTTTAACAAGCACTTGTTGATCATAAGCCACTAATGTAAAAGTACAAGGATGTAGTTAAAGAAAAAGTCTTTATTTATAATATTAACTGAAACCATAATAAATAATGCCATATGCTAATGTAACAACAGATGTTCTCATGCATTCACCACGCTTGTAAATATATATAGGAAAGCTGGCTTGCAGGAACAAAGGTGAAGAAGTGTACTTAGCAATACAGTGAAGTGAAAGTTACAGTGTTAAGACCATCTAGCAAACAGAGTCTCCCCATCATTGTAAAAATCCATCCCTATGCACCTGTGATCAAATGGGAAGTCCCATATATTTTCCACTTTTTGTAAACATGCTAGAGTTAAATAAGTTACCAAAGGACCAGAGCTGATACTTTGTTATTTATTAGTATTTCTTATGGAAAACATATTTTCCATAAATGAATGACAATGAAAAACAAAAATTAACTTCTACATTTTTGGTATGGAGACAAAATGAATACAACAAAATGAACCTGAATGAAATGAGACACCAGGAGGTGTTTGTGACTGAGTCTCGTTATAAAGCTGCTGCAATATTGTGTTTATTATCTGGTAAGCGGAAGTGATAAAATTTAATTAAAGCCTAATTTTGCTAGTAAATCTCACAGAAAGGATTAAAATAGGATAACCTTTAACATAAAGCTTTAGAACAAATAATTTAAACATATCTTAAACACTGAAAATGTGTTTTTAATTGTTATTTACAGTTAATCAACAATACCAGTGTTTAGCTTAATGTAGCCAGTCAGAATCCCCCTTTCAACACCTGTTTTACAATCTTCCTTATAAATACTCAGACAACTCAGTTGAGTGAAGGAGAGCGTTCTGTGGTCCACAGTAACTCAATGCATGGCCATTTGGTTTGGAGACAGCGTTTAATAGGCGTGTCATCTGTCTGTAGCATGGGGTCTTCAAAGCCCATAACCACGGCGGTCCCTTCCACATACATTACCTGTTAAGAGGAAAAGCCAGCAAGGTCAGTTAACATTCATAGCAAATTCCCAAGTGGATACAGATAGCTTCACAGTCAAGTATGTTTCTGAGACCTCATTATGTGGAGATTTACATCTAACTGTTTTGATAGGAATTATACTCAACTATAACATCTGCAAAACAAATTTATAAATGAGATGGTGACATGAATTTTGATTATTAACTGGTAAAATTTAGAATTCAAGATCAAGATTAAAAAAAAAGATAGGCGAATCAATAGCCATATACTTTTAGATGAAGAAAAAAAATCGTTCTTCAAATGATGGACAACAGGGTGTGTTTCTTCCCCTAGTGTCCACACAGCATACTGTGCTTGCTCTGGCTTGGCTACTGAGGCAGTTCCCTACTTCTCAAGGGGAACACAGCTATGCACTCCGAGAGGACTTCACCTTCCACGTTCAGTGTAAGGATCTGAAGATGATCAGCACGTTTGTTAATGAAATCTGCTGGCTTTGGACTCAATGGTTTTGAAATGCAGCTCTTGAGCATATGTGAGGACAGACACAAAAGTCATGGGAGGATGATAGAGCAGAGACCTGGCAATGATCACATTAACTAATTTGGTGGGAAGACACTAGAAAACATTTATTCTGCTTTATTTTTTTTTAAAGAAAATACTTAAAGCTATTTGCCATACCAGGAGAACACTAACTCACTACCAATGTGTACACTAATCGCTGTGCTATTAAAAGGAGTGGCTATGGACTGCTCTCTTCCAGAGCATGCATAATTATTTTTACCAATTCAGTGGAGGCTACACATGATTGCAATTATGCTCTCATAACATAAAAGCATAACATACCAACCATAAAAAACATAACATAAGTATGTGACCAAGGAGCCAAAAGAAACAAGTTTATCAGCCTAAGAGTTCCCTTAAAAACACAACTGATGGAGGAATAGGATGTTCTACTACGAGGGCACATAATTTGGTTTATAAACTTTACTCTTTAGGAACATCCAAAGGCATTAAAGTGAAATACATTCTTAATATTAAAATTACAACTCATATTTTTCAACCTCAAAGCAGAAGTGCCACTTTCTAAAATGTTGTCTGAAAGGAATATATCTTGACGTGGGACCGGTTTCTCCAGCAGCATCGGAGCAACGCCGTCTCTTCTGTGGTCTCCACTAGTGTCTGATGCCTTTCCTGGTGGCTGCAGCCCAGACTAGTGTTCTTCTGTTTTCCCTGGTATCTGGAGTGGTACCTGAGTAGTCAGCCCTACTTCACACTTCTGTATGAACGATGTGCACGCGCTGCTCCACAACTGTTACACAGTACGTCATGTTAATGTCTTGATGTCTTGATTTCTCATCTTGTGTTAGTATGTCAGACGCTTGTCACAAGCATGATTTGTGAATTTACTATATACAGGTAGCGTGGCCAAGCAGACCAAGGACAGGATTGGGAATCAGGAACTCAGTTCCAATCCCTGCTCTGTCAATGACTTGCTGTGTGACTCTGGCTGAGTCACTTAATCTCCCTGTCTCAGAGGCCTCATCTGTAAAATATGGATAATATTTGACTACCTTACAGGGACTGTGGCTATAAATTAATATTTAGTGATGATGAAGCTAGGCAAAACTTCAACAACTAGATGAAGTACTCATTAGCACACAATATGAAATCATCCAGGGTTTCTTATCAATTGTACTCTGTTACAGATAGCAATAAATTGGTGAAAAGATTTTTGGACATATGAAAAATCTTAATTTATATTTTGTTATTAAAATAAATTTTAGCCTTTTAGTTTCATTTTTATAAGGTAACGTATCTAACTTATAATCTACTTCTATAGCCACCCTCCAATTAGATACTTACAAAGCAGCATGAGGTCAAACTGAAAAGGCATCATTCCTCCTAACATTGGCTAAACCTACTGTGGCTGTTCCTTGAGTAAGTACAAAGACTTGCGGCAAGAACACACAAAGGTGGCATTTCATTCAAAAAGGTGAAGCACTCAGACAAAGCTTTTGCCTTGGACGAGGCTAGTATACTCAGACACATGGCATCTGTGTACCCTGGTCAACAGCTTGGGAAGGAGAGGTGAAAGCACAGGCACTGGGCTGGGCTACACTCACAAGTCTCAATCCCAGCTCTGCCATTTCCTGGCTCTGGACAAGCTGCTTCCCTGTGCTTAGGCCCCTCTACAGAGCAGACATATACGGACTTCAGAGGGCCATACGAAACTAAAGACTAAATATACTAGGTAAATGTTCAACAAAGCCATTTTGGTAAATTGAAAAAATTCTCAATTAAAATCTCAGTGTTATCTACTTCTGCATTTAAATTGATGAGTAGGAGTCTTCTGAGAATTAGCCAGAACTGCTGATCTGGAAATACCTCCACAGTTTAGAGTGACACTGTGTATATAGTAGACATAGCTATTTTGTCACAGTGAAGTTATTGCCCCATAGTTCAATGTACAGCTTGAAAGCAGATTATGTGTTAGTCAAATTGAATACAGACAATTTTGACATGTGTGGCAGTAGAGAGACTTCTGGAACACCTTAAGTAGCAACTGCAGGAGACTCAGACACAACCCAGCTGAAGACAAATTATAAATGAATTCTCATACCTTTTCATTATAATTTGACTGCTTCAATCCATTGTAGTGGTAGACAGTAAAAGATTCTGGACCACTGGAGCCCTGTTATAAATAAAAGGACTATTAAAACTTTAAGTTATACCTTTTTATAAGCAATTTCTAATAAGCAATGAATGTAAAAATGCAAATCTCTTAAATCTTTATCGTTATTGGGGGATCACTTGGTAAAGACAACCTGTATGGTGTTAACTGCCAGGAAGGCTGAGAAAGGAAACAGCTGCTTCTGGAAGCAGGGAAGCCCTGACCGGAACAAGTTCTTCCATACCTGCTATGTCTCTAAGTGGATGTACGCGTTACACTAAAAAGGACAAGTTCCTAACAAATACCTCCTAATATACCTCACTACAAATACTTGCTTCTTGCTGTGGAACAAAGCAACACTGCCTCTACTAAACCACAAACACACATGCACCAACAGCTTCAGTTTGCCCCACAGAATTGAATCAGAAGTTTCAATTAAAAATATAATTTCACAGAAATCAAAACATATCATGCCTAATAAGACTTTATTACCACTCAAAGTGCCTGGGCTCCTAGCTGATTCTCAGCAGGCAATGTTCTATCCCTGCAGCTTGTCTTCCTGGCCAGATCCCTCCACAGGATCTTTTCTACTCGGTGGGAAGTGAACTGCTGGAAACTCCTGCTTCAGCTCCTGACAAGAGGTGGGCTGCGAGGATGCAGCTTTATTGAAAGGAAGAAAAGTGGGGGCACTCTGGGAAGGGTTCAGGGCTCTGCTCTAGGCTTGAGGCTCAGAGCAGCTTCCCTTCTCCAAGCTCACTTTTTTAGTTCCTATGAGCTTTGAGTGTTTCTTCACTTATGCCAAGAGCAAGCAAGGATCTCCAAAGCAGGAGAGGCCTTACTCTGCCCTTCAGTCTGATCCCTAAGTTCTGAGTTCTGCATCAGACACGTAAGACATTTCTTTCTAAAATGCCCCTTCCTCATTTTCTAAGACCTGACCCAAATCTTACTTTCCTGTAAACTTTCTTCTACTACTATGGAGCTTTAAGAAAAAGCTGTCTGGATTAATTTGAGAATAAACATCACATGACTTTATATCATTGGGCTGTTATTCTGGAAGACTACATTGTTTTACATTTGCTTTAGTATTTCCCAACTAAAATTTAAGCTCTCACAACCTGAATTTAGGTGACTATTTCCTGAATGGCACACATGAGTCACTCTGACTACTTAGGTGAGTAATTTGTTCTTGATTCACAATTTATTTTGACTTAACAATAGTCATTCTCCTCACTTGAATCCCGTTAGTATTCTCAAGGTAGAATAGCTAATTGGCACACAGAAATAGGTCAAAGGCAGGGCAAAGCAGGAAGTACTTTTGCCTATGGGGCTAGACGACAGACCTAGTTTAGCTTTGTAACAGCTGAATGGCACCAAGCACATTTTTTACATTTTCTAGGAATGGGGGGTAACTGCACTCAGTACAAGGCATACAGAATATGCCCACTGAAGACAGCTGCTCCTACTGGTCTCACTAACTTCTGCTCAGCGTCTGCATCCTAGCAATGCAGTGTCCTTCCACTGGGTCAGATAAGAAGGCAGAAGGAGCTCAGGAGAGTGAGTTCCCACATGGTGTGGATAGGCAGAGGTGGGAACAATGTCCTGTGAGGAAGCTGCTCTAAGTTAGACATCCATTAGTCACCCAGAGGTGCTGCAATGTTGCTGTGCTCTGTCCCCAGAGCTCCCGATTCACTAGACCCAGAGACTTGAGGGTTTGCATTTCTAACTACATCTTACACACTACATTTTGAGAACCTTCTGCTCCAGATGAAAATGACAGCAAGGTCACATATGCTAGGAAAGAAAAGAATATGAATTCCACAGAGGCAATGAGAAAAAACAGGCTTGAATGACGACCTTGCTCAGAGTCACAGGGAAGGAAGCAAACAGTAAGATGGACTCAAGAGCACCAATTAGAGAGAAAGGTCTGCTTCTTGTAGGATAGAAGGGAACTGGAACATTCTTCCTCCACAAAGACAGGAACTCACTGCAGTCAATGGGTTATTAAATAAAATAACACACCGAGGACACACAACTGGGTGATCTGGGAGGAGCTCAGGAGTGGAGCTAGGGTGAGTATGACCAAAACACATTGTATGAAACCCTCAGAGAATTAGAAATATGAAAACAATATTAATTCCTAGAGCTAACAAGTTATGTTAATATCAAGCCTCATCTTGTAATTAACACACATGCAGTCAAAAGAACTGAGAACTGTCTTCTACTGCTGGTTTTCAACCCCGCCCTCGCATGATATTCCACACTGAAAACTAACAAGCAGTGTTTTTAGTAATGTCCTGGCAGCACCTTCTTGAAATATAACGAGCCTCAAATACTGCTTCAAAACCTTAATGATGCTACAATTAACCATCCACCAACACACCTAAAGGCACTTTCAGAAAAGCCCAATGGTTGGCATAGTAACACACTGGACACTATAGTCCAATAGTGCCTGCCTTTCCAATGTCAGAAAGAGAAGTTTGAGAGTGTTTTCTTTTTGTTGTTTTTTTTTTTCATAAATTATTTGCCAAAGTTTAAAAAGTTCAATTTCCTATACTGTGATAGCATTGGCTGCTTCCTGAATTTTACCGCTCACCTTTGTTCGTAATAACCAAAAGGAACCTATGCTGTCTAAGCGTGCATTAACTACTAAGATTGAGCGTCAGTAATACCAGTTACTCTGTTCAAGTCAGACCTGTGCCCAAGATAGCAAATTAACAACATATCAAAATTAAACAACTACATTTTTCTACAATAGCTGAACAAAATTGGCATTTCTATTGGAACAATTTATACTGCTGCTATTTGATGACATGACCATGATTGTTAAGCTGAATAATTCAGTTCAGCGGATACACGCCTCACTTAGGACAAAGAAAAGGGCAGATGCAAGATATAGAAATGGCTTGCCACAACTGAGGCAAAGCCAATAGAAGACATGCACCATTCCACTGAGAACAAAGCTATCCTGTTCACCCTTTCTTCTGAAACTCAGGCTCGCTACTAGGAGCGCCTGCCCTTTCCTCTTGTGGCACCGTCCCAGGACACACACTAACCAACAGTTTCGCAAGAATGCACTCAGGGATGGGAGACAGAGAGTTGTCTCTCTTTATTTCATGTATTCTAATTTCATCCTTCTTTTTGTAACATTCCACCGTCCTCTGCCACCCATCAGAATTCAGAGTACTGCACAGTGTACTGGTCCTCTGGCACCCTGAGAGAACTGCATCACTGTACTAACAAAAAGATTCCAAATCAAGGATTGCATGGCTATGCCAACACACGTACCACACACATGTCAGTAAGACAGGCATACTCTGAGGACTACATTGCTGAACCAGGACACAGACCCATTGCACAGCAACACCTGCTGAGTGGGGTACATAGCTATATCAGCACACACACACACACACACACACACACACCCTCTGGGCACTGGATCACTGTACTGACACATGCATGTTTTCTAAGAACTACACTGCTGCATGGGCTCATACATGCCCTTCTGACCTTTGCATGGGAAGATTTTATGTAATGGTGTTTTCTCAGTCTCACATGTGCATTTTAGGAAAAGGGAAAAATAGTCCAGTTCACAGACAATCATCTCAACAGAGCAAATGAGTACAATAGATTCTCTTGGCTGTTACCTGATCAGGAAAAAATTCTTGAAGAAATGGACCCAACAAAATGATTCCTAATCCTTCTGGATCTAATTTGTTCTTTATGAGATTTATGCTATAGGGAGACAAAAAGAAAAACAGTGAATACCAAAGGAGACAAACCCACAAAACAGTCCATTCTCTCATGACTCAATTGCTGGTACTATAACACATTTGGAAGCCAAAATCCTAAGAGCTGTTCTTTTTAGAACTTTAGTGACAAATACACAGGAATGGCATCTAATTCGCCAAAACATGGCTATTTTTAAATCAGAGTAATCTGTTACTATTTAAAATTTAAATTATGATGATGACTTTAGAATATTGTTCCTTATTAGGTAAAGTAATTTAAAAACCAAGGTTTATAAAATCAGGCTGTAACCTCCCAAAGGCAGATTCTCTCTGCGTCCTAGGTATGCATGAATTCAACAAATGGAGCATTTACTTTTCAAAATCTATTTTCGGTTCTAGGAGTTAGAAAGAAACAAGTCAAGAGGCATTGGGACATCAGATAATAATAAAAAAAAATCTTCAAAATGTTACTTTTAAGAACTAAATAAGATAGATGCTTAACATTCTTGGACAATCTAACTTGAAGGCCACAGACATAAGAGCTTTAGTCCAGGGAATCGCAGCAAGTGGCAAGGCCCTTGCTGGTCTAGCAGCAATCGCGAGTAAACAAGTTCTGTACAGCTTTTGCCACTTAGGTGTAATAGAGGCTGGTGGAGAGTGATGTATGAAGCTCAAGAGGCAAAGAGAAGGGGAATGCAGTTTAAAGGGTTTCAAAACTGTCAGTTTTCTTCCCCCAATGCTATCTCAAATGGCAAGTTAAAGTTAGCCTACTAACTGCAAAGCAGCATGTTTGGGAATTACAGGGAATTTGGGCTGATCAGCTTCCCCAAGATGCTTCCCCAGGGCTCAAGGTGGGTGGAGTCACTGTGCTCAAGCTTTCTAGGGATGGACAGCTAGAGCAGGGTCCAGGCACAGGGCTACAAAGGACTCCCTTCCTGGGAAGGTCTCTGTCAGGACACCATTCAGAGTTTGGTGGACGTCTGTCTGTCTGTCTGTCTGTCTGTCTGTCTGTCTGTCTGCCTATCTGTCTGTCTCTTTCCTCTGCCTGTGTTTAGACTAGGTCAGTTCCAGAGTTTTTGTTTGTTGTGTTTTATTAGAAATGGAATCTGAGCCATGTGTTCAGGGGTAAAACAGTTTTGTTTTGTGTGTGTGTGAAGGTTCTAGGAAGGTTACATTTCTGTGACATCTCTAGCCAGGTTCAGTGATACATTCCTCAGCTCTAGAAGATGCTGGAGCCTGACTATCATAGCCTCTCCAGGCCTGGTTGTCATCTGAATGCTCTATGCAAAAGCTCTGAGTTTCAGTGGGTCTAGGGAAGGCCATTAGATTGTGATCTAAAACAAAGGCAATGTCATTATTGTCAATGAAATTACATATATAAGATCTCAAAAATGGAAGTCTTTGTAGAGAAAAAGTTTCAAATCAATAGTGAAAGACTGATTTTGAGAAGTGAGACAGTCAATGGAGAGTGAAGAAGCAACACGTGACAGACATGGTCATCTGTTCTCAGATCGGGCTAGGCTTTTCCCCTAAATTTTTATTGTCTTGTTATACGGGCTTAGCACCACCACCCCACCCCACCCCCGCCCGGGATCACTTCCAATCCCACTCACTACTCAGGGTCTGAAACAAGGTCCAAGGCTTTCATCACATCTTCCAGAAGGGAGTCGGCTATGAATCCATTATCTGGAAAAATATTAAAGAGAAGGTGGAACATGAACATTTCTGATCAGGTTATGGGGAAGGGAAGATCACATACAGGAGCCCAAGGGGTGGATAAACTATGTATGATTTTGCTATAGAGCTTACTACTACTAGGTACCTGCACAGATGAATTTTCTTAGGGACACAAAGATTTATATTCAAGGAAAATTTTTTAAAAATCTACTTAGGAACTACAGTTAGTGGGATGTTGAGATGGAGGGAGGACAGAGAGGGGAGCAGGGAAGAAGATATCTTAATCAAGAGAGCCAATTTGGGGTTGGCAAGAGGCCTGACTCTAGAGGGGTTCCCAGGTGTCTATGGGATGTCACCAACTAGGTCATTGGGCAGTGGAGGAGAGGGTGCCTGAAGTGGCCTTGTCCCTTAGTCAGACCGACGACTATCTTGAATATCACTATAGAACCTTCATCCAGTGACCAATGGAGATAGAGACAGAGACCCACATCAGAGCACTGAACTGAGCTCCCAAAGTCTAGTTGCAGAGCAAAAGGAGAGAGAATATGAGCAAGGAAGTTAGGACCGTGAAGGGTTGGTCCACCCACTGAGACAGTGTGTAATCTAATAGGAGCTCACCAAATGCTGCTGAACTGGGACTGAACAAGCATGTGATCAAACTGGACTCTGAATGTGGCTGACAATTGGGGCTGACTGAGAAGCCAAAAATAATGGCACTGGGATTTGTCTATACTGCATGTATTGGCTTTTTGGGATCCTAGTCTATTTGGATGCATACCTTCCTAAGCCTGGATGGAGTGGGGGAGGGCCTTGGATTTCCCACAGGGCAGGGTACCCTGCTGTCTCTTAGGACTAGAGGAGGAGGGTAGAACATGAGTGGAGGAGCAGGGCGGGAATTGGAGAGGGGGAGGAAGTAGAAATTTTGAATGGTATTATTTATAAAGCAATAAAAAATAAAAAATAACTACAGCTAAACCTTGAAGTTAAATTATTTTCTTTTTTAGCAGTTTCACAAACCTGCAAATGGATTAAAAACTCAACTTAAAATGACAACGTAACTATATCCAGCAAAACTTTCAATCACCACAGAAGGGCAAAACAAGATATTCCATGACAAAACCAGATTTAACCAATACCTAGCCACAAACCCAGGCCTATACAAAGTATTAGAAGGAAATATCCAACCCAAGGAAGTTGGCTACATCAACAAAAACAAAGACAATTGATGATCTCATAGTAGCAAATCCCAAAAAAGGGAAAAAGCACACATATTAAAATCTCCAACAACAAAAACTAAATTAACAGGAGATAGCAAATCACTGGTCATTAATATCCCTTAATATAAATGTACTCAACTCCCCTATAAAAAGACACAGGCTAACAGATTGAATATGAAAACAGAATCCATCCTTCTTCTGCATACAAGAAACACACCTCAACCTCAAAGACAGATATCGCCTCAGAGTAAAGGATTGGGGAAAAAATTTCCAATCAGATGAACCTAAGAAACAAGCTGGTGTAGCTATCCTAATATCTAACGAAATAGACTTCAAACAAAAATCAGTCAAAAGAGACAAAGAAGGACATTTCATAATAGTCACAGAAAAAATCCATCAAGAGGAAATCTCAATACTGAACATCTATGCTCCAAATAAAAGGACACCCTCATATGTAAAAGAAACACTTCTAAGGCTTAAATCATACATTAAACCACACAGTGGTAGACTTTAACACTCCACTCTCACCATTGGACAGATCAGTCAGGCAAAAAATTAGCAGAGAAATAAGAGAACTAACAGATGTTATGACTCAAATGGGCTTAACAGACATCTATAGATCTTCCATGCTCTTGGGCAGGTAGAATTAACATAGTAAAAATGGCAATCTATCTTACCAAAAGCATTCAATACAAGGCCCATCCAAATCCCAGCAAAATTCTTCACAGACCTCAAAAGAACAGTACTCAACTTCGTATGGAAAAGCAAAAACACAGGATAGCAAAAATAATCTTGTACAGCAAAAGAATTTCTAGAGGCATCACAATCCCTGATTTCAAACTCTACTATACAGAGCTACAGTACTAAAAACAACCAGGTATTGGCATAAAAACAGACAGGAGAACCAATGGAACTGAATAAAAAACCTGGATATTAATCCATACACTTTTGAGCACCTGATTTTTGACAAAGAAGCAAAGATTATAAATGGGAAACAGAAAGCATATTCAACAAATGGTGCTGGCAAAACTGGATATCAACGTGTAGAAGAATGAAAATAGATCCATATCTATCACCATGCACAAAAACAAAAGTCCAAATAGATCAAAGACCTCAATATAAAGTCAGCCACACTGACCTCATAGAAGAGAAAGTAGGAAGTACACTTGAATGCACTGGCACAGGAAACCACTTCCTAAATATGACCATAGTAGTAGCACAGACACTAAGAGAAATAATTAATAAATGGGACCTCCTGAAACTGAAAAGCTTCTGTAAAACAAAGGACACGGTCAACAAGACAAAACGACAGCCTACAGAACGGGAGAAGATCTTCACCAACCCTACATCAGACAGAGGGCTGATCTCCAAAATATACAAAGAACTCAAGAAATTGGTCATCAAAAAAACAAATAATCCAATAAGAAATGGAGTACAGACCTAAACAGAGACCTCTCAACAGAGGAATCTAAAATGGCTGAAAGATACATAAGGAAATGGTCAACATCCTTAGTCATTAGAGAAATGCAAATCAAAACAACTCTGAGATTCCATTTTACACCTGTAAGAATGGCCAAGATCAAAAACACTGATGACAACTTATGCTGGAGAGGTTGTGGGGAAAAGGGAACACTCCTGCATTGATGGTGGGAGTGCAAGCTGGTACAATCCCTTTGTATATCAGTGTGGCAATTTCTCAGAAAAATAGGAAACAACCTTCCTCAAGACCCAGCAATACCACTTTTGGGTATATATCCAAAGGATGCTCAATCGTGCCACAAGGGCATGTGCTCAACTATGTTCATGGCACCATTGTTTGTCATAGCCAGAACCTGGAAACAACCTAAATGCCCCTCGACTGAAGAATGGATAAGATAATGACATCTGACATCTTGAAATTTGCAGGCAAATGGATGGAGCTAGAAAACATCAGTTTCAGTGAGGTAACCCAGACCCAGAAAGACAATTATCACATATACTCACTCATAAGTGGTTTTTAAAACATAAAGCAAAGAAAACTAGCCTACAAATCACAATCTCAGAGAACTTAGACAACAATGAAGACTCTAAGAGAGACATACACGGATCTAATCCACATGAAAAGTAAAAAAAGACAAGATCTCCTGAGTAAATTGGGAGCATGGGGACCTTGCGAGAGGATTGAAGGGGATGGGAGAGGCAGGGAATGGGAGCAGAAAAAATATGTAGAGTTCAAAAAAAAACTCAGTATGTATATATAAAATCATCAGAAGGTAAAAAAAACAACGTAATTCAGCAATTGCATAAATCTTCAAATTATCATGAAGAAATGTAGTGTAAAGAATTCTTTACAACAAATTCTGCTTGTTCCAGTCTCATTTTATTAAAGTGTAGTGATTCGGTCCTATTTAGATAACTGATGGTGTAAAAGCAAGAAAAAAATCTTAAAACAAGTTTGACACTAACAAATAACTACAGAATTAAATACAAAAAAAATTCACACTAAACCCAACACAGCAACAAGGACATACCCACACAAAAGAGCTAAAGCTTGTATGCCCAGAAGAGCTAAGTGCTGACAATGACAATTTCACAAAAAACATTTTATGGTTTAGTTAAACAAACAGTATAGAAAACTTTTTGTCCTGCCAGGGTCCTCCACATCTTAGGGCAGGCTCTAGCAAGGTTAGTCTGCCTCAATCTCCCCAACCCACAGGTCTAGCCCAGAACCCAGTTTCAATGCCCAGGACTCAACTGAACACCACTGGATGTGCTGACCCCAAACTTGAGGCTCCATGTAGGAGCATTCCACCTGCCATCAGCTGCAGGCTCCTTGCAGCTCACATCTAACCTGTTCATCTTGAACCAGGGTCTAGCCAGGTGAGTGCACCTCGTGGTCTGCTTCGTGCACCTTGGTGCTTCATGCATCTCTCCTAACCCAAATCTGCCTCCCAACTCAAGACTTAGACCAGAACTCACATCCTGTGTGCCAGTCCAGTTCCCAGCACCTGACTTCATGAAGAAATGTAGTGTAAAGAATTCTTTACAACAAATTCTGCTTGTTCCAGTCTCATTTTATTAAAGACAAATCCAACCTTCAGGCCCAATCTGGCTCATACATCCTGTGTTATGTCCTAACATACTGTTTCCATATCGGACTCAAAACTAACAAAAGAAGTCCATATACGAAGATCTCATTGCAAAAATACAATTATGAAAGATGAAGACAGGACTTAGTTCCCCAAATCCCGCAGTCCTGTAGAGATGTTCTCCAATGAGAAATAACTACATGAACTTCAGAACATAGGATTTCAAAGAAGAATCATAAACTCCGTTAAAGATTCCAAGGAATTTTAACAAGATAAAAACAAAAACAAACATCCCCTCCCCATAAAACCAAAACAACAGCAACCAAAAAACAAACCCTGCTCAATGAACTTAAGAGATAACAAACTTAAAATAACAAACACCTGACTAATCCTCCCAACCCAAATATATAAGGTTGATGGAAATAATGGAGACAATATAGGATTTGAGAATTGAATTCAATAAAGAGATAAAAACATTAAAAAGAAAAGCGGAAGTGAGAATGGAATTGCAAAGCTCCATAACCTAACTAGAACTAGGGAGAGCCTTAGAAGTAGAACAAATCTAGAATACAGAATACCAAGACCCAAAGATAGAGAAACCAGACCAAAACAAGCAAAGATAATGAAATATTAAAGAACACACACATACCTAACATACAAAAAAATGTGGGATTCCACCAAAGGACTAAACCTTTAAATCAAAGGAATAGAACAGAGTGATAAATCCCAGGTCAATTGCATAGGCAGGATCTTCAAAAAGATTATAGAAGAAAATGTCTCCAAACTAAGGAAAGACAAACCCATACAGATACAAGAAGCACATAAAACACCAAATAGACAAGATGAGCATTAAAAGTCACTAGAGAAAAAATGCCAATCACATAAAAAGGAAAACCTATTAGAACAGTTGATTCCTCAGAAAAAACTTGGAAAGCCAGAGGAGCCTAGAGAAATGTAATCCAAGATCTAATGGACCAGAACTGCCAACCTAAACTACCATATTCAGCAAAGCTGTCTGTCAGAGTTGAAGGAGAAATAAAAATACAAAATACTTTATGATACCAAAGTCTAAAAATTTTATATCCATCAGACCAAGCCTAAGAAAAATACAAGAGGACGGGGTAAGGAAAAAAAAAAAAGAAAAAGAAAAATACAAGATATACATTGGACTGAAGAAAGGAATAAGCATAGACAAGATATTGTAAAAAGAAAACTAACTAATAATTACTAAAAAAAAAAAAACCAAGAGAACACAACCAACAACAAAAACACAAACCACAACAACACAATATCTGTCTTCCATACACACTTTTCATTAATAACCTTAAATATTAAGTCTCATTAATAATTTAAAATATTAACAGCCTCAAAGCTCCAATCAAAAGACACACTATGGGTAACTGGATCAAGAGACAAAAATCCATCTACCTGTTGTCTACAAGAAAACTTAATGTTAAGACAGGGACCATTTAGAATGACAGGATGGAAAAAAAGTACCTAATCAATGGGACTAGGCAAGAGACGTTGCTATTCTAATATTTGACAACAGGCTTCACACTAACACTAATCAGACAGACAGAACAAAAAAAAAGATACTTGATTATAACAAAGAGAACAATCAACCAATAGGACATCACAATTACTATCCTTAACATAAATGCACCAAACTCTGGGGCAGCCAATTTCATAAAGCACACCTCTAGAATTAAAGACAGAGGCTACCAGTAATCCACTAATAAATAGTATATGGTTTCAATACCCCACTTTCTCCAAGAGACAGGCTATCTGGACAAAAAAATAAACAGAGAAACATTAGAATTAAATGACATCATACATCAAATGGTCTTAACAGACACCTACAGATATCCACCAAACACCAAAGAATACACATTTCTTCTCAGCAGCTCAGACACTTCTCTAGAATGGACCTAAACCTGGGACACAAATCTTAACAAGAAATATTGAAATAATTGATGATAATTAAACAAAATTTAAAGAAATTAAATGTCAATAACTAAAACGGTAGTGTGTATATATACGAAAGAGTCTAGAAAGTGATGCAAACTCTAGCAATGCCAAAATTAACAATACAAACAAAATGCCTGTAGGACAGTTAATGTCTTTTTCACAATTAGACAATTTTCTAAGAAACCTGTCTAAAAGTCCTACTCTTGTAACAAACTACAGATAAAGTGAGCAGCTGCTCACTCTGGATACCTATTTTAATTGTCTAATAGGCAGGAAAGAGGCTATATAAAGACCTTTTACATTTGTAATCATCCTGAGCAATACTTCACCCTTTTCAAGACAGATTGCCCTGGACTAAAATGCTCCAGGTCACTTGTGATAACTGAAAATGCTTACATTTTAATGTGAAGGACTAGTGTAACTACAGCTTGTCCAGCTACAAATACTGTGAGATCTAAAGAATAAAGTAACTGGCAGGGCGGTGGTGGCGCACACCTTTAATTCCAGCACTCAGGAGGCAGAAGCAGGAGGATCTCTGTGAGTTTGAGGCCAGCCTGATCTACAGAGGAGTTCTAGGACAGCCAGGGCTGTTACACAGAGAAACCTGGTCTCAAAAAATCAGAAAAAAAAGACAAGTAACTGTTTGAGAACACCTTCAAAGATATTCAAGTTTATAAGCTTGTTTTTTTTTTTTTTTTTAAAAAAAGGATAGAGAAAAAAATTATTTTGTTTAGCCAAGCTCAGAATCTCTAATCATGAATCAGATTTTGGCCGCCAGCAAACAGGAAGAATAATCTGAAAAAGTCCCTGTGCTTATTGGCTATCACCAATGTCTACTTCACATTTTGCATCCCAGCAAGACTAACACAAAATTCCCTGCTGTCCCTGTTCGGACCCTTTCAGCAGTCTAGCTCCATTCTTTCAATTGTATTGCTATTGTAGAATCCCAGTATAGCATGTGCCTGAGAGCAAAGCCCAGATCCACAACATGATCAACAGATAAAACTAGACTTCCAGCTGGGCGGTGGTGGAGCCGCCTTTAATTCCAGCACTCAGGGAAGCAGAGGCAGGCAAATCTCTGTGAGTTCCAGGCCAGCCTGATCTACAGACTGAGTCCCAGGATAGCCAGAGATAAACAGAGAAACCCTATCTTGAAAAACCAAAAAAGTGGAAAAAAAAAAAAAACCAAAATACTATAGACTTCCTTAAAAGTTCATGCATATGGGTTTGCTGCTTGGTAAATCATTCTCATTATGTTCTGAGCAGTTTTTATTATTGTTATTTCTTAATTTGTGATTTAATCCTGAAACCCTATCAAGTAGTTAAAGTGGTATAATAAAGCATCACTAAGATTAAAATTTTGATAGCATTTCCAAATGAGAAACTAACAATTCAAAAATATACTTTTGATCCTATAAGTTTGCTTGACATCAAAATAAGTAGTAGGCTTCTATAATCCTGAAGAATCTGAAATGCAGATTGCTCTAATTGTTCAAGCAAAAGGAAAGTCAATACCAAATTATTAGCAGCAGTCTAATGTCAACCATTTTAGAATGGTGGGAGCATTTCTATGACTGTAGCTGTAAAAAAGACACTGGTAATGTACAGAGGGGTCTACATTAGGTGGTTTAGAACACCTAGAATCTACTCTTGGTTCTTAGACATACAAAATACATATGAAGCCTTGAAAGTGATGCATACAAAGTTTAGCAACTTGGCAAAAAATGTTAATAATCTATCTTCTAGATTCATAGCAAAGTTTTTGTGGGTGTTGGTGTGGGTATGTGCATGTATTCATGTGTGTGTAGGTCAGAGGTGGGTGGTGGGTATCTCCACTTTATTTTTTATTTTATTATTATTTTTTTAATTTATTTATTTTTAATTAAAATTGTCCACCTCCTCCCCTCTCCACCTTATTTTGAGGCAGGTTCTCTCACAGAATCCAGAGCTTGATGATTCGGCTTGTCTGGCTGGCCAGACTGTTAGGTTCCAGGATCTTCCTGTCTCTGCATCCCAAGCACACACACCATGGCTAGTTTTTTATGCGGGTGCTGGGGAGCTGAGTTCAGTTCCTTATGTTAGCATAGCAAATACTTCCCTGAGTCTTATCTTCAGTCACATGCATGGCGGCACAGTTTGTGTTAGCATATTTGTGGAGGTAAAACGTTTTCTAAGCTGTAATGTTACATGCAGCAGTCTTCGCTATATTTAGAAGATGGCTATGTAGTGGCTGGAGAGCAGCTGAGTAGTGAGAACACTTGCTCCTTTGCCAGGACTCCTATTGGGTGAATCACAAGTACTTGTCACTCCAGCTACAGAGCACCTGAAACCCGCTTTTGGCCTCAGAGAATACCTGAATGTATGTGGTATTCTCACATACACTTGGCATACACACAAACACATAAATACAAAATAAAAATAAATTTTTAAAGAAAGCAGGTGCAAGATATGGTCTCATAAGTGCTATCAGTGGTGGTCTGCCAGCACAAAGTTCATTCATTTACTTGAGTATAATTGTGAGGAATAAAATACAATCCATGTTAAGTAATATAATTCAAATTTCTACTAGAGACAGAACATTTTAAGTAAAAAGGTTTTCATCTTCAAATTTGTATGTGTGTTAGCTTGTTTGGCAGGGCTATATAAACTGAATAGGTTCTTCTTCCTCTACTAGGTAATGCTTTCCATACAAGATCCGTCGTGATGAAGATGAGTTTCCTTTTCTCACCACTGCTCTAGTAACCAAGCTTAAGGCTTAAGCACTGAAACGGATTGATGTGGGATTCCTCTCTGTATCCGTGAATATCACTGGGGAATTAAGAAACTGCCTTGGCCTGTTGACAGGGCAGAGTAGAGCTAGGCAAGGAAAACTAAATGCTGGGAGAAAGGAGGCGAAGTCAGGGAGAAGGCATGGAGTCACCACCAGAGACAAGCCATACTTTGCCAGTAAGCCATAGCCACGTGGCGATGCACAGATTAATGGAAATGGGTTCATTTAGGATATAGGAGCTAGCCAGAAATATGCTTAAGCTATTGGGCAAACATTATTGCAAATAATATAATTTCTGTGTGGTTATTTCAGTTCTGAGCAGCCAGGAACAAACAAGTGGACTCCAACAGGAACGGATTTTCGTTTTCAGTGTTTTCACTCACAAACCGACCTGCTCCTGATGAGGCAGTGCCAGCAGAGCCTGAGAGAGGAGCCTCGCTAAGAGGAAATGGGGCAGATTTGCAAGAACTAAGATCTTAAAGCGGAAGACAGAGAACATAACAACTGAAGCTCCTGAGAGCTCTGAAGGAATGCCCTGACTTAGGTTTTTATGTGGATTTACAACAGAACTGAAGGTGTTCACTTGAAGTTGTCTTTAAGGGAGGGAGATGCAGGGTTAAGGCACAATGTTTTCTTCAGCACAGAAACAAAAGGCCACTGAGACTCCTCAGGTAACAGTAACTGTAGACAGTTAAATGATACACGTGTGAAGTTTTCAGAACTCATTTTGGTAGAATAAACACATGGTCAGAAGGATGATATTCTTCCACATGAAGATTTTTTTCAATTACCTTTTACTGCAAGTGTGTGTGTGTGTGTGTGTGTGTGTGTATGCACGCACACGCGTGTGTAGGCCAGAAGTGTTAGATACTCCAGAGCTGGAGTGACAGGGGTATTGGGAACCACACCCACTTCTTCTGCAAGAGCAATCCGTGCTCTAACTGCTGAGTCATCTCTCTTGCACCTGATCTGCTTATTCAGTGTTCATTTGGATCAGATAAATGAGAAAAATATTACTTAGGTGACTCCCGTCTTTTGACATCCTGTATCAAAGAGAAAATCACCTTTAACTCAGGGTCCCAGGAAATGCAATTGTTCAGTGGCGGAATTTGACGGCAGCCCCAGTCCTGTGTTCTGTTTTCATTTTATCCCTTTCTCTAAGTTCTTTTTAAAGAACTGACACATTCATCTTCTATTCAGTAATCCAACTCATCTTTTGAATAAAATCTGAGAATCAATATAGGATGTTTTACCTTCTGGATCATAGGTTTGAAAAACTCTTCTGGCTTGTTCAGAAGGCGCCTCAGGGGCAACTAAAGCCATATCCTAAAAAATAAAATGAATATCGCCAGTCAGCTGCAACATCATCATATTAACATTAAACACTTGGGTGAGGTGGAGAAATGATGACATTTGGAGTCAGAGTCCAGAGAAACCAGCAGCTCTCTCTAGTGCTTACTTTTACTTCTGAAGGATGGAAATGGCACTTACACCACAGAAAACTGCGAGGATGTCATGCCAATATTATAAAAGCAATTAATATAAAATACAGTATGCAAAGAGCCCATAATTTCTGTTTTATATTACTGTATATGTAAAGAAATGCATAACTTCAAATATCTTCTAATTTTCAACAAATCGAAACTAAGAGAAAATATAACAGAATATACTCTAGTTTTCAAGGAATGGAAACTATGAGATTAGAACAGAGACTGGGCTAACCGCAAAGACTAATACGGACGATCACACGTTACACTGTAATGATAAGTGGGATGTGACACACGCAGAAGGTTCTGCATGTCTAATTTAGCTTCCAAGGAGACATCCTATGGCAGTGCTACTCCTTTCCCCTCATAAATCAAGTTTTTTCATCACAGTGGGAATCACTGCTCATCAGACTGCACCCAGAAGCCCAGTGTTTCCTCATACAGCTTCACTGCACAGATGAGTGAAATCCTAGTTCTGACGAACAAGAATGCAGAATTGAGGGCCCTGTAGTTGATGTCTAGTCATAGCTTCTCTCAAGCTTTTACCTATATTTGTGTTCTGTGAGTCACCTCATCAGAGAACAGGTATTCCTTCACACTATCTCAAATCCTCGGCCAGAACTACACAGCAAGACCATCTCAAACCAAATCAAACCAGACAACAAAAGACAACAGGTGTGAAGTAAAACAGTAAAATTTAAAATGTTTTATGGACAATTAATCTTAATGTCTGTCCTCACCCTTCCTTATCTCACTTATGGAAGAAGAACTAAAGGAAGCAGTAAGGGAATTCTCACCTGACCTGAGGTCTCCCTCAGGATCGAGTGGCATGTTCTGTTGTTATGAAAAATTAGGGATCAGAATCAAATCAAAGAAAGACAGGACCTTACCTATTTTTATGTATTCCAAAAAAAAGATGAATAAGAAAGAGGACTTGCTAATTTAAACGATTCAGTAACATAGATTATGTCTCCTGCTTTCCGTCCCAGACAGAGGCCTTTTCTGCATTTTCTGCTACTCTGACCATATGCACACACCAAGTAATGTCTTCTTTGGTTTAATTTTCAATGCTGTTCTGAATTCATGATTTAGTTCTTTACTTGCTGGATACACGGGCTGTGTTTAATTTTTTGCTATCAAAAAGAATGCATCAAGCAAACGTGAAGATATAATTTTATGTAGGCTTAATTATTTTTATGAGAGATCTACAGTGGGTTACTGGGTTACAGGAAGAATGCATGTATAATTTTGGAAGAAAGTAGAGACTTGTGAATTATGTTTGCTTACTTATTTCAAACAATGTTTTATTTTTGGACAGTCACAAACTCATTATGAAGCTGAGTTTGACCTTGAACTCTGGTCCTCTGGCACTCTCCTCCTGAGAGCTGGAATAACAGGTATGCACCTCTCTCCTAATTATAGCATGCTAGGGTTGAATCCAGAGCTCCCTGAATGCTAGCCAAGCATTCTAACTGAGCCACTACACCAGCCTCTTGAACAATATTTCTTAAGACTCTCATCACCAATATAGCCTTTCCTGTTGGCTAAAGCTAGAATTGTATCCCAGCTCTCAAGATTGAGGGAGCAACTCTTAAACTGGAGGCATTACTGCTTAGCTGCCTATATTACACATTTATTATAGTATAATTGTTAACGCCTTTCTTCCTTCTTTCTTCAGTTCTCTTCTGTAGATCTGTGTGAACCAGTGGGGGAACACAAGAGCCTTCCTGGCCAGGGGCAGAACAGCAGTGGAACCAACTGTGTGCTAATGGACACTCATTTTTCTATTCACCTGTTCCACTAAACCATTTGTAGTATCAGTTAGTGATGAGGAGATGAGTTTGATGTACTCCAAGATATTCCACAGAATTTAAGCATTACTTAAAACTATAATCTAAGTTGAGAGGAGGAAAAAATAATCAGGATTTTCTTATCTAAAAAATAAAACTCTTTAATTTTCCCAATTCATGGCTAAGGAGCGTCTTCTCATGTATTTGCTGCTTTAATTGCTGTCACTGATGTCTCACAGTTTTCAGTGTAGAGATCTTTCTACTCCTTGTTTTAATTATGCCTGGGCACTGTTGGTAGCTATTATAAATTGAGGCTGTTCCCTTGATTTCTCAGGCAGTTCCTTGTTGCTATATAGAAACACTTCTCTCTGAACTGCACTCTATTTGTTGGCTAGCTTCAACGTGCTTCTATAAAGTCTGTAGTGTTTCCTATGTAAGATCATATCATCAGCACAGTGACTTTACTTGCTCTACTCCTCTTTGGGTGCCCTTTCTCTTGCTTGGTTGTTCTGGCAAGGACACTCAACACTATGGGACCCAGAATGAGAGCAGACGTCTTTGTTCTCTCCCACAGCGCACAGGAAAAGTTTTCCGTATTCACTATTGAGAATCCATGGGCTCCTTGTGCATGGCCCTTACTGTGATGAGATCAGCTCCTTCTATAAAAATTTTGGTGAGAGTTTTCAATCATCTAAACATACTGAATTCTGTCAAATACTTTTGCCCCTCCTCCTACATCTAATGAGATAATCATATAGTTTGTATTCTTCATTCTTTTGATGTGATATGTCACATTTATTGATTAGTATATCTTGGAACACTCTTGTAACACAATGCACTTGGTCATAGTGGATGATCTGTTTTATGTGCTCACATTTGTTGAGGAATTCTGCATCTATGTTCACCAAGAACACTCACTGGCTTCCTGCCTTCCCTCCTTTCCTTCCATTTGTCTTCTTGGTCTGGAAACTAAGTTCCTCCCCCCCAGCCTCCCGTATACAACCTTGCCTGACTTTTCTTGTGCTGCTATTGTCTACTTTTGATGTCAGGGCGGTGCTTGTTTCACAGAGTTTGAAAGCATTCCCCACTCTGATTTTGGGGCTTTTATTTTTAATGAAACTAGATAGTTGTAATTATCAAGGAAATTAATTTTTCCTGGGTTACTTAATTTTTGGTATGTTATTATTCATTGTAATCCCTTATAGCCATAAAGCAGAATAATTAAGTGTTAAAATGTTCATCTGCCCAAGATGATTTGTAGATTCAATGTAATAGCTATTAGAACTCTACAATTATCTTTAATAGAAATAGAAATTTTTTTTAAAAAAAATTTCCACAAGCCGGGCGATGGTGGCATACGCCTTTAATCCCAGCACTTGGGAGGCAGAGGCAGGCGGATCTATGTGAGTTCGAGACCAGCCTGGTCTACAGAGCTAGTTCCAGGACAGGCTCCAAAGCCACAGAGAAACCCTGTCTCGAAAAAAAAAAAAAAAAAAAAACACATACACACACACACACACACACACAAAATTTCCACAAAAGAGCCAGAGAAGGTCCTAAATAGCCAAGCAATGAGGAACACAAAGAACAAATGTGGACGACAGTATAGGATTGTTAAAACAGTGTGTCATAAGACAGTTGTACAGGGGGGCTGGAGACATGGCTCAGAGGTTAAGAGCACTGCCTACTCTTCCAAAGGTCCTGAGTTCAATTCCCAGCAACCACATGGTGGCTCACAACCATCTGTAATGAGGCCCTCTTCTGGCCTGCAGGCATACAAGCAGACAGAATACTGTATACTTAATAAATAAATAAATAAATAAATAAATAAATATAAAAAAAGACAGTTGTACAGAACAGAGAGCCCAGAAAGTAATCTTAGAATGCCAACTGATTTTAAATAATACCATCAACATAGCTCAGCAAGTAAGGTGCTCGCCGCCAAGGCTGACAATCAATTCCATGAACCACGTGGTGGGAGGAGAAAACGGACTCTTGAAATTTTTTCTAAGTTCTGTGTATGTGTACATGTGCACACACACACACACACACAAAGTAATAATTTTTAAAAATCTATTCATAGGCCCAGAGAATGGTCTCTTTAACAGTGTAGAGAAGACTGGATTTTCACAAGTAAAAGAATGAAATTGGACCCTTAGCTCACATCACATAGGGACATACTTCAAGATGGATTAGGATTTAAATGTAACTATAAAACTGCTAGAAGAAAACAATAGGGGAAAATTAAATGACATTGGTCATGGCAGTGATTCTATCATCTCACTCAAACCCCCAGGAATCAAAACCAACAATAGTCAAAGGGGATCACATCCAATTTAAAACCCACTAATGAGGATATATTTGTAAGCCCTACAATCTCATAAAGGATCACTACTTTAAATATATAAGGTTCCCAAACTAAGTAGTACGAAAACAAAAACTCAATTTAAAAAGTAGGAAAGTAAACAAATAGACATTTCTCAAGACACACAGAAGGTCAAGGAATTCATGAGAAAAAGAAAAAAAAAGTTTATGTAACTCAGGGAAATGCAATATACGCTCAGAATGGGAAATCATCTTGCCACTGTCAGAAAAAGGCAAGTGCATGCAAGGAAGGAGAATGAGCTCCACCATGGTAGTAAGGAATTAATGCAAAACACTGCAGCCATTAAGGAAAACTGTGCAGAAGTTCTTTGAAAATCCAGCAATGCCACTCTGGTACAACCCTAGGACTCAAGGTCAAAGAGTTATCCATCCTGTCATGTGAACTGTCAAGTTATAGAAACAAGTCAAATGGCTCACAACAGATAATCAAATTTTAAAAATGTAGCACACAATGGAATACTACTCAGTCTTGCAAAGAGAAACATGGCCATTTCCATCACTACACACAGAACCGGAAACAATTACATTAAGTCAGGCATAGAAGGGCAACTCTTTCTTCTTGTCATTGATATGTAAACTCTACAAGTTACATAAACTCAGAAGCATGGAGCAGAAAGTTGATTACAGGACCTGGGGGTTAGAAGGACTGGGGAGACCTGGGATCCAAGGAGAAAAAAACAGAATGAGGGAAGGTGTCCTTTTTAGTTCTAGTCCATACTATGATGAGTATAGAGAGTAGACGACTCACACTGTAAAACTCTTAAGACGTAAATCTTAACTCTCCTCCCCAAATATGGTAAGAACTGGAGGTCATGGACACTAACTAACTTGATCTAAATTATTCCATAGGGAGTTGATAAACCATAACCTTACTTTGCATTCCACAAATTTATATACTTATAAACTAGCAAATTATAATAAAGAAGTAAAATAGTATTTAAGTAAAAGTACAAGCAGAATAATCCATTTAGGGGAATGAGCTGGTGGATAATATAAACAAAGCATTATGTTAATACTCATCAAGTGAAAATTGAGAAATGTATTATTATTGTTTGTAAAGTTGAGGGAACAAGAAGGGTTACATTAACTTCCCAGCATTAATGTAAAGAAGGAACGTAAAGAAAATTACCTGATGCCTTGTGTTTAAATTCCAAGCATGAAGAAATAAAAGCACATTCCATGCTAAACCAGCAAGATATTAGCTTGAACAAAAGAGCACACTGTGTTCTCTTGGTCCTGCTGGCAACCTTGTTGGGTAAAAAAAAAAAGTGCTGTGAAGAAGCACAGTTCCTAGCACCAAGACCCACAGCTGAGGGATCCACACAGAAAATTGGGCTGCAGGTTAATATTTAATGTATTTCTGCACCAAATTTGAACAGAAATACAGAATGTTACTTAATTTAGTGTGTTTTATAACCCTAAAAGAAAACACTTCAGTGAGGGTATAATTCTCAAGTTTCATATTTTACAACAAGGAACTAAACCAGAACTTCCCTGAATAATTTTATAAGTATGAAGAGGATTTTATCGCCCAGATCTACTTTTAATATTGTATTATGATAAGAGCTCTTGGCCTTCACATTCAGCATATTCCCAGTCTCTCAATCCACACACCCATAGTTTCTCTTTTTTCTTCTCTAGTCCCTCATTCTTACGTTGGCTCATCAGTTGGAAAGAAAGTTGTGCCAGGCGTTGGTGGCATAGGGGGGAAGGGGGCAGAGGCACGCAGATCTCTGTGAGTTTGAGGCCAGTCTGATTTATAAGAGCTAGTTTCAGGACAGGTTCCAAAGCTACTGAGAAAGCCTGTCTCGAAAAGCCAAAAACCAAAACCAAAACCAAAACCAAACCAAACCAAACCAAAACAAAAAACCCAAAACCAAAAACCAACTCCCTCCACCAAGAAAAAGAAAGAAAGACTTAGTGTAGGTCACAGTCTAATAGATGAAAGACTGCGGTGTTTCTCCTTTGCATTAAAGTAAATGTATTTTATGTATTTTCTGTTTAAATAGTAATATGTATTCATATGCTCTTCCCTGATAAGAAAAGTACTTTATTATAGGAAAAGTCAAAGATGAGACCGTGCGTGTGCGTATACACACACACGTGCCCGTGCGCACACACATACAGTGAGATTGATTTTTATAAGCCCAAACCAGAACAAAATTAAAACTATAAAAATCATCCCAATCTTGAAAGAAAATTTAAAATGACTTTAAAAAGAATTTAGTCCCTGTTTTTTTGAAGACAAAATTTCCTGAGTATATAGGATAGGTTCCTACCATTTCTTTTATATTGGATTAGCAATGGTTAGCCCATACTTAGGTAAAATGCACAGAAAGATCATCTAATAATACTTAAAAAGATATATGATAATATCTAAAGTATTAATTTAAAATCTATAGTTCTGTTACCAATGCATATTAACCTCATAGTTAGTTCTCAAAGAAGAAATTAAGAAAATGCTCCTTAAGCCCAATTATGAAAAAAAGACAAAGAATCACGAGTAAAAATGATAGTTAGAAAAGAGCAAGCTAGGCGGGCAAATGCCCGGCTGCTCAGCTTGGCTACCTACAGCCTTTTGGTAGGCAAGCACGTTTTATGAGAAGACTCGACTTGTGGGGCTAGAGAAATGCGCTAATTAAGGAAGCATGAATACTGAACATACATTACTATCCATATGCAGCCTTGTCTAATAAGAACTAGCTTTACTTTCTCATACTAAAGGGAACAATTCAAAAGACAAAGGGAGTTTAAGCATGGTTTCATGGGACTTTCTCTTGTGCAGTTAGGAAGTTGTCAACACAGGCACCAGAGAGAGGGCTGGAGACCCATGCCCACAGGGCATATTCCCTTCTGCAGATCTAAAGGTTTTGTTCTGCCAAAGCTCAGATGGCTAGCATGAAAACATTCTCCATTCAACTTAATAGGAGTTAAGTTTCCTTCTTGAAAGAGTCCATTTACTCACTGCGTCTTACCAACCTACATCCCCATTAGAAGGCCCTGTGGGAACTCTGCCGCCTGACTACTTGCAGTTCCCGTAGGCTCCTTCCTGCAGGGATTCTATGACATTCCCCTAAGACAAGAATCAATCTCCAGTCCACACAGGGAGGCTTTAGTGAGTTTCCCTAGCAGACTCTAAGATACTGTGTCAGTGAGAGCAGGATCACCTTTGCTTTCCACACAAGCTCATGTTTAGTTAGATCTTTAAGGGGACCACTAGTATATCAGAACAGATGAGTTATAAAACACAGCGGGAAGTTCAAATTCCATAGAATATGTAATAAATTTTCAATATGGTTATCTAATAAGTTCATAAAATGATTAAACTTATTTTATTATTGATTTTCAATAAAATCAACTTTAATAGAAATTTCTTACAATTATATAAAAAGTTTCTCTCTTGTGGGTCAGAAAGACACCAACAGCACTGAAATAAGTCTGAGGCCACTGAGCAACTCACATACGACAAGATGACTAGCGAGTTCAGAATCAGTCTCCACGGTGTTATTTGTTAAAAGTTTCAGTCGGTTCAGATCTTATCACAGGAAAACCCCAGACAGATGACAGGTCATCACTGGAGACAGAAGCTTCTCTATTGACCTTCAAACCACAACAGCAATCCTAACCCTGTTCCTTATCTTGATGCTGCTCATTTATGCCTACTCTTCAAAGTTGTTTTATTCAGTAATATTGGAATCTCAGCTGACTAAACTGTTACTTACAAGCATTAGAATTGGTATTTAAAAGACTCCACAACAAATTTAGGGAAATTATAACATTTAACAAACAGCACTTGCTTTAAAATGGCCCAAGGCTTCAAACTAGGTCACAAGCTGCCACAGTCTGCAGTTGAAGACAGTCTACACTTCCCATTTCTCCCGGGCTTCAAGTAAAATCTGACCTAAGTAAAAACAGTGTTGTAAGATGACCTTTTTTTTTTAAAAAAAGGATTTTTATTTATTTTAATTGTATGTATATTAGTGTCTGCATGTATGATGGTGCATCTCATGTATGCTTGGTGTTTGCTGAGGTCAGAAGAGGATGCTGATCTGTAGGACCTGGAGTTTGACAGTTGTGAGCTGCCATGTGGGTGCCGGGAATCAAACGGTCCTCTTCAAGATCAGCCAAGTGTTCGAAGCTGCTGAACCATCTTTCTGTTCTCTTAAAACTGCTAATAATTTATTAGATTCGATTATCGTATTCCCTTATCTCATTTACTTAAAATTTATAGTTTTCCACTATTTACAACAAAGTATTACATGAAGCCAAGAACAATACCAGTTCAAAGTAAGTGATAATTACCATTTGTTCAATAGGTTTTCTATAAATATAAAATACAATAAACTCAATTTAAAAAACCACAATCAGAGAACCAAAGTTCTAATTCAAAATAGATAAATAGATAGAAACTACAATGTAGAAAGCTTAACTAGATTCTTGTTTGGGATAAAAAGTTGCAAAACAAACAAACAAATAAAACAACCACTTCCTAGGGTAGCTCAGGCAGTTTATTACTATTTCCATGGTGAAATTAGGCTGAACTCTTCAGCTTGTACCACCACTCTCTGCACTGTACAATTTACCAGTATAAATAACACCTCTTTTGGAGTCAGAAAACAAAGACGTACTATTATAAAAACGAAATACTAAGCTATTAATTTCAAACTAAGCCCATTATTTTGATAACACATATAAAAAGGTGTCTAATTAGGTTAGAAATAAGGGTAGAAAACATAATGAAATGAATAAATACAAACTACAATTTGAAATAAAACTGAAGCCTCAATGTAAAGGAGGTTTTTTTTTTCCTAGAAAAGAAAGTGATGGCCGGGCGGTGGTGGCGCACGCCTTTAATCCCAGCACTCGGGAGGCAGAGGCAGGCGGATCTCTGTGAGTTAAGTCCAGCCTGGTCTACAAGAGCTAGTTCCAGGACAGGAACCAAAAGCTACGGAGAAACCCTGTCTCGAAAAATCCAAAAAAAAAAAAAAGAAAAGAAAGTGATGTAAAACTCATTAAGTCTATGACTCATTAAATCTATGGGTCAAGATCTTTGCTTATCTTTTTAAAAAAACATTGCTTATCTTATAGGTAAATATGCAAATTCTTATTTAAAATTATGTAAAAAAAATCAGCCAAAAGCATTAACAACTAGAGACTGGTATATTTTCAGAGTCATCCATGAAACTATGTATTGTGAAAAATATTGTGACTTTTTAAAATATACTACAAAGATTCACTATATACACATTGGAATATCATTGGTTTAAAATACATTAAATAGCAAAACACATAGAAACTACGTGTTACCACTGAATGAAACACCAGTTTGTCCTTTGCCTTCTTCATTTTCAGAGAAACACAACACAGCCGCCATTTCTATTTACAAAGAGCTCAATACATAAAGCTTACATTTTTGCAATAATTTAATGGCATATATACAGAACATATAAGACAATCTAGAAATTAGGATAAGCCTCTCATTAGATTTTAAACCAAGCTTTCAAACTACATCTGTAAGGGCAATTATTTTTAGTAAAGCAAAGTTTATTTCTACATCTTTCAATCTTCTTAATTTTTATAAAATTTCTTTGAGTCGCTTGTGTACTCAATGTTATTACTAATGCCTGTAAAATTATTAACTAGATTGATACATATCCTTTCACACCATAGACAAGGTTAAGTTATATAGGCTATTACTTGGTGTTCAGATAATTTATATAAACTTGACTATTCTGTTTACTCAGGCACACAAAATTAGAATTGAGCTTTCCTTCTTAAAAATCTTTCTTTTAGAATAAAAATGGGACTTGGACCAAATGTTCTGACAGTTATTTTGAACAATGTTTATAGCATGTATTATCTATAATAGGCTGTCTCCTATCAGTACCCTTGGAAGAAAATTCAATATGGAAGTGATAACTGAGTAGCTATGACCTAGTTCTCTACATATTTGTCTTCCATTGCCCCAATCTCAAAGCCACCTGACTTACAAATGTTAAGTAAACTCTTTGAATCATAAGTGAGCAAATTAAGAATAATAAAGTTATAACACCTATACAACTCATTGAACATGGAGATGTCAAGCTGGTGCCTATATAGAACCTCTGCCCCTATGTTCTAGCAGCTTTGGTAAAGGTACACTGCACACCACCAAAAGAGAAATGTAAACATCAGTTCAGTCACAAACCTTTTCATCTACAACAGAGTTTTGCTTGCGAGATGTGGTGGCGCAGCAGTGGCACAAAGCTTGTGTAAGTAGCCATCAATAACTGATCTGACTTAGGCCCACTCCATGAGACAGAACCCATACCCAGCTCTACTCTGGGTTGCCAAGAACCAGAGATTAGATAACCCAGGAACCTAGGGTAAAAACCAAATAATACTGGTCTAACAAAAGAAACAACAACAAAAACTACTAATGATAATGTTATACCCATAGTCCAGTGCCTTGTTCAGCCATTAGCAGAGAAGCTTTCTCTTGCAGAAGATGGGAACAAATACAGAGACTCACAGTCAGACATTATGCAGAGAGTGAAAGGCCTTGGGACACTCAGTCCTAAATGGGGTGTCTCCATCAAATCCTTCCCCTCAGAGCTCAGGGACCTTGAGAAAGAGGTAGAAAGAGTATAAAAGCCAGAGGAATTGGAGAATGCCAATGAAACATGGCCCTCTAAATCAATACAGAAAAGGTCATGTGAACTCAGAGAATGAAACAGCATGCACAGGGCCTGCAGGTCCTCTGTGCATACATTACGGCTTCCAGTTGAGTGTTTTTATGGGATTCGTGAGTATGCAAATGGGTGGGTCTCTCATTTTTATGCCTTCTGTTGGGCTCTTTTCCTTCTGTTCGTTTGTCCTGTCCAACTCCAAAGTGACAGTTTTTGTTTTGTTGTATTAAAAAAAAAAGAATGAATGAAAGACAATCTAGCCACTAGGGTAAAGTTCAACAACTAAATTGTCATTTATACCTACCTGTTGGGAGGTATTTCTAACAGAGTGACACTGGGTTTATCAACCACTCCAGGGCGGGCCTCATCTTTAAGGAGTGGTTGACCAACATAGAATGGACTCCATAGTTGGTGGTTTTTCTTTTTCTTTTTGGCATGTTTTTATTTGGTTAGAATTTGGTGTTTTGTTTTCTAGTTTTGGGGGTTTTGTTATATTGGGTTTTTGTTTTTTAAAAAAGAATTTAGAGTTAGGTGGGTGTATGGAGGGGTAAAGGATTGTGAATGACTTGGAGGAGGAGAAGAATATGACCAAAATATATTTAAATTTAAAAATTATAAACAATAAAAATATTAAAAAAATATAGTTGTCAAACATACAACTTTGCGTCTCTGAGGTCTAATCATTAGACATGCATATCTCATTAGACATTTCTATCTGTCTACCAAACCCAAAAGCATCACCAAGACCTGTCATTTTACCTCAGGAAGCAAATCTCTCATTCATGCACTCCACTGTATACTATTACCCTGAAACAAATCAGAAAGGGTCCACTTTGGGGAAGGGAAATATCAGGTTAAGGGTGGAAGAATAGGGAAAGACATATTTTAAAGGAGAGGTGTAGAAAACAGGGCAGTTGAAAGGGGAATGAGGGAGAAAAGAGTTTAAATAGGGAATGGGATGGAAAGGTAGGGCAGAAGAGGGCACAGGGAGGGGGGTAATTAGAAGTCATATGAAAACTTAAGTTTCCTAAACACACACACACACAAATAAGTTCATATATCATAGGGATTAAATTCACATTATACTGCACAATGGATAATGTTCCTAGCTCTAGGTTACCAAATAAAAAGCCTAATGCCAAATGAGGGGTGCTTCCCCTTAAGCTGTTGGTCATGGAGTTCCCAGGGACCAAATAAAAAGCCTAATGCCAAATGAGGGGTGTTTTCCTTCAAGTAGTTGGTCAGAGTTCTCAGGGACCCCCACCCCAAACAATATAATCTATTGGCAGTGCTCTAGATTGCTCACGTGATGGTGATAGCCCACTGTTGAATATACTACACACTTTGGTCACAGGGCATAGAGAAATCAAGCTGGTACTGAAAAAGAAGTTTCTTCCCTGAGGGATGGATAGCTTTCACAGTATTTATGGGAAGAATCTAAGTAGGCTTCTAGAGAGAAAAGTCACTAACAGCCTTATGCAGCTGTAGATACTGTGAGCTACAATGATAACTAGCTTGGAAAGATAAGTCCAGAAGTACAATTGTGGCAAAGATGTTATAGGGATAGCCAATTGCTCTCTGATTAGATTTAAGGTCTGCTCCGTGAGAGGAAATGGATGCATGATATTATAAATATCTGACCAAGAATCCATGGCTGGGAAGAGTAGAGGCCTGAGGTGTCCTGCAGCAATTTTCTGAAATTTACAAATGTCCATCTTAGAGGAAAGCTCCTTAAGATTCATGATATTCTAGAGGGAAAAATTTTAAGACTCCATAAATAAACAACATGGAAGCTTCAGAAAGTCCCTAAAATTGACTAAATGCAATGGCCCCTTACTCCCTCAGCTTATTATACAAGCACAAAGACTGCTAAAAGACCCCTAGACCAGCTGGCCTGCCTAAAAGGGACAGATGAGATAAGCTGCCTGGAAGTGGCAGAGACCAGTAAAGCTGCCCCAAAGTTGTGCAGTGAACTCTAGGTTTCCAGCTTTCATGAATTATCACTTAGGTTGGGGAGTCATCCATGTTGGGATAATATTTTGGGGGTCATTTTTGCTCCTTTCAGTAACAACTCACCCACTCTGACTCCAGTAAGTAACCCCAATAAAGCCTACTGGTTTACCAAGTTGGGCTTTGGTGGTGTTCTTACTGTGGTACCGTCTGTAGTGAATAGATATTTGTGCATGTCGTCCCACAATCAGGAGAACTTAATGCTATTATTTTGCTAAATGAACACAGTATCAAACTGCCCCCTAAATATGTATATAGATTTGGACAGTTCTGAGTTTCAACAAAGGAGCTTCCAGTAAGTGTCTATGAAGTACTTAGCCATAAAAGGGACGGTAAGAACCAGAGGGTGGCAAGGACCATACCAAATAGTTGTCTTCTGGACATGACAGGGTCAATGAACTCACAAACACATAGCAGTTGTGTTGTGAAACATTAGTTGAAGATGTGTTACATTTGCTTATGCTATGGAACTTTTGTTTAATGATGCAAAGATGTGCTACATTCTTTTATGTTGCATTTGTTTAACTCTGTGAAACCGTTCCTCTGCCTGTCTAAAACATCTGATTGGTCTAATAAAGAGCTGAATAGCCAATAGCAAGGCAGGAGAAAGGATAGGTGGAGCTGGCAGGCAAAGAGAATAAATAGGAGGAATCTGGGATGAAAAGATCAAGGAGTGAGAAAAGAAGGGGCCAGCCATCCAGCCACACAGTCAGACATGGAATAAGAATGAAAGAAGAGATATAAAGAATAAGGAAAAAGTAAAAGCCCAGAGGCAAAAGGTAGACAGGAAAATTTAAGTTAAGAAAAGATGGCTAGAAATAAGCCAAGCTAAGGCTGGGAATTCATAAGAACAAATTTCCATGTATATTTATTTGGGAGCTGACTGGCAGCCCCCCCAAAATTGCCAAAAGAGTAAAGAGTAGAATGCAACAGCTACGTAGCTGTGGTTACCTACATAAGACCTGCAGAGGATCAAGCCAGCAAGCCACACTCTAGCATGATAGCAAGAGGTGCTTATGCCCTCCCAGCCTCAGCAGAGAAGCTACCTAGAGTGCGGAGGGAAAGGCCAGTTCTCTTAGGGGCTGGTCCCTAGTAGACAGACTATGATACAGCGGATGCCCATAGCCTCTGACATACGAGCAGCACAAACTAGTCTCAGTGGATTATTTAAAAAAAAAAAAAAAAAAAAAAAAAGAGGGGGGGGAGGAAGGTGGAGTGGAAAGGAAGGGGATAGATTATTCACAAGAAGTTAGAGGAAGGAATGGGTATGTGCATGATGATAAAAATACATTGTATGAATGCATAAAATCTCAAAGAATAATAAAAACATTACTCTGGACAAAATTATTCCATTATATAACACTTATCGAAAATATGATAAAAATTTGTTTTACCAATCACCTGGGTTATTTTTCAATGTCTGTCTTCTACAACTACCCAGAGTGATCTGTTGAAAATGCAAATTTAAACTTGTTCTTTGTTTTACCATTCCTAAACTTGTACCAGCCAAATTTTCACCAAGTGTAGTGGTTATGAGTTCTCTTGGGCTAAGCAGCAATGCACTGCACTTGCTTTCCCGGCATTATCGCACGCCTGCCTCCCTGGCTGCGAGCACTCCAGCTCTTCTCTTCCAGCCTTTCCTTCTGCAGACATTTATTTGCCCCACCTTTTCTAAGTAGCAAAAGTTCTTGTTCCCTTCCCCAGTTTAATCTCACTGCTACCCCAGTGCTCACTTTACATATTAATTCTTCTAGGAAACAGCTCGGCTTTTCAAAACTCAGAAAAATTTCCAAGGTATTATGTACCTGACTCTTGAAAATTTCTGAATGTGGAGACTTAGCTAATAAGCTCTTTGGATGGAAATTTATGTTCTTATGTTTCCTTGTCATAGGATATATAAAGTGAATAAATTAAGCATAAAATAACAGACAAAAATTCAAAACAAAACAAAATAGCCAAAATATGGCCAAAAATGATAGTTCAAATACAGAAGTATTTTAAAAAGATCAAACCAAATAGTGAATGGCTTCTTTTTATAATTCCATGAGTAGCTAAACTTTCAGCATTTTTTATGTAGTGAAGAATATACAGATACTTTATATCTTAAAATATCCAAAACTGGACCCAATAAATGGTAACAGTTTCATTTACTATTTGTGCAGCTTTCCACTGAGGAAGCCTTGACCTACATAGCATCAGCCTTGGCTATGTGAGAGCCCAAGTCCCCCATGCCCACAAACCCACTTGTATAGTCAGTTTTCCTAAGGTTAGAGAATGGGGTTAGAGATAAAATAGTTTCAAAAACACACTTCATGTAAATTTTTTCCCTAGAAACACATACTGATGGAATATGTGTTCAGAATTACGAGTTTTCGGTTTCTGTGTTTGACTTGCTTCACTCACGGGCCTGTCTGTGTTCAAGTAACATGAACCTTAATCTACATCTACAAGCTCCTGAACTTTGGCCAGCACAACAAATGCAGGAAGAAAATAAATAAAAATTGAGATTATCAGTTCAGTGAAATTTATAAAATTTTTACAGAAACAACCTTACACTGGAAGAATCATGCTACCAAACTTTCCTGGAATAATCAGAAAAGTGCATTTGAGGAAGGGACCTTGAAAATATACACTTTTATATCCCCCCTTGTTACTCCAGCATCTGATTGTTGCTGAATGATGACCGTGCCTACAGCAGTAACAAGTACTGAGATTTATTGAACGCTTGCTCATCTTGTGCCAGACACTGTTCAGTACTTTAGAGTCAAGGCTGGCAGTTTTCTGAGAACTAGGTACTATTATGAAACCCTACTTTGAACACACAGGGGATGTTGAGGAGAAGCACAGCTAGGGATTAAATGAAGGAATCTGATGGCAAAGCTCCTGCCGCCCACCCCGCTGTGGAAACAGTACGTCTTCTTGACAAGTTAGATTTAGAAACAGTTCTGCATAAGAGTCTAAAAGTCAGAGTCGTTTCCTCCACATCTCAGTGATTTCTGAACAAACAAAACAAAACAAAAAAACAGAGCTCTGGAGTTAGGAGAGAGAAGGAAATGGCAACTGAGCCACGAAGGAGTTTATTGAGATTACTCCGAATTTAGCAAAGTAACAGAGTTTTCTGTAGTGCGAACTGATAAGATTTTTGGGAAACATTGCATTTATCACTGGCTGGACTGTCATCTGAACAAAGATCAAACTAAATATGGACATACAGTATTGCGTGTTGCCTAGTATCATTCTGAAGAAAACAAAGTCCCTACAAGCCTACCTTGGCAAAAAACACGGTGAGGTGAGTTTCGCTGCCAACAATCCAAATAGGGAATTTTGGAGATTTCAAGTAAGAACCAACCTAGAATAAATTCAGCAAAGTAAAACAAATAAATAAAAAATTTATGCTGCCCCTTAAATATTTGTTCAGAATTATGTGAAACATAACAAAGACTTCTAATTCACATTTCTTACCCACAGAGGCTAAATGCTGACTACCAAAGGGAACTATTCCTAAACTTAACATTGCGTCTTTAAGCCGGAACACAGCAATGCAGATCTTCGTGCACACACATGCATCACTTGCAGACTTTGCTACATTCTCCAGATAGAACCTCAGGAATTTCAACTTGGCACAAAGTTAGAGTCATAAATTTATAAATACTTTATAAGGTAGTAATTGTAAATCAATAACCAAGATAAGGGGAAAAGATAAGGGCATCCTTTTTCTTAAAGAGTTTAGGCTAATCCAATAACCTCCCCAAAGAAAAAGTTTACAGTATAAAACATTCAAGAACATAAAGGACTTCTACTACTCGACTTCATGGAAAGTTCAAGATTCTATAACATACACTGTATCTTTTTTTGTTGTTTTGTTTTGTTTTCTTGAGACAGGGTTTCTCTGTAGTTCCAGGAGCCTGTCCTGGAACTCACTGTGTAGATCAGGCTGGCCTTGAACTCACAGAGATCCACCTGTCTCTGCCTCCTGCCTGGGTCATACATATTATCTTTAAAATAAAAAGCCATACTTACAATTTGCCTCCAAGGGCATATACATACAAGACTGTGCTCCTCAAAAAGTTTTATATCTATATATAATACTGTGCCAAAAAGACTTGCATTTTATTTGTGACTGAGATAAAAAGTGCATTTTGAATAAATAAAACAGAGTCACACAATCCATCTTGTTCACACTAATCAATTCTACACTTCCATGAGGACACATCCTTAAAAACAACCAATTTTACCTATCTAGTTTGCTTTCCTTTTTCATGCAGACTGACTATAACTGGGAAACGGTAAGAAGCTACTTGGAGCACTCAGGCCAGTTATTCTTTCCTATTGGCCCCTTGCTTCAGCACCACCACAGCCTTGAACACAGGAACTCTTGTATTCATGGGCAGAAGACTCGGTTCCTTGGTCCTGTGAAAGCAGGGATGAGTTTGACAGGCTAACATGAAACAGAAAGCCGTCAAGTAGGAAGGATCATTTGAGGACAGCAGAGAAGGAAATGAGTGAAGGAAGGCATAGCCTCAGTTAGTGTCAAATGGGGCTGCAGAGAGGAGCAACAGGGATTTCACTCTAATGGGAGCAGAGAGGCGCAGAGTGGCAGGACCTGGCCTGAACTTAAGCACCAACCACTGCACTACATACAGATGTTCTGACTTCTAGACAAAGACTCTGTCACACAATGGACAGTTGAGATACTGCTTAGTTTCCCTTAGAAATAGCATGTGCATTTCACTTAAGGTTAAAAACATTACAGCAGGAACAAAGGATAAATGATTGCTGACCCAATGGCATATTTTATGATTAAAAACTCCATCACTAGAAAACATAATATTATCCTTATTTTGGAAATCAAACTGGTAGCCCTCCAATATTGAACAGAGAATTACAATGTGACCATGTAATTTCACTGAGTACACAGTAATGTAAAATCATATGCCTATAAAAACACGTGCAGACAAATGTTCACCATAGCTAAATTGGAAATTGTCACTCTAAAGAATTAAGTCTAAACCATTAAGAATAGAGAAGACTCCTATTATTCAGTTCTTCATGACAGAAGCTAAATTTAAAGTTTTACAATATTAACAGAGTCTTTAAGATGTAAAAATTTAAACATCCATCAGTTGATGGATGGAAACAGAATTGACACATTATAAAACAGAGTGATTTCAACATAAAAGAAAATAAGTGCTATTACGTGGGTGAAGGAACCCATGAGGTCAGAAAGCAGAGCTGTGGTGTCTAGAGCTAGGAAGAAGGAAGCAACTGCTAGGTCAGAGTATGTGTTGGTGGTGAGGGAAACCTTCCAGAATTAGAAAAGGATGATGGTTGCCCAGCCTTATGAGTACAGCAAAATAATAGAACTGTGTATATACATCAAATGGTAATATTTATGAAATGTGTTATTTTGTATTTATTGGGTTCTTCTGTTTTTGCATTTTTTTTTTCTGACAGGGTTTCTCTAAATAACAGCCCTAGCTGTCCTGGAACTCACTCTGTAGAACAAGCTGGCTCGAACTCACAGAGATCCGCCTGCCTCTGCTTCTCCAGTGAAGGGATTAAAGGCGTGCATCACCACCGCCTGGCTCTCATCTTTAAATACAGTTAAAAGCACAGTTCTTTCTGCGTGCATAGAAGGTTATAAATAGGTACCACTTCATTTATGTTTCTGTATTGCTCAAAATAAGTAAAATGGTAATTTCTTTATTAGGAAACAATGTTATACTCTCAAAGAATGGAGAAATGTTTAGATTTTTATAACATTTATACAAGCACAATTCATTTCCTTTATGCCATTTCTCTACCTGGTGACATGTATGTATATGCTGACTGAGAACTTACACACAGCATTTTAAAAACTGACAGTTCAGTTTGGATGCCCAGTCTGCTTTAGGGACAGCTCATTAAATTCGTTGTGCACCACAGTCTTTCTCTTCGTAGTCCTCACACGGTAGGTCAGCCTATTTGCCCATGTGTTAGGCGCCCAACAAATAGTCACAGCCTTACAGGACAAAGCCACTGGAATGACTCAAATCAGCATATCATAAAAGCCTATGGAACCCAGCTAACTCCATCCCATTTGCCATGGATAATCTGTACTCACAGCACCAGCCTGCTGATACCCTGTCCCCAGGATGGAAGCCATTGGTGGCTGAGTTGTCAGCACAGATCTCTTCCCCTCTCACTTATAAACAACAGTGCATTGGGGCAATAGAAGAATCCTGTAAGAGTCTAATACCATTGGTGAAGAGAAGAGAAAAAAAATTCAAGATTTTAAGAAAAAAAAAAAGTAGAAAGTCACCAGAGAAGCCAGTCATTCCTAGCAAATAATGTGGAAGAGTAACCGAGGGCGGGCTAGACAGATGGCTCTGCCGTTAAAGGGCCACTGAGGGAATGTCTGGGAATACATATGATTTAAAAGAACTTTTAAGTTCTGATATTTAAAGTCACTTATTTAAAGAGCTGGCACACTCGACATGAAAATAGTGAGTACTAGGATCTATCAGGCAGAAAAGGGCTGAATGTCTCTAGTAAATGACAGGCCACCAGTGTGGTTGGGAGACAGCAGTAGAGGGATCAGCACTGACATAATGACAGGATCCAGATGAAGACTTTATAGGCTACATGGATATGGGTTAACTGAGAAATGCCCCCCCTTAAGTACAAGTATTTCAACATTTTGCTCCCAATTGGTGCTGCTATTTGGAGTTTATCAAACTTTTAGCAGGTGGAACCTTGCTGAAGGATGTATATCACTGGAAACAGTTTTAAAGTTTATAGCTTTGGCCCACTTTCTGTTCTCGTTCGCTCTGCTTCCTGTGGGTAATGGTCTGTCTGCTTCCAGCTCTCCCACCATGGCATTGTCTCCCTAAAATGATGGACTCTCCCTCTGGAACTGTAAGTCAAAATAAATCCTTTCTTCCTTAATGCCTTTGGTCAGGCTATTTTATCACAGCAAAAATTAAACAAAAACATTTAAATATTTCACAATACAAAATCACCATAATTGGTCACATGTAAAATAAGTGTGTGTGTCGGGTGATCACCGCTGTACACTTTCTTCCAGGATAAATGAGTATGCGAATCTCTGATTGCCAGTCTGTCTTAGAACAGTGCTAATCTGTGTAACTAAAACCACTGAAATTGAAGGCGTCACTACTGTTTACAGGTACAGCTTAGAAGGAAGGTCAGAATAGATCCTGCACAGTTCTTACATCCACACCATCTCTGTTTACATTTTGTCATAAAGGAGGAATGATACCTTGACAAAGAGTAACAGAAATAGTTAAGTAGCGTGCATGCGCGCGCGCGCACACACACACAGAGAGAGAGAGAGAGAGAGAGAGAGAGAGAGAGAGAGAGAGAGAGAAAAGGACGGAGGATAAGATACTTGTTAATGTTACTAAAAATCATGACCATCATAACCATTGTATGAAATAAATATTTAAAATCAAAAAACACAAAATCTACATCATTCTTTGTCTAAGAATATGACGTCTTTTAAGAAAGAAAACTGATCTAAGCTTCATCTAAAATCACTGTAATATTTAATGGCTATTGAGAACCACAGAGGAAGGTGCCTCAAATCAAAGATGAAGGTTCAAGGTAGTTCCCTAACCCCAGCACACACGTTAAAACGGCTTAAAAGTGTATTATAGTCAACCATATATATTTTCATTTTTATGTTATTTTGTTCTGTGCTCTGTCACTGTTTTCCTTCGAAGGAAAATTAAAATGATCGGTAGCTTAATTTCGCTTCCTCAGTTTCAGTTGGGAGTTCTGCAGGGAAGACGGTGATGAATGGTGACAGAAGTTGAAGTTAGTTACCATAAGAATGAAAATGCTTTCCACAGGGCAAACATACCCAAATCCTTCAAGACATTTACCTTACAATATCGTAAAGCTTCCATTAATGTTAAGAATCCTACAGCTGCTTGTTCATGGATACCGAGAAGTTCTGCAAAAAATAAAGAAAACCAAATTTAATACTGCATTAGTCTATGTAAGTCTGAGTAGTATATGTGCATAAATTTATATTCAAATCATGCCATAATATTTTCTTTCACCTGAAACTCTTCAAACCTCTGCACATATTTATTAATATATCACATCAATCTGGGCGTGGTTGCTCACGCCTTTCATCCCAGCACTCAGGAAGCAGATCTCTAAATTCAAGGTCAGCCTGGGCTACACAGTGAGTTTCAGGACAGCCAGGGCTCTCCCTGTCTTAAAACAAACAAACAAACAAACAAACAAAAAAGTAAGGTCAAATAAACATGTTATCACTATTTTTAATAAAATGATACTAAGTAGCTTTGCATTGGCTGAAAGTAATGGCTCAAATGTTGATTAAAAGTATTCATAAAACTATGCTTAATATTAACTCTTTAGTCAAAGGAAAATCACTCTGTAATCCAAAAAAAATTATTGGCATGTATGTGTGTGTGCGCATACACACATGCATGGCTACATTAATCCATGAAAGCAGCTCACTTGAATTGATCTTAATTTTGAGAAAAAAATAAGTATGTTAAAGCATAACTATTAATATTTATTATAGGATAATGGTAACCGTGCCTACACAGCACTTAAAACACAGACCTTCTTTTTGGTGGCAGGGGTGGTGGGGGTGGGGTAGGGCAGGTTTCAAGACAAGGTTTCTCTGTGTAGTCCTGGCCATCCTGGAACTTTCTGTGTAGACCTGGATGGCTTTGAACTCAGAGAATTTAAGAGAAAAGGATCATCTGCCTCTGCCTCCTGAGTGCTGGGATTAAAGGTATGTAGGAGTGTATGTGTGCTCCCTACATATGTATATACATACAGACACAAACAGAATGAAGTGTGGCAAAACCTGTATCGAAGTAGGGGAGTCTGAGAAGAAATTTTCTAGGCCAGAAAAGATATTAAGAAAATTTAAAACTAAGAAATATGAAGGAAGAATGAAGATCAGTGTACTGAGGTAAGAAGCAAAAAGTTGGCAGAGCTTCATGCAGTTTCAACACAGTGTCTTACAATGTCACACAGGATGGTCCCAAACCCTGGGCTTCAAGGGTCCTCTACCTTAGCCTCCTCTGTTCTTAGGGACAGCTGTGTGACATCATGCCCAGTTCCTTAAACACAGAAAACATGGCAAACCTGATAAACAGTTATTAATTGAAAGAAGGAATTCAGGAAACATGTTCTGGGTTTGTGGGAAGACTGAGCACGACTTTGCTTTTATACACGTGGGGACTGAAGTACTTTGGGAACTTCCAACTGGAGACAAGCAACTGTCAGTAGAGCTCAGAAGCACAGACTAGACAAGCCAGGCAGAACACCAATGGGTCACCAGCATAAACTCACAGATGTCAAGTCAAGGAAGTGGTACCCCGCAACAGCCAAGTCCCAGAGGATGCTAGTATAAGACCTACTCGCATATAGATGGACCTGAAGTGGTAGCAAAGGCTTTTCATAGCTAATGTACACTAGGTAGAACTAATACATTAGGACCATAAACAGAGATTTAAAAAAACCTTTTTCTTAGGTACAGTTTTTAACATGAAAAACATCACTGTCTACAAGTAAAATCTCTATGGAATCTTAAATAAATTTCAGGAATATTACGAGTATAAAATAAAAATATTTTAGTCTGGGTCGCAGCAACTCTGGGGGTAGGAACAGAGCAAATGCAGAGCTGGGTAGAAACCATACTCTATGGTTAGCAAACATCCTATCTCTTTTTCTCTGAACGGTAGGCAGAAACAAATCCTCCTATTCAAAGACAAACACGTGTTAAGAAGCAGGGGCTACAGAGAAACCCTGTCTCAAAAAAAAAAAAAAAAAGAAGAAGAAGAAGCAGGGGCTACAATTTGATTTCTAAACTCAGTTACCGCCACCTAGTGTCACAACTAGATACTACATCATCTGTTGCCTTGGATTTAGCCAAATGTCTACAATGGTACATTTAAAATACCGTGCTACTGAGTTTAAGTTTCATTACCTATATAATCATTGATATTGCCAATTACCATTCTGAATTTCATATAAGTTAGACATTGCTTAATCCCTTTTTAAATGCATTTACATAAACATGAGCACTCAAATTGCTGGATTTTTTAAACTATAGCCGACAATTTTTTTCATCTGTTACATTCAAGTTAGCTTCTTTAGCCCAGATATCATAACAGTAGAGGAAGAAAGGGACCATATTCCAGGGAAACCTCTGAGGCTAAGTCAAAGCACAGAACTGTAGACGCACAGGCTTGCAAACCAACATTAGTCGTGAAATCCCTAACAAGTCACTGGATTCTCTCTGTCAGCGCGCGTGTCATGTAAAGAATAGATTTACATGAAGAAGTGCCCACATGTTGGCAGGGGCTGGCTGGCTTTGGCCTGCCAGATACTGCTAGATTGTAATATTTAAGGTCGAATTTCGACCTGTGGTACACAGCTGTGCTGTGGCTCAGTCAGCAACCTCAGAACTCTGAAAAAAAAGAAAAAAAAAGAAAAAAAAATGCACCTGTTTCACTGTGAATAGTGAATATAAAGGAAAGAAAGGAAAAACCAAAAGCTTGTTCCATCCCAGGTATGAGCTGCTATGATACATGAAGAACATTCCATGAAGTATGTTTTAAAACCTTGTTATATCTGAGCGGCTTTAAAAGCCAATTTCACTGTTTCAGGGCAACCGCAGTACAGACGTGGTCTCTGTGAGACTTCCATCTGACCCAAGTTTTAAGTGGTACGAATGTTGTGCATTTAACGTTAAGGACAGTCTGCAATAATAAAGTAAGTAGCCAACGTGGGTGCCCAGCAGTGCTGAGACCTGGCTGCTCTATTGTAAGCTTTGGAAACACAATTTATGCAACAGATGTTCAGATATAATTCTATTTATGGAAAAAGTTTATATGTTTTACAAATGGTTTTACCATCTTATATTAAATGACCTTTTGACAGGTGTGCACTGTTTTGTCTCCAGTGAGCACATACCATGCGGATTTTATATGTACATCAGTAGTGTGAATCCACTGGCACAGTGTGTGTAAATGCCAGATGTGGTGAGATTTTATCTTGAATATGTGATCTGATAAAATAACTTCTGACAGAAACTGTAAGGAAACCAGCTGAATGTCTGACCTGATGACTGATGCTGTGTGGTTTATGTTAACTGTATATTCTTTTAATCAATGAATAAAGCATTAAAAAGTGAAAAAAATAAAATATCGTGCTACTAAATACAGGAAACTGAGCCATCATTAATCTTGGTAATGAAGTAGTCAAATCTGGTCAAGAATCACATGACCAGGCATCTCATCTGGTTTAAACGATTCTCCTCCTCCTCCTCCTTCTCCTCCTCCTCCTCCTCCTACTCCTCCTCCTCCACCTCCTCCTCTTCCTCCTCCTCCTCCTCTTTATCTTCTTCTTCTTTTTAGAAAGGATCTCACATACCCAAACTGCCACAATGTACTTTGTAGCTGAGGACAGCCTTGAACTCCTGATCGTTCTGCCTCTACTTTCCAAGTTCTGGGATATAGGAGTACACTACCATGACTAACACTGGACGATAATATTTCAAAATGTATTATTCTCACTTTCCCAAACAGGATATACTTAATATTACCTTCTTAGATCAAGTATATCTATCAAAATATACCTAATTTAATCTTATACGAAGCAGTAAGACAGTGAGGATATATTTTCATATCATTTATATAATTTATATGCATTAGATTTTATTTAAAAGTCTCAAAGTCTTTACCCTTTGCTTGCAAGAAATTGGCAGTTTTATGACTATTTTCTTTGCCAAAAATAGTTCATCTAAATTGCTAACTGAATTTTCAAAACTGCTATTTAGTTTGATGGCAAAGAGATAAAACTATTCTTTAGCAAAAGGCAACATTAAATTTTATCTATAATTCGCAAATAAAAGTTGTATATGCTATACAACATGTTCTGAAATATGTATTCATGTAGCTTAGCTAAAACAAGCTAATTAATGCCTACATGACTGTCTCAAAAAAAAAATCAGAAGAAAAAAATCATGTACACCAGACACTTGAGCATGTGATTCTTTTTTTTTTTTAACGTCTTTACATATTTATTACAACCCTATTCGGCCAAGTTACAAAATCAGCCTGAGTATCCATCAATAGGTAAATGGATGAAGAAAATGTTACCTATCCACACAATGGAATTTTGTTCATGCACAAAGAAAAACAAAATTTACGTTGTTTGCAAGAAAATGTTTGGAATGGAAAATCATGGTGTTAACTGAAACGAGACAAACTCAAACAAAAAACACCATGTTTTCTTTTCCTGTGTGGAATTTAGGGTGTTAAGGGCATGAAAGCGGAAGAGGATTATTAGGGTTGTGTAAGGAAGGGGTGTGGGAGGCAAAAGAAGAGGGGATGACTACAGTCCAACCCATCATAGATGTGATTCTTGACCAGATCTGAATACTTCATCACTAGGAACATATGAAGGCCTACTTTTCTGTGTTCAGTAGCATGATATTTTAAATATACCATTGTAGATATCTGAAAACTGATATATACATACATACATATACACAAACATACATACAAACATATATATGTGCCTCACATATGTATTTGAGGGATAACAATAAAGTCTACTCTTGGCAATTTTCAAGCAGAGAACACATTACCTAGAGTCAGGACGTTTTACAATAGATTTCTTAAACTTACTCCTTTTAACAGAAATTTTATATTCTCTCACATTCTGCCCAGCCCCTCCCTTCTCCCCCATCATTATTTTACGCTCTACTTCTTTAAGCTGACCTTTTGGGGATTACTGACTGGTCTTCTAATACTTAGGTTGTTATTTTCTGCACTACCAACTGTCATCTCTTATAACTGTTGGGGAATTTATAGGAGTCCTGTTAGATTTTTCAAATTTGATGCGATTTTGGAAGCCAGATAATCACCCTGCATGTAGCAAACATACCCTGAGTATCAAGCACTGTAAAAAGCATGCACAGGTGAAGATGACCGATCACCTTAAGAGCAGTTTAGTCAGGGTTGCAAAGGATAAGTAGAAAGTGGAAAGCACCAGGAAAGTAACTGCTCAGAGCTAAGGTCAGTCACTTTCAGCAGTGAGAACCGAAGGTCTCCTTGGACAGGTGACACATGAAGTGAGCACAGAAGAACTAGTTAGAGAGAGGGAGGAAAGACAGAGTTCCTCAGATAGAGGAACAAAGACACAGAGAGCTGTAGTATTTTGTTCACGCACAGAAAATATCAAATGACTCTAAACTATAGAAGTGAAAATCTTGAGAACAAAAGACATCACTAAGAAAAATTTACATAAGAAAAGATCAGAAGTTGCTCGCATTATAAAGAACTAAAAAAGAACTTATAGAGCAGCCCCATAAATTGGATAAAGCAACCCACCCTTCCCTGTAAAATGGCAGATAACGAGAAGAAACCAAGGCCAGCTGGCCTGGGTCTGAAAAAGCATGGGATAAAACCAGACTTGCTGAACATAATAGACAATGAGGACTACTGAGAACTCAAGAACAATGGCAATGGGTTTTTGATCCTACTGCACGTACTGGCTTTGTGGGAGCCTAGGCAGTTTGGATGCTCACCTTACTAGACCGGGATGGAGCTGGGTGGTCCTTGGACTTCCCACAGGGCAGGGAACCCTGATTGCTCTTAGGGATGATGAGGGAGGGGGATTTGATGGGGGAGGGGGAGGGAAATGGGAGGTGGTGGTGGGGAGAAGGCAGAAATCTTTAATAAATAAATAAATAAATAATAAAAAAAAACAATTACTAGAAGGCAAACTAGTTAAAAGCTTACATAGGAATAAACAACCTAGCTCAGGTCAGTAGGAAGTAGACCAAATGTCAATGAAAATATATAATCACTTGTCAAAAAATGACCAAATATTAAAGATAGAGAATGTTCAGTTATCAGCCAGGATAAAAGAGAACTCTACAGTCAGAAAGATATGCTGATACTTTATTAGTTTTAAGGCATATTTTAGAGACAAAGCTGCTATTAATTAATTAACAGCTTAACAGATATTCCTCAAGAGAGTACATCTTGTTAATGTATTATCTAGGATTTCAATTTCTAGATACATAACAAAGAAAGATAAAAATACATTCTCTCACAAGAACTTGCACACAAATGTCCCTAACAGCATTATTCATAACAGACAGGTGGCCATTCCAAATGTCCAGCAATTGATGATGGATAAAGATGCATGGCTCATCAACATACTGCAATATGGCTTCTCACTTAAAGAGTAAAGCACCGGTACAGGGACGCACTGGTCAAAGTAAAAGAAACGTGTCACAAACAGCGGACATCATATAATTCTGTCTATGTTAAATGCCCAGGACATGAGCATTCACAGAAACAGCAAACAGACTAGCAGCTGTCAACATGGAGGGAATGGAAGTATGGGGAGCTGCTGCTGCTGCTGCTGGAGCCAGGATTTCCTTACAAAGCAAGACAGGTATATTTTACATTTCGGTGAGGTGGCATGCATAGTACACAGATTAGATTTAAATAATTATTACTAAGAAAAAGTCAACAGTTAACTAAATCTTTACCACACATGAAATTTAAGAAGTCAGTTCTGCAGGAACATTGAATAGGACTGACTCACACACAGTGCTTCTTACAGATCTGTTTTGTAGTAACCAAATTGTAAACCATTTACATGTTCACCCAAGGTAAACTGCTCAAGGCAAAAGATACACATGATAATTCAAACACTAATAACCTTAATAAATAAAGGTGAAAAATGCTCTGTTCATCCTACAGTGAACATTCCCAGGTCACACCTAATATTCACTTTCTCTTCTACTACCAGGAGTGATTATCTCTAGGTAAACAAACAAAACCAAACCACAACACCCAAAAACCTAACAGCCTTATCGGTGAGATCTACTCTCAGTCACTCCCACTTCCCTTCTTCTAAACTCCTAACAGCTCTTTACTCCAAGAAGCTAATTCATAATTCACACCCATTTTCTTTATTTTTGAACATTTTCCTATGTTCACTTACAGTAAACTTCCGTATTTTGAATTTCCTCAGTTGAACAAAACCTGTTTCTTTCTCTCCATTGCATGGCATTTCTTTAAAAGAACGTGCATCTCCCAAGACTACTTCCCACTCATATACCTGCTTTCTGCTGCTCTTATTAAAGCTGGTTCTTTCCATTTGTCCATATCAGAGGCAACTTCTAATAATTAAAGTAAAAATCATGTAGCCAAAGGCCTCACTTCTACCAGCTCATCAGCAAAATCCTTGCCCACACTGATAAAGAACAGCTCTCTTAGCATGTGGTTTGTGCCTCAATTTACGTCACTAAAGAATTTACTCTTCGCCCCCTTCTCCAGAATGAGATAAGCTGCGCAGCTTATTATCCAGCTCTATGCTGTGGACAAGGCCCTTTGGATTAACATCTCTCTATGTGGACAAACACCTATCTTTTAGGCTAGCTAGCACTGAAATGTTATTATGAAAAGATATTAAGGCAGTATAGAAAAGAAGTAAGCATATTATCAAAATACACAGACCTTCAAGGGCTTTCCTGTGATTTATGTGTTATTAACATAGTGTGTTTGATTTAAAATTTTGATAATTACCTGTACTTCACCCTCACCTCTAATATGAGGAGTTCTACCTCCTGGAGGACTCTACCACAGAGGTGGACTGACTTATCATTTCAAGTTTTAGAATAAGTGCTGCCGAAACAAGCACAAGACGGGCTGATTTAGAAAGATGGGGTTCTAGAGAGAACAAGCATAGGCCTTGGCATGGTTAGAAGTCCTTCTGGTTTAGTATCTGCTGTCTCACTTTGGGCAAACTAATAATCACCCAGGCCTCAGTTTTATTAGCCACACTAAGGTTAAAAAGACAAACCCGAAAGATACTGCTTGCAGTAAGGAAATACCTTGTTCTCTTCCTTCCTGCGCCATTGTCTAATCCATCTTACACCTTTCCCACTGTCAGAGCTGTGTGCCACAGCTTTCAATTTGTGATTCTACTCCAACAATTCTACAAACTGACAGCACCTTTTTCTTCTAGATTTATGGTGTTACTTCTCTGCTCAATGTTTACAATGATTCCTTTTCTAATACCAACTGGGAGTAAATACAGCATTCAGTAGCCTCTGTGTTCTCACTCAGGCCTATGCTGACACAGTCTTTCCTTTCACCAGTGTTCATCACGAACCTACCATTTCTCAAGCCAGGCTGCACAGCAGAATCACCCAGGAGGAGTCTTACACTCTATGTCCATCCATGTCCCAACACTTAAGAGTTCTACCCTTAACTGTTTTCAGCTGTGGTCGGAATCTTCATTGTTTTAAAGTCTCCAAATGGTGCACCCTGCTCTACTCTGTCTGTGCATCTCCCTATCTGGACATACAATGTGGATTTCCCCAAAGACCCTCTTGCTCATGCTCTCTGTCCCCATTAAAATTCCGGTGTCTATTCACGGCAACACAAACGTAGTGAGAAAAGCGTTCTCCTTGCTCAGCATGTTTCTATTTCAACACGTCTCATCACGCATCAAATCATCCACGTATATGTTCTCATTCACCTAAACTATGTGGATAAGCATTTGACAGAGAATTGAGTATTTCCTGAGCCCGTGAAGATATTACAAACTCTTAGTATTTACAATAGCCATTTGAAGAATGTATTACTTCCACACAAAAGGAAATTAAATAAGGGGAAAAGCTTATCTGAGTGTTTGAAAACTACTACATAAACTTTTTATTTATGTTCTATACTTCCCATTATGTTATATCCAAAGCAAAAGCTGAATAAATGTATGGATTTTTATTTTGTGTTTAAACATCTGAGAACAGAACTGAGTTCAAGTCAACATTCCTAATGACTGAAGGAAAAATTCAAGTACACTTGGGCAATTCTCTTTCTGCAGGATAACCCCATCTTCTAATCACAGCTTAGTTTTGACCCTTAAACTGTACTTTAAACTATCCATAGTAAACAACAGTCTGGAAGGGCTTTAAGAATCACAAAAGAATGAATTTGCAAAATAGACCAGGAACCAAGGCTTATATATTTGATGAACAAATTCTGTAACTGAGGTAAGACTAAAAATGGCAAGAGCCTATGTACCTAGGCTAGGCAGGAGGGTAGGAGATTTGAGAGACAGAGAGAGCGCAGAATGTATAGGAAATTGGATGAGGATAACTTAGTAATGAACAAGACTAACAGTTATGGTCAGTCACAGCAAGCAGAAGGAAGTAGCAGCGAGAGACCAGGTGGGAAAAGACACTTAAGCCACAGTTCCTTCTCTGTCTGAAAGGATAGCAGATACCTCAGAAACCTTTGGGAGGAGGGAGAAATCAACGAAACTGAACATTACACAGGAGAGATGACACTTTAGTTAGCAGGACCACATGCTTTTATATCTAAATCAGAATGGTGAGTTCTTAGGATATGCTTAAACAGAGAGCAAACACGACAGAGCATGTGTGGGCTGTATATCCATGCAGTTAGCAGGGCTGGACTCTTATTCTAACTCCCCCACTCAGTGATTTACACTGTACACATCACCTGGTGTAGGAAGCCAGGCTCTTCATTTTCAAACAGCACAGTGGAAGGTTGTATTGTGTTCTGTAAATTCCAGAGTTCCGTAACTTTTACTCAGATTTTTCTTAACATTGTGTTTTTTTCTATTAATTTGCTATACAAATTTCTAAAATTTGGAAAAAATTCAAATTACAAGTTAAGAATCATTCATATAAATGAAAAGTAGTAACGTTTCTTCGAATGGACTATATTCTCTGTTGTTCGGTAACCATTCTGTCAAACACCGAACATAAATCTGCCTATGAACAGGAACTATGAAGCTTCATGTCCTACGACGGCTTATTGCAGTTATTCTATAAAAGTTAAATAACTACAGAAATGAATTCAGACTGCCCAGTAAAAAACTGAGAGGGATTTAATTTGTAATTGTGCACCAACTTTGCTTAAGTGGACAGACTGGCTATTGTGCTTCATTTGATGTTCATGACAGTATAAGAAGCTACTTAACCAGAAATGGAAATGCTGTTGTAAGGTAAGTAAATGTAAAGCCTTAGAAAATGAGATCAGCCCAGCACACTAATGTGTATACTAAAAGTTATACAGAAAACCAGCCCAGCGCACTAATGTGTGTACTAAAAGTTATATAGAAAACCAGGATACTATCAACACAAGTAATTCAATCACTTTATAAGTCCCCATAATTTCCAGCATGGACTACAGTACTGTCCCTGGATAAATACTTACATGTACACCTACTAAGAGGTAGACTGCCATTTCTAAAGTTAGCGCCACAGTCCCAATAACAACCAAGAGAAAACCAAAGCCTTGAACAGTCATATTTAGTACCCAAGATTGTCTGCTCCCAAAAATCAACACTTTAATGCTATGGTGTCTTAGAAACCATAAAGAGTTCTTCTAACAGAAAGCACTTACCTTAACATCCACATAATATAGAGCCATTAAATAGATGAGTATCAATTTCCCATATTTGAGACCACAGCAGAGAGCATACTTACGCATTCCTGAGCACTCTCTATCACCATCCCACACATTAGAAACTGCGTGTCCCGTCAGAAGGAGGTTAATTAAGCTTTGGCTATCAATAAAAATTAAATATCAGTTAAAATAGGCATAAAACTAGTTCTGAAAATCAAGTAATTCCTACAATAAAGGTTTTTCTTTTTAATGATTTTTTACATTCAATATGTTAAAACACAAAGTGAGAGGAAACCTTAACTTCCCCTTTCTACGTCTGACCTTGGTGAGGGCCTGAGCGCTGCACTACAAGGGCATCCACTACCATAATCACATATGCCTAGCAACTTTAAGATGGCATATTTAAATAGATAAAAATTAGTCTGTTTACTTAGTATTTACATTTACTTTTACATATAATAATTTTTGGAATATATGATTTCCCCTTTTCTTTCCTTCCGTTAGCCTCTCCCATGTATCCCTTTGCTCTCAAATTAATTCCCTCTTTTCTTTGAATTATTGTTACATATATTTACAATAAACACCCACGCACACACTCCTACATAAATACAAGCTACTCGGTCTATATAATGTTCCTTGCGTGTGGATGTTTTAGGGCTGACTACTTGGTACTTGGTACAGAACCAATTGGGACTGGAAACCTTATGACTTGACTAGTGAAGTCATCAGTCTTGGAGAAGAACCTACCAAAATGCACTTTGTTAAACCAGCATAACTCTTAACTACATTTAAAATATTTATCCTATTTATCCTTATACATACAATTCTCACTCCCCCAACCAAAGAAACTTCACCTTATAATAGATGGAGAATATTCCAAATTATTTAACATGCAGTCCTTGATAGAACTTAGGTGAATGCTAACAACTAAAGCAGATATATCTAAAAAGAAGGACTTACGTGGGAATAGATTAGTTGTCACTGTTCTATTGATTTTGGTAAAGTAAGCTAAAAATAACTAGAAAAGAGTTGTTTTATCTCTAAAATAAACTAGCACAGATAGGTAAGAAAATATTTCTAAGTTAATGTGAGTAAATTTAACCTTTTTATAAATATATAAATAGATAAGAGGAGGCTTTGTTAAAGTATCTTTTATTTTTAAATATTTATTTATTTATTATGTATACAATATTCTGTCTGTGTGTATGCCTGAAGGCCAGAAGAGGGCGCCAGACCTCTTTACAGATGGTTGTGAGCTACCATGTGGTTGCTGGGAATTGAACTCAGGACCTTTGGAAGAGCAGGCAATGCTCTTAAGCACTGAGCCATCTCTCCAGCCCCTGTTAAAGTGTCTTGACACAATACTTGACATGTGTAAACAACTTGACATCGGATGTCAACACTGGCCGCACAGAGCAAACCCTGGCTACAGCACTGCAATGTGTGCAGCTCAGGGCTAGCTGAGCCCAGATTTCTGTTCCAGTACGCTATCAGAAATTCTCCCACTCCTAAAGCCTGAAGTTCAGTAAGAGACAGCAGACTGCAGCCTTTACCTGCCATGCCCGTACACAGGGTCTATCAAAGGCTCATTTGCATCTTCAATTGAATTCTTTATGTTTTCAATGCCCTAAAGAAACCAAGATTTCATTAACTTCAATTTAAAACTAAAGCACAAAGTATGATCAGTTTGGACTATATGTTAATAGAATACCATTCAAATTACTTAGACTCGAAGTGGGGGTATATTTGATATGGTTACTATAGCTCCCCCAAAATTCTATTTCTTTCAAGGGCTCTATAAAGGACACTAAGGGACTCATAGGTAGTAAGTCTAATGTTGATTAAAGAGACAGAGAAAACAATTTTCAAGAGAGAAGAGGAAACTATTTAATATAAAAGTTAATATTTATTTAACTTCAGGCTAAACTACATTAAAACCTAATATACCTACTTAGAAAACTAATTTTACTTTAGGTCATTTAGAAAACTTAGTAAAGTCATAGACTTTTGAATTTAGATAGAGATAAAGAGTTAAACACACAAAAGATATAATAGGTAAAGAAGAAAATGGAAAGTTTTCATATGATCACACTTTCTCCCCAAAACTGGTAATTCAAATATACAGTAAAAAAATAAAATATCAGTTATGAGAAGAGAAGTTTCTCACTTCTTAAAAACAATGTCTTGACACTTTTTCAGTCTTACAAACAGTGGCTGGAGAGCCACAGAAGAATGAGGGACTGAACCTCATCAACTCCAAAACAGCACGAAGTGGCATCCACAGCACTGTAAACCCAACAGTGCCAGTAACTGCTATACTAGAGGCCACATCTACGGATGCAATGACAACCAACAGCCAGATACCACAGGGGAAAACAAGGAGTTATGTGACCTCAAAGCAGGCTACAACAAAGTCTCAAAACGCACAGTGGGAAGCAGGGGAATTACTTCAGAGAGGAACAGTTCAAGGGTGTTCAAAGGGAACAACTAGCAGAATGGCTCAAACAGCCAAGGATACAGAAATTATCAGAATTTGAGGCAAAAACACTGGCTGAGAGTGAACAGTTAAGAAAAGTCCAAGAAGGTGCGACACCTTAGCCACCACCACTACCGCTACCCCAGTCTCCTGACCTCCGAGCACTTTTGGCACCTCACTTTCCTTAATGCAGTAACATGTTTAACATTTGGTCAACTTCTCTTATTCTTTATTCTAACTCTCTGTCCCCTCTCTCTCCCACTCTATGATCACCATCCTGCTTTAGGTCTACTACAATACTATCCTCCCAGTTTCCCTGACTCTAGTATTCCATTTTCACACGTTCTCAGTCCAATTTCTGCATCTTTTATTCTCTCCTCTCTCTCTCTCTCTCTCTCTCTCTCTCTCTCTCTCTCTCTCTCTCTCTCTCTCACACACACACACACACACAATCCTGTCATTTTCATATTTAAAAACTGTTCTGTGTTCCAATTCTGATATAAAACCTACAGTATCTTTCTGTAGTTCTACAAAGGCGTAGGTATCACCTTTCATTGTCCTCAGGTAGATCACACTGCAGTAGGACTGAAATGCTCGTGATCCCCAAGCTGTGATATACTCCAATATCCCTTGCCTCTTTAGACTTATTGCTCCTGTTTGGTAAATTTTAATACAACTTTTCCACATGTAAAACTCCTCGCATCCATACATCCACCAAATGGTCCTTACTATGTAGCCTGTCCTTGAGTCCTTTCAAACTTAAGTCATATCTTCTATTTTCCCAAAACACCTCCTGCATGGAATAAATAAATAAAAACTAACACCCCAAACATAACCATAATAGAATTATTGTCATTTTTATAATAAAAAACAAAAAACCTTAAAAAAGGGATGTCACATACCTATCATAGAGTTAAAGATAAAAAATTGGTAAAATGAAAAGAAGAAAAAAGAAAAACAAATAAACTGTATTCAGAAAAGGTATAATCAGGAGATATTCCAAGTGAGACTGAAAGGCTACAGGTCATTTGAGATTGGCATTTGCAAAAAGAAGACAGGACTAGAAGTGTGCAGGCTGGAGTAGCTGCAGGGCGGTGGGCGAAGAGAGGTAACTACACAGGACCAGGAAATGACTCCCGTGGAATTCTAAAATTCAGAAGGGGAGAAAAGAGGGAAAGAACACAGAAAGAAGGAAATGAAGCTATTAAAGAAAATGTCTTTTTCAAAAATATGAGACATTAGCTGGAAAAAAAAAACCTAGCACAAGCATTAACAACTAAATCCAGAAAAGAGACGTCAGAGAGACTTTCTAAAGGGCTAACGGTCAAGTGCTAGATATTGCTAATATCAAAGAAAAGCAAACTAAGACGAACTCATGACATTTCATAATCAGAGCAGCAACAATCACCTTCACAGTCCAGAAGGGCAGGGGGAGGAAAGCAGGAGCGGGGTTAAAGAATGAATAGAGGCAGGAGCAAACTCCTCAACCATGAAAGTACAAACAGTGGCCACGCAGCATCTAACAGTAGGGAAAACAGCACTACGCTAAGACAGAAAATCATCTTAAACAAACCTTTGTCAATAATACAGAATAGAGAAAAAGCAAGACTCCAAATCTGTTTCCCCACATTGAATACTGGTCCAAGACAGCATCTTTTAATTCTGATACAGTTCTGAATGATCTTTTTCTGGGGGAAGAAGAATTAAATATTAGTATCCTGATTACCCCATTCATAAATGGAAAAATTTTTAATTCTTATTTATTACAACATACAGACAGAAGATATTTATGAAGTATCTTCAAGTTCTAAAAACAAATTTAGCTAAAGAAAGCAAAACATACTGCTGACCATTTATAACCCAGTCCACAAGGCAGTCTGAGTCTTGGAAGGGAGCCTCTGCCTCTCTCAGGTGCCGTATCTGGCACCAGTTCCTAAGTCTATGCAATTATGCAGACAACAGACTGGCCCTTTTTAAAGAGGTATTCGATAACAAGAAAACTAGTATTTAAAGCATGAAAGCTCTTCAAACATCTGAGGGCTAAAACTACAAAATACATTTGCGGCTTCTTTTAAAATAAATTAATGTTAAATTTCAAAATGTCACCTATGATTTTGTCAACAGAGCAGTCTTCCTTGGATTTTATGATAAAGTCTTTAAGTGTTCTGATGAAATATTGGCACTTGAAATGAAAATTACAGAAACATATTTTGGCAGATAAATAATCCTAGTATCTGTCTCACTAAAATGGCTTTTACATTCATTCGGAACAGAAAAACAATTTAAAATGTTTTTTTTCACTGATAATGATGAAGAGGCATTTAATTTCGTGTTTTTAAAAGTATACTTGAATAGTTAGTTACTTTAGGACTTAGAATTACATACATGTATAAATTATTTTTAAATTTGAAAGCAAATTAATGCTCAAACAAGGTATTTTAAGCTCATGTTTAGGCAGAGAAGTGCTATGTAAGTCCAAGGACCTTTCCACAGCATGAACAGAGTTAGAATGGCAATGTGTCAACAAGGGAAGTATTTTAAATGTTTCAATGTTACTTACTGAATTAATGCATGAAATCGCTCAAAGCCAAGCTCTTCGACAGCCAAGGCAGCTATACATAAAAGACACTTTTCAGCACTACACACGGCAAATACATGACACAAGATACACACAGCAGGCTGTGAATACTTCAAGCAATCAAAACATTTCCTACAATTCTCAGTTGACTCTGAACTTTATAGTAACATGAATTTATAGTTCAGCATCTTAGTTACTATGGTTATAACTAAACTAGATATGTACTGAGAATGTAGAAGGGTTACTAAGTAACGAACTTCTCTGTACAATTCAGTCACAGCTAATAGAACATGCAAAACAGGAACTACTGTCTGTCTGCCACACACTGTCCTGCGTCCTGAACTCTAAAACAATCCCGCAGTTCACAACAGAAGTAACCATCTGCGCTGACCTTTTACACTGTAAAATTCTTCAGCTTACTGTTCACTTATTAAACAAATGTGTATAAAAGGCATAGCACTGAAACTGCAGGTTCAAGAACAGATTTAAGTTTGTTTCCTCATTTATCCATGCAATCATTTACAAGTTTTCAATAACTGTTAAGATTATATTAATAAAATACAAATTTTAAATTTCTAAAAAAATAATGAAAGAAACTCTTTGAACCAAAGATGACTTTACTAAGGCTTCACTAGTGCTGGACACTCTTGTGAGCACAGGCCTGACTTCACGGCTTCGTCATCTCTGGCTGGAAAGGAGGGAGCTGAGGTCCACACAGGAACCCTAAGAGCACCAAGCTCTAACCAGCTCTGGAAAGTAGACTCAGTCTTGGCTTCCAGAAGATAAAGTCTTTAAAGCCAATCAAAACGCCTACTTTCTTGCAATGAGCAATTTTATGAAGCAAATAGTATATGACTCACACATAAATTTTTACTACTGCTTAAGGAAAATGATTATGAAATCAGAATTAAAATTTTTATTTACAATTTAAAATTGCACATTTACTAGCCTTATATAGCCTAATTTTAAGTTTTCAATGTTTCAAATGACTTTCTAAAATCTTTAGAAGTCCAAATGGATTAATTTATCTTTTGGTTTATGTGGGAAACAAACTGAAATTGAACCTAAAAATATACTACTATAAACAAGTGTGCATTACTAAAAAGCAAAAAATATACACACCACAAAAGCCAATGGAATTAATGCTTATACACAATGAAAGGGGGAAAACCTTACTTTTAAATTATGAGGATGAAATAATTATATTTAACCTCTTCCAAATTATACTGTTTTATAATGCCTGCTTATGCCACCCTGGAAAGTTGACATAAAGAGAATACTTTAAAGAGGCAAGCAAAAAAATAAATAAATAATAATAAAGCTTTGCAGGCAGAAATGATGAAACTGAGACATAGGAGGAGGCACATGGCTGGGAATAAAGAAAACCAGGTAAACAGATTGCTATATGGAACAAATATTTCAACGTAAGTTCAGTTCAACTGTCAGTATCTAAGATAAATTCTCAAATTTTCAGCTAATAAAATGTATTAAATCTATATGAAATTAAAAGTACACTTTAAATATAGCTTATTGTTGTGTTTATTTTTAAAATGAAACATTAAGTAAACTAGAAAGTTCTACAGCATGTTTTTGGAGGGGTCAATATAACATACCCACTAAAGTAGTTGCTTAGGTAACTGCAATGAGGCCCTTCACTCTAGAGCTTCCCAACCCATTAGTATGGAAATGCACCACTTCCTTCATAGTAAGCACATGGTATGCACTAAAATCCAAGTGAAGATGCTATAAATGAGCTTAAAATCTTTGAATAGTTTAATCTCTCTCAAAATTTAGTATCCCAAATGGAATTAACATGCTCAATTGCCATACAGAAAAATTTACAAAAATTTAAAAATTAGTTGTAAATGATGTTAGTGTGATCCCTTTGAGTAGTTTCCATTTGTCTTTAAATGTTACAATGAACTCCAAAATAAATTTTTGAATGGCAATGTTTTAAAGGCCTGAAAAGAAACATTACACGACTGTTTACATTTTTTAAAATGAGTCTTTGCAGACGTGCTGTTAAAATTTACCAGCCACAGCTGCTCTAATTGCAGAGGCGTGGGGCGACAGTGAAAATGCTAGGGCGTTTCAGCTCGGGAGGCGGGGACACGGCCCCAGACACTCCTATACGGAAGGTGGTGCGCATCACACACGACCAGTCCTTCCTAACATCGGGAAAGTGCTGAGTGCACAGCAGTGTAGGTGCAGTACATCACGTATTCAGTCCACATATTTGGGACTACCAGTTATCAAAAGCTACCTACTAGAAAGATTCTTCCTCCAAAGCAAATTAGAAAAAAACAATTTGTATCTATTTTTCCTACCACCAGAAGACTTTAATTTACTAGCTCATTTTGGTACTATTTAAGACACTTTAAGAATGTTCAAGTGTCTAATTTTCTTTTTATTGTCGTTATGTTTTTCCAAGACAGGGTTTCTTGGTGTAGCCCTAGCTGTCCTGGAACTCTCTCTGTAAACCAGGCTGGCCTCAAACTCACAGAGATTTGCCTGCCTTCTGCCTCCCAAGTGCTGGGACTAAAAGTATGCACCATAATTTTTATGAAGAAGATTATTTATTATTATTTAGATTATTTAAAGGAAAGAAAAATACAGTCAAGATATATAAAGCTTAAGACATAAATAAAACAAAACTAAAATTACCTTGGTCCAGATATATAACAATGTTCAAAAAGTTCAGGAGCAAAGTAACAGCATAACAAAGTAACAAGAAAATGTCCACATCTTTGTTCTAGGAAACTAGGGATATCTAAGCATTTAATGGCATAAAAAGTCCTTCTCATCTAAATATGATGCACACCTGAATCTATGGCATACAGATGTATATTCTTTAGATTTTTAAAATCAAAGTTCTAATGTTCAAAAGAGATTTCATCAAGTAGAAGTTAACTAGAATTATCTTTAAAATGATTAAAAGATAAATGTAATTTTTTTTTGCAAAAATGCATTGTCTTATAGTAATTAAAATAATGGAAAAGGAAACAGAAAATATTAAAGATTACTAGTTAAACTAAGGATAGATAAAGAGTTATAAAAACAATATTTTCTCTTAAAAATTTTCAACAGTTTTATTAAAAATAAAAGGACAAGAAATAACTTCATGAAATAAAAATGTATCTTACAAGAATGTTCCACTTGGCAACTAGACTGTGCAGGACTCCCAGCAACACTAGCCGCTTCCTCAGTTGTCCTTCCTCTTAACCATGAAACCAAGCAGTATGATCCAGAGCTGTCACAAGCACTTTCTAAAATATCACACAAGGTATGACAAAGGAGCTCCTTCTGCTCTTCCTCTAAAAATAACCAAAGTATATGTTATAATGGTTTGTCTGAAAAAGAAAATCCAGTCATGAAAAATAGTAAGAATGCCTTGGCTTAATAATAAAAGTCAAGTGTTTTATAAGAATGAGGAAAATCCATATATAACCCAAAGACTGTAAATTAGAAAACAACATGCCTAAAGATTAAAATATTATCACTTTGAATACTGGTGTCAGTTAGAAGAATGCAGAAGAATGCAGAATATAACATTATGAGAAACAGTATGCTAACCCCCTCTGTCTTGAGCACCTGAGTGTCAGGTGCCCTTAACTGTAGAATCAAGCATAATGAAGAAGAGAGCTCCTGGAGACCTTTTTTTTCTCCTCATCTTCTGAATTCTAATGTCTGATCAATTTACAGGAATAAGAGCTAGCTGAGAAGACACCATCAGCACACAAAACCCACAATCCATTATGATAGCAGAAGCAACCAATGTTATGCTGAATAAACCAGAAGCCACTACACAATTCCACAGTAAGCTCAGCACTGGTGTTTTGTGGGTCACAAGCAAGGCCATTTCTTCCAGAACCTGGGCAGCCCCTCCCTCTCTCTAGTGGTGCCCCTTTTTAGATCCACTATCATTTCAAACTTCAAAAAGAAGGCTGTATAACAAATCCTGTATCACATTTGACGATAAAAGAGGCTTCTGTCTTTTCTAATGGAAAGATCTTTACAGTCAGTAATGGTTCCATGCACTTTGGATCACATGGAAATGCTTTCCAAATTTGTCAACGTGACTGTATTTTTAAGGAAAAAATATTTCCTGCAATTAAAAGTCATACTGATAACTGACTCAGATCGTATACATTTCATATTAACACTAAATATACACAACCAGGACATCTTTAAATCTCAGTTCAAAATCATGAGAAGGCTCTATGGTCATGGGTTAGACTGGAAGCTATTATGCTCTTATATACAATATTGGCACTGTAATAGCCTGCCTCCTAGAAGTGATTATGAGGCTCACAAGAAATAATCCTGTAACTGAGGAAAGAAAGATCTTTGTAAATTGCTAAGTGGAATGAAACCATTTGTTATCAGGTAGCGTCCTGTATCTGTCTAACTCAAGCTGCAGACACTCTGACAGCTTCATTGCAATATAATTACTTCCAGTGTTCCTATTATAATAAAAGACATAGGAGTTAAAAGAGCATGCTGAACTCCCCATCAGAGCTCAATAAGTCAAAAAAAGAAAACAGGAGAGACAGGGAGGGAGACCAATAACAACAAACAGGCATGGAGCAAGAATGCAATCCTAGCAATAAGTAGTTAAAGTAGAAGACGCTTGAGTCTGAAGACAGCTGACCTACACAGCATGTTCCTCCAGGTAGCCTTGTTAAATAGCAAGATCCCATTAAACAAACACCAGAGCATATGGGTATTCTTTATGGGTATATTATCTTCTAAAAGTTAAGAGAAACACCCATTTTGCAAGAGGTTTTCCTTACTTATAATATCCTGTCTTCCTTTATTAAAAATCTGAAAATGCATACTTTAAAACAAAGTCACTGTTTATGAAACTTCCTGAAACATTCAAGAAATACCATCCCACCAATTGTTTCCTACTGAAAACAGACTTTTTTTAATTGAATTACTAACAATAAATATTGCACAGATCAGGTTTAAAAGAGAAGATGGACAAGCTTGAAAGGCAGCTATCATACCTGAGCAATCCCGCCAGGACGACTTCTCAGAGGAAAACAGAAGCTTCTTCAAAATAAATGCCTTTACACAATTAAAGCAATGGTTACAATTGCATTTAGTCACATCTCATGCAGCTCTTTTACTTTTAGAAATGGAAAAAATAGCACCTTTCTGTTCGGTTTTATTAAAACTTTACATAGTCTTCCCCCAATTCAAAAGTCAGAGTATATAGTAATTTACTTTGAATATTCTAACATATACTTTATCCCAGAGTCACAGATTATCCCCCTCAGAAACATATTCTCTAGTAAGTAGAGAATTAATTTACATAATAAGTAGGTAACTAGAAATTACAGCATGTTAGTGTTCTGTACAAATAGAGGAGGTTTACAGGAATATGTCTACATTTCTCTTGGATTTCTGGGGTAGGAGACATTTAAATACAACAGAGATTCTTTCCTGTCAGCTCTGATCAGTTATACAAAGAATACTACTACTGGCCATCTTGGGAAATTAGCAAGACCCTGTCTCAAGCTAAAACACAAAAGCACTGTAGATGAGCTTCGGTAGTATAGCACTTGCGTACCATGGTGAGATTATGGCTTAGATGCCCAGGACTATGGAACAAAAGAAAGAGTGGGGAGAGAAGGGATAATCCAACTATTAGAGTAATCACTTCTCACAAGAACTCAGCTTCATGATTTGAGCCATCAAGTTATATGATTTGATAGAAAAACAAATCGATCCCTAATGTTTTATTGGCTATGTCATAGAAAGCTATGGGACACAGGACAGTGCTTCCTTAAGGTATAGTGCAGTTGACTTGTTTAAATGCAGGTTCTTGGGCTCCATCTGTTGAATATGAATCTGTATAGAGCAAGTCTAAGAAACAAGGGTATTATATGACTCTTCATATGCTATGAAAAAGCAGGATGAAGACCGCTTTTAATAAGAAGGACCTATGCTTAAAGTCTTGATTAACTACCCTATTCATCAAAAGTGCTAGGACAAACTTGGAAAGATTTCAGTAAGGATAATATGAGAAAATGTATGCAGTGCATAGCATACTACCTGGCACTTGACAAGTCATCAATTCAAAGAATTTTACCACCCCCACAGTAAAGTTCTACTATGCCTACATTGAAATAAAGTAAATCATCATCATACACTATCATCAAGTATATACTATCATCAAAAGCAACAGAAATTAACTACCTTGTGTAATTATCTACAGTACAAACTTTGAAGGTAAAACAAAGACATTTATCGCACTACTAATACTATTGTGCTGGAATATAATATTTCCTTCATTCTTTCCTCATAACTGGTTTTGTAAGAAGGAATTATAATGCTTATATTAAGATGTGCAATTTCTGTGCTTCACAGAAAGTAATACCCATAATCAGTACTTCTATAAAGTTCCCAATATTTACCTGTTATTTCCTCATTTAAATTTTATGAAGAAAAATTTTTCCTTATGAAGGGTTATTTTTAAAGACTCTACATTATCATGTCTCTAGCTGCAGTCTAAACACCCTCACAGAATCTTAGTTAAACCTGTACTAGACAGCAATATTTGAGAGTGCCAATACAACCCACCCACATATGGCTTGACAGTTTTATATCTGAAGATTTAAAAAAAAATAAAAAGAATTAGAATCAGGCTCTAGTTTTATTTTAACTGGCCCACCCTCAGCAACCGTCTTTATTCTTTCACTATCTGGCATCACTCTACCTGTTACCAACCACTCCAGGTGCCAGGTTACCAATTGTACTAATTCCCCATGTAAGACAGACAACATCCTTGCTAATAATGTTTACTGAAATTATTTTTTTCTGAGTTTAAAATAATTCTTTTTCTTAGAGTATTAGTACATTAATATTTTGGTTTCTTATGGTTCAAGGATATATTTGGCATATGGTAAGAGACGATCTATTAGTTCCTCAAATTGTCATATTGGTGGTATTTATGGAATTTTATCTTATTTCATCACCTATTATTACATTCTTTACTAAGAGATAACATTTTAGTAAATTCTTATTTAATAAATTATCTGTTTAATACTATTTCTATGTGTATTTTCTAGAAGTATCATGTTATAAATATTCAAGAAGGTTATTGTTAATATTTTGACTTACTCAGTTCTCTCATTACTCTTAATGACTTAATTTTGATGTTTAAGCTGGAACACTTAACTGTAAGTATTGGCATGTTTCTCAAACTAACCCATTGCCTGAAAGGTCTGGAACAAGGCAGTCAAGATTTTCATGTTAAAGCTAACCCTTTTTTATTCTTATACACACTGCATTTTAAATGCTTATAATCTTCTGCTTAACTACATCCACAGACCTTCAATCTTATAGCACTATTACTGACTACAGAGACTATTTCCAAATATAACACACATGACGGGCATAAGATCTTCAAATTCAGACATGATTCCTACTGTTACCTGAAATTTGCCTCAACTACTCAGAAAATGGACATAATAATAGCTAGTAGCAGTATATTATATGTTATTATACAAATAATATATGCAATCACACAGGATATATAAATGTCATTGTTATACTTAAATTTCAACTCTATATACTTAATTCCGAAGCAAGATTCAGACACTCAAATTTTTCTTAATAATTTTACAAACGTAAAAAAAGCGTTATTCTTTAAAGAAATAAAAACAAGATGGTCTATTAAAATGTATGTCGGAATAATTCAGAAGAGACTACTTTTCATCTTAAAATTTTGATAGCTGTGTATGAAAGTTTCGCCTGCAGTTTTGCATGCATGCGTACCATGCGTGGGCCTGGGTCGTTGAGAAAAGCGACCACTGTTGTAAACCGTTGAGCCATCTCTACATTCCTGAGATGGCTTTTCTTTTAGAGAAACATTTTTAATTGTGTGATGTTAGCATAAGGAGGATAAAGTTGGAGACGAATGTATTATGTAACCAAGAGTTTAGAAAAGTGTCCTTCATGTCCAGTGGGCAATTTGTGTCTTTTCTCATTAAACAAACATTTTAATTTTAAAGTATGAATAGAGCGATACAAACAGCTCTGAAGTTACACTGATAGTCATACGCGTAACAATAAACCAGAGCTGCTGATTCCAGCAATTCAACAGTTTATAGCACTAATCAGTTCTAAAATTCAAAAACATTAAGATTTAATATTATTACAAAATGGGCCTCCAAGTGTAATTCCTAATCTTTTGAAAGTTAGGGTATACCTCTTATTTTTCCTTAAAACAGTCAAAATGCTACCGCTGTAAAGACTCATTCATGCTCTGAATTCACTTTTATCTTATATAGTTAAAACTCCATGTGTAAAACTTGTTAGACGGCCATATCTGGCTGTTCTACGGAGCGCAGACATCAGAAAACAAACGCAAGTGCTAAACTTTTGAACATGTCCCTTATCTAAGGAGTTGGTAAAATAGTCTATGTTACCTGAACAGGTGCAATAACAGCACAGGGGCCACCTTCAAACTGTTCTAATGCAGATCCCTCTGATTCACTAAACACAAACCCTAAAAATGAAAGCAAGTAGCAAGGATTAAAAATAATTCCAACAGCATCTATTAAAGAATTTTTCACGTACTGTGCTTTGAGATCATGTTTTTATAACAGCAAAATATCTACAGTTATTGGAGAGAATGACTCTTCTTTTAAGAGACCAAGAGGACTCTTTGGAAAATGGTATGCAACTACTACCTCTCCTCCAAAATATTTATAAAATCTTCATCTCCCCTTCCCTATCTTCTCTCTCTCTCTCTCTCTCTCTCTCTCTCTCTCTCTCTCTCTCTCTCACACACACACACACACACACACACACACACACAAGGACCACTCTACAAAGGCAAAGTGGACTTGAACGGAAGGGCATTAAATTTACTTCAATTTATTTCTTGGTCCGATGATTGAAATTAACTCATATGTGCCAAACACATACTCAGCACTAAGTTACACCTCCAACCCTTAAATCTTACTTTTAGATAATTTATTTTGCTTGAAGGAAGACTAGAAATCCAAACATTCTTTTCCAGATAGTATTTTTGTTGTTATCTTTTTTTCACTAAAAATAACTGCACGAGAACTCTGTAAGGGAGCAGTGGGCTACTTTGTTTCCATCTTTGGGTCACATTCTGTAATTCAAAATGTAAATGGCATGATAGATACTAAGTGTTCACACACAGGCTCTATCTTATTTTAAATATTCCTAATCAGCTCTGACTATTAGCAACTAAAGTTATGCAGAGGGCCCTGGGGCAGAAGTCAGGAAAATCCACTAGAAACTCTGGAAAAATAAAAAAAAACAAAACCATTTCTTGAGCCTCGGTGGTCTTATTTTAAAATGTTCACTTTCAACTTCAGTGTGTTAGGGATCTAGTGAATTTGACTAATGCCTAAATTCAGTAACACAGCAAACACACTGGGTTTGTTTAGATCTCATAAACACCAGATCTTGCAATTCAGATTATATGCAAGACTGTTACAATCGCTCGCCTAAAGGGGCTGATAATCTAGTTAAAGAGGCATGCAAATAGGCAGAAAAAAAAAAGGACTATGTTAATGTAACAGAGGAATGAAGGACACTGCGGGTGTCCTGGGTGCAGAAGAGAAAGTCTTTCTCTGCCTGAGTCAAATCTTAACAGATGAACTGGAGGCCAATCGTGGCAGGGGTTTGCCTTGGAGCAAGGATAAGCAAATGATATTCAGGCAAAGCAAATATCACTATTAAATGGAAAAGGGCTGTAAGGGCAGAAAAGGTTGATAGATCAAAGGGGAATTTAATGCAGCTGAGGGGCAGGTTAGGGACAGAAGAAGTGGCAAACAGGCAGAAGGGGAGAGACGAGGGGCACTACAGAGACCTGCACAAGCCTGAGGAAGCTCTGGCCCTTGCAGGACTAGACAGCTTTCCTCATTTTTAAAGGATGGAAACAGAAAACTTCTTTCAAGAAGCCCAGTAGAAGTCAGGCGGTGGTGGCGCACGCTTTTAATCCCAGCACTCGGGAGGCAGAGGCAGGCGGATCTCTGTGAGTTCGAGGCCAGCCTGGTCTACAAGAGCTAGTTCCAGGACAGGAACCAAAAAGCTACGGAGAAACCCTGTCTCGAAAATCCAAAAAAACAAAACAAAAAAAACCAAACAATAACAACAACAAAAAGAAGCCCAGTAGAGATGGAACTGACTCAATAAAAGCTACTTTTTTACGGAGAGAGTTATTTTTAGGTAGCATCTCAAATGAAATTGAAGTTTGATTACTATATGTAAATGGCGCATGCTTGATACAGAGAATGGATATGGTTACAGAGAAATGAGAGTTGCCTCTGAAGTTTCTACAGAAAAAGAAGAAAAAAAGCTGAGGATCAGGAGCTTCCTCACCAACCTCTCCTTTGGCCTCTCGTCCAAACAGCATTTCACGTGTATTTCACATAGTTTTAAAAAAATAAATAAAGCGGTTCCACCAAGAAATCCACTGGATCTCGTTCTTGCCCTCTGAGCCCCAGCCCAGCCAGCCATAAGCAGCAGCCTGCCTTTCTCGGCTCAGTCTCCTCAGCCACTCTCTGCGCACTCTCAGCCACGTTCACTGGTGACCCCTCCAGGATACTCTTAAAGACTCATCTAACTTTCTGTCAGATAAGCATAAACTCTGAAGAAGCTTGGGCTCTCGCATTTTGGTCCCTCTTGTTGCACATTTTAAACTGTTTATTCTCAGTTACCACAGCACCTCTTAAATGCTCATGATCCCCAAGGATTGGGACTATGCAGTTTCCTTTCTATATGGTCTCTCTGGTAATATGCAGAATTTTATCTACCCCAACAATTTCATCTACTCTTTCAATTTCCATTACTGATTATAGCCACGTAGCCCCACATATAAACCAGACATATAAAATCTAAAGTCCTTATGTGGTCCTGCACAGTGAACTCCAGCCTCACTGTGGAGATTCCTCCATGTCTTCAAACATTCCTGCCTCTACCAAACCACACGCCTTTGTACAGAATGCTTGTTCTGTCTAAAACACAGCCCTTTCTGAAGTAACTGACTTATTTTTTAGGCTTCTTCCTTTTAGCTCAAGGCTCCAAAACCTATCTTGGATGTGTCCATTTCTGTCCCATATCTAGTCTGCCTCAGTTCAAACTGCTATCCCCCTCACCCAGCATACTGATGAAAGTTTCCAAACACACCTTCCAGCTCTTCATCCACTGAACCCCTCCTATTCATCGGGATTGCCTGGAGATTATGTCAGAAATGGAAACAAGGTTTGGACACAGTCTGCTTAAACGTCTTTCTATGGCCTCTCACTGCAAGTAGAATAAAACCTTAACTCCCTTTTCTGGTCTAAAGATATGGGAGGATTGCCCAATTCAATGGACCTCCGTTTTACTTTGCTTTAGCTACGAAGTCCTTATTATAACTGCTTGCTCTTTTCTCCAGATGAAATACTTCCTTCTATTCTGCTCTTCATAGTTTCCAGGATTCAATTTAGATGTTAACTCCTTACAGACTTCCTGGCAAATATGTCTAAGTATTCCCATCCCTGAGCAGAACCAGCATTTATCATAATCTACATTTATGTTCATTTGTTATACAGGTATCATATCTTTAATCGATGGCTGTTTCTCACCATGTGTTATATAGTCACTGCTTATTAATGCTTGTTGAATTTCTGAGAGGGAAGACAATTAAGGGGTGTTTGTAAAGATGTAAAACAATTTAGTTTCAAATATGTAAAGCAGTCATTACTACCATCTAGAAGTGGGAGATACTGGACCTCAGAGCAAGATTTGGGACTATAGATAGCAAGTGCAGTCATCTGAAACAGGTCAGTTACAGCAAAGGCCAACATGCACTACACAGATAACACAGCTGAGAACAGTAGAAAAACGGGGAGAGACTGTGTCAGCAACGCAGGATAACAGCTTAGAAAAACAGGCCAGACAGAAATATAGTAGCTGAGGTTCTAGAAAAGAACAATTAGATGCAAGAGTAGTCAGCCGTGACAGACGCTATATCAAGCATGCCACTGGAGCGCTACACAAGAAAACTCAGAGTTAGCAAGAGCACAGGACTTTAATGACAGGAGAAACAGCAAAAGCAAACTGTTTGTTGCGCAAGTTTCACAGAAAGTAAAATGGCAGTAGCATGAAGAATTATTTTGATTGACACTTGATATTAGCCAGAAGAATGAAGGGCATGAACTAAAAAATGGCATATGGTTTTAATCCCAGCACTTGGGAGGCAGAGGCAGGTGAACTCTTGAGTTTGAGCTCAGAGTCTGCTTAGTGAGTTCCAGACAGCCAGGGCTACATAGTGAGACCCTGTGTCAAAACAAACCAACAAAAATGGGGGTCGATTCAATGACTGATATGGAAAAGAGAAATTCAATACTTATTGGTCTTAGAAAAGAGTTGAGAAAGTGTATCACAGCAACAGTGACTACCAACCAGACAGAGCTTCTCAAATGTGCATCCCGCCCCACAGACTATTTTTTATAGTACTAGAGACCGGTGCAAGGAACCCACCTAAAGTTAAAATAGTTTTTGCAATCTGCCAAGACATAACCTGCCACAGTTCTGTTAATGTCATATGCTTTCATGTTGAGTTTCTTAATTTAAGAGTATAACAGGATCCTGGGCTCAGAAAACATGAAAGCTGCCGACCTAAGAGGTAGAAAGCTTAGAATATTTAAAAAAAAAAAAAAAAAGTGGAGGGAGTAGCCACTGACTGGAGTCAAGGGAATGAGAAAAGGTGAGAACTGTGGAACTCTCTGGATCAATACTGCAGAGCACAAGGTTAGCAGACAAGGATAAAGAGCAGAGGCAGTAAGGACTCACTTAAGATATAATGACTATCTGTGCTGATGCCAGGTTTATCCAGCACACACAACACACTGGAGATCCCGATAACAATAAATAAAGGTCTGGAAGTAGTTAAGATGGACGGGAAAACTTAATAAGGGAAGTGGCAACTAAGAATGCTGGTTATCACAGTAAGGCCAAATTTGAGGTTCAAATAAGCCAAGAGTCTGGGCCAAGAGCTGGTGGCCATCCCATCCGGACCCACCAGTTACCATACCTTCTCTTCTACTAAGCTGCTATAGATCGTCATGTATTTTTCAAACACATCTTCAGGTGGAACAATAACGCAAAGTGAAGTTTGGAGAAAGGGACAGACAGAGAAGTTCCTAAGCTCCTGAGATCTAAACTGAGGTCAGGAAAAATACAGCCCCAAGTGCTTCATAAGCGATGTTCTGGAAAGCTGTGCCTACATTACCCATGAGGAACACTGAGAACCAGAAAGGGAGTCTGCCAAATACTGTGTTACAAAATCAACACTGAAAATTGAACTCCTAGTTCGTCAAATGTTTCCATGATCAATACTACTTCTGTCAGACAGAGAGGATGCCAATCTGGGTTCTGCTGGGACACGGTCGATCTACTGTCTCCAGCGTTACTATCCTGATCCGCACCTCCTCTCCTCTCGGACTACAGGGACCACCTGATCTTAATCACTGTCTCACCACTGTCTGCCCTCAACCACAGCAGTCAAATCAACCTAAAAACAACCTGTCTCCTTGCTCCAAAACTTCCAGGGACTCCTCTGTTTCGTTCAGAATGAGGGCCAATGTCCTTATAATGACTAGAAAGCCTTATACGATTATATTACTTTTAGAGCATTTATTCCTCTCCCCTTCGCACTGTCCCCACCAGCCACACTAATCTCCTTCCTGTTTCCCAATGAACAGTCTGAGAACATGTGGCACCGAGACTTTAACAGGGGTGGTGCCCTCTGTCTGGAATGCTTTCTTCAGACGCCTGCACAACTGGCTCCTGAAGTCTCCAAGTGCTTCCAGGACTCTGTCCCTTCACCTAATACCACTGCAGGCACTTGATCCTTGCTCTACTGGCCCAGGCTTCAGCAGCAAGGCTAGGGACACCAGTGTGGTTTAGAGGAAGAAAAACAAGTAAGAGATGATAATGAACAAAGAAGGTGAAAAAGCGTTTTTAAAAGGTAGGCAAATGAACAGGAGAAGGCCGAAACAAAACAAAATTTCAAACTAAAACCAGTCAGTTAGGACCAGGAAGATAAGGCAAGTCTTTTATTCCAGCACCCAGGAGATTAAGGCAGGTGGATCTCAGTGTTCTGTTCAAGGCCAGACAAAGCTACCTGGTGAGACCTTATTTCAAAAACAAAGACTAAATTCAAACCTTTTAGTAAACAAATTTGGAGAGAATGGAACAGTGTCTAAAAGCACCGAGTGCTTGTGAAGAGACCTGGGTTCAATTCCCAGCATCCATATGCGGGTTCACACCATCTCTAACTTCAATTTCAGGGAATCCAATGCCCTCTTCTGGCCTCTGTGGGCACAAGGCATGCATGTGGTGCACGTGCATACTTGGAAGCAAAACATCCACACACATACATTTTTAAATAAAAAATAAAATCAAAGCCAGGCAGTGGTGGTGCATTCCTTTAACTCTAGGGAGTTCAGGCCAGGATGGCCTTCAAGAACTAGTTAGGGCAGGTAGGGCTGTTACACAAAGAAACCCTATCTCAAAAAAACCAAAAAATAAAATAAAATAAAATAAAATAAATCTGTCTATCTATCTATCTATCTATCTATCTATCTATCTATCTATCTATCTATCTATCTGTATGTATGTATGTATTGCTCAAAAATAACCCAAGACGTATACTTCTTTAAGTAAAAGAGGTTTCCAAAAGAATAAATAAACCTGTCAAAATAACGAAAATGAAGAGCTATGTGCTACTCTATTGGCTTATTTTAACAAGCAACACAAAATAACATGACTAAGGTAACTTCCTAAATGGAATACCTCTAGATGTAACTTTGTTTTACATTATTTACTCCTGCATCTTATTTTGAGAAGACTGAGGTTGCAGCTGTCAATTCGATGCAGTTATCGACCACAAAAATGAAGCCGCCTTACTAATGCAGCAAGTCAGTGCCCTGTGCCTCCTCCAATAATTCCAAATGACCATCACAGCAACATCTGGCAATGGCCTCTGTGAGTAGGTAATTCAGAGTGAGCACCATTAGACTGGCAGAGGAAGTGCTGTGATCCACAACCCTTTTAAATTGCAACAAACAATACCAAACGTTGTCTCAAAACCGGGGATACTTGAGGCCACGGAAACAATTTGTAGCGAGCAATAATGTGTTTCCATCCCAGCGCCACACGTAACCACACAATTACAACATAAAAATGCTTTCTGGCATCAGTCACTTAGATCATTACCTCACCTCACCCCACTCCACCACCACCACCCCCCAAAAAATCCAAACACTGATAACATAAAACTCATTTGGAGAGTGGAGATATAAAGATACTGACAGGTGGTACTTTTTAGGCAACTCACATTGCAGCCCACCGGGCCCCCACTCTGCCCCTGCAGCAAGTCAGCCCAGATTAGGAGAGGCTCTTGGGCTCTTTGGTAAACACTCTCCCATCCAAGTTCTCCCCATTAAAATCCACTTGGAGCAGCGGTTTTAAACCTGTGGGTCTCCGCCCCCCGGGGGGCTGCACATCAGATACCCTAACAGTAACAAGATTGCACTTATGAAACAGCAACGAAATAATTTTATGGTTAGGGATTAGCACATCATGAAGTATACTAAAGGGTCGCGCGTGTTAGGAAGATTGAGAACCACCGATTGGAGCATGGGTACTAGTACAGAACTCGGGGTATCCGACAGACAGGAGCTGAGGCAAGTGAGCCTAACGCGGGGTACCTGAGGTGCAAGAGCGGGGTTAACTGTAACCAAGTCCAGGTACTAGAACTGAGTACGAAGTCCCAATGCGGGCAGAGCAGGGGTACAGGGATCAAACTCTGACACAGGGAAAGAGTGCGGGAAGCCGAGGGGCCGAGGCTGTGCTACTGGGGCCAGGGACCGGCACAGGGAAGGGTGCAGACACTAGAGAAACAGAAACTGGGGTGCCAAGCCCGAGTTCAGGGAAAGAGTGAGGTTAGCAGAAGGGCTGGGAGCGAAGGTACTGAGACCAAGCGGGGCTACTGGGACAGAACGCGGGTGTCCAAAAGCGGGGGGACCGGGACAAAGTCCGGGACTGGTAGAGTAGGGCACTGGAGCCAAGCGCCAGGTACCCGAGATGGGGGAACGGGGATACTGGAAGCGGGGCGTCCCGGCGGAGCGGCTGGAACGGCGAGCTCGGTCCCGGTACCTTGCGTCCAGCGGCAGAAGATGGTGTCCGACAGCCCGGGGCTGTTCTTGGTGCCCCACACCAGCTCCAGTAGCTCTTTGGTCACTTCGGACATGATGAGGACTGGGCAAGAGGATCTTTGCTTCCCGGACTCCGAACCCGGAACATAGGGAAGGGGAGACTCGAGAAAGGGACGGCGGAAGAGCAGCGGCCGGGCGCGACCGGGAGGCCGGGCGAGGTGAGGGCAACACGCCGCCCGCAGAGACCGCGCCTGTCAAGCCGGCCGAAGCCGCAGCCTGGAGTTTTCCGGGCCGGAAGTGGTCGGACTTCCGACTTCCTTTAGCCCCGCCCCCCGCGGAGCACCGGGGAATGTCGTCCCCGAAAGCAGAAGTGGGGAGAGCCTCTGAAGAACTGGGAGTCTCTGGCCACCTTTGGGAACTGTAGGATTGGCGGTGGTTGGGTTCTCCGTGCCAGGGGGCAGAGAGAGCCCCTCCTCTCCTGGGCTCTGCCCTACTTTTTGTAGTAGGCTTTGGGACTTTTGCTCTACCCCCCTGTCCTTAAAATCTAGAATAATACCTGAAACTAGAATTATGATAGCTATGCCCTTGAGTTGGGAGGGGAGCTGCCTTTCACTGTCCCTTGATAAACCATGTAAAATTCAATCAGCTCATTACGTGGTTATACTTGTAAATGCACTTGTGCATTAAAAATAACTACAGGTGTAGCTCACATTACAGAGCTAGCAGGAGCTAAGCTGACCTAAAGCAACCAGTTTGTACAAGGCACAGATTTCTGTTATGTGAAGATCGCGGGGGTCCCCCCAAAACCAACAAGGAGACCAAGTCCCGTACGTAAAAGCAAAGTGCCTTTATTCTTATTCAAGTTCGAATTCGGACTCTCCGTGTGTCCAACACACACTTCGAGTTTAGTTTGGGCAGGGTTTTTATAAGAGCAGAGGTTGGGCTGAGGAATTTCTAAGGTTCAGAACCCCTAATTGGCTTGTATTTGTCTAGCAGTGTCCTGGGTGTAAAGAGTTTTCGGCCCTCTCCGCGGACGCAATAATCCAAATCAGACTAAATCAAACCGAATTAGAAAAAGCCCAGGTTTAATGGAAGCCAGAGCTCCCGGATATCCCACCTGGACAACAGAGAGGGGAAAAGAGAACCAGGAAGATCATGGAGAGGGAAAAGGAAGACAAGAAGACCAAGTGTGTCTTTTTTTTTTTTTTTTTTTTTTTTTTTTTTTTTTTTTTTGATTTTTCGAGACAGGGTTTCTCCGTAGCTTTTGGGGCCTGTCCTGGAAGTAGCTCTTGTAGACCAGGCTGGCCTCGAACTCACAGAGATCCTTAAATAGCCTCTGGGAGTGGTCTTGACCCTCACTGGAGAGGGGTCATCATTTGGCGGGCTTTCTCGAATGGAGTCTGGACTGAGGTAACTCCCAGGGGAGGAGCCTCGAAATGGAACTTTCCACCCAGACATCCCAAAATGGGGTGATACCCCACCCAAACACTGGGTAAAAGGGGATGGGTGTGTGCTGGGCTTTGGAGTGTTAGGTATTTTCCCTTCGGACGGTTGGTTCCTGGGTAGTGCCTGGGTTGTCCTTGGAACCAGGTATTGCCTTAGGGTAAACTTAAACTCGGGCCTCTATCGAGCTCAGCACGGCTGGGCCCTATAATTCCATCTCCCAAGTTTTGAGACACCTATGTTGGCAGCCCTTGAGATTAAAGACCAGAGTTTTATTAAAGAATTAGAATGTCATTAAATTTAGTATGAGTTTTTTGTGACATTTAAAAAAGAATTTTCATTGGTTGACTTTGACGTTTAAATGGAAAAGGTGAATTGTGAATTTTATGTTTGTGGTGGTTCGGGTCTTTTCTGTTTATTTGTTTCAGTGATGAAGTATTTCATAGTTATTTGGAGGTTGGATTCTGAGTCATGAAAATGCCAGACTCTTCTGTGATGATTATCAAGTTAGCTTCACCCCACTTTGGCTTATTGGTCCTTAAACTAGGAATTATTATACAGTTCACATACTGTCAGGTATAAAAGAAAAATGTGCGCAAAGGATTCAGATACTTCCTGACATGGAATGTGCCAGAAAACAAGGAATATTTTATGAAGACATTTTGTGGGAATTTGATGCAACACTAATGCTTTTATAGTTTTTCCACTCAAATTTTAGGCAGTTTTGCTCTTTAATGAAAAACTCAAGATGCATAGCTCACTGATTAGTTTTTTTTAGAGCATTGTTGTTGTATTAGCTAGTTAAGATAAACAAACTTATTTAAAATCACCAAGTTTAAAAACAAGGTTTTTCTATTTTATACCTTTCCCCATACTTCAGCATTCTTTCCTGTAGTACCAGGAGATTGCTAAAAACACCTGCTGGGACATTTGAAATTACCTGGCACAGATGACAGAGCTCACACATGCATGCAAGGGCTCACGTTGCTGCGTCATATCATACATAGGTGATGCAACCATGCTGCATGTGGGTCATAAAGGGCCTTTTAAGGTTCCTGGGTGGGTGGGTGGGGGACTAGGTGGCTGAGGGCTTGTCCACACAAGCATGGCCCTGGAACCTGGAAGTGCCAGCCATGCTGGTTTGGATAAAATCATAACATTCCACCCTTTTGTTTATTATAAAAAATTGGGGAGCTTGGGATCTTTAAGGGGTGGGAATGGGGTGTCGTAAGGTCTCTCATGACTGCTTCCTGCTGATTTTGTGTGCTTTGGATAGTTAAGGTGTTTGACTACGTCCTGGGGTAGCTGATTACTTTCGTGTTTTTTCGGGCTCAGTGAAACTGGCTGGCTGGCAGCTTGAACCTTGCAAGATGCTGGAAAGGCAGAAAATTATGTATGGAAAAATTTTAGATCCTGTGATTGAGGGAGGAGAGTCCCAAGATAGAAGATGGAGGGATTTTTTTTGGGAGGAGGAGGGAATTTCCCAGAGGTTCCCGAGACCAGGAATGATAATGGAAGGATTAAATGAAACATTCTGGGTGAGTCTGGTCCATTTAGATAGGTCCAATTGACTCCCTGGAGTTTATGAAAAAATGTTCAAAAAGAAATAAAGTTTAAGCCGGGCGGTGGTGGCGCATGCCTCTAATCCCAGCACTCAGGAGGCAGAGACAGGCGGATCTTTGTGAGTTCAAGGCCAGCCTGGTCTACAAAAGCTAGTTCCAGGACAGACTCCATAGCTACAAAGAAACTCTATCTCAAAAAACCAAAAAAAAAAAAAAAAAAAAAAAAAAAAGAAAAGAAAAAAAGAAAAGAAAAGAAATAAAGTTTAGACATATTAAAAGCTTTGGAATAGAAGACAGTGGGGAGGAAGGAAGAAAAGAGGGGGAATTATTAGAAAGCGGAATTATTAGACCCCTCAATGTTTTGCCTGAAGCAAATCTTAAGGCACTTGTTCTCTTTAGCATCATGGTATTATCTTAACATCCAGGAGACACTGTGGCAGTCAGTGATAAACTTCTTATATTAAAGTCTGTTTTGTGAGTTTTTGGAGTCTGGGGCTGTGAATGTCCCCAAACTTGTTATTGTTTCTTACCACCTGGGCTTTTGACTGTCCTTGTACCTCTGGCTCTATGTTTAATGATGGTCCCTGTAATGACAGCTGAGTGGTTAACTGGAAATTTAAGTATGACATTGGAGATATAGAGAAATTGGTAAAGCAGATAGGAGAAAGAGGAAGAGGGAGAGTATATGGAATTTTTGGCACAGAAGAATTGATTATGGTGATGAGACTTTTATTCTTCTGGAACTGGAGAAAAAGTTTGAGTTACCTTATAGAAGGGGTTATCTTGAGCTGGAAGAGTAAAAGGTTTGAGATGGTACAGGGGGATTTGGTGAGGGAGTCCCTCGAGCTTGGCAGCAGTGGGAGTTACAAGAATTACTCTAAAGGGGCCCTGCCATTTAGGGGAAAGAGGTGAGAGGTTGGCCTGGGGGAGAGAATAGCACCTGATCTTCTATTTTAATCAGCAGTGGGCATTGATTGGCACATGGTTGAAGTAATGAGTAGTCCCATAATAGGGAGTGAAGATGGAATAAAGGCGGAGTAAGCAGGTGATCAGGAAGGGGAGTGGTTTTAGGTGAGAGGCCATGGGTTAAAACCAGCCACCTATACATGAGTTCAAAGGGCAAGATGGTAAAGGGGCTTTTGGGGAGAGCCCTAAGGCTAAGAAAGGCCAGAGGCAAAAGTTTTACCAAGTCAAGGTGAAGCTCTTGTGACATCTTAACAAGAACATTTTTTTTTTAAAAAAGGAATGGTTAGTTTGTTCTACCTTCCCTGAAGACTAAGGGTGGTATGGGATATGAAAATGCCAGAGAATGCATTAGATAAAGTTTGAGAAATCTGGGAGGTAAACGCTGGACCATTATCCGACTGAAGAGAGGTTGGGATTCCAAACTGGGGGATAATTTCTGGAAGAAGAACCTTAGAAACTGTCTGGGCCCTCTTGTTAGTGGTGGGGAACGCTTCAGTCCACCTAGACAAAGGATCGCGGGCAGCCTTATTTGTCCATGGCCAGACCTAGAAGGTCAACTTGGGAATTTTCTGGGTTTGATGTCTCCATGCTACTATGTGCATGAGGACAATCGACTTCCCAATCTTAGACAAGCTCTCATGGGACCAAGATGAGGATTAGGGCATGCTCAGGTCTAGTGACCAGTTCTACCACATTTGAAACACAGGCCTGGCGGTTCTCAAGCCCTGGGGGGCAAGGGAGCAGCACGGACAGCACGGATCAGGCTGTCTGTTGCCTCAGAAGGTGGGGGGGCATGGCTAACATGTGACAGTGATGATTACGGACGTTGTCATTCCTTGCATGGTACACCTTAAAAACCAACTTTAAGACTTCTACCTGTGGGGTCAAGGGCCTTTCTCCAAATGTCTAAGTTTATCTAAGTTTAGCCTAATTAATGTCAGGGTAGCACTGAGAAAAAAGTCATGACTAACTGTCTACCTTTTGTAGTTTCTGGATCTAAGTTAGTATATTGTAACAGAGCTTTAGTGAGGCATTCCAAAAATGCAGAAGGATTTTTCTTTGTATCCTGAATAACCTATGAGAGCTTAGTATAGTTTACTGGCTTGAGGGCAGCCTTACAGAGACCTGCCAGAAGGCAAGTCAAAACCGGTTTCCAGCTAAAATTTCACCTGGGGTGTTACAACCCCAGTGTGGTTCCTGTCCGGACAGCCTCTGCCCCCCGGGGGGTGTGTTGCAGGAGTTTGGTGAACTTCATCTGCACGTAGCCTGGCCTGCTCGCAAACTCTCCTGCACTCTTCAGAAAATAGATTATTAGATATGATCATATAAATATGAAAGGCGAGATTATAGGACTGGGTCATGTGTCGGAATTGCTTTATGAAAGAGGTAGAATTAGACATATAGGACCCCAGTTTTTGTTCGATATGGAAGAGTCCTGAGAGGGAGAAGGGGATGTGTACCCTAACCAATCAATCTATCCTGGCCACTTCTCTCAACGGGAGAACTGCAGCTGGCTTGGCTTGGTCAGGGTTGGGTTCCATAGCAGCACATGAGTGCGTGAGAGGAGGGGTAAAGGTGGGTGCTAGAGCCGGGCAGCTACTGTGGCCAGGCACCAGAGAGAAGGAATGACCCAGTGGGGCTGATGGAGTAGTTAATGGGGAGGGGAGCCAAAGAGGGCAGCACAAAGATGGACAAGTGTGGGGATCTATAAGTAGGGCATTAAGGCCTGGGGTTTTAGGGCCTCCAAAAGGCATCCCGGGGGGAGGTTGGATTGATGGTCTTGGAGGGCTTGTTTCCCAAAACCCATGATAATGGTGACACTGCAAGGCTTATAGAAGGATATTTCTTCTTTATAGGTGGGGTGTGAAATGGCGGCAAAACTGCAAAGCCTATAGGAAGACATCTTTTCTCTATAGCAAGGGTGTTGAAGCCTGACTGACTCCTGTCCAGGCAACTTGGAAGCCAGAGAGGCTAGAGGCTGCTCTGAGGAGTCTCTCACATCAGGGACCACTGACGGGAGTAGTCCAAAAAGAAAAAGAAAGGAAATGAAAAAGAAAAAAGAAAAATCTGAGGAACCCTCAGCCCCAAGGCAAACACACTGCTCAGTGTGTGCAGTGCTAGGCTGGTGAACTGCCCTGCGTTGTCCAATCACAAATTTAGCTATGGGATGCAAGCAGAGATGAATGTCAGCAAAGGGCTCAACTGTAGCCATGAAGGCCGTGGTTTGGGGCTCCCCCCTTTTGGGAACACCAGAAGATTGTCGGGAGCCAATAGTCAATTCTGGGTTTGGAGAAACGGTTAAACTGACCAGAATGGGAAAATTCACCAATTGAAGCCGGTGGTGTGCATAGAGGTCGTGCTCAGGCGGATGGAACACGTGGTTGTTGTGGAAAAAAATACCCAGTTCCAGATCCCAATCCCGGGAGAGAGCCAGGAGAGCCTATGGAGTCTCACAGGACCGATGAAATTACTTGGTGTGAGTGAGAAGGAAACATGGAACACACAACAGACCCACTTAGGAGTTTATTGGGTGGGAGATATACAGGCCTGGTGAGGTCGGTGTGCAGAGAGAGCTGAAGATGGTGCATCCAGCTTTTAAAGGCTGCCTAGAGCATGCATACAGGGGGATGACATGGCTGTGTCATACACAGATGACGGAGCTCATGCATGCACACCAGGGCTCACATAGCTGTGTCATATGTAGGTGATGCAACCATGCTGCACATGGGTCACGAGGGCCTTTTAAGGTCCCCAGGGCAGCTGGGTGCCTGAGGGCTTGTCTGCACATGCATGGCCCTGGAACCCGGAAGTGCCAGCCATGCTGGTTTGGCTAAAATCATAACAGCATGTCCTTCTTCATGACTTTAAAAATAGTCTTTCTGTTATACCCAGATCATGGTGTCTCTCAAAAACTACCATGGAATCTGCACTCATATGTAAAAGCAAAGAGCCTTTATTCAAGTTAAGGCACGGACTCAGTCTGTCTCTCACAGAAGTTGAGAGCAGAGAGTGCCCAGACCAGTTGAGGTAGGGCTTTTATCATAATAGAGATTGGGGTGAGGGGAATTCCAGGGTTCAGGACCCCGATTGGCTGACATTTGTCTAGGGGTCTTGACAAAGTGGTAATAGGTGAGTCCTGGACTCGGGATATCTCATGGTCTTATCTAATCTTATGTAAGGGTTAGAATCAGGTACTTCCCTTTAGATGCTGGCTCTCCCTGGGTGGTGGCAGCTTATGGCTTTTCCTGGAACCTGGTGCCACCTGCCAACAAACCAAGAAAATCTGGTCTACATTTTAGCTGGTCTCTATCAAGCTTGTCATGGCTGTGCAGCCTGGCCACACATGTGGGCCCCATATGACCTGGGCCCCCTATGTATGGCCAGGCTGTCCTGGACCCCACATTTCACATTCTGCTTTTTACTACACCAATCATCTTCACGGTGTACAGAATGATTATTCCACAACACTTATGTTAGAATTAACTACTTGGGATTGCATAGCTTGTCCCTGAAGAAAACTGATTCTTCCTCTCTCAAGAGTCATTTGATTTGCCTATAGCTCTTCAGGTAGGAGTGGGAACATGACATTTTCCTGGTCATCATGCAGATCTTTTTGTGGGCAACGATATTGCTATGATGTCACAGAGCTTCCCTACTGTGTCTATAAAAGCCCATCTAGCATCAGGAAGCCTGATCTTCTGTCTTTTATAATCTTTCTATCCTGCCTCCTGTGATTTTTTTCCCTGTGTGTGAAGAATACAGGTCTGGTTGCAGATGTATCTATTGTGTTCCGTCATTCTATGGTCACTTATTCTCTGTAGGTTGACCAGCTGTGGTTCTGTGTAATAATTTCCCTCCTATTGAGGGGCCTTAAATCTAATTCTTCAACTCTTGTTTATTTACCCTCAAAATCCAAGTGCCCTGCCACTATTGCACCATTAGGGATAGCTTGTCAAGGCTCGTCATTGTTATGATTTGTGGGCTTTGCAAGACTGATTATCAGGCTACGCATTGCTTTCCTGCCTTGGAAACCTGCATAGCACCTTGTGATACTCTGAGAGCTCGTCTCCAGGGAGGAGCTCTCCAGGTCAGCTCCAGTTCAGTTCTTCTCAGTCCAGCATCTGAAGTATGTGGTGCTTTCAGCAGTACGGTCTTACTTTCGGGAGGTAAACCCAGGTCAATGACAATAGCCAGTATTGTTTGGGGAGTCTCTTAGATGCCTGTGACCAACAAAGGAAGGTTTCCCGTGCCTGGCATTTGCTAGGTAGGCTATGGTTATGAGGAGCATTATCACCCTGTGTGACTTTAGCTTCTTTTAGCACACACACACATGCAGACACCCCTATATTTTCTGAAGTACTGCCTATTTTCTCTAGCACATTTAGTGTAAAAAGTGTGTTTTGAGAACAGGATAATATCTTGAACTGTGATTTTTCTGAATTTTCATTTATACTGAAGGAGGCAGGTTTCAAGCAGACGCTGATTAATGTCCTTTTCACTTCTTTTATACTGTACCTATTATTGTTGGTGTTTTACATTTTTAAATTAGCAGTGCATATTTTAGCAAGTATTGTTTAATTAATGTTAAATTATTTATTGGCTTATTCTTTCACTACAACATTTAAATTGTGTGTTCCTTTTTACAATAGAAATACAAATTTTTATTTATTCAAAATTTTCTTCCCAGATGGTGGTGGCGTATGCCTTTAATCCCAGCATTCAGGAGGCAAAGGCAGGTGGATCTCTGTGAGTTTGAGGCTAGCCTGGTCTACAGAGTGGGTTCCAGGAAAGAGCTATTTCTTCATTTCAGTTAGAGGAAACCAGAAGAACTCAAAACTGGAGAGAATTTTGACTAAAGAGTGGGAAAGGGCTGTGCCAAGATGGCTCAGCAGTAACCTGCAACCATGAGAGCACTGGGTCTCGTGTAAAGGAGAGAACTGCTTCCACATGTATGATGTAGCATGCACACCTCGACACATAACATGTATGCACACAATAATATTTTAAAGGAAAAGTTTTATATACTTGTATATGCATATATGTGCATATGTACCTATAATGAGATAGTGTAGGTGCCTTTTAGCTATGAAATATGATTGTGGAAAAATTCTGATTTTTCTGTAACTAGAAAGATACAACTCAGGAGGTGAACTGTCTCTCTCTGAATTCTATGTGTTTAAAGCGTAAATACGAAGGCCTGTTGAAGTTCTTCGATGACTTCTCTTACGAGGATGTTCTTTAGTTCTTTAAGGTTCAGGTATACACAAGTATACTAATTATTTTATAAATGATATTTTAAAATGTATTTACTGGTTAGTTTTTCAGTTCCTCATATTTCCAATAAACAAATAAATGCTTCTGAATATATGATCTGCAGAACTTTAATGTTCAATCCAATTTTATTATATGTTGTATTTTTTTAAATCAATGTTGATACTGAGGAGATAAATTAACCAGTAAAATATTTGCCACAAAACTATGAGAACCTGAGTGAGATCCCCAGAACCAACCTGCCTGTAACCCCAGAACAGTGTATGGGAGGAGGAGACAGATGCCTGTAACCCCAGCACAGTGCGTGGGGGGAGGAGACAGATGTCTGTAACCCCAGAACAGTGTATGGGAAGAGGAGACAGATGCCTGTAACCCCAGAACAGTGTATGGGAGGAGGAGACAGATGCCTGTAACCCCAGCACAGTGCGTGGGGGGAGGAGACAGATGCCTGTAACCCCAGCACAGTGCATAGGGGGAGGAGACAGATGCCTGTAACCCCAGCACAGTGCATGGTGTGGGGAGGAGACAGATGCCTGTAACCCCAGCACAGTGCATAGGGGGAGGAGACAGATGCCTGTAACCCCAGCACAGTGCATAGGGGGAGGAGACAGATGCCTGTAACCCCAGCACAGTGCATGGTGTGGGGAGGGGCAGACAGATACCTGTAACCCCAGCACAGTGCATAGGGGGAGGAGACAGGGAGGCCAGAGCTTGCTGGACTTAGCCTCAAAAGATAAGGTGGAGAGTGATAGAAGATGACTCCTGATATTGTCCCCTGACCTAGTCTACATGCGTGTTCATGTGCGCACGTGCGAGCACACACACGCACAAACACAGACACACACATACACACATACAAGCACAAATCAATGTCACCAATAATTTTCTTCAATGACTTACATTTAACAGCATGCATGAGGGGTGACTAATCTTAGTTATCTATTTTCTTATGCTCATATGATGATGGGTGCTCTAGGCTTCCTGTGCAGTTCTCCAGAAGGCCAGGGTCAGAGTGGCATCTGAATAAATCGACCATCATGTAACTGCCTTGTTATGTCATCTGCCCAGCTGTCAAAGACCTGTGCTCTGTCGCTAGACTTTTAATTTCAGTAGCATGTGATCTTGTCGTTTAGGTCAATTCTGCCATCCCAACAACAGGTGGTGCCATTGGATTATAATCTGAATTTTGTGACCGGGAAAATGGAGCAATTGGCTCTATACGCACTTCATCTTTTAAAGAGGATTCAGTTACTGCCTTTGTTGGGTAACAAGATTTGATTTTAGAACTTGGAAAATGTTATGTGGTTAAATTATATTGTGAAATAATTATATTCTTCCAATACATAATTCTAGAAACTGTAGGGCATATAAATGTTATTTTGTCTAAATAAAAATTAATTGTCCCCAAAATGGATTTTAGTAGGCTGCTATTTATTTATTTTAATATTTTGGGTCATTACAATTCTCATATCTTTCTTCTTGTAATTTTTAAAATATTGCTATATGTTAGGAAAAAACTTCTGTTTTTTTTTTCCATTCTGAGGAAACTAGGGTCTATTCAATGCATATTTATATTTCTTCTTTTACAGATGTTATTAAGTATAATATTGATGTTAGCTCTGCCTGATGATTCTTTGTAGTCACATGTTTCCAGAATAACATTGCAGAAATGGCTGTCATGTTGCTTCAAGTCACACAGGGACAGCTTGAACTGTTGACCTCACCAACCTTGCCATAAAGAGAACACAGAGAAGAGTCCGCCAGCTCTATCCTGCTCAGAGCTCTGTGCTCCATCCCTGTATACACTGGAGATGATGTTTGTTCAAGGATGGTTTTCAAAGCCACAGTGTGATCACAGGAGGTGGTAAGGAGTTGGCACAAGTCACCAATAGGGAGATTATCTTGAGGTTTCTTTTGATTATTGTTCTTGAGAATTCCAGAAACCACTAGCTCTTCTAAACTAATTAGTACTGTGTTTTTGATTTGGATGATCTGAAAAAAAACAGTAATTGAAAACAATACAGTGCTTTAGCAAGCACAGAACTGTTAACAGTGCAAATACCAAGACATGAACCCAAATGACTTTAGAAGCATTTCGATCAATTAGATGAACAAGTCAGTATATGAAAAATTCAGTCCCCAAACAGATGAGCAAATATATTTAGGATCATAAACCTCAGTTATGGGTCATATATTTAATTATGAATTTATCAACACACTGGACACATTTTACTAATAAAATGTGTGATAGTCTTAAAATCATTGTCTTCAACCTTGCTATGTTAGGATTTATTTTCAAATTTTCTTAGTATTGAACTCTTTGAAAATTCTCATTTCACAATTGGGTTTTTAGAAGTTACACTCAAAGGAAACATTAAGCACCTGCTAAAGGTCTTTCCAAGTTGTTTACCCTTCTTGTTACACAATGTGTGAGGGCAGATTAAATTTTAACTGTGACTCACCATGCTTCCTGACATAGTGAGGGAGGGGAAAGAATTTAGAAAAAAAGACAACAGATGTTCAAAAGTCATTTTATTTTTCTTTCTTTGTTTTGTTTTGTTTTTTGAGATCCCTTTCTCTGTGTAACAGCCCTGGCTGTCCTGGAACTTTCTTTGTAAACCAGACTGGCCTCTAACTCACAGAGATCTGCTTGCCTCTGCCTCGCAAGTGCTGGGATTAAAGGTGTGCACCACCATGCCTGCCTGGCTCTAATGTCATTTTGATTATGACAATGACAACAGAGTTTATGGTTTGCTTTCTATGAACCATGCCACAGTACTGCTCTGTCCTCACTGGAAGGAAATCCAGGAACAGAATCTCTTCAGCTTTCAAGCAATGAATAAAACAGTGTTAGATGAGCAGACAAAGAATAAAGAATGGAAAGAAAGGCAATTGACTAGGGTAAGCTTTCTAAAGAGAAAAAGAAGATGTGGAGTTTGATAAGTGGGGAGGTGTGGAGGATCTTGGGAGGAAATTGGGTAGGGGAAACCCATGATCAGAATATATGCATATGTATATATATAATATATATTATATATATATGAAAAATAATTTTCAATGAGATTTTTAAAAAGGTCTAGAAAGGTACAAAATGATTTCTTGTTGGCTCATTACAGACAGTATAGTCATAATAAGTATTCATCATTATATATTATTGAAAAATTTATTTAATAATTGATCGTATTGAAGATTTTGTCTACAAATAAAAGGAAAACATCAATGTGAAGTAACTTAAAATATTAAGAATGTGGTTTGTTTGTAAATCAAGAAGTCCAAAAATAATTGATTGGATCAGAAGAATTAATCCAGTATTCAAAATGTAATAAAAATTAAATGTCCCTTTTCCTTTTGGGGGGGAAGCAGTATGTTTTAAAATCATTTTTTTGTGTTTGGTTTTTTGTATGAATGTTCATCTGAATGTATTTATCTATACCAAGTGGGAGTCTCTTGCCTTTAGAGGCCAAGAGAGGTCATTAGATCCCCTTAGAACTGAAGTTATCAATGATTATGAGATACATTGTTGGTGTTGGTAACCAAATTTGGATCGTGCACAAAAGTAGAAAGTGTTCGTAACCCCTGGGCCATTCCTCCAGCCCCAGTGGTAAGGGTTTGAAGACAGGGTTTCACACTGAATCTGAGAACGGCTTGGAACTCACAATGTAGCCAATCCTTTTTCTCCAGGCCTCCTGAGCGCGAAGATTATAGACGCGAGCTGCCTTGCTTTGAGCTCTCTTCTACCCCACCGTGATCTGCTACCATAGCATATGCTTCAGTAGCTGCTTCTTGGCATGGAACGATGGACACTTCCTCCTTCATATCTCATGCAGTGAGGAGAACACCATCCCATCAGCTTGTGAACAAATATTCTTCCTTTAAATTTGGGTAATTTAGTCTAGATACACAACCTTAACTTTGGCCAGAGATTCTCTGTGCTGTGATTGGCTTAGGCCTGAGGCTAAGAACCGGTAGGTAAGAAGAGATTTGTGACTGTGACAGTTGAGGTGTATAGATGAGAAACTAACTGGAGTTCGGACCAATTGACTAAAGCGTGGCGCTGCTGCAGAATAGCAGCACAGTGGGTTTTGAGGAGACATCCACTGTCCCAACACCGCTCATGAAGTGCAGCTTGGAGACAACCAATCCTGCAAGGACATGATTTTTTCTTTGTTTGGTTTTTTGAGACAAGGGTTTCTCAGTAGCTATGGAGCCTGTCCTGGACCTAGCTCTAGTAGACCAGGCTGGCCTCAAACTCACAGAGATCCGCCTATGAGCACTCTGCCTCCCGAGTGCTGGGATTAAAGATATGCACCACCTGGAAAGGACATGATATTTTTGAATGTTAGCCTATGTTTATAGTAGTCTTATGTTGAGGCGTATTCCTTTTCTTGTTTTTATTTTTCAGAGCTTCTATAATGAGGGGGGTTTAACTTTACAAGGACATGATCTTAGATATTCGTCTGAAGAAAGATTTGTACATACACAAGAGAAACGTGGTACCAATTATCCAGTTTAACCTCCATAGCTGCCTGTCTGCTTGTCTGTGAGACTGTATGGTACACCCCAGCTTCAATTTTACATTAGCAAATTGATTACTTATTTCCATGTGCATACGTGTGTACCTGCATGAGTTTATGTGTACTATATGCTTTATGGAGTTAGATGTGTTTCTGAGCCTCAGTGTGGACATATCATCTCAGTTTACCATTAGTGAAATTTCTTGGATCATCTGTGTTCTTGTCACTAGTGCGGAGGTCCTCGATGCTGGCCAATGGCAAGTGCCAGCTCCTCAATCCCTTACCCGCTTCTTTCAGAGCAGTTCTGATAACATCGCTGTTTTGAGATGTTTTCTTGGAAGCAGCCTTTGATATTGAGTTTAGAATTTAGGCTTTTATAAATAAAGGACATTGAGCCTATAATATGAGATCCTAGAGAAGCTAAATAAGAAGGTGAACCCAAAGAAAAACATATAGTTATCCTCCTGATATTGGAAGGAGACAAGATTGCCGGGCAAAAATTGGGAACGTGGGGGTAAGGGGAAATGGGGGAAAAAGTGAGATGGGGAGGATGGGGAGAGCTTGGGGGAATGGGACGGTTGGGATGAAGGAAGGGTGGATATGGGAGTAGGGAAGTATATATTTTAATTAAGTGAGCCATTTTAGGGTCAACGAGAGATTTGACTCTAGAGGTGTTCCCAGGTTCCCATGGAGATGTCCCCAGCTAGATCCTTGGGCAGCTGAGGAGAGGGAGCCTGAAATAGCCCTATCCTATAGCCATACTGATGAATATCTTGCATATCACCATAGAAACTTCATCTGGCGATGGATGAAGCTAGAGACAGAGACCCACATTGGAACACTGGACTGAGCTCCTAAGGTCCAAATGAGGAGCACAAGGAGGGAGAACATGAGCAAGGAAGTTAGGACCGCGAGGGGTGCGCCCACCCACTGAGACAGTGGGGCTGATCTAATGGGAGCTCACCAAGGCCAGCTGGATGATGGAGCATGCGATCAAACCAGACTCCCTGAATGTGGCTGACAAGGAGGGCTGACTGAGAAGCCAAAGA